>NC_054386.1:8957500-9577500 GCF_017654675.1 Xenopus laevis | reverse complement strand
AGGTCAGTCCTAATACGCAAAAGGGAGTCCTCTCCTGTGCACACAGGCGGATCAGATTCAAATCAACAGATCCATTTCTCTCAGCCTGCAAAAATACACAAGCTGAGAGTAGAGGAGTCCTTCAGCCCAAAGCCTTTATTGTGTGTAACCTGCAAGCCACTTTCTCGAATAAGAGTGTAAGGGTTCAGGACTAAGAGGCAAATTTAACATATTAACATTTACATTTTTACAGTGATTTTTTTTTTTTGCACTAAATCTCACACATCAAATGACCGTTTTAAAAATGTTAATTTTAGAAATCTATTAAGTGCAAAAAGTTTTTTTTAATGCATTGAATGTAAGAATTCAGCATCTAAAAGCTGCCAAGTTGCTGTAGAAGTCAATGGGAGTTGTCCTAGGTACAGAAAAATTAAAGGAATTGTTCAGTATAAAAACTGTGCAAAATAAAAAATGTTTCTAATATAGTTAGTCAAAAATGTAATGTATAAAGGCTGGAGTGACTGGATGTGTAACATAATTGGCAGAACACTACTTCCTGCTTTTGCAGCTCTCTTGATTTCCACTGATTGGTTACCTGGTTGAGCTGAATGCGGAGTATCAGTTACAAACTCAGAACAGTTATATCCCAAATGCCCCCCCAATAGTCACTGACTAACTCAGAGTTAGAGAGCTGAAAAGTAGGAAGTAGTGTTCTGGCTATTATGTTAGACATCCAGTCACTCCAGCCTTTATACATTACATTTTTGGCTAATTAACTATATTAGAAACATTTTTTTTATTTTTCACAGCCTATTTTTTTACCCAGTTTTTATTTTTACCCTGACCTGTTTGGTTTTCAAAATTTTCTGAATTGGCAGATTAACTGAAAACGAGTAGAACATGAATTTGCTGCATTTGAATATTTTTTTACACATTTATACGGTTTTTTCAAGTTTATTAAAATTTAAACTTAAATTCACAAATTTGAAATTTAATAGGCTTAGAAAGAAAATGCCTTACATTACTACCAATAATGTCTCAGTTTAATGTGTCAATTATATGTATGCTAATTATATTGGATGCCTTCCTGATACTTGGAGGTGTCTTAAAAATTCCAGATCCAAATATGCTCTAAGTAAGAACTAGCTGATAATATTCCTTGAAGCCCATGAACATACAGACAGGTTAATTGGATCCTGATAAAATTGTGTGTGAATGTGATGGGGTTCTTAGATTGTAAGCTTTATAGTGGCAGGGACTGATATAAATGATATACAGAATATTCTCGGTTTGTGCATTTTAGATAAAACTAGTGATTGCGCATATTGTGCATTATAAAGACAAGTGTAGAAAAAAAGGCTTTCTACAAGGGTTAGCAACATGGTTTACTGGCACCTCTGTGAAAAAGAGGTTTATAAATTAACAATGAAAGTAAAAGTGCAAGTTTTCAACAGTCACAGCGCATACAAATGCATAGTTCAGTATAGGAGGTTTGAATAAAAACGAAAATACATTTAACAATGAAGAATTTGTCACAAGAAAGTCAACAGTTTTGAGGTATTGATGCAAAAAAAAAAAACAAACAAAACCCCAAGACAATCTGCAACATACAAAGGAACACTAAAGATTTCACCATGTAGATCCAAGTTGTGAAGTTTACAGTTAATTTTCCCTGTTTCAGGTCATTAAAAGCATAAATATGGATGCCCCCTTAATATAATGAAACGACGTGGTGGCTGCAGTTATCACAGTCTCATTACAGCATCTTGCTGGAACCCAAAGGTTCTAACAAACGGTGTATAATTACAGAATTTACTGGGAGGGCAAATTCTGAGGCTTGAGTAGAAAATGGTAATATTTTATGTATACAGTAGAACCCTGAATTTACGTCTTTCAAGGGACCGTGAAAAAAAAAAAAAACGCAAAACCCGGGAAAACTTAAAATAAGGGAAACATGTTAAGGATACAGAAATGTGTAGGAGTCTTTTTTTTATTTTAAAACAGAGTTAGAAGCTTAGTTATTTAACATGCTTCAGAAACAAAGCAAAGCTATTTCACCATCTTTGTGACTTTCTCCCGTTCCTTCCTTTTCCAGTCTTGTGCGCTGATCCCTTTCTCTGCCTTCCCGTACTGCTTCTTTCCTCCGCCTTACACAGCAGCCACTTCACTTGTCTTTTTCCCCAGTCCCTAAAGGAGAACTAAACCCTAAAAATGAATATGGCTAGTTTCAGCTTGTCAATAGCAGCAATGATCCAGGACTTCAAACTTGTCACAGGGGGTCACCATCTTGGACAGTTTCTGTGACAATAACATGCTCAGTGGGCTCTGAGCAGCTATTGAGAAGCTAAGCTTAGGGGCATCAGCAGAAAAGAAGATGGGGAGCTACTGGGGCATCTTTGGAGACACAGATCTTTACTGCTAAAGGGTTGTGGTTGCCTTGGGCTGGTACAGAAGCACAAAACATAATTTACAACATTTCTAGCTACTTCTTTAGTTTAACTTTCCTTGTCCTTTAACTCTTTTTCCCCCAGCCCCCTTTCTCCAAAACACTAGCCGTTTCTGTATCTTCTCACAATATTGTGCCCCCGGGTCTTTTTCTCCAACTTTAGCCTGCCTGCCTGTCTTCTCAAACGGTTCCTTGTAGCTTTCTGTCACTCTTGCCCCCTCCTTTTTCAATCAAGCAGCCGCTGGTGATTTGGCCTGTTATCATTTGGCCTGATAACATGCACACAACTTGACACAAAAGGGTTAGAATGGCTATTAAAGGTAACCATCTTCACCAGTGATCTGTTTGCTTGTAATTAGTGGCTGTGTATAAAAGGTCAATGACTTTCTGGACTCCTGACTGACCCTTGCATTTTTCATTCAGTGCTACAATGTTTTTTCTAATGGTCCCCATAGACGCAAAGTTTTCTCTTGCTGAATCACCGATTTTAGCGAAGTCCGACCAATCCTTCGAAATTATTGTGCGGATAGAGGGATTCGAACGATCGAACATCTTACGATTTTTCGGCCGACATCTGTCTGGAAATTGATCGGCCAGGTTAAAAAATCTTTGCCGGTCCCAGTGCAATCTATCTATGTTTGCAGGGCCAAGCAGGCAGTTACCCTTTGTTTTCCTGGCAAATTGGTCTTTTTAGTTGATGGACAATTCGTATGATCGTTCCGAGATAATCGTAGTCTCACAATGACGATCGGATCTTTCAAAAATCTCAACATCTATGGCCAGCTTAAGTCATGGGGAAAGCAAAACAATTGTCAAAGGATTTGCGGGAAAAGGTAGTTGAACTCTATAAAACAGGAAAGGGATATAATAAAATATCAAAGGACCGGCAGGACCGCAAAAAAAACGTCAATTCGGGGTTATACTATATTAAATGCAGAGAGGAATCTCCCAATATATAATGAATTGTTCTCAGCTCCGCAAAGCACATTCCAATCAGATGTTGCTACTCGTTGGACCTTCTAGAATTACATTCTAATTTCATTCCTGAAATCCAGCCAGGTCATTATCACTTATAGTCTTTTACTTGCAGCCTATATAGATGGACCGACCAGAATATCAGCAGTGACAGCAGCAGGCCCCACTACTAGACATGCGCCGGGCTACTTCGAGCCGTTTCTTCCAGCACAACTGAAAACAACGCAACCTGCTTCTAAACAGAAAGCCAAACTAAACAATAATATCCATATTACCATGTCTGGTCAGCCAGAAGGTTTCCATGTATACATTCCAAATACACTGCCAGCATACTTTTCTAGTTACATTAACAGACAACAATCTTAAAAAAAATCTTAATAAACAAAAATTTTACCTGCAAATAAATTAAAAAGCAAAACACATGACTCTGCATTTTACAATAGCCATTTCAGATGGATGTGAAAAGTAAACCAGACCAAAATAAATAGTATAAACAAGACAGTTCTAGAACTTAGCACTTCATTTAGATAGAGGTAGTGTCTACTATGTACAACAAATGACATACTGCATCTCGGCTTATTAGCTATAAAATTTAGAAATTAAATTTCGAAAGATTGAAAATTGTTACAAAATGTTTTTTTTTTTTGATAAAATGAATGACATCTGTCAAATATTTTGTTTGCTTTCAGTTGAAAGTGTATTCATTAACACTGTAAAAATCTGTGTCTTGGCTTCGGAGGACTCAAATAATTTAAATAAATAATTAAATTAAAATAATTAAAGGAAAGACTTCAAATATATCAAACTACTAGAAGATATAGCCTAATTCGTGATATGTTTAGCAAGTTGTTCTGGAAGATGTGCTGAACACTGATTTTGATTTTTCTTTCACTAATTTAAAACCATATTTTCTACAATTTAACAAAATGCTTAGAAAAAAATACTAAAAAAAAAGGAATGAATGAGGCTGCACTGAGTTAATAACTCCATCCAAAGGAGTACAACAAGAGCTCTCTTGTTGAGCGACATCAGGAGCCAACTAAAATTTCCATGATGTGATCCAAGTCATTTAAATCTGTTCTGCAGACCTGTATATTGTTGTTTGATTGAGTATTGCACAGTGTGAGCACTTTAAGAGGTTCCTCAGCTTTAGCTGAAATTAAAGAAGAGAAACTGAAGTCTGAGTCATACATCGTCGTATCGATGTCTTCAAAAATGTCATCTACAGATAAATCTTTCAAGTAATTTATAGAACTTGTGATTTCAAAAGAACCGAAAACACATTCCCCTCCTTTTGTGTCCTGTTTGTCGCCAACTTTGGATCCACTTTCTACTGGTTTTGGCTGTTCGTACAAGCAAGGGCCCAGTGTTTGGGACGGACTACTGTCTTCCACAAAGTCCAGATCCTTTAGGATAGATGATATAGCAGATGACATATCATCATCGGTCACTTCCGTCAAGCTGTCAAAAGGACTTTCCAAAGGCCAGGAGTCTTGACTGACAACGGTGTTAATTCCACAAGGCAAATTCACAGAGTTTTCTATGGAGTCATTTCCTGGGTATATGTCATTGCTATCATTATAGAGAATCCCAGCTAGCTGGCTAGCTTCCTTTCTTGTTTCCTCCTGAATCTGTCTTACTGTATTGGCTATAAGAACAGATCTGTGTAGATTAGGTTCCACTAGCATTTTATAGCTCTGTAGTTTGTTGAGGCACATATTCAGCACCAGCTGCCTCTGATGACCGTAGGGCATATTTTGGTTGAAGTCACAGGCACTAGAAACGTTGTTCATGGTCTCCTCACAATCATTCAGCTTGCGTTTAAATCCTCTACCAAGCATGGGTCTGTAAAAGAAAATAATATATAAATATATGTACATTTATGCCAACAAATGCCTGTTCAATAGCACAATACAGCAATGATAACATCATCAAACATGAAATGACCGATCACTATTATAAATCTAGATGATTTCCAAATCTGGGACTAACTTATTATAATTGCTAACAGCTAATGGGCACATAAATATCAACACATGCCATCAGGAAAAATAGAGTTCAAAGGGAAAAGCTTTATTTAGAAGAACGTTTCCATAGCCTTACACATTTCATGCTACAGGAGCATATGATTAAGTGCTCTTGGAGCATGAAGTACAGGTGGCCATAGACGCAGAGATCCGCTCGTTTGGCCCCAATATGCCCACATCGAAGTGGGCGATATCGGGCTGATCCGAACATGGGCCCTAGGGCCCAATGATCGGATCATAATGCATCCGAAACAGACGGTCGAATCGCGGGTCCGGATACACGCACAGATGCGGCCACAATCCGACGGGATTTTTTAACCTGCCCGATCGAGATCAGCCCGACTTTCAGCCAGATATCGATCGGGAAAGCCCATTGGACAGCCCCACACATGGGGCAGCTTTTATCGGCACGTGTATGGGGGCCTTTAGGAGATGTTTCCTTAAATACAGATTTTCCCCTTTAACTTTTTCTTCTTGTGGCCTGTGCGAATCTTTGAGTGCCCATAAACTATTTGCACTTTAACAGGGGTCTGCTCCCTTGGTCGAGGGTCTGGTGTTTATGAAACACACTTTATTTCTGGAGAGTCTCAACATTGTAACTTCGGTCCTGTATCCGACATGATTCACGACTGACTTTCATTCCCTAAAAGTCTTTTAGATCAAAGTAAGACAGGGCCTTACAAAATAAGAAGATTAGGATATGGGAATAAGATGTGAGTCACAGCCACTTTAAGGCTCTGAAAAATACCTTATAAGAGTTACACGAGGTGCATGATTGCTTATTCGCTCCAGTCCCACTGAAGGAGCTTGAAAGACTAACAACTTTTTTACTGCTGACAAACAGCACTTGTATTTTTCTGGATATCGATATAACTATTAATAGAATTACATTCCTTATATCTGTTGATATTAAAGTATAAATAAGCCCACAGATATACAGTTACGTATTATATTTCGTGTATCATAGTATCCATTCACACACACGAAGAACATGAGCAGCGGAGGACTGGAGGAGTGGGTACCATTCAGCATGTTACTAGCTGACAATTGCTGTCCAAGAGTTTGAAACCGGATAAAACACTGAGAAAATGGCAGCCAACCCCCCCCCCCCCTCCAATGATGCAGTTCAGGTGGGGGAATGGGGCCTCTTATTAGTTAAAAACTCTGGATGACAACTTAGTAGTCCTTTAATCACTAATCAGGTTTGTATTGTTTTATATTGTAGGTACACTGTACACTCAGTTTCTGTGTTGAGTTACCGGAGACCAGCCCAGAGCATGTCTTAAGAGTCACCATAAAAGAAAATGGGATGTTTCTGTAAGTATCTGCGAGACCTATATTAGAGTCCTGCAGCGGGTTGGGTACCCGCAAAAACCTGCGGTACCCTGCGGGTTGCAGGTAGAAGTATAGACGCCGGTCAGCAGTTTGGCTGCAGGTTTTCTCAATAGTGAGTTTTACTCCTTTTTTTCTGATCACACCTACTTCAAATGATGTCACTTCCGATTTACAATGACAGTACTTCCTGTTTCTTGTTGGTCAGCGGGTCGCAGGTCGGGTTGCGGATAAGGTACTTGCGAGTCAGCAGGATTCGGCCACATCCTTCTGCCGAGCCAAACCAAATTTGCATATGCAAATTAGGGGCGCAGAGGGCAATCACGTGACTTTTTATCACAAAACAAGGAAGTAAAAAATGTTTTCCCCTTCCCACGCCTAATTTGCATATGCAAATTAGGATTCGGATTCAGTTTGGTATTCGGTTAAATCTTTCACAGGATTTGGCCGAATCGAAAATAGCGGATTCGGTGCTTCCCTACTTTGTATTACCATAAAAAATGTTCATTTTTTGACATTGCTGTTCCTTTAAGTAAGCCAACCTCAATCACCTACAACAAACTATAATACAGTTGCTTTATACTTTGGCAAATAATGTAATTTGATTTAAAGAAAACAACTTACTTTTCCACTTGGCAGAACAAATTGCCCTCCGACAATCAACTCTTTGCACTGATTACAGCTGTGCCCGAGTTTGGCAGCGCTCCGTTCAATGAGGGCAGGTACTGTATGACATGTGGGTGCCCCAACTTGGGTGTCATTCAGAGAAGCAGTCTAGGAAGTGCAGCGGGAGCTTTCTAAACTGGAGCGATGAGTTGAGGGCAGCTTGGAATGATTCTTGTGTTGCAGTTTTAGCCCTTTGTCTGTACCCTTAGCCCTTTAAGTCAGGAATACACATGACTCATATAGTAGTCAGCACAGCAAATGGACAAATACCACAAGGGGTCATACAAATGAGTGGGCACTTGTTTACTTTTCCTTTACTCTACCTTTAACATACCTTTACTCTGCCTTTAATCTTCCTTTACTCTACTTTTAATGTTCCTTTAATCTTTTTTTACTCTACTTTTACTGTTCCTTTAATCTTCCTTTACTCTACCTTAAACCTACCTTTACTCTTCCTTTACTCTACTTTTACTGTTCCTTTACTCTAACTTTACCTTTATTCTTCCTTTACAGTACCTTTACTCTTCCTTTACTTTACCATTACTCTTCCTTTACTTTACCATTAGTCTTCCTTTACTGTACTTTTACTCTTCCTTTACTTTACCTTTAGTCTTCCTTTACTGTAATTTTACTCTTCCTTTACTGTAATTTTACTCTTCCTTTACTGTACCCTTACTCTTCCTTTACTGTACCTTTACTCTTCCTTTACTGTACCTTTACTCTTCCTTTACTGTACCGTTACTCTTCCTTTACTGTACCGTTACTCAAACTTTTCTCTTCCTTTACTGTACTTTTCTCTTCCTTTACTGTACTTTTCTCTTCCTTTACTCTACCTTTACTGTACTTTTACTCTTCCTTTACTGTACCCTTACTCTTCCTTTACTGTACCTTTACTCTGCCTTTACTGTACATTTACTCTTCCTTTACTGTACCGTTACTCTACCTTTACTGTACTTTTACTCTTCCTTTACTGTACATTTACTCTTCCTTTACTGTACCGTTACTCTACCGTTACTGTACATTTACTCTTCCTTTACTGTACTGTTACTCTACCTTTACTGTACTTTTCCTTTACTCTTCCTTTACTGTACCGTTACTCTTCCTTTACTGTACCGTTACTCTTCTGGGCTGCCCAACCAATCAGAATAGGCGGAAATGAAGTAGACCTGTTTGTCAAACTCCACTGTCACGTGATTAAATCTGGTCTGACCCCATTTGTAGCAGAAATGTTTAATTAAAATGAGCCCAATATTAAGAGGTTGGGAATAGGAAAGACTGGTGTGACAGTGGGTCCTTTCCAAGTCCACAAAGGACCTAATGCTGCTGAAAAGTTGCCCTTTACAGAGTTCTGTATTTACAAGGGAAATAATGGGAGCAGAAGCCACAAAGCAGCCCCTGTGGAAGCTCATGGGAAGTGCAGATAAAAGTATCAGGCTCAGGTGAGATGAGGTGAATTTGATCCCCCGCCTCCAGCAGCCGGTTTCGGTGAAGTAGAAGTTCACAACATTCCTTGGAAGTTCTTGCTCAATAAAAGCTGCTCGTTGGACAGCCGTGAGTTTGGAGCATCTCTGGTTGAAGCTTGACACTTCCACGGATCGTGCCCTTCAGCCTCCCGCTTTTCGCGAGACAGTCCCGCAGTCTAAACCTCGTACAGCCCTGTTAATGTCCAGCTCCTTAGCTTCTGCCTGACACCTAATCCCAACGTCACGTTTCATCTCGCGAGACTGCGGCGTCCCAACTACGCGTTTATAAACGCAGTGACGCGGCACGCAGCCACCTATGAGGGGTAAAGACGGATTTGTTCGGTGTTACGCAATCATTGCCTGCTGGTGACACGGCGGCATAACGTGTGCGAGGCGGGGCAGGCTGCGGGAGTGCGCTCAGATTTTGTTTATATATATCTGCTCGCAGCGGCTTGTTTTTGTCAGGGAACGTGTCGGGTCATCAGACCTGTAGCAAAGTTGCTCCTTTTATTACATTTGCCCAGAAGTATTTTAGACATAAAGGAACTCGAGGGCTCAGAGATGAGTGTCTCGGTCCAAAAGGAATGGAAAATGTCACTTCTGATTCCAATCTGGCCCCATTGACTTTCTCTCTCTATTCACTTTTCTAAATTAAACTTGTAACCTCCTCCGTGACTTCAGCAAACATTCTTTACTCACCCACAGGGCCGGACTAAGGGTAAAAAGCAGCCCACATGTAAACACGCGATGGTCTGACTTGTACACATCCACTCATATATACGGGTAAAACTGTAAAAATGTATGTATAAACAAATCCTTGCTTTCTGCAGGATGTAAAAAAATATTATAAATATATTTTTATTGGTAACACTAAGTAAGATGATCAGGTGTGCTGTAAAGGTATTCCTGAATGAATTAATGGATTTCAAGTGAAAACGTTTCTCACTTGCTACTGTTTATTCATAAAAAAAATCCCCCATGTAGCCACATGTTCTTTTTTACAATTCATTCTGCTGGGTACCTACATAATCTAGATGACAGTCCCAGACCCAACACCACAGTAAAAAAAAGCCACACAAACATGGGAGATAAAACAAACACTAAAAACCCATTGGTTACCAGGGACCCCCATACAAGTTAAAAAGCAACAATTGGTGGTTAGGATAGGGGCCCCCCATAAAAGTTAAAAAAAAACTTCATTGGTGGACAGATAGAGACTGTAGAAAGAGAGGGACTCACAGAGAGAGGCAGAGTGCAGAGAGAAACAGAGACTCACAGAGAGAGGCAGAGTGCAGTGAGAGAAAGAAAGAAAGAGTGCAGCAAGAGAGAGAGAGAAAAAGAGAGTGCAGCGAGAGAGAGGCAGAGAAACAAAGACTCACAGAGAGAGAGAGGGGGGGAGAGAGAGAGACAGAGTGCAGGCGAGAGATTCATGAGAAGCACAGTGACTGCTGGCGATGTAGTCCCCTTCTTACCACATCAGTTCCTGTACTTCCGTCTTCGTCATCAGTGATGTCCACGCTCGTAAGGGGGGCCGGCTAATTCTGAAAGAACAGCACAGCAGGCCCCCCTTTGAGCCTAAATCCTGCCTGGACCAAGACTATCTTCCTTGTTCCCCCGATGGCAAGCAGGCAGGCCTGCACACAGCACAGCATGAGAACGGAGACGAGTGGAAGGGGTGGAGCCACAGTGGGAGCTGGGACAGAGGAGCGGTCCTAGAGCCCACAGGCAGTTTGAAATAAACATTATAGATCAGAAGCAGCCCACTTTACGAATATACAGAGCGGCCCCTCGGCCAAATGCCAGAATAAACAGATGGTCAGTCCGGGCCTGCTCACCCATCCTTTGAGGCTGATGTCACACCTCGCTCCTCCCTTGTCAGCCGTCAGGCCTGGGTCCTAGCTACTCAGCCATCCATCCTGGGTCCTAGCTTCTCCCTCCTCAGTCATCAGCTCTTGCTCCTCACTCCTCAGGGTGCGCATATTCAGCCCTGCACTCTGATTTAGTTACTTGTTCTTGCCATTTGTTTTAACCAATAAGCGTTTAGATTTTTATTAATTGCAGCAGTCAAATTCAAGCTACAGCTGAGAAAGGAGAAACTAGGACCCAGGATGGATGGCTGAGGAGGGAGGACCCAGGTCGGATGGCTGAGCAGGACCTGACAGTTGAGAAGGGAGGAGCGAGGAATGCAATGTCGCTTGCTTTTCCACTCACCCCTCCTCAAAGCAGACGTCACACCTCACTCCTCCCTTCTCAGCTGTCAGGTCCTGCTCCTCCCTCCTCAGCCATCCGACCTGGGTCCTCACTCCTTGGCCATCCCTCTTGAGTCCTAGCTTCTCAGTAATCAGCTGTAGCTCGAATTTGACTGCTGCAATTAAAAAACCTAAAACGCCTATTGGCTAAAACAAATGGCAAGAACAAGTAACTATAATCAAGGCGCAGGGCTGAATATGCACACCCTGAGGAGTGAGGAGCAAGAGTGGACGACTGAGGAGGGAGAAGCTAGGACCCAGGACAGATGGTGGAGGAGCGAGGACCCAGGACGGATGGCTGACGAGGGAGGAGTGAGGAGCAAGAGCTGACGACTGAGAAGCTAGGACCCAGGACGGATGGCGGGGCGAGGACCCAGGACGGATGGCTGACGAGGGAGAAGTGAGGAGCAAGAGATGACGGCTGAGGAGGAAGGAGCAAGGTATGACATCAGCCTCAGAGAATGGGCGAGTAAAAAAAGCATGCCATGTCGCATTCCTCTACCCTAGGACAGTGTATGCAGGACAACGATTTCCCCTGACGATGTCCTAAAACGCGTTCCGTACAGGCCTTCAGGTCCTTCCACAGTGAATATAAGGGCTTACATTAGACCCTACTCATTCATACTTACTGAAACTTGAGCACCATGAACATATCTGCCGATTCCCTAGTAATCTTCTGAGCGGTCCTGAATAGCAGGCATTCTCAGTAGAATAAAAATAGGAGCACTGGCCCAGAGACCAAGTTATGCAATTATATTCACTGGGGGGGGGGGGTCTAACATTTAACTTGTCCTTTAAACGGCCAGTGCAATTGCAAAGAACTGTACCTGACAATTCTAAGCAATGTAAAGGTGTGTGGAACAGATGTTGGGGGGCTCAGCTGGGCTTACAGCGTTTATATACAAACTAACATTTGTGAGTCCAGTGTTTGAAATCAAACCATGAGGTTCTCTCTCTCACCTTAACCCCATTGTAACTGTGCTGGGCTCTGGGACTGAAGTCCCTATGGTTTCCATAGTAGGCAGTGCACAGATTCTCTAGAAAGTAAGGATGCACCAAATCCACTTTTTGAGATTCAGCCGAATCCTAATTTGAATATGCAAATTAGGGGCAGGAAAGGTGCAGAAAAAATGGTTTTTACTTTGTTTTGTTACAAAAAAAAGAAAAAATCACGTGATTTCGGTTCCCATGTCTAATTTACATATGCAAATTTCAGCTATGCACAAGGATTGCCTGAATCCTGCTGAAAAGGCCGAACCCCGAACTGAATCCTGGATTAGATGCATCCCCTACTAGGAAGAGAGAAGATGCTGAACTACAACCTCCTACATATTCATATGTGTGTGAATTACATAGCACATCTTTTGCCGCCTATAGACAAAAACACCATTGTAACAGGTGTCAGAAGTTGGTGGACTCCATGTAACACAGATGCAGCAGTTCTCAGAAACACTTCTTATACAACTCAGTATTAGTTCAGCGATTCAAATGAAAGCAAAATCTTGAAACATTTTTCAGTTTATCCAGTGAATGTTTGAGTTTGTAAAGAAGAATGCAGACACTGCTATTTTTTTGGAACAGCCTAATATTTCTTTCTTCATTTTCTGTAAAGGAATAACACAAATTTGATAAATGTTTCTTCATGTTTTGATTTGGAATATAATGTGCAGTTTCCCAAAGCATTTCATGATGGAAATCACAGCTATAAGGATTCTGAGCTTTACTTTTTTAAAAGCGATACGGACACTTTCCTATAAAAATCATAGGAACATGTCAGTATCAAGTAAATGATGCATCCGGAATATTTCCCCTCAAAGCCGCCCCCAGCCCCCGCAAACCTGCTCTCACCCGACCCTCCAACATTGCTAAATGATCCTGATCCTGAACGCTAGGCTGGGGGGCGGAGCGATCCTCCCATAGGCTGAATACAAATCAAAACAGGACTTCAGCCTATGGTATGATCGTCCCACCCCCAACCCTGCGTCACTAAAGGAAATCGGAAGATCAGTTAGCTGTGTCAGCGGGTCGGCTGCACACAGGTTCACGGGGAACTATTCCAGGTGCATCATTTACTTGATACTGACACGTTCCTATGATTTTTATAGGAAAGGGTCAGTATTACTTTAAACACACTGCTATTATTCTGAACACAACTATAGGGGTATATTTATCAAAGAGTGAAGTTAAGAGATCGCCACAGTCCACTTGAGTGAAATTCCGCCACTCTCCATTTCTATGGGATTTTAAAAAAGGCGTATTTATTAAAGGAAAACTATACCCCCCAAACAATGTAGGTCTCTATAAAAAGATATTGCATAAAACAGCTCATAGGTAAATAAACCATTTTCATAATAATATACTTTTCTAGTAGTGTGTGCCATTGGGTAATCATAAATAGAAAACTGCCATTTTAAAAAATAAGGGCCGCCCCCTGGGATCGTAGGATTCACTGTGCAAACAAACATATCAACAAACCATACTTGTTAGGTCACATGAGCCAATTAACAGACAGAGTTCTGTCTTTTGCTTCCACACTTCTTCCTGTTACAGTTAGAGCTGCAGTATTTCTGGTCAGGTGATCTCTGAGGCAGCACACAGACCATCACTAAATGGTGGCTCAAGGCAAGAGATGTAAAAGGGCAATATTTACTTAAATATATAGACCAGTTTGGATGAGATTCTTTAATATGCCACTTAATATCATGAAAACTCTCTGATGAAGTGTTCATTTTAGGGGTATAGTTTTCCTTTAAAGGATGATCTTTCATCCATTGATTAATACTCTTAAAAATCCCACAGAAATTAATGGAGAGTGGTGGAATATCACTCTAGCGGACTGTCTAAATTCACTCTCCGATAAATATACCCCTATGTGTGTTGCCCATCACTGACATTCTTAGCCAGTTTTACTTCCATGTCCAGAGATTCTTAAATGCTGGGGTATAAAATAAACAGAAAAAGACTATAGTCAGGAGTATCATCATGTTTATTAAAAAACTATGTTATGTTTAAATATAAATCTAAACTATTCTTGCAAGATTTCCATATCCATATAAAATGATGTATTACAAAAGTATGTTTACAAAAAAAAAAAAAAAAGATCACTTTTTTAACAAATACTTATAAGGACCAGGTGCGTAAGGCCTCCTGAAATGAAGCAACATGCTAAAATGTTTAAGAGGCAGTTGCAAGTATGTGTACATAAAAGTTTTACCCATGCATTTTTCTGAGGTTTACACATGACACAAAAGACTTTAATGCACCTTGTGAAGTCATCTTCCCAGCCAAAATGCAACATTATTTATTTCTGTACATAGCAATGTAGTGATAGTTGTTGATAAATGGTAAAACAAGATGAACCAACAACAAATGATCAGGATTAAACCATCTATTACAGTAACAAATTGTGATTGTTGCAGGAGAAAGACAAAAAATAGGACTTTAAATTTTAAATAAAGGAATTGCGAGACTAAACACATTTAATATTTGTCTTCAGCTTCCATGTTCTGAGTATAACAAATTGGAAACAAATATGTAACACTCTGGGGGTTATTTACTAAACAACGAATGCAAAAATTCGGACTTTTAAAAAAAAAAAAGAATCTTGAATTTTTGGAATTTATTATACCCTCGAGGATGGAAAAGTCAGTCTCTGAAAATCCGGCATCTCAGATCTGTCGAGGTTGCATACAAGTCAATGGGAGAATTCCCAATGATTTTTTTATGTGCGCTGGGTTTTTGCCAATACCCTGAAGTTTTCAGGCAAAATTCAAAATTTTCGGATGAAAATCAGAAATCCGGAAAAATCGAGAAAACAGATTTTTCTCCCACAAACAAAAGTCTCGGGAAAGTGTATTAATAAATAAGCTCAAAAAACCCATGCAGATTTTGTCGGAGTTTTTGTTCAGAAAATATTGAGATAAATTCGGACTTTGATAAATAACCCCCTAAATTGCTTGAAAAATGTGAATTCTAATTCCAAGAGTAAATACATCTACAAAGACATTACTTGAAGTAATCTCTTCTCACTTAAATGCTGAAATTCCTTCTTAAGATAATGTATCAATCATAGCTATGCTAACAAAAAAATAAGATCCTTAGGAGCTATATAAGTTGCAAATACACTCTATAACAAATGTAAAAAAAAAAAACCAAAACATTTCAGTAATTTACATCGGTTTTCCCATTTTTTGAAAATAAATCTGTAAAGAGAAGATATGGAGTCGTTTTACCCCAGAACTTTTTAACTAGCAGACTTGTTGTGTTCTACTGCATGTATGACTTGAATCAAGTATTTTAAAGCTTGCATAGAGTTGTTACAGATTTTGATGAATCCCAGCTCTATAGCTTGTCTCACAATGTGAGAGAAGAAACGAAAATGAGCGTTTTTGAAAAAAAATTGTCTGCTTATCATGTAATATTGAATTATTCACACTGGAAATTGTGCCAGACGAGTCGCATTTCTTTTGCCGCCCCACTAAAGTCTGTTTCACCTTGCAGGTTGCATAAGGGGATGAGGAAATAATGTAAATTACATCCTTATAAATGGTGCACACACATTCCCTTTTGTAAAATATGAGGATATTCGAAGTCTCCTCTGTACCGAAAGCAACATTGATGGCTAGTCCCACGATTCGACCATTGGCCTCCTGCCTTTATGTGGTCGTGGAACTCCTCTGTGACTTATAATATCCTTGTTTTTTACAACAGGGGGTACATTATTATCTATATAAGCATAAATAAAAAGCACAAGGGACATAAAAGATCAGTTATCTGGAATGCGTGGGACCTTTCCATGAGGTCTTTTTGCAATATGGGCAATTTAACAGTTTTCGTGCCAGACACGTCTAGGCAGTGTTCAATTCCCACAGAACCGATAAATGTGGCTTATAAAATGTTAAAGGTCTCTAGCAAACTTGCATGTATTGCATACCCAATAGCTGTTTATAACTGAAGAGGGTGCCTGCTAAAGCAGGGGTCCCCAACCGCCGGGCTTAGGGGACAATTAATGTGGTGCACCCGAATAGGACGCCGGTGTGCTTAATTGGACGCTGACTCCTCCCCCGGGCCAAAAAAGGTTGGGGACCCCTGTGCTAAAGGAATAGCGATACATTAAACACTGATAGTGTTCTGCTGATATTTTATAGATTCAACCGCAATCAATTGTGCCATTACAACTAGTAATCCTTAGTTGCTAAAAAAATGTATATTTAATATATCATATAATAATTTCAAGATTCTACCAGAATCTCAACAATATGATCAATCTCATGGTGTTCAGTCTTGCAGCTTGAGGAGGTCGTCGACGGAGGTGAAAAGCTTTCAAGCATGTCACAATGGCCTAGTTTTGAATTTCCCATCATGCCTGTCAGTACTGTATCAAGGTCGTAATAGGAGGTATCAACTTCAGAAAATAAATCTTCCACACAGGCAGCATTTCGGTTTTCCAATGTTTCAAAAATATGCTCCAGAGATTTTTGAAAATGCACCTTGTTTTCCTGTGGGCTTTCAGTCTCCCAGAGGTTACTCTGGGAATTTTGTAATGGTTTTAGCGTACTAACTGCAGGCAGTTCAGAAATTTCTTGGGTCTGGTGCACTTCCAGTTCTTCACTGTAGGCAATGTATTCTTCATTTATTTCCCCTTCATCAAGTTCTTTGGTTGAATGGCAAAGGATGTCTGTGGAAACCAGATGATCTAATGGAAACTGATCAGTTCTCCTTTGATCAAAAACGTGCCAGCTGCCATCTTGAGTCATCTCTTCTTGAATCTGCCGTACTGTATTAGCAATAAGTACCGAACGACAAAGGTTGGGTTCAACAAGCATGTGACAGATCTGAAGCTTGACCAATGACATGTCTAGTAATGACTGACGTTCAAGAGTATATGAAGGAACAGTTTTCAACTCCGCTAGAGGTCCGTCATTATCTTCCTCAGGATCACAACTTTTTCTCTTGATGCCTCTAGTAAACATTTTAACCTAAAGGAATGATGAAAGAAATATAAAACATTTATATACACACACACCATGACAAACCGATTATAAAGTTTATTGTCAAACAATATTATTGCTAACACTCAACCAATGTACTGTATATGGTTACATTAAAATTGGAAACCGAAAATAACGTATAATACAAAAAATAATATTCAGTAAGGACAAAATAAGCAATCACAACCACTTATTTACTAAAATATCAAACTAATACCTCTTGAGAAGGCATTACAATGTTTTCTCCATGTATGTACTGCTTCACACTGCAGTGAAGAAAACTGGCATACAACTTTGGTCCTGTCCATTTCTAGGCCAATGACAAAAACATTCTGCACTGGAGAATGCATGACTCTTTTAGAAATCCTTGATCCACTGCAAAATTTAAGTACTATGGATGGTTCCTCAAATGAGAAGTGTTTTTAAAATGTTTGGGCACTGCACAGAAAATGAAAATATACCAGTTAGTTGAATTGATGGGTTATCACAGCAGGATTAATGCAGGAAGCTATAGAAATTAAACAGTGTTTATGACAGTCACATTTTTTGTGGAACATACCTACAGACAGTTTTTGAAAGACGGATGGTGCAAGTTGCAGAGAATGGAGTATATCAAAGAAAAATAAAACTGGTAAATGGTGTAATACACACACCAGCAGCTGCATGCATATGCATGGATCCACATTGCCTTCCGAGTTTCGGGAAAAGATTCCCTTAATCATAGGCTTACAATTCAGAGAATACCATTTCCTTAAATAGACAATATAACAGTGACATCTACTGACCAACATCTGAATCACAATTTAAAATACATACATTTCAATATGTTAAAATTGTTTGGAATGTAGTTCTCAACAGTTAAAATTACTATTTATTTTAAAAAGCACAAAAGCCAAAATAAACTGTTAAGAGGTATATTTTGAGATGGAGCTAGTGCCTATAACTTACATGTGTTAAAAAACACTATTAATCATGAATAGGGGGAAGTATAGTAAATTCATATGGTAGGATAAGGTTGGGTTATATAAATATGTAAGATCATACCTTGTATTCAAGCCTTTAGGTACCCTGGTGTCTAGCTTAAGGCTAAGGCCACACTAGGCGATAGCGCCGCGATTTGACTCGCGGCGACTTTTCGCCGCGACTTTTAAGCCGCAATCGCTGGGGAAACTTTTGCTCTGGCGTCTATGGGGAATCGCGTAAAATCGCCAGCGTAAAAACACACGCGGCGATCTTTTTTCTATTGTCGCTCGAAATCGCCTAGCGAGGCAATTTCGAGCGACAGTAGAGAAAAGATCGCCGCGTGTGTTTTTACGCTGGTGATTTTACGCGATTCCCCATAGACGCCAGCGCAAAAGTTTCCCCAGCGATTGCTTAAAAGTCGCGACGAAAAGTCGCCGCGAGTCAAATCGCGGCGCTATCGCCTAGTGTGGCCTTAGCCTAAGGACACACGAGGAGATTCAGGGAGATTTTGTCGCCTGGCTACTAATCTCCTTGTCTTTTGAGCAACTATCTCCCTGAACTGCCTCAGCGTTTTTCCCCATAGGCTACAATGAAAAGTCGCCTGCGCTAATGCACACACGGTGATGCGTTTTCAATAGTTGCCCAAAGTTGCCTCAGTGAGGCAATTTCAGGCAACTATTGAAAACGCATCACCGTGTGTGCATTAGCGCAGGCGACTTTTCATTGTAGCCTATGGGGAAAAACGCTGAGGCAGTTCAGGGAGATAGTTGCTCAAAAGACAAGGAGATTAGTAGCCAGGCGACAAAATCTCCCTGAATCTCCTTGTGTGTCCTTACCCTTAAGATCCAAAAAGCCTTCCTTAAATTTAGAGGTCGGAGGGTGTCACCTCCTCTAAGGGGGTTTTATACCTGTTCTATAACCCTCACTTTCAAATCCAAGATACCCCTAGAGCAGGGATCCCCAACCTTTTGAACCTGTGAGCAACATTTAGAAGTAAAAGGAGTTGGGGAGCAACACAAGCATGAAAAATGTTCTTGGGGTGCCAAAGAAGTGCTGTGATTGGCCATTTGGTAGCCCCTATGTGGATTGTCAACCTACATTGAGACTCTGTTGGGCAGTACACCTGGTTTTTATACAACCAAAACTTGCCTCCAAGGCTGGCATTCAAAAATAATCACCTGCTTTGAGGCCACTGAGAGCAACATCCAAGGGGTTGGAGAGCAACATGTTGCTCACGAGCTACTGGTTGGGGATCACTGCCCTAGAGGAACATACTGCAAAGTGTTAACTATGGGGGATTTTTCATCTTTATTCTCAATGGCCCTTATATGTTCTCTCACCCTATCTTTTAAGCAGCGGATGGATTGGCCTACGCACTACTTGGTAAC
The DNA here is from genome assembly GCF_017654675.1 of Xenopus laevis. Classification (NCBI taxonomy): domain Eukaryota; kingdom Metazoa; phylum Chordata; class Amphibia; order Anura; family Pipidae; genus Xenopus; species Xenopus laevis. The sequence goes on along the minus strand of NC_054386.1, from coordinate 9,558,022 downwards.
GCATTTCCATTCCAAAACAATATGTTTTGGGTTACAATTATAAAAGCCCTTACTTTGGTATGTTGTACCTTTAACATTTGACTTACAATAGTTGCTAACATCAATCACCCTATGTCTTACATATAGTTGCTCCACATTTATAAGTTCCATTAAGGGTAAGGCCAGACGAGGAGATTCGGGGAGATTTTGTCGCCTGGCGACTTATCGCCACGTCTTTTGCGCGACTATCTCCCCGAACTGCCTCAGCGTTTTTCCGCCATAGGCTACAGCGCAAAATCGCCTGCGCTGATGCACACGCGGCGATACTGAGGCAACTTTGGGCGTCTATTGAAAACGCATCGCCGCGTGTGCATTAGCGCAGGCGATTTTGCGCTGTAGCCTATGGCGAAAAAACGCTGAGGCAGTTCGGGGAGATAGTCGCGCAAAAGACGTGGCGATAAGTCGCCAGGCGACAAAATCTCCCCGAATCTCCTCGTCTGGCTTTACCCTAAAGTAAAGCCAGTTACTACCAACATCATTTGTATTATTGGCAGACAGGGAAACCAGACTAGGGGCCAATATGTTCCCCAGAGTGGGTGCTTTCCTGGACACAAACCTGATATTATTTAGGGAATAATGTCACTTAACTGTAGTCCAGCAATATCTGGAGGCCTGAAATTAGGAAGCATGGTTAGATAATGTTAGGTAAGAGCCCTTAGGTAGCAAAGGATGTTGGATAGTTCATATAAACAGTAGTATATCCAATAACATACTGCTGGACTTTGTACATGCTCTTTAAAGCTCTATTTTTGGAGTCAAGTTAAATAGATGCCATTTGGCAAATGCATCATTATTCCGGTCTGTTTATACATTTTAATAACAACATATATACCGGTATGTATAGGGGATTGGTTGAGATATTATGACGTAATTTATGTGTAGATTTACTACACATTCCAAACAATTTGGGTGCATGGCAATGCAATTATTTCCTGCGGTGTTTCACTCAGATCAACTGCTATTCTGGAGTATTGTTGCTGTACTGCCAATGGAGGCATCGACATGCATTTCAAGTGGAGAATTCTATATTTTTTTTTACCACTAAAATATGTTGTGAAAACATTTCCACATTCGAGAATATTGATTAATTCCGAATGATTAAAGAAATATGCAATATACAAAATAATGCAAAGTGTGTGCATGTAACAAATGAATTAATGTCTGTGTGCTTTGCTATGTTTACCCTCCATAACATACTTTTACTGCAATGCACAAAATGCATCTAAATGATTATATATCAAGAATGACAGGCTATACTGTAGTCTGTACAACCCTCCAAAGAGTAAGTGTCAGCAGATCTATGAATTAGCAGTCAGTAACTCATCAAATATTTAAAGCAAAGAAACGTTTTAAAATTATTTCTCTTTCTCTGTAATAATAAACACTACCCTGTACTTGATTAGAACTAACTTGCAGAAATTCATATGGGCTTTATAGAATGTTTAAATATTTTTTTTAGTAGACAAGGTACATGGATCCAACTTATGGAAAAGGAAATGCATTAATTGGTTCAAGAATGCAATTTTAAATGTTAGGTTAAATTACTTGCAGTTAGGGATTCACGGAATCCACTATTTTGGATTTGGCCGAACCCCCGAATCCTCCGTGAAAGATTCGGACGAACACTGAACCAAATCCTAATTTGCATATGCAAATTAGGGGTGGGAAGGGGAAAACATTTTTTACTTCCTTGTTTTGTAACAAAGAGTCACAATTTCCAAGCAAGAAAGGCTGAATTGCGAACCGAATCCTGGATTCGGTGCATCCCTACTTGCAGTGTAAATAAGAGTAATTTCATATACCATAAAAACGATAACAGAATCCCATGAAGCACTTCTGGCCTAACAAGCTCCTCACAATAAAGGTGGCCGTAGACGTAGAGATCCGCTCGTTTGGAGAAGTTGCCAAACGAGCAGATCTCTCCCCGATATGCCCACATTGAAGTGGACGATATCGGGCTGATCCGATACAGGCGGTCAGATGCGGCTGAGATCCGACTGGATTTTTTTACCTGCCCGATCAAGATCTGGCCGACTTTCAGCCAGATATGGATCAGGGAAGCCCATCGGATGGCCCCGCACATGGGCCAATAAGCTGCCGACTCGGTCTGTCGACAGTTTTAACTTGCTAGAACCCAATGGTGTACTTTTCAACTTACAAATGATTACAATCTTCATGAATGTGATTTTATCATCAGCAGTTAAACATTTTGTAAGCTGCTTAAATAAATGTGTTCTAGTACAGTTGCGAGAAAGCAAGCAATGGATACCAGTACAGATGGAAAAGGAACTTTTTTTATTACTAAAGCAGTGGCTTTGATACCAGAATAGGAATATATATTATATATATATATATATATATATATATATATATATATATATATATTATTGAGAAAAATAACAGAACATGTTAAAAACAGGCCAATACGACAGCAGGGCAAGGTGCCACAAAAAACGAATCCCCTGATACAGGGTCCAACTTGGTGCACTGCAAAGAAAGCAAATTATAGCGTGATAATGACAATTACACTGTAAATGCAAACATGCATAATTCGGTCAATTCACAGAGCTAAATAAATCTATGCATACAAAGGCATCTGGTGATAAATAAGAACCACTTTCACTAGGTGATAGCACACAGGGAATTTTCGCTTGATGGGTAATTAGTGGGCTGAGGAGCAAACAAAATTATATTTACCCCCTTACAGTTCATTAGAATGCTAAATGCCTTCAAGGTGGAGGTGGTGGTTTCAGTCAACACTTACCAGAGCACCCACGGGCTAAAAAGCATCAGTACTGGCACAGAAATAATTCTGTAACTAAGTGAACAGGTGGCAACAGGGATGGTTTAAATGCTTCTGCCACTGCTGAAATAAGCTGAAACTATATACCTGAAATAAGCTGAAACTATATACCCTGTATGCAGTCTGTGGTTTACCTTCTGCTGAATGTCAAATTAACTTTATTATTCTTTAAAGGAGAACTAAACCCCCAAACTAATGAAAACCCCTACCCCTCTCTGTCACCCCCCCGCACAGGTGTTAATACCTGTAAACGCCCCATAAGCTCGAACAAATCGAAAATTTTCGGACCTTGTGTGGAGAGTCACGTTATTTTTCGTGCAATGGCGATCGGTCGTTCAGAAGAGGTTAGAAAATTTCTGTCGGCTGCCGATAATATCTCTGCATGTATTGCCGATCTGACAATATCAGTGGGAGACCAGCTTTTGTCAGACATAATTTTCGTACACCTGTAGGGGCAGAACATCGTCTGATCTGTTCTTTTCTACTTTATTTGATCTGAATGGTTAGTGGCAAGTTGGGAGATGGCACAGAACGATCGTTCGTCCAATGTGAAGGACTATAGTTTGAAAAAAAAAAAAAAAAATGGATGAATTTCCTAGCACATTGCACATATCAAAAAAGAAATTGGTGTTCGCATTGGCTCGGCTCCTACTTCGACGCAACTCTACTTCGGGGGCCTGGTTAATCCCGGGAATGCAGCCATCCGGCCAGAGACAATTGTCCCCTTGATGGTGGCCCAGCGCACATAACTACGTATCTGTCTCTCCCTGAAAGTGGGGATTTGGTTGATGGCTCCCCATTAACCCTAGCTAAAACCGCGAGTGCGTGGACTGGGTGAGTGGCACACTTCTATTAAGCTGCTGTTTGCAGTTTCTCTCTTTTCCTAGGCCACAGTCCGTCATGTCACTGCATCCCCCTGGCTGTCGCTAGTGACGCTGGAGTCGCCCGCAGCGGGGGCTGGGTAAATAACCTTGGAGGGCTGTTTCCGGCCCGCAGTTTGAGGACCCCTGCTCTTATGCATTCCCCTGTTTTCCAGCCATTTGCAACCAAAAACGTGGTGGATGTCAGAGGAGCAAAATGTGCAAGTGGAGCACAGTTTCTCTAGCTTTGAGATTCTGCACATAATGTAACCTCTGACATCACAAACATGGAGAAATTTTGCAGTCCTCTGGTCCCAATGTTCTGGGGGTTGACAGCTCTGTGACACAGGGCTTTAGAAGCCCTTTGATGAGAACTGTATCAACACTAATGCAGTCCCGTCGGAAATCATCAACAGTATTAACCGTGATCTCAGGAATTACACTGGACTAGGGACAGAAAAGGTAAAGTCCTGATAGGCTGGGGATATGGTTGCCACCTTTTCTGTTAAAAAAAAATACCGGCCTTCCTATATATTTATCTTTTTTCCCTAATAACATTGGGATCAACCATCATTTTTACCGGCCAGGCCAGTAAAATACCGGCCAGGTGGCAACCCTAGCTGGGGATCTGTTTACATTTATCCTCCAGGATTTATTAAAGCCCACACATTCCACAGCACTGTACAACAGACGGGTGTATAAAGTAAACATAAAAAAACTAACAAAATATAAAAGGAGGGGGGATTAGGGGCCTGTTAAAGAACCAGTAACCAGAATTTTAAAAAATTGTTAGTATACAATGAAAAAATACCCCACAAAGACAAATTAAGCTTTGAAATTGAACAATCTTTGAAAAGAAATAACTTACCGAATCTCCGCTGGCGCTTCTCTCCAGAAAAAGGCGACGATCCATCGTGCGGCACTCGATTTCTCCTCTATGGCGAGGGAGGAGAAATTGAGCGTCGCACGATGGATCGCCTTCTCTGAAGAGGAGCGCCAGCGAAGTTTGGGTAAGTTATTTCTTAATAAAGACTTCGCAATTTCAACGTTTCATTTGTCTTTTTTTTTTTTTTTTAAAAAAATTGATGTTACTGGTCCGTTAAAATAAAAATGTGGTATTATATTAACACTATCCCAAAAAGTGTGTTTTCAAAATTAGTCATACTAATAGGAGCACCCACATAAGGGTGACGCCTCAAAGCATTTAACTGTCCCTAAAATATGAAGTATTCCGCCCCTAAACTACACATAGACTTGTACACAACCCAGTGTGCTTATTATAGGTTTAAATTTATTCAACTAGGCACAAGTCTTCCACACAAACTTGAAAGTTTGACTTTTCCCTCCATAACGCTGGAGGAAATTGTAGTTTAACTTATGGAGAAGCAGCTGCCGAGCTCGGAACTACAGTTCCCAGGGGGCCCCTCGCACTGACGTCACTGCATTGCTTACGGATGACGCGGTGGGGGGGATGGGAGCCGCCATTTTAGCTGTTCATTGTTTCCTGGTGCTTTCGCTCCTGCTTTACTCTCTGTGGTTAACAACAACTATTAATAACACCGAATAAATAAGATACGTTGTTAAATGCAAGCAGCCCCACTAATGCCTGGAATCGCACAATTTCCAGGGTCGCGATAACTGCAACTCCCCTTTGAAATACTCACCGATGATGAAGACGATGCTCACAGGCGAGCGGCATATAATCCTACGTAAAGGGAGCAGTGTCCGTAATCGGTGTAAATAACCGTTTTCTACGGAGCGTCCGTTTCAGCCGACTGTAGCCAGGACCCGGCGGCACTTCACCTCCCGCGCTCTAACTACCGAAAGAGTAAAGGCTTTGCCGAGCAGTTCCGCCCCTGATTGGCCGTGACCGACAAAAGATTGCCATAGAGATGATAGCCCCGCCCCACATCCTGTTTCCTGATTGGTGGAGAAAAAGAGCCACTGTTTGAATCCCAGTGGGGGGAAAGTCCTCTTTCTTTTTGAAAGAGTGTGTGTGTGAAAGGCTCTTCAACATTCCTCTTTCTCTCACTGTAAAGTAATAATGTAGTTGAGACCAAAAAAAAAAAACAACAATTTCATATACTGAGGTATTTTAGCTCTTGAAAAATGCTGGAGGTTTGGACAACAGAGGAGAAAGGGCTTCCCTGACTGTGTTTTAAAGGGGACTCGTCACCCAAAAAAATTATTCAAAATTCTATTTTATCACATAAGCAGGGCCGCTTCTGTCATAAGGCAAGGTGAGTCCCGTGCTTCAGCCGGCAGCGAGTGGCCAGTTACAAGGGGCGACAAAAAGCCGCCTCTTGTAACTTTAAGAGCCGAACTTCTGGGTTTAACCCAGAAATTCGGCTCCGCTAGTGCAGAGAGCGCCATTGCGCTTAATGTACTACAGATACTGCCTCCTTAGACCCGCTCAGACCTTAATTTTAAAGCGCGGAGCTGTAGAGGAGGGGGGCGGCAGCAGCCCCAGAATCGGCGCTGGAAATAAGTCAGGCAAAATGAACTTTAATTACACTATATAAATTATTTGAATCTTGTTTCCTTCAGTCTGGAAATTCCTAATTATAACAAGCAGGCAGGAGCTATTTGTGGACACTGTTATTAAGGCAAGTAAGTCTTGTATCATCTCAGAATCTTGTTTGTGCACCAGAATGGGGGACCCGATGTCCATCCCCATGTCCTGACTACACAATTAAATCAGGGATAAATTGTCTCAGAATATCCCTCTCTACATCATACTAACAGTTACTTTAAAGATGAACAACCCCTTTAATGAAAGGTGATGGTTTATCAGTCAGGACATAACAACTTTCATTTCTTACGAGTGTTCCCTTTCCATCCAGTCTATTACACTTATTACATACACAGGCATTGCTAAATATGTCCAAATATTGCCTACAGATATATATTCCCTAAGGGCTGAGTGGCATTGCCTTAAAGGGTAACTATAGCAAAAATCAACATTTAAAATACACTTCATCACACTAAAACAAAGAACTTTCTAAATACAATCGATTAAAAATTCTGTAACGTGTATGAAATAATCAGTTTTAACTTTACTACCTCCCTCTCAGTATCTGTTTCTCTCCATTCTGTTTTCTTGCAGGAGTTGGATGACAGATTTTCATTGACAGATCGAACATATTTTTTTTTTGGGGGGGGGGTCCTTTTTTAGCAGGTGTATTAACTCTCACTCAAATATCTGCTTCCAAAACAAACAAAATGACTTTGGCACAAATACTACATGAAAGGAGATAACATCTCTGGTGATTTTAATTCCAGTATAAACAAAATCTAACAAAATAACTGCCTTTTGCACAAATCCTGCATGTAGAGAGACATGATGTTGGTTGATTTTAATAGAGTGAGCTCTAAAACATCTTCTAGGCAAAAGGAAGCCCCCCTATAAGATATATTGGATCTAACTGTCAATGAATATCTGACACCCAACTGCTGCTTAAGGAGAGAATGAAGAGATGCTGAGAGGGGGAAAATGAAGAGTAACTTTATCATTTTAGAAACAGGTCAGAATATTTAATTATATTTATAAAATCTTCTTATTGCAGTATGATGAAGCTTTTATTACTTTTTCATTCTTGCAAAAGGTCCCCTTTAACACAATTGCCTTTTAAATGACCAGTAACACCAAACAAACAAAAGATTTGTATGCATTTAAAAATATTGTACCTACCTTCACTGTAAAACTGTGTTTGCTTCAGCAATGCTGCAAACTCCATGTGGGAATTGAAACTATTTTGATGCTAGGTCTCATTCTTGGGGGTTTTTTTCTGGTGATATTTCACGTTTTTTTCCCCTTTAATCAATTGTAACTATTACGGTTTCAGAATATACTTGCGCTGTTTTTCCACGTCCATGATTTTTCATCGAAATGAGAAAAAAAACGGCCACTCGATTTTTAAGCAGTCCCCCAATGTATTTGTGTTACAGTAAAGTTTATGATGGTTGAGAATAGTTTTGTTGTTTTCAGCTTGATTTTGGAGATGGAAAAAGGATGAACAAGAAAATACTGACACCCTGTGGACAAAATTGGTATTTTCAGAACTCCCAGGTAAAATGTTTCCTGTGTACTTTTTGACAAGATGAAGGTCTGACATATTTATATACTTGTGCCTTCTGAGTTTTATTTGAATGTATATGTGGGTTTTTAATTCACTTTTTTTTGTATAAATAGGTACTTTCTTACTTTGTTATTTTTCACTACCTCGGTGTGATAATTGCCTTAATACTATTATTATTGTTATTAATAATAATAATAATAATAACAACAATAATAATATGTATTTACAAAGCACCAACATAGTTTACATAATTGTACAATAAATGAGTGCATTGAGCATGCAAAAAACAATATCTGATAACCAATATAAGTGGTAAAGAAGGTCCTTCCCAAATGAACAATCTACTAGAGCTAGAAGTAGATTTTTGTCTTGCTGATACTTAACAGTAGGGATGCACCGAATCCAGGATTCGGTTTGGGATTCGGCCTTTTTCAGCAGGATTCGGATTCGGCGCGAATCCTTGTCCCTGGCCGAACCAAATCCGAATCCTAATTTGCACATGTAAATTATAGGCGAAGTAGTGTCATTAAAGCATTACATCCAGAACTTCTTAGTTCCTCTTCTGAAGAACAGATGGCTTGGGTAACGCCGTGCCCAGTTTGGACTTATTTGGTGGGGTTTCCATGAATATACAGTCCAAAAGGGATATCTAGGTACTGCCCCAAAGAAAAATGTAGGTCTGTATTATTAACAACAGTACATATAGATGATTTACCATTAGTTGCATTTTAAAATTCTCTACAATCACTATACTAGAGGGGTTATTTATCAAAGTCTGAATTTATCTCAATATTTTCTGCTACAAACTCCAATCAAATCCGCTCGGGTTTTTTTACGCTTATCTATTATTACCCTTTCCTGAAAATTTGCTTTACTGGAAAAAATCTGATTTTCATGTTTTTTTCGGATTTTTCATCAAATTTTTTCACCCGAAAACTCAGATTTTTGCCAGAAAACTCAGATAACTTTGGGGTATTTCATGAAACCCAGCGCACATCAAAAGATCACTGGGACTTCTCCCATTGACTTATATGCAACCTCGACAGGTCTGAGATGCCGGATTTTCTGATTCAGACTTTTCCATCCTCGGGGTTTAATATATTTTTTTTTAAAAATTTGTGATTTTTCACAAATCCGATTTTATTAAAAAAAAAAGTTTTTCATGATTTTTGCATTCAGAGTTTAGTAAATAACCCCCTAGAAGTGCTAGAAAAGACAGAAAATTGGCACCCTATGAACATGGCAGCTCAAGTTTTCATGTGAGTGTGTGTACAAGCAGAATGCTATATGTAAAAATATCCTAGTTTTCTAAACAGGATCCTTTACAACTGAGCTTTTTTTCTGTGCAGTAAATAAACCACATGTTATGGGTCAATTTGTTTTAAGCTTTGGTTTAAAATTGATTTATTATCATTCTTGAATCCTGTTAACAGATATTTGGCATGACGTCTTAAATTATTTCACACTTGCATGCTTAATAAATACATATATATAATGTATACATTGGTAGAAACTGATAAATAAAAAGCTTTTGTATTCTTTATATTAAATGAAGCTGGCTTATTCGCTCTCTGCAGATTTGCTCCTCTGCTGTATCCCATACCAATTAGCTAAGCAGTCATAATAATGAAAGTTAAAGGGGTGGTTCACATTTAAGTTAACTTTTAGTATGTTATAGAATGGCTAATTCTAAGTTACTTTTAAATTGATCTTCAATATTTATTTTTGATAGTTTTTGAATTTTTTACTCTGTCCAGCTTTCACATGGGGGTCACTGACCCCATATTAAAAACAAATGCTCTGTAAGGCTACACATTCATTGTTATTGCTACTTTGTATTACTCATCTTTCTATTCAGGCCCTCTCCTTTTCATATTCCAGTGTCTTATTCAAGTCACTGCAAGGTTGCTAGAATAATTTGGACCCTAGCAGCAAGATTGCTGAAACTGAAAACTGGAGAGCTGCTGAATAAAAAGATAAATAACTCACAAATAATCCAAATAATCAAATTATCAAAAATGAAAAACAATTACAGATTGTCTCAGAATATCACTCTCTGCATCAGACTAAAAATTAATTAAAATGGGACCTGTCACCCTAGAAAATAAATTCCAAATCCTATTTTATGATGTTAGTCAAGCAAAATAAACTTCAGTTACACTTTATAAATGATTTCAATCGTGTTTTGTTAAGTCGTGGAATTCACAATCACAGCAAGCAGGCAGCAGCCATTTTGAGGACACTGCTATTAGGACAAGCTTTGCATCATGCCAAAATCTTGTTTATGCACCAGAATGGGGCACCTGATGCGTATGCCCATGCACTGGCTGCACAATTAAATGGTGAGGCGGGAAGGGGAATGTGAAGAGGGCAGTGACATGTAGGAAATGCAGAATGGAAAGTGAAAGTAATTATATGCCCCGCCTCTATGCCTAAGGCATAGAGGAGGGGCAGGCGATATATGATTGACAGCTGAGAATTTTAAAAGAGTTTATAACAGCTATGGAGTTTTTTTTAAAAGCCATAATTTGGGCTTCATGTTTAATTTGAAAAGGACTTTTATTATACAGCTTTTTATGTTTGGGTGACAGGTCCCCTTTAAGGGTGAACAACCCCTTGGTTTCCGTAAGTTACTGAAGTGAATCACACCCCACTATTGGACACTATTTACCGCCTAGTACATGTTCGTTCCAAGCAGTCCAAGTTAGATATTATCAAGCAAGTCTTAAAAAGGCTATTTCCATTCCATTAAAAGTACTTTCTGGCAGTTTTGAGGTTATAAAAGCTGTGCAGGTTACGCCGAAGAATTCTCCATTTGGAGTTCTTTAGAGCTGTGAACGTGAGGGTAATTGCTATTGTCACTTTTGACAGATGTCGACAGTTGCCTTCTCCATGTCCGTAGACCTCTGCAGATGTCCTTTCTCACATTTTCACTGACCAGCACATAGATAAACGGATCAGCCACACTATTTACCGTGACTAGGCACAGGAGCACTGCGTTATATGTGTAAATATTCTCCTCAAAGGGGCAGGAGTTTTCTGGGTTCACAACAAACGCTATGGCCCTAATGAGGAGAACAAGATGATAAGGGGCAAAGCAAATCATAAATATGGTTATTACAGCTATTGACAAACACTTTACTTTGAACTTTTGGTGGTGTGAGAAACTGTCGCTGATTTGGATCTTTCTTTTTATGCTGCAGTTTGCGAACATGACAACCGTTAAAGGTATTAAAAAGCCAATGATAAATCGAGCAAAATAGAAATTAGCAATCATCCGAGGCATTGGCAGTGTTTCAAAGCAGGTCGATTGTTCTTCTGTGTCTCCCTCTTTTATAATGAATGCAGGAGAGTGAACCAGTGCTACAGTTAAACATAGACCAACAGTTACAATTGTGGCTATTCTCTGACGTCTTACACCTCGGGATTCCAAGGAGTACTGAACTGCCAAGAATCGGTCTAGAGAAATACAGCACAGCAGGAATATGCTTATGTATATGTTGTTGAAGAAGATGTACCCAGTGATCTTGCAAGCCAAAGCACCCCATTCCCATTTGTGGTCATTCTTCACATAAAGGATCCAGAGAGGCAAAGTCCCCAAGTACATTAATTCACTTAATGAGAGACTGAACAGATAGACGGCCAGTACATTTTTTCTACGTATCTGCAGTATTGTTAACCACAATGTTAATATGTTTGCTGGGAATCCAATCACCAAAACAACACTGTACATCGCCGTAACAAAGTGGACACTCTCGTTGTATGCCGGATTGCAAAAACTTGAATTTCCTATTAGGTTGGAAGTCCATGTCTGGTTTGAAGCATTGGTGCCCATGTTTCATTACCAGCTTCTGTAAAAAAAGAAAAGGCAAAGAATGTGATATTTGAAAGTTCAAGAAGAACCGTATCATACCATATCAATAGACTAATGTCAGGGATCTCATTAGCTAAAGCAAGTTGTACTTTACATTCATAGAGTAAATAAAGAAGTCTGTTTCTGGCAAAATATAGGATTAACACTATAAAGCAGCCCTTAGGGGAAAAAAACAAGATACATTGGTGCTATTAGTTGTTTACTAACAGTGGGACTGGTAAATAGATTTCTTGTTGCCCAGTGTAAGAATATTTACCGAAGGGGTTCCTCAGTGCGGCATCTCCCGGTGGCTCTGATGTCACGGGTGTCGAGACGCAGGCGCTCGCAACAAGGAACGCATTCTGACTGACACCGGCGCGCGTGTTACGGTGCTGAATGCCGTGACGCTGGCGTCTTTACGCAGGCTTAAGGTATTTAAACTTATTTTTATATCTTATCTGTGCCTGGTTATCGCGGTTTATCCCTGAAAGCCTATCAATACAAACTTTCTGTATTGACTCCTGTGTATGACCTTTGCTTGTTCTCGACTGAATCTTCGCTACATATCCAGACTTCGGCCTGTCTATTGTTCCTGCTGTATTGCTGTCTGCCCTTGATGTCATTTTTAAGGACTTTTGCAGCCTATCACTCTGAAAAAAGAAAAAGACGCCAGCGTTTTTTGGGACTTTAGTGGAAACTTTTTCCACTAAAAATATGATGCAAGTAACAGAAGAATGAGGAAGATCTATGCACTCCAATGCACTTCTGGTCTGAGCTGGTGAAGGCAAGTCTGGTGAAAGAGGTTCAGTAAAATTCACATCTTTTTTGAATTTGCAGAGTAACATCCATTCGCCACAGTGAAAGTTCGCCTGGCGATAGAGTGCAAATCGCAGCTATCGTCTATCTCGTTTACCAGCTAAGTGATGCCTGCGCCTGTTAGTAAATATGCAAAGTCCCTGAAAACAGTAACGCTGGCAAATCTTCGCCAGCGTTAGTCACTTTGCCCTTTAGTAAATCTGCCCCCTGGTGTGTGCTGGGTTAATTCTTACTACAATTACGAATCATAAAAAACTACTTTTTGTTTCTCCCATAAAAGCACTGGTGGGAACCTGTGATTTTGGGAACTAAAATGTGTAACAGTTATGCACTACAAACTATACAGAAATATACAAACACTGTGCAGGTAAAGGATGCCTTATCTGGAAAGCCGACATCCAGAAAGCTCCGAATTACGGAATGGCTGTCTCCCATAGACTCCATTTTATCCAAATAATCCAAATTTTTACAAATGATTTCCTTTTTCTGTGTAATAAAACCGTAGCTTGTACTTGATCCCAACTAAGCTATAATTAATCCTTAATTAGTCTATTGGGTTTATTTAATGTTTAAATTAATTTCTAGTAGACTTAAGGCATGAAGACCCAAATTACGGAAAGATCCGTTATCCGGAAAACCCCAGGTCCCGAGCATTCTGGATAACAGGTCCCAGACCTGTATTAAATATATACCAGTGAATGGGGGCTTACCAGTTCAGAAAAGCTCTTTTCTACTATAAGTCTTTACTAGTTATCACCAAGAGGAAATAAAATAATTACATAATAAGGATACAAAGCTTAAAAATAGAAACATCCGCTTGCATTCTGAAATTCTAGTAATTTTTACATTTCACATATGGCATTTACTGGCAGGATATGCAATTTACATTTTTCTTTTTTTACTGCTAGGGGGCAGTCAGTCATTGTTTATACGTGGGGCATGCTGGTGCAGCTAACCTTAAAAAGCTATTATAATGCTAGTTATCATATTTTGTACATGGCACTGAACATTTTCAGATTAACACCAAAATCTGAAAAGTAATCCCCTAATAATCCTAATTTCACCATTTAGTTTGATCTTTTTGTGTAATGAATTATTAGCAAATTTTAACTTCAGACTTTAGGGGCCATTTAACAACAGATCAATATTTTTTACTGAGTGGTAACTAATATAGAAATACTGACCCTTCTAGTTCTTTCCGATATTTAACCCATTTAAATTGTAAGCTCTACGGGGCAGGGACCTCCTTCCTCATATCTATTTAACAGTTAGCACTTCAATTGTATTTTGTATTTATTATTACAGGTATGGGACCTGTTATCCAGAATGCTCGGGACCTGGGGGTTTCCGGATAACGGATCTTTCTGTAATTTGAATCTTCATACCTTAAGTCTACTAGAAAATCATGTAAACATTAAGGGGCAGATTTATCAAAGGTTGAGATGAATTTTTGAATTGAAAAAATTCGAATTTCGAGCTATTTTTGTGTACTTCAACTAGGGAATAGTCCAAATTTGATTAAATTCGAATATCGAAATTTATCATGTACTGTCTCTTTGAAACTTCGACCATTCGCCATCTAAAACCTACCGAATTGCTGTTTTAGCCTATGGGGGACCTCTTAGAACCTATTTGGAGTCAATTGGTGGACTTTGAAAAATGTTAGTTTTTTTATGAAAAACTTCCAATCGAATTCGATTGAATGCGCTATTCCTTCGATTTGAACAATTCAAATTCAGCTGAATACGGACCTATTCCATGGAAAAAAAGACCTATTCGACCCAAAAAACCTTTGACTTAATTACGTTTTTGAATTAGAATTTCGAAGTTTTTTCAATTTGGAATTCGACCATTGATAAATATGCCCCTAAATAATACCCAATAGACCGATTTTGCTTTAAATAAGGATTAATTATATCTTAGTTTGGCTCAAGTACAAGCTACTGTTTTATTATTACAGAGAAAAAGGAAATTGTTTTTAAAATTTTGTATTATATGATTATAATGGGAGATTACTTATCTGTAATTCGGAGCATTCTGGATAATGGATTTCTGAATAACAGATTCCATACCTGTATATTGACTGCTTATCCCAAAATGTATTATTGTGCTGTACATGGCTGCTTACATAAGTAGCACAAAATATACATACATATAAACAATGTATTTTGACTTGCAGGAAGGATGCATTTGAATGTGGAAAAAATTGTTGGAAGGATGCAGTGAAACATGAAAAAAAGTTTTCTGTACCATTATTTCCCCTTGCAATTTACTTTGGGGAATAACAATTCTGAAGGGTAAGAAGGGTATTAGAGCTCAGCGTTGCATGAATTGTCAGATTTGTGTGCTTTACTACATTTGCTAATTCATGAAACACTTTAAGAAAAATGTCAGTAACTTTTCGAGCAGCTGGAAATCCCTAGTTCAATATATAATAAATCTGCCCCACTTAGGGGCCGATTCACAAAGGGTCGAATATCGAGGGTTAATTAACCCTCGATATTCGACCGGGAATTAAAACCCTTCGACTTCGGATATCGAAGTCGAAGGATTTTAGCGCAAATAGTGCGATCGAATGATCAAAGGATTATTCCTTTGCTCGAACGATAAAATCCTTAGAATCGAACGATAAAATCCTTCGAATCGAACGATTCGAAGGATTTTAATCCAACGATCGAAGGAATATCCTTCGATCAAAAAAACTTAGGAAAGCCTATGGGGACCTTCCCCATAGGCTAACATTGAGTTCGGTAGCTTTTAGATGCGAACTAGGGGGTCGAAGTTTTTTCTTAAAGAGACAGTACTTCGACTATTGAATGGTCGAATAGTCGAACGATTTTTAGTTCGAATCCTTCGATTCAAAGTCGTAGTCGTAGTCGAAGGTCGTAGTAGCCCATTCGATCGTCGAAGTAGCCCAAAAAACACTTCGAAATTCGAAGTTTTTTTACTTCGAATCCTTCACTCGAAGTTAGTGAATCGGCCCCTTAATGATTTTTATCTTTATCGTTCAAACTTCACAGAGGATTCGAGGAACGATTCGAAGGATTTTAATCCAACGATCGAAGGAATATCCTTCGATCAAAAAAACTTAGGAAAGCCTATGGGGAAGGTCCCCATAGTCTAACATTGACTTCGGTAGCTTTTAGCTGCTGAACTAGGGGGTCGAAGTTTTTTTTAAAGAGACAGTACTTCGACTATCGAATAGTCGAACGATTTTTAGTTTGAATCCTTCGATTCAAAGTCGTAGTCGAAGTAGCCCATTCGATGGTCGAAGTAGCCCAAAAAATACTTCGAAATTCGAAGTTTTTTTACTTCGAATCCTTCACTCGAATTTAGTGAATCGGCCCCTAAGTACTGGTAGGAATGTAGCACCAGCAGGGAGATTGATAGAATTAGACAGTCCGATCCTATTCTATAGGTATACATTGCTATTTAAGGATTGACGTAGATAAGGCAAGTGAAACTGGTCTGTACATACAAAGACATTTGTAATTTTTGTAAAGTTATCTGAGTAAGTTTCCGTTGGAATTGATGAACCTTTCTGTTTTACCTCTCGTAAGTCTCACATAGTCTGACATTCAAAGAAATAAAGTCAGATACCCGAGCGACTTAATAGTAGTGTGAGAAGCAGACTGCAGCGGAAGTAGGAAAGGGACAAAACAGAACAGAAAAGATGCTGTAAACCACTGAAAGTAAAAAAACGAGATTCATTTTGTCAAAAACACACTACAGACTTAGTTATAGTTGATCTGACCCTCAAAATCTCAACAGAGGCTAATGTTCATTAAAAAAAGACACTCTTTGAATATGATTTCATGACAATGTGGATCATTATCAGATTTTATTGAATTGATTCTGGTGGATGAGTTTCCTATACCCTGGCGGAGTTTGCAGTTTAATTTTCTCCAGTCAAGTCTTTTAGCTTCTCCACTTCAATTTCACTTTGTTTAATGATGATTTAGATGTTGTCCAATTACTGAGCTGTACTTATTACATATTGTCAGGATTTTTTCTTTTTCATTTTCCACTTGATGCTCTAAGGTCGCTTATGCTTAAGCCTTTAGTATGACCTGCAGTTACAAGTGTGAGTGCTATAAATTAGACACAATGGAGAGTGCATTCATCAAGGTGCTTGTGTCCAAACATGTCAATCCAAACGAAGGGACGCTCTAAGCACACCTACCCTAAAACTGTTCCTTTATTCCTCGTCGGGTGCTCAGTCCAAAGCGTCCCCACTGCTCAAACGTACATCAGACCCAAAGAAAGGACGGCACTCCGATTAAGCAGAAAGCTGGTTTATTGCATTCTTCTGGAGAGATATCACGCCTTACGCGTTTCGGGATTCAATTCCTTAGTCATAGGCATAGGCATGTGTCCAAACATGCTCTTACAATTCTACATGGTTGCCTGTGTGTCCATACTCCCTATTCTGATGAACTGGGCATACTTGCATCTAATTATGTTGGGGAATCCCTGGAGCTTACCACCAACCTGGACCTAGCAGTAGTACGAGGGTAGCCACTAGGGTTGCCACCCAGCCGGTATTTTACCGGCCTAGCCGGTAAAATACCTGCCAAGGCCGGGGCCGGTATTACAAATTTACCGGCAATGTAACTGCCGGTAAAATTGTAATACCTTTAAAAAGACCCCTCGGCCCGCCCCCAATCCCCTGTAAACTTTCCTTTTCTTTTGCCTCTTCTAGTGTCCGTGGCGTGGCCCCGCCCCTTTTGACATCACGTCCCATCCTTTTGAGGCCCCGCCCCCGGCAGCCGGTAAATTTTTTTATAAAAGGTGGCAACCCTAGTAGCCACACCAGACTTTTATGTTCATTGAATCAGATGCAACCTCTGTTTTAAACTTTATGGGGTAGATTTACTAAAGAGTGAAGTGGCTAACATAGCGACTTTTCGCCAGCATTGCCACCCGCAGGGACATCGGCAATTTACTAACAGGCGCAGGCGCCAATCGCTTTCTGCTAGGCAGAAATGAACGCTAGTGCATCTTCTCTTTTAAATGCTCGCACTGCCGAAGTAATGCAAGCGAAAAGTCGCCAGCGTTCAGCGCCCAGGATAAAACTCCACATATTAGTGAATTAGCGTAGTCTGAGCGCATTTGTGCTGGCGAAGGGTGTGCTGGGTTAGTGAATCTGCTCCTATGATGGAAGCAGAAGTGGAGCGCAGTTATTATTGGAATAAATTCTGTATTAAAGGACATCTAAAGCTTAACTAAAGGAGTAGGGAAGAAATGTTGTGCATTATGTTTTGGGATTCTGTACCAACCACAGCCCTTTAGGGAAGA
Organism: Xenopus laevis; assembly: GCF_017654675.1. Classification (NCBI taxonomy): domain Eukaryota; kingdom Metazoa; phylum Chordata; class Amphibia; order Anura; family Pipidae; genus Xenopus; species Xenopus laevis. The sequence goes on along the minus strand of NC_054386.1, from coordinate 9,540,274 downwards.
TCTGTGCCTTTAAATATGTCCCAGTGCCTCCCAATTTTCTTTTCTGATGATTTACTGCACATGCTCCAGAATAGCATCAGAATAATCAGCCCTGTAGCATCAGTTTCTCAGCAGCTGTCCAGAGCACACTGAGCATATCACAGACACTTTTATCAAAATCCAAGATGGTGAGCTTCTGTGACAAGGTTGAATGCCTGGATCATTACCGATGCTGAACCTTTACGTTGGGGCAGTAAGCTGGTAAAGGTTGGCAGCCACTGAAATTGTTACTGATGCATAACAAATGCATTGAGATTGCATCACTTCCATTGCTAGTCATTAAAATTAGGTTAGTGTGTAATTCTTATTCTGAAAGTCTGCTGTGCTTATTCATGCAATTCTCTGTGGGAACACTGGAAATACTGTTTACTAATTTGGCAACTAGCCACTCTCAGAAAACCAACATCCAGAGAACTATGGTTACAAGAATACCATCTCTTATGGAATCCATTTTAAGCAAATAATTCAATTTTTTTGCGATTTCCTTTTTCTCTGTAATTATAAAACAGTACCTTGTACTTGATACAAGGTAGCTGCATAAATCCATATTGGTGACAAAACTTGATTATAATTTAAGTTATCGCATTTCACTTATAGGTCCATTTATTAAAGGTTGAATTTTAGCAGTAGTAGAGCTTTTTGAAACCAAAAAACAGTTTTCTATAAAACCACGAATGCCATGAAAGTTATTAAAAAGAGAGAGAACTAAAAGTAGAGGGAATAATGGACAGCTCTGTATGGGTTCGTTTTTCATTTTAAAAGAGTGTAATTGTTCTGCCTCCCTTTCTAAACAAGGAAAGTGTCATCTCTTTAACTTATCCAGTTTTCTTGAGACAGCAATAACTTTTCAACCTCAGGATTGTCAGCAGACAGTTGAACTCAATCAGAAGATCAATATGAAGATCTTGACAACAGTAAACATCCGGATAGATCAAAACATTATAATATGAACTACTCTAGCAATATACTACTGGACAAGTGGAGTAAACCAAACGGACAGAGATCAGAGGGGATAACAGGAGGGGAGATGGAACAAAACAAGGAAAGCAAACCATGAAACAAATGATGCGTGTGTAACATGACATTAAGGGGCCCATTTACTTAGCTCGAGTGAAGGAATAGAATAAAAAAAACTTTGAATTTCGAATATTTTTTTTGGCTACTTCGACCATCGAATTGTCTACTTCGACCTTCGGCTACGACTTCAAATCGAATCGAAATTGAAGGATTTAATCATTCAATCTAAGACGAAGGATTTACATTCGGCAGTTGAATATCGAGGGTTAATTAACCCCCGATATTCGACCATATGTAAATCTGCCCCTAATAGTCCCAGTCAAGTACCTTTTCAGCAAGAGTAAGCAAAAATCATGGTAAAAACATATATATATTGAAAATTATATATGTATATATATATATATACTTATGAGTACATAAAAAAATTTTCATTTAGTTTATCATTTATGTTTAGCAAAGCAAACATTTAAGAGGATAATTCTTGTCCAGTTTTACTTTCAAATGGTACAGGATAATTGCTTTGTGAATTAATGGTTGTAGATACAGGTATGCGACCTGTTATCCAGAATGCTCGGGACCTGGGGTTTTCCGGGTAATGGATCTTTCTGTAATTTGGATCTTCATACCTTAAGTCTACTAGAAAATCATTTAAACATTAAATAAACCCAATAGGCTGGATTTGCTTCCAATAAGGATGAATTATACTTTAGTTGGGATCAAATACAAGCTACTGTTTTACTATTACAGGAAATTATTTTGAAATATGTGGATTATTTGGATAAAATGGAGTCTATGGGAGTCAACCTTTCTGTAATTTGGAGCTTTCTGGATAATGGGTTTCCAGACAATGGATCCTATATCTATATATAGCACATTCCTGCTCCCGTTAAGTGTGGCACTATGTCATCACTTTATTTACCAGCACCTGGGCAACCTTGCTATATACTTTCCGAACAGTGCTTCTCCGTGGTTCTTCCTCTTTTCTTTCTCTCTGTCTGTCTCTGTCTGTCTCTCTCTCTGTCTCTCTCTCTCTCTCTCTCTCTCTCTCTATACTGTATGTGTTGCATTCTTCAAAGGACCTGCTTGAAGGTGGATCAAAAATAATAAAAAATATAAAACACCCAGGGGCTGATTACTAAGACAGTTAGGTGCACCAGTACGATCAGGTCTTTACTTTTGATTTCTGATTGATTTTTTCTCTAGCAGATAAGGTGCTACTTTATTATTAAATATTTGCAAAGGTAAAATGCTCATTTTTTCTTCTTCTCATTGCATATACAGTATAGCATATATATATCATTTATCATACCTTTGTTTCAGTTTGCAGAAAGGTTTTCCTATTCCTTCAGTAGAATCATTTTAGTTATTTGAAGATTAACCTGATAGGGTTTTCTTTTCAATTGTTTCTCAGAACCCCACCCTTACTTCAAATCATATTCCTCTACCGCTACTTCCTCTTTTAAATCTCTGACAAATGAGCAGTCTCTGCTTCCCCTCTCTCCTGTGAGACAGTGCAAGTGACAGCCATGCAATCATGAAATATCAGTATACTAGGTTCTCATGTCACAGCATCACTACCATCTGGAATGCAAATTCAAACCTTCGCTGACACAAGCATGTCCCAATGGAACCAGCAGAAGTCAAGAAAAAAAGGCCACCAGCAAAAGTCTTTGACGTAACATTAAAGGACAAAAAAAATTTGCCAAAATGCTTTCAGTATAGTCTATATTCTTGTATTTACACTTTTCTAAAATGGCATATAGCTGTTTAGATCTGCCATCCTCTGGCACTCAGTAATCCTGTCTTGACTGTCTAGATACCTAGATGGAGTACATGGAGAAGATACCCCACTACTAACGTGATCATATTTTATTTGCATTTAAAATGTATATCTGTTCATCCAGCACCTACAAATAAACTAATCATTGGTAAGAAATGCCCTATTTTATATGAGAAAAAAAATTCAGGCTGTAGTTCTGTAGAGAGCCATAAATTCCATTTGACCTGTTTCTCTTCCTGTGTAAGAAATAAGCCCTTTGTATTCTACACAGCTTATCTATCAGCTTTTTAAACAATGTGCCCTTTTCCCCTATTTAGCTTTAATGGCTATCCTTAGGGCAGAGACACGTGGAGATTCAGAGAGATTAGTCGCCCGGCGGAAAAATTGACTCTTCTTCGGGCGACTAATCTCCCCGAACTAGAGTTGCCACCTTTCCATATGGCGGAGACCGGGCAGGGGGAAGGCCGTCATGTAGACGAGAGTGGTTGTGATGTAGGGGTGGGGCTATGACACGATCTACGATTGGCTGATCGCCGTGTCAATCAAGGGAATCCTGCCCGGTTTTCCAAATAAGCAAAACCGTGCAGGATTCCCTTGATTGACCCGGGAAGCCTTTCAAAATACCGGGCTGTCCGTGTCAAAACCGGACAGGTGGCAACCCTACCCCGAACTGCCTTCCTGCGGGCTAAATCGCCAGCGGGGAGGCACTCAGTGCAATTTGTTTTCCAAAGTTGCCCCAAAGTTGCCTCACGAGGGCAACTTAGCGCTCAGAGTGCCGTGGAGATTCAGGGAGATTTAGTCACCCGACGACAAATTGCCTCTTCTTCGGCCGACTTATCTCCCGAACTGCCTTCCTGCTGGCTAGAATCTAAATCGCCGGTGGGAAGGTAGTTTCGGGGAGATTAGTCGCCCGAAGAAGAGGCAATTTGTTGCTGGGCGACTAAATCTCCCTGAATCTCCACGTGTGTCTCTGCCCTTCTGGCTACACAGCAGCGCCAATTTGTATAAACTATAGTAGTGTTCCAGAGCAGGATAACAGCACTTTATATTTAAATGCATTAAAAAAAATATCTTTGGCATCACTGATGATTTAAGACCTAATTCCTTTTCATATTAATGTCACACAGAGTGATTTCAAGGTCTTTGTCACAAGGGCATCTCCGTGGGTAGGCTACAAATAAGCTCAAAACTTCACTTTGGATGACAATTGCCTGAGAGCACCAGTGCAATTTCTTGACCAGCAAAGTAAATGGGAGAAGTCCCAATGATTTTTTTTATTGCACTGGCAATACCCCAAAGTTTTTGGGCCAAATTCTGAGTTTTCAGGTGAAAAATCCGAAAAAAACGGATGAAAAATCTGAAAAAAAAATGATTTTTTTTTTTACGTTTTTTTCCCGCAAACAAGATTTTCAGGAAAGTGTATTCATAAATAAGCCCAAAAAACCCGTGCGGATTTGGTCGGACAACCCCTTTAATGTCCTGTGCTCAGAGCCACGAAAAATAAAGTAAATTGAGCAGCTGCAGATTTTGATTAGCAACGTTTCTGTTGTATTATGAACTCACCACTCATAAATGGACTTCATATACTAAGTTTTCACATTCATATACAGGCAGTTCCTGCTAATCTTGTAATTCTGAGAAAAACATTTTATGTTATAAGGTCTTATTTACCAAGCATGGTCCACTTGGGGGGTTGTACTCAATAGATGCCAGACATTTCTTTCTACTGTTGTATTCCACATTACTCAGTAGTAAACCACAGTCTTCCGTTCTCTGTAACGTATACACTTATAAACGAAGTGTTTTGCGAATGCAATGTCATTTGGTTAAGGTTATCACAAACCAATACCACATACCAGATACAACGAATAAAAACCTTCAGCCGTTGCATATGAATGCTAAAAGAGATTCTATAGATTTAAAACTGAAGTCATAGTCAGCGGTTTTATTAACTGAATGAAAGCTGAGGGGCACATTCACCAAGCTCGGGTGAATGAATAGAGGGAAAAAACCGAGAATTTCGAGTAGTTTTTTGTGCTCCTCGACTATCGAATTGGCGTAAATTCGCCTGAGTAGAATGATTCGAATAGATCGCGCGCAAAAACGCTGCGACTATTCGCCCATTCGATAGTCGAAGTACTGTCTCTTTTAAAAATACTTCGACTGCCTACTTCGCCACCTAAAACCTACCGAATTGCTTTAAAAGCCTTGAAAGTGGAAAGTCCCATAGGCTTGTTTTCTAAGTTTTTGATCGAATAAAAAGGCATTCAATCGATCATTCGATCGAATGAAAATCCTTCGATCGAATATTCGATCGTGCGACTATTCGCCGGGCGAATATTCGCCCATTCGACCATTCTCCAGCGCGTAAATTGGCCCGAATTGCCTATTCGATTCTATTCCCCAGTCGAATTTCAAGCCAATTTAACCCATCGAAATTCGACCCTTGATACATCTGCCCCTAAGTATGGGAGCAAAGGGCTTAATGCATTATTTGATAAAATTGTTGCTGTTTGTTGCAGGAAATTGAGCAAGGTCCTTAGTATTTTTTTGCCAAGTTTGTATATCTTTTACTCTATTGTTCTGGTCATGGTTGGATCTGGTATTTGATTCTTTTTCGGTTTTGGTCCAATTCAAAATGGTAAATTAGTTAAATTCTTCATATATTTAAAGAAAAGTACCAACAACAAGTATGTATAGGAGGTTATACTACAACTACAGATAGAGGGTTGGAAAAGCAGGCTAAGTGATATGCAATCAGGGAGTGCCCCTACTAACGGCTTTACAGAGTAATGTACTAAGTTTGCCCAGAAGCAGTAACCCATCAGTAGGCAGCATTTACTGGTCACCTGTTTAAAAGCAAACATCTTATTGGCTGTTATTGCTCCTGGGCTAACTGAGTGCCTTTAATTACATATGGGGGTTAGCAGGTCTGGACTGGAAGTCAAAATAGACCCTGGAATTCCAAGTATAGAGAGGCCCAGTTAGCTTCCACCAGCCCACTTAATAGTCACTTTCTATGGCATCTCTGGCATTTACCAGAACCCACAGATTTTCAGTCCGGGCCTGAGTATATGGTTCTTTTGCCACAAGCCTGGTGCATCTATTGAGGCAGCTTGTTGTAGAAACCCTGGAACTATTACCATGTTAAAGCTTAGAAATACGTTTTCTTCTTTGTTTATTATAATATCATTATGCTATAAACTGCAATGAGCTTTGAGCCCCAGGAGATAAGAAAATGGTATAAAATGTATTATTATTATTAATACATTTTTATTTATACATTATTATTATTATTAATAAAATGTATTATTATATGCTGTTATTATTATGTCCTCCTTTAGCAGCCACAGATGATAGGTTTAGGGAGCATGAGTCAGTTGGTTGCATAAATAGTAATTTCAATACCATTGTTGCCACAGATACATAAAAGGGTAGAAGCGCAAGCAAGCTCTGGCAGATACAGGCTATGTCAGGGCCCTGTACTTGTGACCTGCTGTAACATACCCTGGTGGTCTAGGGGGCCGGCAGGGACACCCTCCGTTTGTGCCGGTGGTTCCACGTGTGGTGCGCACTTCTGGGTTTTTCACACGGTGCGTGTGACGTAATCAAGTCCGTGGCACGAAATTCAAACTATTTAAAGGGGCTTTAGGCTTGTGACCGTTGCCTGTTGTTAGGTCTAATCTGATTAGTTTCCTGGGTGCAATTTTGTATGTGAATATCCTGTTTTTGATCCCTTTCTGACTATTCTGAACTCTGCCGATATTGACCTTTGCCTACTTGACCATTCTGTGAACTCTGCCTGCACCGACCCTGGTCTGTCTGACTATACTTGATCTCTACCTGCACCGACCCTGGCCTGTCTGACTATCCTTGATCTCTACCTGCACTGACCCCGGCCTGGCTGACTATCCTTGAACTCTGCCTGCACTGACCCCGGCCTGTCTGACTACGATTTATCATTTAATCCATGAGAATCTGGTGTAGCCTTCCATCCTAAACCTTGAAAACGAACGTGCCCCTTTGCTCCTTCAGAACGCTTGCTTTGCTCCTCTCAAGTTAAGACCTGGTGGCATCTGAGTAGCCGAGGGCTCCTCCCGAGGCTAAAGGCAGCTGCTAAAGGCGGAAGATTAAAATGTGACCAGGCTCGGAATTTAGGGAGCCGTACATGACACCTGCTTTATAGTAGACAGTAAGGACAGAATATGCTGGATATTTTATCTAGTGTGAGGTACAGAGCATAGCAAGACACTGGATAGACATGTTTTCTAAATGAGCACGAAGGAACATGATTTTGCACCCCTTAGGGCTATTGAAATTCTTTCTAGGGTCATAGAAAACCTAAAACTTGATATGGCTAGAAAGCTAAAAAGCTGTATTTAATGCTACTTCTACTAAACTTTCTACACCAGCCCTGAATTCCAGCAGCTCTTGCCCCTACAGTATAACAGTAATGGGGCAGGCCTTTAACATTGACCACAGGAGCTCCCCATCTTGGATCTTCTTTTGATTGTCAGTGACACTGCACATGCTCAGTGTGCTTTGGGCAGATGTTGAGAAGCTTAGTCGTGGGGAAATCTTCAAGCAGGAAAAAAATAAGGTTATATTTCTTATACATCTGATGTACATGGCTGATTTCTAATTCTGATGCAGAAACTGGTTTCTGAACTGTCATGTAATGATAATTTGAATTACTAGCACTGTGTGTATTTTTAATATACAGTATATTGTGAATCAAACCCTAAGCTCTGGTAAGTGACAGCATCACAGAGCATGTGCAGTAAATCAGCAGAAAAGAAGATGGGGAGCTTCTGAGGTACAGATCTGTGGGCTGTGGTTGCCTTGGCTTTGTCCAGAAACCAGAACCTTTGAAGGCCGATTTATTCATTTTTAATTTCAAAGAAAATACAGTCACAGCTTTTATTTCGTGAGTATAGCATTTATAAGAAAAAACATGGAATGGTTGCTGAAAATTTAGAATGTTTTTAAAAACTGGGAAATAATAAAATTGTTTAAATTTGTCCATTCCTATTGACCACTGTAGAAAGTGGTGTTTTTTATTTGCTTTGGGTTTTTTCAAATAAATGTTTTTCTGTTATTAATTCACCACTTTTCCAGTTTTCTAAAAAAAAAATATATATATATTTTCAAATTGTGAAAAACAGCAATTTTTAATATTGATAAATCTGCCCCATAGTGTTATTATATTATATATATATTCTATTATATCCTACTTCATTGGGGTGAGCTTTAAGTTTCCTTTAAATTGTGTACAAACAAATAAGCCTATAAAGCAACTGAATGGCTAGCTGTATGTGTTATAGAATTAAGAGGCATTCAGTTCATAAGGTTCATTTTTAAGGGTTAAATCACTACTCAGGTTTTATTTGTAAAACGTAACGTAAGTCATAAAAGCTATGCCACTACATTCAGATTCTCTATACAGGTATGGGACCTGTTATCCATAAATCCCTTACTTGCAAAGCTCCAAATTACTGGTAGGCTGACTCCATTTTACCAAATAATCCAAATTTTTAAGAAAATATTTTTTCTTTGTAATAATAAAACAATACCCTGTACTTGACCCAACCTATACACAAACCTATAATTAATCCTTATTGGAAGCAGCCTATTGGGTTTATTTAAAGTTTACATGATTTTCTAGATTTTTTTTAGTATTGAATTGTTCACCTTTGAATTAACTTTTAGTATGATGTAGAGAGTGACAATATCTGAGAATATTTGCAATTGGTTTTATTGTTTTATTATTTGTGGTTTTTGAGTTATTTAGCTTTTTTTTTATTCAGCAGCTCTCCAGTTTGCAGTTTTGACAATGGGGTTTCTAGGATCCAAATTACCCTAGCAACCATGCATTGATTTGGATAAGAGACTGGAATATGAATAGGAGAGGCCAGATTAGAAAGAGGAGTAATAAAAAGCAGCAGTAACGATAAGGGGATAAGATTTATCAAGGGTCAAATTTCTAATTTGAAAAACTTCAAAATTTGAATTCAAAAAGACCAACCAAAATTAAATCAAAGGTTTTTTTGGCCGAATAGGTCCGTTTTCGATCAACTTTAAATCATACGAATCGAAGTAATAGCGCATTTGAATCGTACGATTCAAAGTTTTTCTGAAAAAAAGCTCAGATTTTTCAGAATCCACCAACTGACTCCAGATTCTAGGAGGTCCCCCATAGGCTAAAACAGCAATTCGGCAAGTTTCAGATGGCGAATGATCGAAATTGAAATTTTAAAGAGACAGTACATGATAAATGTTGAATTTTCAAATTTCTTTCAAATTCAAATCGAATTTGGACTATTCCCTAGTCGAAGTACACAAAAATTTGTTTGAAATTCTAATTCTTTTTAATTCGAATTTTCACTTCAACCTTTGTCTAAGTCTGCTCCTAAATGTGTAGCCTTACAGAGCATTTGTTTTAGGATGGGGTCAGTGACCCCCCCCCCATTTGAAAGCTGGAAAGAGTCAAAAGGAAAAGGTAAATACATCAAAAACTATAAAAAAAAGATCAATTGAAGGCCAGTTGAAAAGTTGCTTAGAATTAACCATCCTAGAACATACTAAAATGTAACTTAAAGGTGAACCACCTCTTTGAAGGTATGACGATCCAAATTACCGAAAGAGCCATTATCTGGAAAGCCCCAGGCCCAGAGCATTCTGGATATTAGGTCCCATACCTGTACATTAAGAGCTATACTATACTATATAAACTGTTGTTATGCAATGCCCCCAGGAAGGAAACTTCTAGTCTGTCTCATGTAGCGGAAAGAAAAATGAGGAACTAAACCTGTCTATAAATTTATACTAACTGAGAATTTGAAATGTTGTACAAACAAAATACACTTTTTTTCCTTTTAAAGTCCAAGCCATTTCAGTGCCCAATAGGTGTAAAAACAATATAATAAAGGAATGAAAAACTAGTTCTCTAAACTTGCACAATATAACTTCTGTATACTAAAAGCCCTTGGTATTTCCAATGCCCCCTTAAAGAAGAAAGAAAGGCTTTGTGCAATTGGGGGTACCAAATGTTTGGCACGCCCAAGTGATTGTATTTACTTACCTGAAACCCCGGGCCGGTGCTCCTATCAGCAGAAAACTGCACTGGCCCGGGGTTATACCAGTGAGCACTCCGGAGCGATCCTCTTCTGGCTTTTTCTGTCTTCAAATTTCCCGGGGCAGACGAATGCGCAGTATAATGAAATAGCCGACTTTTTAGTTAAAGTTTGGCTTTTCATTCTACTGCGCATGTGCAGCCGTGCAAAGAAAGCAGAAGACGGAAGAGAATCGCTCCGTGGTGCTCACTGGTATAACCCCGGGCTGGTGCAGTTTTCTGCTGATAGGAGCACCGGCCCAGTGTTTCAGGTAAGTCAATACAATCACTCAGTAGCGATCGTAGAGGGGGGCGGGCCCTGGTGCGTGATGCGCATCCAGGCCCCGCCCCTCCATACGGCCGCATTTTCAGTGGCGAACGGACTGCCGGGGGGCCCTGAGGGGGTGCGGGCCCTGGCCCGCTCGCACCCCCTGCTCCCCCGGTAGTTCCGTCACTGCAATCACTTGGGGGTGCCTAACATTCAGGGTCAGACTCGGGGGCCTGGGGCCTACCGGGGCTGCAGTTTCAGGGCCCCCCTACACAACCTGTGTGCGCTTGAAAGCGCGTGTGCACGTCACCGGAAGTGCGCGCATGCAGGAAAAAGAAAAGCAGGGGTGTGTATCTGGCCTGGTCTGGCACCGAGTTTTTTCCCGTGTCCCGCCTGCCCAGTCCACCCCTGCTAACATTTGGCACCCCCCAAGTGCACCAAGCCTTTCCTTCTCCTTTAACGCTGCTGTCAAGGAAGGGAGGATCCTAGCTGTACCGTTTAGCAGGGGTGAGTCACAACCAAGCAGAAGAGACAGAACAGAAATACCCACAATTGTGCATGAAGCCAACACTTTAGCAAAATTCTAAGAAAAAAATGTACAAGTTTGGTTAAGACTCTTTCTTTACAATGAACACGTTTTTAAGGTTTCTTTTAATGTAAAGGGCAAGCAGCCCTTGCAAGTAATATCTCTCTCAGCACCACGTGTTTTCTTTAAAATGAATAAGCAAAGAATTAGATCCATGGACCACTGTTTCTAATGCATCCTAATTATTTTGCAGTATGATTCTATAAAAACAAACATAAAGGATTGCTCAAATGTGTGAACAGAGCAAAAAGCAATACAACACGTATCTCCTTGCAGGGGGCAAACAGAACATCCTAACATGTGGTCTGTACAAGTACAAGTGCTCATCATTGGATGTTACTAAACGCAGAATAACGGAATGTCTATCAAGCGATAAAATATTCAGTATTGAACTTTCTTTTTTTTAAAACAAAGAAGGTTAAACTTACCATATCAGGATGAAAAGCATTCTCACTCTTCCAGCTTAGTTTTTGTCGAGAAAGCTAGAGCGCATTGTTCTTGAAGTCGCAGATTCCGAGAGCTGAACAGGAAGCCCCAAAGTCAGACAGGCTTATTTCTGAACCGACAGACTTGATGAAAAAGGGTGCAGTGTGTGACTGTACTTTCCATGCTGTCATTAGGCAAAGTCTGCAGTCATTCTGCATTCAGAAGAAAAATAAAAGGACTTTCTGACTGGAAGCTGTTATTAATGTTTCTAAAGCGTAGAACCTGAAACTGTCATGATAAAAACTGAAAGGTTAGTTAAAAGTTCCCAGAAATACATTTTATAAATAAGAATTAAAAGGTCCATGACAATCAACACTGTAAAGGCTAGGGATGCACCGAATCCACTATTTTTGGATTCCGCCGGACCCCCCAAATCCTTCGCAAAAGAATCGGACGAATACCGAGCCAAATCTGAATTTGCATATGCAAATTAGGGGTGGGAAGGGGACATTTTTTTTTTTACTTCCTTGTTTTGTCACAAAAAGGTCAGGCAATTTCCCTCCCCATCCCTAATTTGCATATGCAAATTAGGATTTGGTAGGGCGGCCAGAAGAATTCGCCCAAATCCTGGCCGAATCCCGAACTGAATCCTGGATTTGGTGCATCCCTAGTAAAGGCTGCATATTCTATTAAAAAGACATAAAGGAAAAGTACCCCAAGTAACCCAAACATATCCTTTTTTGAAGTTCAATTTGATAAAATATTGGTAGAAATGTCACAGGACCCAATTGTGCCTCCTACTACTCCTTAAAAAGAAAAAAAAGCGATTTGAAGTTGCTCACATATTGGCTGTTTAGCTGAAAAAATCAGTGTAAGAAAAAGTTGTGGCAAAATGATAGTCAATCGAATCATGTGTCTTTTTTGAATTGACGCCACAAAAACTCGACTCAAATTTATAAGATTATCTAATGAAAACCAGCTTAAAGAGCCCAAAACTATTGAGAATCCTGAAGGTAAAAAACACGTTCCAATAGTTAAAAGACATGTGCCATTGGCTTTTACATGATTTCGACTGGGTTAAGTTTTTTAGCAGCTTCAGAGCATAATAAATCTAAAATAAAATCTCCCGTGACTCAGAAGCAAGTTGTCTATACAGAGGATCTGAATGATCTCCAGTCTGAACCGGTAATCTTCTGGTTATATCTGCGACACAATTCAGTTTAACCAAAGGGTTTTTGGCCGTACTTCCAACAGGAAATCAGGAAACAAGTTGAAAAACAGAGATAATGTACAGATTACATGCAAGGCTTTTGCTCTACCTCTAATTTAGACTGCAGGGTTAGAGGAAAGGGAAACAGGCAAGGAAGTGTGGGTGGGATACTGTGGCAGTTTAAATAGATCATATTCTTTTATCAGATGATCTTTCTTAATGTTTTCCATAGTTTAGGCAAGTTTGTAAAGTAACAGTTTCAAAATGCATTGTGTAAAGAATCTTGTAAAGAAAGACAATAAATAGTAGGTATACATGGTTCGTTTAGTAGACATTTCTGTGCCAGCAGTTTTCTGCTGATCAGGTACGAATACTTTCTCAGTTTAATGGACTACATCCAAACAATAAAACAATGCTACATTTAAACAATCGGCAGATCACTCTGCTGATATATTGGAAAATATACACTACCCTTAATTAAGGATGGTGCGGAAAATAATTAACTGAAGAATATCAACTATCAAAAAACTGAAGAATATCAACTATCAAAAAAAGTATCTCTTACTCTGTAGTTTTGCTTCAATTTCTAAATGTATTAATTATTTTGAGATCTCTCAGTTCATCATTTAGGGGCAGATTTATCAAGGGTCGAAGTGAATTCGAGGGAATTTTCGAAGTTAAAAAATTCAAATAAATTTTTTGAATACTTGAACCATCGAATAGGATACTACGACTTGGAATTTACTTCTACTTCGATTCGAAGTAAAAATCGTTTGACTATTCCAGTGTCGGACTGGCCCACCGGGATACCAGGAAAACTCGCGGTGGACCCAGGTGTCAGTGGGCCCTTTTGCTTCTAACCATTTGGCATATTTTATGGTTATTCCCTATTTCTTTATGGGAAAAAATACTTAATAATGGAAAAATAGACTAAGTAAATAGAAAAAACTAGGAGAATAAAGAGGTTGAGTGAGGAGAGGAGGAATAATAGTTTGGAAAGTGGGCCCACGGTCTAATGTTTTCTGGTGGGCCCCTGGCATCCCAGTCCGACACTGGACTATTCAACCATTCGATAATCGAAGTATTGTCTCTTTAAAAAACTTCGACTACAATACTTCGCCAACTTAAACCTGCCAAAGTGCTATGTTAAAGTATGTAAACGTTTTTTATATTCGAAGGAATATCGTACGATAAAATAGTTGGAATCGTGCGATTCAAAGTATAATCGGAGTACGATCGTACTACAATCAGAATACGATCGTACGATGAATAAAATCCTCTGACTTCGAATGTCGGAGGATTCTATTCGATGGTCGAATTTCGAAGTATTTTCCACTAAGAAATTCGACCCTTGATAAATCTGCCCCTTAGAGTGAAAAGTTAATTAATACATATTTACAATATTTAGTAGGTCCAAATCTCCTCTACTTCGGGCTAACTGATCTCCCTAAACTGCGGGCTAGAATGAAAATTGCCGGCGGGATGGCACTTGGATCACTTCATTTTCCAAAGTCGCCCGAATTTGACTCACAAGGAGACTTCGGACGGCTTCGGAAAATGAAGCGCTCCGAGTGCCATCCCGCCGGCGACTTAGATTCTATCTGGCGGGAGACAGTTCGGAAAGATTAGTCGCCCTGAAGAAGAGGAGATTTGTCGAGGGGCGACTAATCTCCCCGAATCTGAGCGTGTGCCCTAACCCTAACTGTTCATCATTGAAGATTCCAATAGTTTGATCAATTTGATAATTGAACAAGAGTATTAAAAATATTTTCTTCTTTGTATAAAAATAAAACATTTTAAAAAAGATAAGCAAGAACCTGGAGGGAAAAAAAAGCTATTTAATCTTGAACCTTGCAATTCAAACAGTATATGAGCCCCCAAAAAGGGTAAAAGAGAGTCAGAGTTAGTAACCACAGGATTATACAGGAAGTGCACAGAAAGTGCATAGACAGGTTTACGTACACTTTCAAAAATAGCTGCCGAGACAAAAGTCTAAACTAGCTTATTTTATACAAAAGAAAACATCGTTACGACAATTATGTATATTACAAAAAAATATTAATATGCTTTATTTTTATTTTTTTCCAAAAAAGACTTTCATTAACCAGCAGAAACGAGACAATTTCCTGTCTTTAAAAAAACAAAGTTTTTTTTTGCTTGCAGCTGCAAACTTTATTTTCCATTGTGAGGCTTTGAAACCTGTCTGTGTTTTTGCAATATAGAATAGCTCTTTTGCAGGAACATTTTGAAATGTGCCAAACCAGTCTGAATGTGGAGATCAGATGTTTGTTTTTTTTGGTTACTGTATATGTTTGCAATGGATAGCAAGTAGCAAACTTAAAGGAGAATTCAACGCCTTATTAAAAAAAAACCCTATCCCCCTACCCTACATAGACCCCCCTGCCTCCTCCCCTCCCCCCCCCCCCAGCCTAGCTGCTATCCCAGGTTAAATGCCCCTAACTTTGAACTTACCCCTTGGTGCAGATTCTGTCCAGCGGAGTTCACGGCAGCCATCTTCTTCGTCTTTGGTAATTTTCGGGTCTTCTTCTGGCGCTTCATCGATTTCCGTGACTTTCTGAGCATCCGCAGTTGTTCAGGACTGGCAGATTGCTCCAACTGTGCATGCGCCGATACGGCACTTACTTCCCAAAGATTACCAAAGAAGAAGAAGGTGGTGCCCGTGAACTTCGCTGGACAGAATCTGCACCGAGGGGTAAGTAAAACGTTTGGGGCATTTACCTGGGTTAGCAGCTAGGCTGGGGAGGAGGAGGCATCTATGTAGGGAAGGGAGGTAGGGTTGAATTCTCCTTTAATTGGGTTTTTCACATTTAGGGTGGTGACACACGTTAAGATTCCAGGGAGATTAGTCGCCCATCGACAAATCTCCTCTTCTTTGGCGACTAATCTCCTTCCTGCCAGCTAGAATGTAAATTACTGGCTAGGAAGGTTTTTCAGAGAGATTAGTCGCCCGAAGAAGAGGAGATTTGACGCTGGGCGACTAACCTCCCTGGAATCTTAGCATGTGTCACCACCCTTAAAATGATGCAGAGAGTGATATTCTGAGACAATTTGTAGTTGGTTTTCATTTCTTTATTATTTGGGGTTTTTGAGTTATTTAGCTTTTTATTCAGCAGCTCTCCAGTTTGCAATTTTAGTAATCTGGTTGCTAGCAATCATGCACGGATTTCAGTGAAAGAATGGAATACGAAAAGGAGAGGGCCTGAATAGAAATATGACTAAGATAAAGTAGCAATAAGAATAAGGGGGTTATTTATTAAAACTTAATTTTTTCTTGTTGAGTTTTTATAGTAAAAAAACAAGAATTTTTAGAGAAAAAAACTATTTATATTTTTAATTTATCATGCCACAATGCTTTCTAAATCTACTTGAAAAGAACTGATTAAAAAAAGACATATTTCTCATAATATAGAGAAATAAAAAAATATATATTTTATTACAGTATAGGGCAGAATTAGCAAGGGTCGAATTTCGAATTTCGACCATCGAATGGCTTTACTTTGACTTCGAATATCAAAGTCGAAGTTTTTTTCACCGTTTTGCGGTCGAAGTAAAATCGTTCGAATCGAACAATTCGAAGTATTTCATCCATCGATCGAACGATTTTTCTTCGACTTCAAAAAACTTAGAAAGCTGCTCTAGAAGGTCCCCATAGGCTAACATAGCACTTTGACAGGTTTAATTTGGCAAAGTATTGAAGTCGAAGTTTTTTTAAAGAGACAGTACTTTGATTATTGAATGGTCGAATATTCGAAGTATATAACTTCGAATCGAATTCGAAGTCGTAGTATCCTTTTCGATGGTCGAAGTATCCAAAAAATTACTTAGAATTTCGAATTTTTTTACTTTTAAAATTCCCTCGAATTCACTTAGACTTTCCACAAATCATATTTTCTCCCTAAAAATTAGTTTTTTTTCTAAAACTCTCAAAATTCATAATTTATAAGGTGTAAAAATAACGAAAAACCACTAATATAAAAAACTGCTCTAAGTAAAAGCTGTTGAGTTCCCAAAGAAGTTAATGGGACCTGCGCTGATTGGACCATTTTTAATCAATTCTGACTTTCAGATGTTTTCTAATTTTTCACTTATTATTGTCCGAAAAATATGAATTTTTATAGGTTTTAGAGGTTTTCGAATTATCTTTCCAAACTTTATATATATTTGGAACTTCGTTCGCACTTTTTATATTTGGATCTTTTAATAAATTTAATGAGATTCGTGGTTTTAGAGTTTGTGAGTTTAGCCGTGGTTTCCAAAATAAAACCTCCACATGTTTTTTATGACATTTCTTAAAATCACTGCATAACTTACTGCATCACTTACCAGCCATGTTGTCAGGACTTACCCTGGTGGTCTAGTGGGCCGCGGGGATGCCTGCCGCAATGATCTCTTCTCTCCAGCGCCGGGTTCTCCTATGGTGCGCGGCGCTCACTTCGGGTTTTACCCGCAGTGCGCGTGACGTCATTGTTTTTTTCGGTGCAAAGCTTAAATATTTAAAGGAAAAAGATATATTTATGGATTGCACACTCAGACTTATATAAATGAATCAAAATTTATTGTATCATATTATTAAAAACTTACAAACATCATAGAAAAACCGACGCGTTTCGACCACCATGGTGGTCTTCATCATCTACTTGCTTTGCTCCTCTCAAATTAAGACCTGGCTGCATCTGAGTAGCTGAGGGCACCTCCCGAGGCCAAAGGTGGCTGCTACAGGCAAAAGATTGAGCCGTGACCAGCAGCCTAGCACTTCTTCTGAATTTAGGGAGCCGTCCGTGACACATGTGTTTTATCTGTATGGAATGATATTTTGGCTTCTGCACCAAAAAATAATCTTATTTAACTAATTGATATTTGTGAGGGGTCAAAGAGTCATTGCTTACAACTTTTACAGAGGAGTAGAAAAGGGTTACTAGCAACCTTCAAAAGCATGATTGATCCCAATGAGAACAGACAGCACTGTTTCTAAGTCAAGAGCCGTCTGAGGAAATTCGTCTCTTAAAGGCACCAGCAGCTGCTTTTTGCCGCCCCCGGCGCTGCCGCCTGAGGCGAGTTACTCAACTCAACTGAGAACAGAAGCACACGGTTCCTACAAATCTGCAGACTGTTAGAAACTCAATAAACTTGTGAAACACCCTGAGGGAAACCCCAATCAATAACTTCTTCTTTCCTCCACTACCACAAAAACCTAATGAAACATACTTAAACCCTTCTATAAACCATGGATGATTTGAGGGGAACATTGTTTAATCATAGAACTACCTATGGATATTTTCTTCCTATTTCATCCCCCCATTTTAACATTTTGTCCTTGTTGGAATCAAATGGCTGGGATGTAAGACAAATGCCCAACCTAAAAGGCCCAAAAGCTATACAAGGCTCCTTGAAGCCGCTCCTAGGAAACTTCAGAAGAGCAGGGAAGGTGATGCCTGGAGACCAATAGAGACCTGACTATGTATAGAGAGACCAGCCTGGTGCCTGCTAATCTGCACGAGGCCCAGGAGGTGACTGACATGCTACATACAGGGTCAGTGTTGCAGAACTGCTTGTAAACTCCAGAGAACTATCCCTTGAGAACACGCCTGTGAGTAGACCACCCTAGGGAGTATATTGTCACAGTTATAACTGTATGGCCATTGTGTCTTGACAGGTCTTTTGTGTGTCCCTACTATGTGGAAGGAACTTTTTGCCAAGGAGAGGTACTTTTGGGAAGGTATTACAATCTCTTGAGAAAAGGGATTTGTGCCAGGACTAAACTGTGCATTTAGGGGGTTATTTATTAAGCTCTGAATACTCTAAGTCTGAAAAATTCGAATTTTTCGGACCTTGAAAAAAAATCAGAATTTTTCGGGATTTATAAAAGTCCGATGGTATGAAAACTGCGCATCCGAAAACCCTGCATCTCAAAGCTCTCGGGTCCGGTCTTAGTCAATAGGGAAGGTCCCAGTGTCTGCGCTGCTGTCAGTACCGATATCCGATGATTTTGGGCCAAAAAGTCCGAAAATTTGTGTTTTTTGCGGGAAAACCCCGAAAACTTTTGACATTTCCGGCAAAGGTCCGAAGTTTGCCGCAACCTATTTTTTTGAATGGTAAATAAGGTCCATTCGGGAATTCGGAGTTGCTCGGATTTTTATCTTAGAAATACTGAGATAAATTTGGAGCTTGATAAATAACCCCCTTAATTATCATAACTAGAGTTAATTGTGGGACTGTGTTAGTCCAGTAGTCAGTTGGTCTGAATTTTGCTACTAAGCAAACAAAACTGTATATCTTACTATTTTCAGGTGTTGTTGTGTTATATTAGAGCCATGTTGCAATTTTCTCTTTTCTATACAGGTATGAATCCTGTTATTCAGAATGCTTGGGAGCTGGGGTTTTCCAGATAACAGATCTTTCCGTAATTTGGCTTTTCATACTTTAAGTCTACTATAAAATCATCCTGATGCTGACTCCTGTGTCATCTCATTGCGACACGGAACAGTCACATAATCTCCTCTGCCTCTGGTACATGGACTAATTGCTGCTAAATAACTATGAATTACACCTTCTGTTGATTTTCATAGGAAACGTCTTGTGACATTTTACATTTCCATTTGTTTTGAGGGTTTACATTTCATTAAGCTTTCTTCCACACTAAAGAGAATCTTCGCGAGTTTCGGCATTCCCCATCGACTGCATTATAATCAAATAGTCAAAATCAGTAGCTTTATTAAAATATAATTAAGCCTTTTTGGAAGCAAAACAATCCTATTGAGTTTATTTAATGTTTACATAAAGTTGACTCACGGTATGGAGATCCAAATAACAGAAAGATCCATTATCCAGAAAACCCCAGGCCCTGAGCATTCCGGATAACAGGTCCCATACCTGTACTAGCTTTTTTCTTGTTCATGTGTTATCAAAATCTATTCAGCTCATCGTCTATGCCCAGCAAGACAAAAAAGATATGTACAGAGACAGGCCTGGACTGGGAGTCAAAATAGGCCCTGCCATTCCAAGTACGCAGAGGCCCAAACAGCCCCCTACCAGCCCAAACAGCCCCCAACCAGCCCACTCTATGGTAACTTTCTATGGAACCATACAGCAGCCCTTCTGGCATTTGCCAGAACCCACAGATTGCCAGTCCGGGCCTGTACAGAGATATAAAGTGCTATACATAGATTGTGTTTGCTTGTCAACCTGTTGCTTCTGTTCACTCTGTTTATCATTTATGTAGTTCAGTACGATGCTTACTCCTATACCGTCATCTGCTGGATGTAACTGGTAAATAGATTGCTTAGCTCTGTATTTTTACTTTAATGTAGGAGTGAGCAAAATGCCATTATACAGTAAATTGCTTACAGTTATACTATAACAAATGTAATGTACAGATCATTATTGTCAGTGTCGGACTGGCCCACCGGGATACCAGGAAAATTCCCGGTGGGCCAAGGTGTCAGTGGTCCTCCTGCTTCTAAACATTTGGCTTATTTCATGGCCATTCCCTATTTCTATGAGAATTAAGAGGCTAAATAGATGGAATAATAGGTTATAGTATGTAAAGAAAAGAGAATAGGAGAATAGAGGTTGAGTAAGGAAAGGAAGAAAATAATACTTAGAGTGGGTGGGTCCCTGGTCTAAAAGTTTTTGGCTGGGCCCCTGATGTCCCAGTCCGACACTGATTATTGTATTAGGTTGATTTATTGTCCCCTGCTAAGTGTATGAATATTTTTATATTTACAGACAATTTTACCCTCATTCCTTACAGACAATTATGGCTGTAGCAAATCTCTGTATTGTGACACTAAGGCCACTTGTACATGAGCAGATCTTCTCTCTAACTAGGTTGCCAAATAAGTAAAGCTTCAATTTGGTCACACAAGTGTTAAGACAAAAAGGAATAATGAGCAACAATTTGGCTCCCAGGCATAGTTGGCAGATACTATACAGTAAGCCTGTAGGGAAGCACATTTGTAAACATTTTATCCCATGACTTTCATTAGAGAAGTGCAATCAGGCAGCATGCTGGGATTCATTAAATGAAAATAACCATTCATGTCTTGATTTATTTTATACTCACAAAAGTGTATTTTCATCTTATAGCAAAAAAAAAAAAAAGGATATAATAACTGATTCGTTTCAAAAATATAAGAGTTTAAGTATGGGATCCCTTATCCGGAAACCCATTATTCAAAAAAGTCGATCTCATCCATTTTGAGCAAATAATTCTAGTTTTTAAAAATGATTTCCTTGTAGTAATAAATTAGTACCTTGATCCTAACTAAACTGTTGGGTTTATTTAATATTTATATCATTTTAAGTAGATGGTTATCCAAATTACAGAAAGATCCCTTATCCGGAAAACCCCAAGTCCCAATCATTGCAGATAATATATATCTCTATTCCAATTCATAGTACTTTAGGAATACATATAGATATTTCCCATTATCAGTGTATATTTATATTGTGCCACATGGTGGCAGGCTGACTCTGCTGCAGTATTCTTGATACGCTTTAAAACTTTTTTTTTACAAAAGAACCAACATTTATCCATTTATCACTTCCTCTATTACTACAAACCACTACAGGTATGAGACCTGTTATCCAAAATGTTCGGGACCTGGGGTTTTCCAAATAACAGATCTTTCTGTAATTTGGATCTTCATACCTTAAGTCTACTAGAAAATCATTTATATATTAAATAAACCCACTAGGTCAGTTTTGCTTCCAATAAGGATTAATTATATCTTAGTCTGGATCAAGTACAAGGTACGGTTTAATTACAGCAAAAAAGGTAATAATTTTTCTTAAAATTTGGATTATTTGGCTAAAATGGAGTCTATGGGGCAGATTTACTAAAGGGTGAATTGTTGCCAGCGACAGTTTTCACTTCAGCAGGTGCAAATTTATTACCACTACGCTAATTCACTAAAATGCGAAGTTATGTCCTGGGCGCCGAACACTGGTGACTTTTCAATAGTGATACTTCTTCAGTGCGAGCATTTCATAGCGATTTGTTTATGCCCAGCGAAAAGTTGGTAGTGATCTTACGATTATGTCCAGTGTCGGACTGGCCCACCGGGATACCAGGAAAACTCCCAGTAGGCCTCTTGCTTCTAACCATTTGGCATATTTCATGGTCATTCCCTATTTCTTTATGGAGAAAAATGCTTAGTAATGGAAGACTATAGAAAGTAGATATTAAATACTAGAAGAATAGGAGAGGAGGAATAATAGTTTGGAAAGTGGATCCATGGTCTAAGGTTTTCTGGACCATGGTCTAAGGTTTTCTGGTGGGCCCACGGTCAAAGGTTTTCTGGTGGGCCCATGGCATCCCAGTCCAACACTGATTGGGTCAATTTGAATGGGGCGGGTACATTAACGTCGTATTGACGTCTTTATTAGAGATGTTGGTGCAAATGCTTAAAGTGGCCACTTTTTATTACACATGTCCAATGAACCTTAATAAATGCCCTAGACATGAGCCCACTGTAAAATAAATGTTCCATGGCCCTCAAATGTCTGGGGAAAAATGTTAAGACAAAAAAGTTCAAGTTAGGACTTTCGCAGGCGATCCCACTTAAAAATGGAAAAGTGCCAGAGTTTTTTCAACTTTAATGCATTTTCAGGAGACAGGATATGATGTAAGTGACAGAAGACTGAGGAGGAAGTAGCTTCATTTTATCAGTTTGCCTGGTCTGAGGTGGCGCAGTCCGGACTGGCAATCTGTGGGTTCTGGCAAATGCCAGAGGGGCTGCCATAAGGTCCCATATAAAGTCAGTATTTAGTGGGCTGGTGGGGACTGTTTGGGCCTCTATGTGGGCTGATTGGGCCTCTGTGTCCCTGAAATGCCAGGGCCCATTTTAATTCTCAGTCCGGACCTGTCAGTCAACTCTGCCGAAAGAGGTAACGTTCAGTAAAATCCGCACTTAGTGAATTTGAGGAGCAACGATTATTCACCTGAGCAAAAAGTCGCCTGGCGATAGAGTGTGAAAGAACGCTAGCGAAGGTCCATTTATCGCTAGCGAATTGTCATCTGCGTCTGTTGAATTGGCGATGTACCTGCGGATGTGATTTCTGGTGAAAGGTCACTAGCCCTTTAGTAAATCTGCCCCTGTGGGAGATGATCTTCCTGTTATTCTGAGCTTTCTGGATAAGGGGTTTCCGGATTACACATCCCATACCTGCACCACCAAAAGTAAGCTTTTCTACCAGAAGTCTTTATTTTAAACTTTGAAGGAGTAGAAAATCTTTTGTTTGTTTTTGTGTGGGCAGCGGTTCACAAACAGGGTGGCCATGGAGCGTTGGAAGAAGGGGCTCAGTTTGAAGGCCAGCTGTCATGAGAATTAGCGGAATGGCCTTTTGTTCTCCCAGATACAACTGAAAGTCCAGCATAGGGTAAGATTTGGGGTGAATATGATACACGAATATTCAACAATATCAGTACCAGTTGTATAAGCTAAGAGTGGCTCTGACTAAAGACTGGACCTTTAAAGAGTGCTTAAAATGGAAACAACATTGACAGCCATTGCTCTAGGGCTTGTATACCAATACATTTTTTTTGACCTGGACAGGCTGGATTTCCAAATTACGCAAACCAATGAGTGAGAGTGATGCAGCGATACTGTGACATCATCACTCCACATCTGTGGCATCACTGTGATGTCAGCTCCCTGCCCCGTGACATTGGCTCCCGCCCAGAGTTAGCTGACGGGGAAAGAACACAAATCCTAATCTGAAGGTTCTACAAAATGTTTGAACAGCTCAGACCTTCAAAAAATGCCTTCAGAGCGAATACAATGAATAAAATAATCTCCTTGTTCTAGTTTACTTATTAGTTATTAACATTCCTCATGCTTAGCTGAATTTATCTGGGTTATAAACTAGTGTTCAGCCTCCTAATGGTTACACATCTTGTGTGATCAGTTGAATCTTGCTGTTTGTGTTCTGTTTAAATTTTACAGCTTATTGTCTGTGTTTTTGGTCAATCATTAGCGTTTTGGTAAATAAATATTAACGGCATATCTGCGCTTTTGTTCTAAAAAAAACACTGACATACACCTAGGGGCAGATTTACTAAGCTCGAGTGAATAGTTCGAATAAAAAAATATTCGAATTTCGAAGTAATTTTTTGGGTACTTCAACCATTGAATTGGTCAAATTCGATCGAATTCGATCGAATCGAATGAATCAAACGATTCGAAGTAAAAAACGTTCGACCATTCGACCATTCCATAATCGAAGTACTGTCTCTTTAAAAAAAACTTCGACTTTATACTTCGCCAAATTAAAGCTACCGAAGTCCAATGTTAGCCTACGGGGATCTTCCCCAGCACTTTTCTAAGTTTTTTTTGGTCGAATAAAAATCCTTTGATCGATCTCTTAAAATAATTCGAATCGTTCTATTCGAACTATTTCTATTTATTCAAAGCTTTTGCACTAAAATCCTTCGAATTTGATATTCGAATTTCGAAGGATTTTACTTTGAGGGTCGAATTCGAGGGTTTTGTAACGTTCTCGCAACAATGTAAGGTTTCTTTAACCTAAGAACAAAACAATCATTTTAAAAGAGAGTCACATATTTAAAGTGGCCTTTTTTTAGACAAAATAAAGTCCTTTGCCAATCAAATTTAATTTTTAAAATGACTGCAAGATAATTACTGTACCTTCCTCATACATAATGTATTACCTTGAATTCTCTATATGTCTGAAAGGCACATTGGCTCTTACAATAAAGTAAATTAAATATTTCCTTGAAAGATTAGCTCAGTCTATTCTTGCATATATCTATATTAATTTGGAGCCCTTGAGGTTCTTCCTTTGTTGGCTAAAGGTTTATGACTAATTATTGTCTGTAGGAAAATGATCAGATCCGTTTTCTCATGAGAAAAACGACATTTTCAATGCCACATTATACCAATTACTTACTAACCGATGTGACTCCTTTGTCCTCTGTCTGTGCTGCATTTATTGAAGTATTTCATGTAATTAAGTCATTTTTTGAGTATGTGGATCCTCTGTCTAATTTAGGTGATGTGGGAAATACAAAGTCATCCTGTATAATTAGCTGTATTACAAAGTTAATTGTTTAAAATAATTTTAAAAATCCACTTAAAAATTAGCCCACAAAAACATATTGGGTTATAATACTGTAGAACAGTGACAATGTCACATACTGGGAATGGGTATAATTTATTCTTAGTAAAAATAAATATTAAAGACTTTTCAAATTAAATGGCCTCTATGTGTGAAGAGAGTGTAATTGGCAAATAAAAAAATATTACTGCTTGTTTACTATAAACCATGAGTGCAGTTGTTGTGTGAATTAATGCCATTTATACCAAGTTTTGTGACACCTGCATCCATTCAAAGTAGCTCATAGGAGAAAAAAAGAGTGTCTATATGAGTATGTAGTTCTGTATACATAAGGTGTATTGCATAAAAGACATGCAAGAAAGTAGTACAAGAACGGATCAAGACTTTCCAGAGCCCTGGTGTTAAAGAGGCATTATACCCCCATTTTCAATATTCATCCAATGAATATGGCTTGTATTTAAAGTACTTTTTGCCTATTGCTTTAATAAGGGAGTATGTATGTTTTAGTTCTTTTTTGCACTAAAATGTGCAATATTTGAAAATGAAAGTAAATACACATTCTACTTCTGGTCCCTATGAGCAAGATCAATACAAGCCAACAGTCCACTGAAATTCCCTCTTTATAAACATGCCTCTCCTTCTCCCAGCTGCAGCCTGTAAGGGTCAGGCCACACTGGGCGTTTTGGGGACTAATCGCCTCGTTTTTGCGGCGAACAATCTCCCCAAATGCCTTCCCTCACTCTGCGCCGGCTAAAATGAAAAAAACCCTGGCGCTAATCACACGCGGCGATTCGTTTTCCAAAGTCGCTTGAAGTTGAGGAAACTGTGCGTGTGGTTAGCGCCAGCGTTTTTACATTTTAGCCGGCGCAGAGTGAGGGAAGGCGTTTGGGGAGATTGGTCGCCGCAAAAACGAGGCGATTAGTTGCCAGGTGACCAAATCTCCCCAAAACACCCAGTTTGGCCTGACCCTTAGGGTGTGATAAAAAGAGCAGATCATTCTATAGAAGGCTTCTCAGTAGGGATGCAGCAAATCGACTATTTGGGATTCGGTTGAATCCCTGAATCCTTGGTGAAAGGCCAAATACCGAACCGAATCCGGATCCTATTTTGCATATGCATATGCAAATTAGGAGCAGGAAAGAAAAAAATGGAAAAAAAATCTTCTTTTGTGATGAAAAGTCACGTGATTTCCCTAACAGCCCCTAATTTATATACGCAAATTAGGATTCAGTTCGGCCAGGCACAAGGATTCGGCCAAATCAGAATCCTGCTGAAAAAGGCAGAATCCTGGATTCAGTGCATCCCTACTTCTCAGCCTTGCTTGCAAGGACAGGAAGTAGAATGTGACTTTAATTTCATTTTCAGATTTTGCTCTGTTTAGTGCAAGAAATAACGAAAACCAATCTGCTGTAAGTTTTATAGTTTGTAACTCTGGTGTATATGTGTTCAGCTTTTTCAATTAAGTGGATTGTTATCCTCTATACTGCATACTCACAAAACGGATTACAAGATAATCATTAACAATTATTAATTGTTAAACAGGGTGTTGATTATATTTGGGCTTCAGTTGGAGAGCCTGATATAGTTCATAGATTCAAAGGGAAGCTATGAACTATATAGATTTTTAGCTCATCTTTCTGACACGATCAGGGCGGGGGGAGGTCAGGGAGTTTGGAGCAGCCGTGGGGAGCAAGTCTGGGCTGGTGGGTCCATGAGAGTCTGGGCCCATCAGATTTTTTCCCGCTGGCCCAGTTCGACCCTGCTGTTTTTTCTTATTAGGTCATGTAGGATACATCTTCAAAAACTCTTATTGGTATCTTGTGCAGAAAGCATTATGAGCATGTGTATCTCATTTGCTCCTATGGGTTCCTGAGGTAGAACAACTTTGCACATGACTATGCAAAGAATTCTGGTATCTGTTTTTTGAGACCCAAAAAAACCTATTCAGGTATGGGATCCGTTTTTTTTGGAATCCGGAAAGATCCGAATTACGGAATAATTAATCATTACCTTGTACAACATCCACACTAAGTTATAATTGATCTTTATTGGAAGCAGAACCAGCCTATTGGGTTTATTTAATGTTTACACGATTTTCTAGACTTAAAGTTATTAAAGGAGAAGGAAAGGTTAAAACTAAGTAAGCCTTATCAGAAAGGACTGTATAAATACACCAGTAAACCCTCAAAGTAATGCTGCTCTGAGTTCTCTGTCAAAAGAAACAGCACATTTCTTTCCTTCTATTGTGTACTCATGGGCTTCTGTATCAGACTTCCTGTTTTCAGCTTAAACCTCCTTGCCCCGGGCGTGAGCATGCTCAGTTTGCTCCTCTTCCCCGCCCCTTCTCTGATGTAATCTGAGCCCAGAGCTATAAGTAGTGATGTGTGAATTTATTCACCAGCGAATGTGCGTGAACTTTTGCAGCCGGTAAATAAATTTGCGAAATTGCAGCGAAAATTAAACAATTCCAACGCCGCCTACAATTCCGACGCTGGCAACAATTAATAGACACCCATTGGCTTTAGTGTGCATCAGAATTGTTGCTGGCGTCAGCATTGTCGCCGGTGGAAAAAAAAATTTCACCCGCCGTCACGAATTTCGTGGGAAATTCGCAAATTTTTTGGCAAAAGCAAAATGGGAGAAATTTGCCCATCACTAGCTATAAGCGAGCAGGGAGAGACTCAGGCAGGAAGTGATGTCACACCAAGCTAATACTGCAACTGCTATCCTAAACAAACAGAGAGCCTCTAGAGCTTTTTACTCAGGTATGGTAAAGCATTCTACAGAATAAATATAGCATTCTAGCTTGCACTATTGCAGCTAATCTATTGACAATAAAATAAAAAGTCCCGATTCCCAAGCATTCTGGATAACAGGTTCCATACCTGTATTTGGTTTACTGCCATGGAAATGTAACTGGGACAAGAAACAAGAGGTACATTTACAGCATATGCCAAACTAGATCTGTCATGTTGACAATAGCAAGTTCAATTTGAAACCAGCCTGTGCCAGAATTAGCAGTTTATAGATAATAATAACCACAGAAATACTTATCACTGGGACAGGAAAACCTTATAGTCTGCACGGCAACACATTTAGAGTTTGTAGTGTACAGGTTTCACCATAAACGAAATGGAAGTGTCAAAACATGCAGAGACCCGTGCATTTTCTCTTTGCACTCATTAACACATAGCTGGTGTAGTTATGCAGAAATAAATGCTTTGAACAAATGGCAAAATATATCACCTTGGGTCCATTACATATGGAGTTGTGAACAAGTAGAGTGGTGAGCAAATACAGTGGACTGCTCCCTGTGGTCCTGTCCAAAGCTGCAGAGAGCTCCACTTTAAAGGATGATTAAACCTTAAAAATAAGCGAATGTAAAACTAACGAGGGTGATATTCTGAGCACTTTTGCCATATACATTTGTTATTTATTTTGTTTTTATTCCAAGATATTAAGGGATAGATTTGGGGGCAGATTTACTAAGCTTGAGGGAATAATTCGAATTGAAAAAAATTCGAATTTCGAAGTATTTTTTTGGGTACTTCGACCATCGAATGGGTCAAATTCGATCGAATTCGATCAAATCTAATGATTTTAAAGATTCAAAGTAAAAATCGTTCGACTATTTGACCATTCGAAGTACTGTCTCTTTAAAAAATACTTTGATTTCATACTTCGCCACTTTAAACCTACCGAGGTTCAATGTTAACCTATGGGGACCTTCCCCATCACTTCTCTAAGTTTTTTTTGATCTAATAAAAATCGTTTGATTGATCGATAAAAATCGTTAGTTTTATCGTTGATTGAACGATTCTTATTTGATCGTTCAATCAAAGTATTTGCGGTAAATCCTTTGAATTCGATATTCGAATTTGAAGGATTTTTACTTGGAGGGTCGAATTCGAGGGGTTTTTAACCCTCGACATTAGACCCTTGATAAATCTGCCCCTTATTTTTAATATGAATGAGTTTTGTTACAACAGTGCCACCTACTGGTCAGTTTCCGACCAGTCTGACCACCAAGTAGTCAAGGAAGCTGTGAGGAGAAACGAAGAGGCTGCTCTGAGGTTCTTCTACTTAGGAAAAAATTAGAAACCTTTCTAACATTTACGCTAAGCAGAAGAACATCAGAGCAGCCTCTTTCTTTCTCCTGACAACTTCCTTGACTACTTGGTGGTCAGACTGGTTGGAAACTGGCCAGCAGGTGGCGCTGTTGTAACAAAACTCATTCATATCAATAGCACATGTATCCCTTAATATCCTGGAATAAAAACAAAATAAATAATGAATGTAGATTGCAAAATTTCTTAGAATAGCACCCTCATCAATTTTACATTCTCTTATTTTAAAGGTTTACTTATCCTTTAATAATGGCTGTGTTTGGGGACAAGCAATGCAAGTTTCTTATCACGTATCCTGTGCTGGCCAAACATGAACTGGTCCTCTACAACTGAAGAAGACCGGTTAACTTAGTGATGACAGATAGCAAGAATGCACTTGGTCTTAACATTTTACTAATAAAATACTAGGTTCAGCCAAACCTAACACTGGGCGGAGCATAATTCAAGCGGATGGAGAGCAATTCAAAGAAGCAGTTTGGCACATTGTGGCACAGTGGATAATCAATGAATATACAGTATTGTAGCTCTTATCCATTTATAAGGACAGCTGTGCTCTGCTGCCCACTGGTTTGTCTTGGCCCAGGGACTCATAACTCTTTTAGTAAATAACCCAAGTAGGTTAGAATCCAACACCTCCTGAAGGACTACAAAAAGTCCAGCAATTTGGTTTAAACAATAAAGAATATACATCTCAGTCTATTTGCCTTTGCTATAAAGATGGGGAGGAAGCTATACCTAATAAGGTAACATATACCGTAAGAAGATTAAAGCATCCTTAAAGGGATTCTGTCATGATTTTTATGGTGTCGTTTTTATTTCTAAATTGCACTGTTTGCAAATAATTCACTCTGCCATATACATTTTAATTCATGAACCAGCAAGTGTATTTTTTTTATTTTTATATTGGTGTGTAGGTGCATCTCAGGTCATTTTGCCTGGTCATGTGCTTTCAGAAAGAGCCAGAACTTTAGGATGGAATTGCTTTCTGGCAGGCTGTTGTTTCTACTACTCAATGTAACTGAATGTGTCTCAGTGGGACCTGGATTTTACTATTGAGTGCTGTTCTTAGATCTACCAGGCAGCTGTTATCTTGTGTTAAGGAGCTGCTATCTGGTTACCTTCCCATTGTTCTGTTGTTAGGCTGCTGGGGGGGGGAGGGAGGGGGTATTATCACTCCAACTTGCAGTGCAGAGTGACTGAAATTTATCAGAGCACAAGTCACATGACTGGGGGCAGCTGGGAAACTGACAATATGTCAGATTTCAAAATTAAATATAAAGTAGTATGTTTGCTCTTTTGAGAAACGGATTTCAGTGCAGAATTCTGCACTATTAACTGATGCTCTTTGAAAAAAAAAAAACATGTTTTCCCATGACGGTATCCCTTTAAAATCAATAAAGGTGAATCTTGTTAGTTAACATGACATAAATGTTTATTTGACTTCTCTGTTTTTATAAGTGAACAAATCTAATGTTACATAACTTCTACAGGGTTTCATGGGACTAAGTTAGTGTAGCTCTGATGGGTCCCCATGAGTGGAGACAGTGCCAAGTACAGAACTTGCCGTTCTTGCTGCCGCAGAGCTTACGATCCCCATAGACCCAAACATGACACACACTGCTCGTCTGAAGAGGTTACATTTAACTCTTACTGTACTGTAGACATGGCGAGTATCAAACAACACATTTGTGCTCAGCATGAAGCAAGATTAAAGTTAAAGTTATAACGGCTTCATGGACAAAGAATGAACTTATTTTTAATTTAAAAAAATGACTAATCCCTGGGTGTACGTGGAGCTAGTCACACTGTATGTGTCTCTTGCCAATATCTGGCACTTCACGATAATATTGTAATGTATCATGCTTCACTTCCAAGGGCATTCCTTGGGATTGTGTGAAAAGGCATGTGAAAATGTATTCTGAGACAAAGCAAGGAAGTACTTTCAATGCAACACCTAAAAACTCAAGGCTTGTTAAGTTCAAGTTATTTAGAACGTGCCAGCTGCCATCCAATTTGAATTATTTTTTATTCTAATGCCCAAATCGTTTCGTACTTCTTGCCACTGTGTCCTTTGCATGCAATGAGTTAATCATAAAGCTGTTTGGGTTAATTTTATCATGTGTGTATGCACGTTGCTAGGAAACATGGCTCCACTCCGGCTATAGACTTTTGTGTATTTGGTCTAAGGTTAAGAAAGCTAGATAAGTATGGCGCATGTTTAAACTGACCCAAATGGGTCAGATTCTTGCAGAGCCCTTATGAATCAATTACTGGATCCTTTGTTCTCTTGCTAAGGAAACAAATATCACAGAGATTTATGTTATAGAAACAAGTGACCATGAAAACATGGGGAGCTGTTGCTCGAGGTCTCTAGAGCCTTTGGAGCCACTTTTGTAAAACCCGATTCTAAATTCATTGGTAAAGCAAGTTAGAGCACCAGGTAGTTTTCTGGGATTGTAGGACCCTAAGGGGCAGATTTATAAAGGGTCGAATTTAGAATTTGAAAAACGTCAAAATTCGAATTCAAAAAGACCAACCGAAATTAAGTTTTTTTTGAGCGGAATAGGTCTGTTTTCGATCAGATAGGTCCGTGTTCGCGCATTCAATCAAATTCGGAATGAAGTTTTGCCCAAAAAAAACCTTACATTTTTCAAAGTCCACCAAGAGACTCCAAGTAGGTTCTAGGAGGTCCCTCACAGACTAAAACAGCAATTCGCAGGTTTTCGATGGCGAATGGTCAAAGACGAATTTTTAAAGTGCAGTTCAGGATAAATTTAAGTATTCGAATTTTCTAATTTTTTTCAAATTCAAATCGAATTTGGACTATTTCCTAGTCGAAGACACAAAAATTCACCTCGACCTTTAATAAATCTGCCGCTAGGGGTCAGGGCACACAGGCAGATCTGGAGGGATTAGTCGTCGGGTGACAAATCTCCTCTTCTTCAGGGCGACTAATCTCCCCTAAAAGGAAAATCTCCGGCAGGATGGCACTCGGAGCGATTCATTTTCTGAAGTCATCCAAAATTGCCTCACGAGGAAACTTCGGGCAACTTCGTAAAACGAATCGCTCTGAGTGCCATCCCGCATAGCCGGTGGGAAGGCAGTTCGGGGGGGGGGGTTAGTCGCCCCTGAAGAAGAGGAGATTTGTCGCCGGGCGGTTAATCTCCCAAATCTGCCTGTCTGTGTGCCCTGACCCTTAAACACTTCTCTGTTACTCAATAACAAAACACAAGCTGATTTTTTTTCTTTTTATTTCAAAGCCTTAAAATGTAAAAAAAAAAAAAACATTTTTTAACATAACATTTTTAGGGGGTTATTTATTAAAGTCAGATTTTTTTGGTTGGACTTTTAAAGGGGGCAAACACATTTTTTGTAGAAAAAACTCTATTTTTTCAAGATTTATGACAGATGGTGTTAAAAGTCAGAATAAAAAAGTAATCCAACTCAGACCTGCCAAGTTCATGCAGAAGTCAATGGCTTCTATGTCCCATTGACATTTTGAAAATATCCTGCTCTGGGTTTTGTTCAATAATCCAAAGATTTCATGGTTTTGGGCATCAAATCCAAAAAATCTCAGTTTTCAGCGACAAATCAGAAGAAAAATAATACGTTCTGATTTTTTTTTTTCCCGCACAAGAAATTTTTTGTGAAAATATATTGATAAATAGGGGGGAAAGTCCATGCTGATTTGGTCAGAGTGGTTTTCGGAAAATAGTGAGACATCTTCATAAATAACCCCCTTAAAGGATAAGTAAACCTTAAAATAAGTGAATGTAAAATTGATGATTACGCTATTCTAATATATTTTGCAATGTACATTCATCCTTTATTTTGTTTTTATTCCAAGATATTAATGGATACGTGTACTGTTTATATAAATGAATTTTGTTACAACAGCGCCATCTGCTTGTCACGTTCCAACCAGTCTGACCACCAAATAGTCAAGGAAGTTGTCAGGAGAAAAAAAGTGGCTGCTCTGATTTCCTTCTGCTTAGGAAAAGAAAATCTTTCTCACATCTTTCCTAAGCGGAAGATCAATTAAGATTCAGCCGAATCTGAATCCTGCTGAAAAAGGCTGGAATCCCTAGTTTATTCCCAAAACACCACCCCTTCTGGTGCAGTCAGTTTGCAGTGTGTTGGAGGTGCACTTATCATAACTGGGTGGGCCAGGCATTCCTCTACAACACCTTCATTTTATATGTATTAATGTTTGGAGTTATTGACTTTTTATGAGACAATTACATATTCAAGTTTTGCTTGCTGTGTGATCTTCGTTATTCGTTATCGGTATTTAGTGCAGTTTTGTTGGTCTTTGTTAGGCCCTAGCATATTAACAGCCATTAGCAGCCATAGTCAGCACAAACATTTATTGGCCTAAAAAAATCTTTATGTACAGTTTATCATAGACAAGTAAAGAGGATACAGACATGCAGTCACTTTTATCAGCAACATTTTGTTTTCATCTGATTAGCCAACGAGCAAATAATCCTAATCCCTAATGTATACATACATCAGTACGGAGCTTTCACATGAAAAATAAATTCTTCTTGCTGCAAACAGCAGAATAAGTCATTGTATGTGACATCAAAGCTTGTCCCAATAATGTGTTCCTTTCCCGGACCCCAACTGAAACGAACTCACATCACAATATATTATAAATATTGTATTGTGCGACTTCAGCTGTATGCCAGGAAGCCAGTAAATGATTGCATTTGTACATATTTCTCCAACTTTGTTGTTTCATTTTTAATCTGTCTTTGTTTGACAATTCCACTTGTAATGCACTGAACTCTGATAAATCCCCAACTTCTAGTATTTGGCTTTGAAGAACATTACTAATGTTTTTTTAATGTCTATAAAACTTGGGCCAAGGTACATATATATGGACTGTTTATATATAAATATATAGAGAGAGAGAGAGAGAGAGAGAGGGAGAGAGAGGGTCTGAGAGAGGGAGTTCAAATTGCATTATTGATGTAGTGTGATTAGATGTTATATTATGTTGCTTTTAATATTGTTTTGAAGGGGAAAATGTGCCTACTATTGATGTGCGGGTCAGGGTTTTCCTGACCCGCACCCGACCCTAACCTGCCTTGCTCCAGCCCGCACCCGCCTGCACCCGCGCTTCCGGGGTCCTTTTGTAGCCCCACGGCGCCCTGCTGATGACATCACAATGACATTACAATGACGTCACAAAAGGGGTGGGGCGAGCAGACGCGAGACTATAAAACCGGAACCCTGAAGCTGGCATTGGAAGGTGGCAAGCGGGGAGAGCAGGAGAAGAGCTCAACCCGCACCCGCCCGACCCGTGGGTAAACCTGGGGGGTCCTACGGGTATCGGGTTGGCCTTCAAACCTTTTTTTTCAGCTCAGTTGGTTTCACCAGAAATAAAGACTTTTCCCAATTATTTTCTATTTGTGACTAGTTACACTTATTTGAAGTGTAACGTTTCATTTTTCACCTTCTAAAGCACCTCTGGAAGGGGTAGTCACAGACTCTTGAACTATTTTAAATTAAAACATTAGTTGCTATATTTGTTATCTTTGTCCCTGCTGAGCAGAATCCCTCCTGGATCACTGAGATGCCTGAAACAGGAACATTAAAGGGGAACTCCAGCTTCCAAACCAAAATTTGAGAAAGAGGCCACATAACACAGAAAGCCCTAAAATATCCATCACAGTTACGTGTTTCTTCAAAAAGTATGAATAAATGGCATTTTCTATGCTGTTTAACAGTTCTTCTCTTTCTGCATCATTTGAAATCCTGGCAGGGAAGGAGGGACTAAACACTGATGTTACAAATTGTAACAACTACTCCACAGCTTACAGACAGCATCAGGCCCGGACTGGCAATCTGTGGGTTCTGGCAAATGCCAGAAGGGCTGCTGTATGGTTCCATAGAAAGTTACCATAGAGTGGGCTGGTTGGGGGCTGTTTGGGCTGGTAGGGGGCTGTTTGGGCCTCTGCGTACTTGGAATGGCAGGGCCTATTTTGACTCCCAGTCCAGGCCTGGACAGCATGCAGGAACTACATAACCCACAATGCATTGCACTGGGATGTTCCTTTCCTTATTGAAATCACGTGTGCAGGGAATTGTGGGTTTGGAGGATACAGGCTAAGGACAGATGGCTGCTGATACAAAATAACAGCACAATCCGGCACAAAGATGTTGTGTTGAACTGCATTTGTAAAACTGATGTGTTTGCTTCAGAAACACTCCTATAGTTCATATAAACAAGCTGCTGTGTAGCAATGGTGGAAATTGAAAAAAGTCTATATGGCACAGGATAAATAGTGGATAACAGATAACTCCATTATGTTCTTCAGGGCTTATTTGCTGTGTAACCTGAGCCTTTTCTCCTTTGAATGTCTGCCCCATGGCTACACAGCAGCTTATTTATATAAACAATAGAAGTGTTTCTGAAGCAAACACAGCAGTTTTACCAGTGCAGGGCAACATTGCATTATATTTGTATTAAGGATGCACCCAATCCACTACTTTGGATTCGGCCGAACCCCCAAATCCTGAGCAAAAGATTCGAAAAGATTAGGGTGCGTCCCTAATTTGCATTTCACAGCCAGTGTCAGACTGGGGCTGCTGCCTCAGGGCCCCCCGAGCCTCCTGCCACTGCAAAGCCCCTCTGGTCCCCCTGCCCAAGCCACAACTCCTCCCCCCGCCTCTATCCTTTACTGCTTTCAGCCGCATTGGGGGGTAGGTAGTAGGTTGAAAGACTTTGTGCAGGAAGCAGGCCCAGTCTAACCCTGGGTACAGAAGGTGCAAGGTTCATGTCATTTTATGGGTTGCAATTTTACATTTTTGCTGCATGTAGCAATTATAAATAAGCTCCTATATCTTTAAATTCTATTAAAATGCAGGGTTTACCTTTAGCCCTTTGGGTGTGGGGATTTAAATATGGAAACACTGTGAATGATAAGTGGATTATGACCATGCATCGTAAAAAACAATGTGAACATGACAGCTTCACGAAGAGCGACGTTTTTAAACTCATCGTTTATTTCTGCGCCTATCAACGCAACAAGTCATCTCCTTCACTTAAAGTCGATTAGTACAACCCTAGCTTATCTATCATCCAAGTTCCATCACAAGAGTTTCCAGGAAATGGGTCAATGTCTGATTATAAATAGACAACAGATATATATTGAGGGCTTTGTACGAAAGCAGAAGCCTATTTGAGAAAAGATATCACTGTAGGTGTGATACTGAGAAGCCCTAATCTAAATATATAATTATAGCCTAATGCATAAATGATGTTGACAATCGACAGACCTGTCCAGTCTCTAGTTACACAAAAGCACTGGAAACCCATTGGAGATAAAAATCTTTCTGGTCCATCTCCTCTGCCTGGTCTGGGGAAATGTCACACTTAAAGGGAAAGTAAAGTCTAAAACAGAATAATGCTAGAAATGTTGTATTTTGTATACTAAACATGAATTTACTGCACTACAAGCCTAATCAAACAAATGACTTATGCTTTTAAAGTTGGCCACAGGGGGTCACCATATTGTAACTTTGTTAAACATCTTTGCAAGACCAAGACTGTGCACATGCTCAGTGTGGCCTGGGCTGCTTAGGGATCGTCATAAATTATCAAAACAGCACAAGTCAAATAATATCTGCCAGAAGCCGATACAGCAAGACTGATTAATAATCAGAATGTACAAACTGAACTGGGTCCTGTGTTGTCATGTAATCTAATGTGGATTTTATAGTTTTCGTATTGTTTAATACAAACTTTCTCCAACTCTGCAGAACCAGTGGCTGTAGCAAAATAATTCTCCAAATAGAATCCCAGTTTATCTGTTTAAATCTGGCTCCATGATCTTTGTCCCTGCAGCTGGAGTTGGAAACAGTAAAGGGGATGTAAAGGAAAAAATAAAATCCAATACAAATCTCTACACAGTCGCCGACTGCTCTACAGGGAAACAAACAAAGCTGCTTGAGTTCTGCATGGCTGGGAAGTAAGACGGGGGCTCCCCCTGCTGTTCATAAGTATGATTGTTTCCCTGCAGAGCAGTTAGGGACCGTCTGACAATTCCTATCCACAGCACTAAATGAAGGGAGAATTTCACTGCATACAGTCAGGTTTCTTATAAAAATGGTATACATTTTTTAATTAAAGTATATTGGGGATAGGTTTCTTTTTCATTAAAGAAAGTAAAAATGGTATTTTATTCTTTTACCTTTACATGTTCTTTAATTAAAGCTTAAAATGATTTTATGCTCAGGAGAATCATGTTTCCATTCCAAACACTTCCAAATTACTTTTAAACTGTGACCCTCGGTAATTTTAGGGCTCCATGATTTCATGCTTAAAACATTTCCGTAAATACACGCTTGGCAATTGTCGCCCTCCAGATCTTCCATGTTCTTGTGTAAGAACATAAATCATATGTATTCTCTAAACAAATGCTCCCTGCTTGAACTTTATAAAAATGATTTGTGTATTCGCATTTTCAGTCTAGAGGATAACAAGATGAGATAGAGAACATAAAGAATGGATTCGCTAGTTATAAGGGGCTTGGCAGAAGTTCTATCAGAAAATTAAAGGTAACGTTCCAAGCTAATTAATGAGTGGGAAAACAGATGGGCAACAGATAAAGAAAACATGGTCCACCGACACTACTCAACTCAACAATTTTTCCTGAGCAGTCATCATCCAAAAATGTGTATTTACAATTCCAGTGATGTTTCATTCATTTGCTGTTATACGATCATGCATACAGTATGTGGATTCTCAGAAAAACAAACAGAGCATCACAGCACCATGGCGGCCAACTTCTCATCCAAACCAAAATTCCAAACTAAACCCAATCTTGGCAATCTGATCATGTCCTGGAAAACTTCACCTCAAGTGCTTTTTCCTTATAGAAAAAAAAATCAGCTTTCCCATTATTATTTACAGTATATATATATTTATTTAAGCCTCTTTGTGCCGAGGACAAAAAAAAAATCTTCTTCAGCTATTTTCATTTTTAATAATCTGCATTAGTCATACAATTCAAATATTCCTTTAGTCTAATCTTTTTTTGTGTGTGATGCATTGAAATTAATTGCACACTGATATCTTTTGCATAGCATTTAACAATACTATTTAGTAACTACAGGTATGGCTTATTCAGAATGCTCGGGACCTGAGGTTTTCCGGATAATGGATCTTTCCGTAATTTGGGTCTTCATGCCTTAAGTCTACTAGAAATTCATTTAAACATTTAGGGGCCGATTCACTAAGGGTCGAATATCGAGGGTTAATTAACCCTCGATATTCGACTAGGATTTAGCGCAGATAGTTCGATCGAACGATCGAAGGATAATTCCTTCGATCGAACGAATAAATCCTTCGAATCGAGCGATTCGAAGGATTTAAATCCAACGATCGAAGGAATATCCTTCAATCAAAAAAAGTTAGCCAAGCCTATGGGGACCTTCCCCATAGGCTAACATTGACTTCGGTAGCTTTTAGATAGCTATCGAATGGTCGAATAGTCGAACGATTTTTACTTCGAATCCTTCGATTCGAAGTCGTAGTCGAAGGTCGAAGTAGTCCATTCGATAGTCGAAGTAGTCCAAAAAAAACTTCGAAATTCAACGTTTTTTTAACTTCGAATCCTTCACTCGAAGTTAGTGAATCGGCCCCTTAATAAACCCAATAGGCTGGTTTTGCTTTAAATAAGGATTAATTATATCTTAGTTGGGATCAAGTACAAGGTACTGTTTTATTATTACAGAGAAAAAGGAAATAATTTTAAAAAATTTGGATTATTTGAATCTATAGGAGACAGCCATTCCGTAATTCGGAGCTTTCTGGATATTGGGTTTCCAGATAAGGGATCCTATACCTGTACTAGTATTTGTTAGGGCTAAACCTAAACATAAGCTTATCCAGCATAAAGCAGTATACCAGGTACAGTATGCCCTGGTTAACATAAAGGTGTGCCTCTTTATTTAAAATTGACCATTACCAAAAAATGGGGTTGATAGATACTAATACCACATTTGAGGGGTTATTTACAAAAACTTGAATTTTTCTGGTCAGGGTTTTAAAGGGGAAAACACACATTTTTAGTGGAAAAAAACTCAATTTGTTCGAGATTTATTATACCACGAGGCTGCTATCACTCCGAATCCAAAAATACTGTCACGGTCATGTAGAAGTCAATGGCAGACTTCCTTTTAAAGGAGAACTTAACCCTAAAATTGAATATGGCTAAAAATGACTTTAACAATTGGAAGATAGCATGATCTGCGCCAATAATAATCTGAATAATAATAATCCGAATAATTTGTGGTGTTTGGGCATCAAATCCAGAAAATTCAAACTTTTTCATGATTTTATCGAGGTTTTTTTTCGCACCAAATATTTCAAATTATTTTATTTATAAATAAGGTAAAATCGTGGATGTGAGTTTGGTCGAATTTGTTTTAATAAAATAATGCCAGAAATGTCAGTTTTAGTAAATAACCCCCCTGAATATACACTATAGGGGCCTATTTATTAAACCTCAAGTTTTTCTGGCAAAGTTTTTAAAGGAGAAAAACTCAAATTTTTAGAGGAAAAAAATAACATTTTTCAAGATGTACAGTATTATGTTCTGAAGCTACTAAAAATTCAAATGAAAAATACTCCAGCTAAAACCTGTCGAAATCATGTAGAAGTCAAAGGCAGATGGTCCCGTTAACAAGTGGAACATGTTTTTTATC
Organism: Xenopus laevis; assembly: GCF_017654675.1. Taxonomy (NCBI): domain Eukaryota; kingdom Metazoa; phylum Chordata; class Amphibia; order Anura; family Pipidae; genus Xenopus; species Xenopus laevis. The sequence goes on along the minus strand of NC_054386.1, from coordinate 9,500,892 downwards.
TTCAGGATTCCTAATAGTTTTAAGTTTCCACTGGTTTTCTTTTGATCTCATAAATTCCATTTTTTTGGGCATCAACTCAGAATCACAATTTAAGTATCAAATCAAAAAAGTTGTACTTTTTTTTTTATAACAGAGTGAGAAAAAAATAGAATTTTAGTAAATAGGCCAAAATGATCTGCCTGTCCAACATCTTATTCTCAAATCAAGGATATTAATATAAAATTGATCCTGTCTTTGCTGTTATAACAGACTCTATCTACTCTTCTGTGAAAACTTTCCATTATATTTTTCATTATTTTTGTTGGGATTGTCTTCCATTCACCAAAAAGAGCATCAGGGAGGTTGGACAGTGATGTTGGCTACCAGACCTGTCTCGCAGTCAGTATTCCAATTCAGTCCACAGGTGTTTAGGTTGGTTGAGGTCAGGGCTCTCTGCAGGCCAAAGTTCTTTCACTCTCATTTCAGCAAACTCATTCTGTATGGACTTTACTTTGCACATGTTGGTAATATTGTCTGCACTGATGTCCGTACCGATATCCAACGAGTTTGTGGTTTCTGCACAAAAAAACTCATTGGATAAATCAGACAACAACTCATTGGAAAACTCAGACAACTACGCCAAAATCGTAGTTTTTGCGCAAAACTCAGAACAATTCGGAGTTTTCGGGGGAAAGCTCAGAAGTTTGCCTGTCCCTAGTTTTTCAGGCTTTTTTCTTCATAAATTAGGTCAATCCGGAGTTGCTCGGAGTTGTATATTAGAAATACTGAGATAAATTGGGAGCTTAATAAATAACCCCCTACACGTAGCTTGACTGATTACTAATTACTTTTACTTTTTTATATGATGACAACCACTTTCTCCTCATGTCGGTGGCAAATAGAATAATACAAGGCCATATTTCATTATTTTAGTACCACCCCACCCACCATTTTAAAATCATTGTTGCTCCCAAATGAGTTAGTTGCAGTTTTTTAATTGTCAGCATACAATTTTAAAGACACATTTTATGTATGGCCTATCAGTCCTTCCAGTTGGTGGGACATATTGAGAATGGGTAACAAAATCCCTCATCCCTTCATTAAAAAAAAATAATAGAGAATGGTTGCATGGTGACTTTTCACTGATTACTTTTCCATTTGGAATAATCCAAAAAAACTTACTAAAAAAGGGAAATGTATCCTATTTTTATGTAAAGAAAGCTTCATTTTTGGATATGTTCAGTATTCATACTTATTAAGGTATTAACGGGGCCATATGTAGAGGAAAATGCACCCAGTTACCTAATTGCTACATAATTACATTGTGCAGGTATTAATTGGTCTGTATAATATGCTACAGTTTATTAAGCTCATTTGCTGACTTACTGAAAGTTTTCTAGGAGCAGTCGTACTCTGAATGTGATACAGATAGTAAAAGGAAAGTAATAAAACTATTAGCCATTTACGCTTTCACCACCCAACTTTAATAAGACTGGCAGAAAGAATGAATTGCTAGCTGCTAGAGATAAATAACAGAGGAAGAAGGAGTTTCCGTTGACAAATCTGCCGTCTTTATATAAAGCTCAGTACAAATAACCCTAGGAAAGGTTTTTTATTTCTGGCACAATGTGAGACTGAGTACAAATGTACCCTGATACCAATGTATATCTTGTACAGTGTCCCCAGCTGGTTTCCACATTTAGAAAAAGTCTGGTCTTCACTGGAAAGGAATAAAAGCGAATATTAAACAAACTGAAAACGTTTACCTTTATGTGTCAGTCATCAAAAACTGTACATACTGTATCACCTAGATGTTTTACTTGTGAGAAAGAGCTTTAACTATATCAAGCTGAAACAGGAGCCTTAGGGAAAAGATATAATTTGCAGTAAATGTGTTCTTGGTATGCAATATATATTTAAAAGAAAACTTTTTTTTTTAAAGTCATCTGTAAGTTAGTTTTTAGTATGTTATAGAATGCCCTATTCTTAGCAACTTGAATGAATGATTTGTCTTCTTCTTCTTCTAACTCTTTTCAGCTGTCAGATGGGGGTCACTGACCCTGTAAGCCAAAACGCTATTGCTCAGTGTGTCTACAATTTTATGGTTCTTGTTACATTTCATTAATTATCCTCCTATTCAGACCCTTTCCTATTCAAGTTCCAATCTGTCTGTCAAAACACTGCCTGGTTTTTAGTTTAATTGGACCCTAGCAACCAGATAGCTGCAGCTAGCTAAATAAAAAAATACAAAACCACAAAAAAAAGATATTAAAGGGGACCTGTCAGCCAAAAAAATTATTCAAAATCCTATTTTATCACATTAGTCAAGCAAAATGAACTTTAATTACACTGTATAAATTATTTGAATCTTGTTTCGTTCAGTCTGGGAATTCAAAATGTTAGCAAGCAGGCAGCAGCCATTTTGTGGACACTGTTTTTAAGGAAAGCCTTGTATCATCTCAGAATCTTGTTTGTGCACCAGAAAGGGGGACCTAATGTCCATTCCCATGTACTGGCTACACAATTAAATGGTAAAGAGAACGGGGGAATGTGGGGAGAGCAGTGACATGTAGGAAGTGCTGAATGGAAAGTGAAAGTAATTGTCTGCCCCACCTCTATGCCCATGGGAAAGAGGAGGGGCAGACAATATTTGATTGACAGCTGAGATTTTTAAACGAGTTTACAACAGCTATGAATGCTTTAATAAAAAATAGAAATTGGATTTCATGTTTAATTTGAAAAGGACTTTTATTATACAGATTTTTGTGTCTGGGTGACAGGTTTACTTTAAATTATAAATTAAAATAAAACCAATTGCAAATTCTCATATATATATATATATATATATATATATATATATATATATATATATATATATATATATATATATATATATATATTAATGTCTAGATATTGTCTACATCATACTGAAATGTTGATCTTTTGCGAAAGATTCGGCCGAATACCGAACTGAATTTGAATCCTAATTTGCACATGCAAATTAGGGGTGGGAAGGGGAAAACATTTTTTACTTCCTTGTTTTGTGACAAAAAGTCATGCGATTTCCTGTCCTGTCCCTAATTTGCATATGCAAATTAAGATTAAGGTTCAGCAGGGAAGAAGGATTCGGCCGAATCCGAATCTTGCTGACAAAGGCCGAATCCTGGCCGAATCCCAAACCGAATCCTGGACTCCCTGCTTTAAAGAGAGAGCTACAGCCTAAAAGACTATAGCTAGAAATGCTAGAAATGCTTTATTTTATATAATAAACTTATTATACAAGAACAGATATATAACAATAATAATCTATATCTTTAAAGTTGATTTCAGCAGTGCCTCAAACTTGGACCTTGTTAGACCATCTTTTGAGTGTCAGTGACACTGCACATGCTCAGTGTGCTCTTTAATGCTGTTTACAAGCTAATCTTAGGGATCATTTGAAGTCATTAACAAATTAGCAGAAAATAATGTTACATTACTGTTTTAGTAGGTGGTATATAATAAGTTCATCTTCAAAACAAATTCAAAATCAAATCAGTGGGAGCTGCCAAGTTTCCCTGGCCATGAATTTAGCACACATCACCTGTTTATAGTCTGACGTATGTAAATGGGTTTATGGAAAGTGTTGACCTGAGCATCTATTTATAGGGGCATGCTGCATTTAGATAAATAATAATACAGAAGAATTAGGCTGGTAATGTAAATTTACCAAAGTGAAGGATAATATAATGCTTGTAATTGCATCTCTATGGCTGAAACAGAAAAACAAACGGGTAGTACTTTGCCATAGTAGATGTAGAGAAATCAATCATAACTGGTTGACAAAGGCTATGTGATATTTTCTAGTCATACTTTTATGTTAAACCACACTGTTGGATGAAAGTTACCTAAAACACAAACAGTAATAACAAAAATTCCAATTATAGGTACGTGATCCCTTATCCGCAAACTAGTGATGTGCGTGTTGAGTTTTTCCCGGTTCGTACCACAAGCCCGTCCTCCCTCCACCAACACCCGACTTCTGGGTTCTTATTGTAGACCTGCACCGCCCTACGGATAGCGTCACAAAAGGGGCGGGGCTAGCAGGCGCCCAACTATAAAAGCTGAACCCGGAAGCCGGCATTTGTAAGGTCACGACCCGGAAAGGGGTGCGAGTTCGGGCCGAGCACGCCTGACCCGCAAGTATCAGGCAGGCCCGCACATCACTTTCTGTTATGCAGAAAGTTTAGAATTATAAGTGGGCCTTCGCCCATACTTGAATTTTTTTTTGTAACAATGCCTTTATAATTTGTAATAATAATAAAACAGTATCTTGTATTTGATTCTGACTAAACTGCATTGGTGGCAGAACAATCCTGTTGGGTTTATTTAGGGGGTTATTTCTCAAAATTCGAGTTTTGGAGGTATGGGAGTCTTTACCAACCTCGAATCAACATGAATTTGAATTTTAGCGGATTTGTAATTGGAAAAATTTGAATTCGAATCATCGAGAAAAAAACTATGTTGTGCGCAAAAAACTCGAATCGCTGAAATTTTTTAGTTGAATCTATCAAATTTTTTTAGTTTTTGTGACAATGATGACAATGGGAATCCCATGTTTCACCTATACACTGCCTTTTAAAGTGTAAATCTTTCCCTACAAATTCAGCAGCTCAAACATACATCCCGAAATAGCAGGTGTAAGGTGCATTGTGGGCAACAAACATGGAGCTTTGTTCTAGTTTTTGGCACCTTTTGCCCATTTGTATACATCATGTACACTTGAGAGTACTTGATATATTTTGCCTTTTTATATTTTTTAAAGGATAAGTAAACCTTTAAAATAAGTGAATATAAAACTGATGAGGTTGCTATTCTAAGCACTTTTGCAATTTACATTTATTATTTATTTTCTTTCTTTTCCAAGATATTAAGGGATACACGTGCTGTTAATATGAATGAATTTTTTTCCAACAGCGCCACCTGCTGGTCAGTTTCTGACCAGTCTGACCACCAAGTAGTCAAGGAAGTTGTCAGGAGAAAGAAAGAGGCTGCTCTGATGTTCTTCTGCTTAGGAAAGATTTGAGAAAGGTTTCTCATTGTTTTCCTAAGCAGAAGAACATCAGAGCAGCCTCTTTCTTTCTCCTGACAACTTCCTTGACTACTTGGTGGCCAGACTGGTCAGAAACTGACCAGCAGGTGGAGCTGTTGTAACAAAATTCATTCATATTAACAGCACATGTATCCTTTAATATCTTGGAATAAAAAGAAAATTAAATAATGAATGTAAATGACAAAAGTGCTTAGAATAACACCTTCATCAATTTTACATTCACTTATTTTAAAGGTTTACTTTTCCTTTAAGATGTAACATATATGGAAAGATTTTCTTATTGTGGTAAAAATGAATACATATTTGACAATGAATGTTTAGTTCTTCAGAAAGCTTGGCAAAACTATTATTGTTCTCTTTTTTCCCTACCAAAGAATCAACCAAAGACAAGACTGAGTACTATTAGTATTATTAGCTGCGACCCATTTGTTAGTTTTACTCTCTGGAGGACTGGAGCTGTTTGCTCAGAAACATTATTATCAGTTGTTTTTTTATGTTGTGAAGCCACTGGTTTCAAAGCATTTTGGGTGAAAAAAGCCCACTGACAATGTATTTTGCTCAAAGAAATTCCCATTGACGTTAATGGACTTTGTGCTAAAAAAAAATCCAAATTTTTTTGGGACACATTTGCTCATCCCCAGTAGAGATATCAGACTTGCAGCCTTCTATGTAAATAATGATCTAGAGCTTCCACTATTCTCAGTATCATAGTTCACATTCACTAAAGGGCTGGGCTGTGTATTTCACATCAGCAATGCTCATTGCTCTGCACTATGTAACTATCAGTATCTGTTCATATGAAACAATTCCAGCAATGTGGATACACAGGAACTGTTGGCTTCTGCAGTTCTTCAAGAAATGGAAATGAATCATCAGTTACAATTCATAGTCGGGGGCAAAGCTATCCAGGGAAATTCTACTGAAACGTTCCATTACTAACAGTGAAATCTCCTTTACTATAACATTATATAGGGGCAGATTTATCAAGGGTCGAATTTCGAAGTAGAAAAAGCTTCAAAATTCGACCATCGAATTGGAATACTTCGAGTTTGAATATCGAAGTCGAAGTTTTTTTACATCGAATTTGGCCATTTGCGGTCGAAGTAAAATCGTTCAATCGAATGATGAAATCCTTTGAATCCTTAAAAATGATCACGAATTTTTCGAAGTTTAGTAAATAACCCCCTAATATATGAAAAAAGCCTGTGCTTTTTCTGTTTTTGATTTTTTTTTAAATATAGGATATGATGTCACTGACATAATTACGTAGAGGATGTAGCTTCGTATTAAAAATTTGCCAAATAGAACCAGGCGAAGTAGATTTTGGCGATAAGGGTAACGTATTGGTAAATTAACACTTTAATAAATTTGCACATTAACGATCATTCACCTGAATTAAAATTCCCCCGGCAAAATGTGCGAACGTTCTCTAGCCCTGATGTTTTTCACTTGCAAATTGTCTTCTTCGTCCTTTAGTAAATATGCCCTGTAGACTCCTTTTTAATCAAATAATTCAGAATTTGAAAGCATATTCCCTATATGTCTGTAATAATAAAAGAGTAACTTGTACTTAATCTTAACTAAAATGCAATTACTCCTTACTGGATTGGGTTTATTGGGTTTATTTAATGTTTTAATTATTTTTTATTACAGTAGACTCAAGGTGTTATTTGTAATGTTGAAGACCCCAGAAATAAATGCAGGGCCCTTGTTTGCATAAACACACATGGATTTCCCTATCTTCATATGGTACCCATGCACTTAGAGAGATATCAATTGATATTAAATTAACTAACAGGTGTTTTGAAAAACCAACGTTACCTAGGACTAAAGTCAATCAATTTAGGAGGCACCTAGAGGGAAGTCACAGTTGCCCACAAAGAGATACCAAGAGGGTTATTTATTAAAGTCTGAATGCCAAAAACTTGAAACATTTTAGGTTGAATGCCAAAAACTTGAAACATTTTAGGTTTTTTTTTACTGTAAAATACATTATATTATTTATTATCCTGGATAAAGTCAGAATCCGAAAATCGGCATCTTAGACCTGACAAGGTTGTGTATAAGTCAATTGGAGAAGTCCCAAAGATATCCTGAACTGCGCTGGGTTTCGTGCAATAATCAAAAGACTGCGTGGTTCTCAGGCAAAATTCAGAAAAAATCTGAGTTTTCGGGTGAAAAATCTGAAAAATTTGTAGGATTTAAATTTTTCAAAATTTTTTTAAATTGATAAATAAGGGGAAATAATCCGTGCGGATTTGGTCGGCTTACATTTCAGAACATAATTAGATATTTTCAGATTTTGATAAATAACTCCCTTAAAGTATGGTGATCTGAATTACGGAAGCATCCATTATCTGCGAAACCTTAGGTCTCGCACATTTTGGATAGCAGGTTCCATATCTGTAGATTTTGCTTAGCCATAGCACACATTAAGCACAGGGGACTGTGCTCTGCATCTTGTACCTCCAGCAGGTAGCATATACAGTTCACAAAAGCGAACATCTTATTGACTGCTATGTGCTACTGTCTGTGCGTATAGAGATATATGTTTTACTGCATAGGCTGTTGACTGTTCTACAGTAGTGTGTAAAACCCCCTATGCTTTCTTACATTCATTTCTAGAATTAATTTCATGTTATTATTCAGTGTTAATATTCTCGTTTTAGAGACTATGGGGCAGATTTACTAAAGGGGCGAAGTGGCTAACGCCAGCGACATTTGGCCAGAAATCCCATCCGCAGGGACATTGTTAATTTACTAACAGGTGTAGGCGACAATTCGCTAGCGAACAGGACTGTCTATCGGCAGGCAACTTTTTGCTCTTTCTAATGGTCGTTACACGCAAATTCAGTAAAGTGCGAATTTTACTGAATGTTCGCCTCTTTTGCCAGAGTTGACTTTGCCACCTCAGACCAAGTGAACTGATAAAACAAAGCAACATCTTCCTCAATCTTATGTCAGTGACATCATATCCTGTCTGCCGGAAATGCATTAAAGTGGCGACTTGTCCTTTTTTTTAAATGGGAGTGACTGCAAAAGTCCCAACTAGTAAACTTTATTGGGTTAACATTTTCCCCAGACATTTGAGGGACATGGAACATTCATTTTAGAGTGGGCTCATGTGTAGGGCATTATCTGATCTCTTTTGTCTTTATTCAGGTTCCTTGGACATTTGTAATAAAAAGTGGCCACTTCAAGCATTTGCACCAACATCTCTAATAAAGACGTCCGTACGACTATATAATGTACCCTCTCTATTCAAATTGACCAAAGCGTAAGAGGACTAACGAAGTTTTGCTAGGCTGAAGCGATTGCTATCATAATTTCGATTTGAAACTGTAATAAAATTACCTGGTGGTCTAGCGGTGCGGCGGCGTGGACGGCCACCACGCCGCCGCGCTCCTGTTCCGGGCTCCAGCGCCGGCGCCATCTTGGTTCTCTAGGGCGCGCGCGGCACGCCTGCTCGCCTCTTAAAGGTACAGGTACAATGGGCGCGTTTTGGCGCGAAATTTGAAAGTATTTAAGGCCCATTCATACTCCCAGCCAGTGCCCATGATAGAATCTTGAATCTGGTGGTTCCTGAAGCCTTTTGCTGTCTGTTCCTGTGAAATTTGTATCTGTTATTCCGGTTTTGATCCCTGCCTGTTCCTGACTATTCTGATATCCAAATCCTGACCTTTGCCTGCATCTCGACTACTCTTTCTGCCTGACCCCATCTGTTTGATTACCCGGTTTGACCCTTGCCTGCCTGACGATTCCTGATATCTGCCTGCCTCGACCCTGCCTGTCTGACGATTCTCTTGCCTACTCCATTTGTACCGTGACCTTCGGCCCAAAAGACTATTTACCTGCCGTGCCCCTCTGCTAGCCAGAACATCTCGCCTTGTACCCCTCGTTAAGTCCAGGTGGCACCCAAGTAAGCTGAGGGCTCCTCCCGAAGCCCAACGGTGGTCACACTACTGGTGAAGCCGAGCCGAGACCAGGGTACTTGGCACCTGTTCTGGTATTGGGTGCCGGCCGTGACAGAAACGCTAGCACTGCCGAAGTAATGTTATCGAAGAGTCGACAGAGTTTGGCACCCAGGACGCAACTTCACATTTTAGTGAATTAGTGGTAACGAATTTTTCGCCTGGCAAAGTGGTGTGAAGTGTAAGAATCGGTCGCTGGTGACAATTCACCCTTTAGTGAATCCCCAATATATTTATTCTTCACTGAGTTTTCTAGGGGGTTATTTATCAAGGTCCGAATTTATCTCAATATCGGCTGCTACAAACTCCGATATAACCCTCGGGTTTTTAACTCTTATTTATTATTACATTTTCCCGAAAATTTGCTTTGCGGGAAAAACTCAGAATTTCACGATTTTTTCGTGAATTTTCCCCGAAAACTCCGAAAACATTGTGAAATTGCCCCGACACAACCAAAAATCAACGGGACTGTTCCCATTGACTTTTATGCAACCTCGACAGGTTTGAGATGCTGTGTTTTCATATTCGGGCTTTTTAGCCCTCGGGGTTTAATAAATTCTGAAAAATTTGTGATTTTTTTAAAAGTCTGATTTTATAAAAAAAAATCACGAATATTTCGGACTTCGGGAAAATTCGGGTAGGCAGAGTAGGCACGTACCTAGGGTGCAAAGCTGGGGGGGGCGCCGGGCACGCACCTCCTCTGTCACCTACCCCCAGTCCAGTGCCCGACTCTCTGTGGTTTTTACGTCTTCTTGCGCTCCTGTGCATGCGCGCGAAAGCATTTTCTCTGCAATTCTCACCAATTTGCGCATTTGCAGAAGCGCAAAATAAGCAAAAACCGCCGCTTTTCTTGTGCATGCGAGCGCCACCTTGCGCATGCGCACTTGGGCTAAGCCGGCACCGCGTCCACCGGCTTGCCTTGGGTGCCTGTGCGGCCCGGCCCTGATTCGGAGCTTAGTAAATAACCCCCTTAATGTATGTTTTTTTTTCTTCTTATGCTGACATTTGAGTCACTTCCTTTGTGGTGCAGCATGGAAACACTTTAGTGATATCTAACATTCTACCAGCCATCACGTTGGCCTAAATCTGTAATGACTTCCTCATTATGAATGATTTATTTTGTTTGATATGATTTAGCTCCTCTAAGATACATTACTTTTACCTTGATATTTTAGACTAAATTGTATTCATAAAAATGGCATTACAGATGCCATTCAGCTATTTGCAATTTGTGAAATAATCATTGAATAAATTGAATAAATATACTGGGGATGACCAGTTTGGCCTATATTCCCTGGATACAAGGTGGTTTAATTGGACGTAGTAGGGAAACATGAATACCAGTACAATCCTTTTTTACACTGGCGAGACTATAGAGGAAGCAGACCAAGCTGACCTTAGGTCCAAAGCATGAATGCTACTTTTTATTATATCATTTTTGGGGCAGAGGGATGTCTGCAGGCTGCATGTCCAATGGGATAAAATTCAGATGCACCTTTTGATGGGGTATTTTGTGGCCTAGAATTTGACAATAAATATGAACACAATGAATGAATACAATTTATTTCTATATAATATATATAATGCATTCTGAAAACCAAAGGGCAGAGTGAAAATGATTTTAAATAACACACCCAAACTTACAATGTAATAGCTGTTCTTGAAATTCTAAAGACAAGCTCACAAAATGACTCACTATGAGTAAAACTCTGGTAAAGCCAGAAAAGTAAACAATTGTGAACTTCCGAAGTAAAGGTAACAATTAATCACACCAAAAAATTTTACCCTAATCTCTGAAGAAACATTTCTCATAATTCAGAGCTTCACACAGTTTTGAACCCAATGACCCAGAGTGTACTGGAAATGTAGACTTCCCTAAATGCCTAAATCTGATGCTGAACAGCCACGCTTTGCCACGGGTGAATAAATTCGCAAAACTGCCACGAAAATTCGCAGTCGCCAAAAATATTTAGATGCGTGTCGTAACAGTCGATTGCATCAAAACTGTTGCGCGTCAACATTATTCATATGCACATTGAATTTAATGCCGGCCTCAAAATTGATGCGGGCATCAAAATCCACATTTTTCGTGCTATTGCAAATTTTGCTACAAATTCACCCATAACTATTCATTTGCTTATATTGAATTAACTTGCCGGAGTGGGGCTGGCGGTCCTTTGAGTAGAACAGTTTCTGTGTCAGTAAGACTAGTAATTGTTTGCTTTACTGAGATGTATGAACTTTAATTTCGTTTTCACTATAAACTGTTAAACAAATGCACAAGCAAAATTCAGTACCTGTATCTTATTTGTGTGAAAGGAGCTGCTGCTACGTCGTAGACGTAAAAAAAAAAACCAATTCTCCCACAAAACAAATGAGGGAATCTTCTAATATAACTAGAGCGTTAATTATTTTGCTCAGTACATTTCCGAAATGTTTGTGAATCACACTAGAATATTGTCATGCGTTCTATTTCTACAGAAAAAAAGGTCTTTTGCACTAGAAAAAAACTCAAAAAATGTTAGAATGCATTGCTTATTTGTAAAGATTTTGTAAGTTGTGATACTCACTACTTAGCAGTTGCACCTAATGACTGGGGGGAAAACCCTGCGTTGTAGGTAAACTACATGGTGATTTGTGTCTGTTTTATCTCTCTCTCTGCAGAGTGCACTTGTTCTCATAAATGAGCCTTTTATTTTTCTTACAAACTAAAGATAGTAGAAGAGCTAATGAAGCAAATACATTTATTAGGGAAACATAAATTAAAACATAAATTATAAAAAAAAATTATTTGTACTTTATTTTGAGATATTGGCCCTTTAAATGACTTTATTTTACTGCAAGTCTTTTGTGCCAGAAAAAAATACAAATTATTAGTACTTATTATTCATCCTCAATTTGTTAGAAGTTTCTCCACGTGCAGATTGCCTTTGGCCAATGCTAAATAATTTAACATGAGCCAAATAATTAAGAGAGACAGGAAGTGGCCCACAGGATATACAATTAATGATTGTGATACTAGAAGCTAGAGGCAAGGGGACAGCTAAGGTTACAACTTGTTCCAAGACATGGGGCGTCTTGGAAAAAGCACAATCAATAAAAATGACATTTTAATAACCAACTGCTCCTTCAATTACCAAGGAGCAATTAGAAATGTTACAGATAACATGAAAGCATTTCCATTTTTAGGCATTTTAAAAGGTTCATGATCTACAACCATGTCATAGTGTAATCTTTATTATATTTTCCTTCTGTGGCTTTAGTCTACCATGTTCCTTATGTGTTAGACAGATATACACATTCCTCGTTGGCCATAGACGTAACAATTTCGATCTTTCTTGGAAAAGATCTTTCCAAGAAAGATTGTTTGTTTCAATAAATACGTGTAGAGCTGAATCGTCACAGTAGAATTCTACCTGTATCTGATGATTCAGCGCTAACAATGGCCAATGTTTGGTTGCCTTCAAAGGCACCAGATTACAATTTTCCATCCAGCCCGATTGATGAGCCGACCGATATCCAAGTCTTCTGCCGATATCGGTTGGCTCTTTTCCCACCAAACACGCACTGAATATTGTACGAAAATTCATTCCTTATGATATTATCTGTGCGTCTGTGGCCACAGAGGAATTACTGCCCATGACAGTATACAAAGGAATACTGTCATGGGCAGAACCCGATGGCTTCTATATGTTAAGAGGGGCCCGGCTGTGCTGCATTTCCTGTATTCGCAAAACTTGAGCTGCTGAAGTAGGAGCCAAGTTGCTCCGAAGAAGGAGCCGAGCTGCCCTGAAGTAAGAGCTGAGCAGTGCCAAAGTAGGAGCCAAATCAAAGTAGGAGCTAAGACACCGCCAAAGTAAGAGCCAAGCCGCCGCTGAAGTAGGAGCCAGTGTCGGACTGGGATGCCAGGGGCCCACCAGAAACCCTTAGGCCGTGGGCCCACTTTACAAACTAATATTCCTCCTCTACTCATTTAACCTTTTTTTTCTCCTAGTCTTTTAGCTCTACATACTATACTCTTTTCTTCCATTATTAAGCCCCATAAAGAAATAGGGAACACCCATGAAATAGGCCAAATGTTTTGAAACAAGAGGGCCCACTGACACCTGGACCCACCGGGAGTTTTCCTGGTATCTTGGTGGGCCAGTCCGACACTGGTAGGAGCTAATGTATGAAGGTATGTTCTATTATCACAGAAAAAAGGAAATCGTTTTTTAAAAAAATTTAATTGTTTAAATTTTTTCTTGTCTAAATTTCTGTCTTGTCTAAATATGACATTTCAGTGGAGATAAAAATGAAACATTAGGCAATGGAGCCTTGAATGAAAAATGAGCACAATCCTGGTCCCAACCAAACAAACAGGTTTCTCCATCGACTAACTATTTAATTATCTTAAACATCAAACTCAATACATTCCATTGTTAAAAAAAAAAAAAGCTTTCCATGAAAATACTGCCATTGTTTTTGAACTTGTTGCCTTTGATGCCAAAACCTAATTTTCGTAAATGTTCTCATAAGTATGGCAATTCCAATCTTAAAAATACGTAGCCGTCACACAGATGTTTGTTTTAGTTTCAGCTTCAAAACACTCATTGCATAACTATATTCATGCATATTCATGTTTGTTTTCTTTTTTATAAGAGAGTCTTTATTGGCAGAAAAATAAAATCCAATTTACAGTGTGTTTACCACAGAAATCGATGCAATAATAGCGAGGTCATTGAAGGTCTGGAACAGGCTCTAACAGAATTTATCTCTTAGAATTTATCTACAACAATTTACTTCTGATCTTTCAGCTGAAGTGTGTTTTCTAAAATGATAGCTGTTTTTTAAAATAATAATACAGTGCAGCTGTAGAATTTCTAAGGCTAAGGGCCATGTACTTTCAAGAGGGAAAATAAAGTCTGGTTGTTTTTCTCTGGTTGCATGACAGCAGTCGATAATATCAGGACCAAAGTGTCTCTTCTTGCACTGTGCATTAAGGCATTATCTTTCTTTCTTTCTGGGCACAGTACATTACACTATCAGATGTTTTTGAGATGTGACGGTGGTTCTTTCCACCTACACTACTGAGTGGTTTGACCATTCATCAAGCATACATTTGTCATCTTTTCACATCTTTTCTTTTTGTGATGAATCTAAGGGGGTTATTTATCAAAATCCAAATGTATCTGATTTATTTAAAAAAAAAAAAAAGTCAGACGAAACTAGAATCCACGATTTGACTTCACGTATTATTAAAAAAGCATGATTTTATCAGATTGAGGGAAAACTTGATAAAACAGAGCAAATATCCGAATTGTACTATTTTTTTCAGTCTTATTCTCGAATAGTCTGCATTTTTATGATTTTTGTCTGAAATATTCGGATTTTTGGCCTAATTCCAGTGCAGACCACAGAAACTTCCAAATAGGATAGGGACCTCTACCATTGACTTATATACAACCTTGGCAGGTATAAATGGCGGATTTTCAAATTCCTTTTCCATCCTCGGGTTATAATAAATCTCGAAAAATGTTAGTTTTTTTGCACTAAAAATTCTAATTTTATAGTAAAAAAAACCTTGAATTTTTCGAGTTTTTAGCATTCGGACTTTGATAAATAACCCCCTTGGTGTGTCTTTGTAGGCAACTGTGACTTCCCTCTAGGTGCCTTTTAAGTTAGTTGCCTTTAGTACTAGGTAATGTTGGTTTCTCAAAACATCTGTTAGTTTACTTTAATATCTCTCATGGGTGCATGGGTACCATATGAAGATGGGGACATCCATGTGTGTTTATGCAAGAAAGAGCCCTGCATCTACTTCTGGGGTCTTCAATGCATTATTCACCTCATGGTAAAGGGACAGAAAGGAGGGGAGCAAATGTGTTATACTCCTGCCACTATAAGTAGACAATCCTATAGAATTCAGAGCCGATGCACTTATAGTAGAAAGATAAATGGGAGCACTCCCCCTCTCTCACCTGCACGTGTAGATTCAGCAAACCTGTGTGCTTGCATGCAGAGAGCCCCCGGTCCAGGCCAATATCATGTAGAAACAAAACAAAAGTTGCGGAGCATGTCGGTAGCTGAATCTTAAAATCTTCATTTATTAGAAATCATTAAAAACATCGATGGCAGTGACATGTACCCCTACGCTTGACGCGTTTCGTGGCGTCTCACCACTTCCTCAGAAACTTCTGAGGACCAGAGATTTGGAGCGGTGTCGGTGTGTGACCCGCCATTATTGAAGCGAAAGGTTCGGAGCATTTGCACCCGGACCCACCTAAGTAAAGGGTGAGCGTCGTGTAGAGTGTTAAGCCTGCACATTGAACACAGGTTCATACGCTAAGCAGGGTTTGAGCCCATCCAATTTGGTTTAGTTTGGAATTTTAATCCTATAGAATTATCTTCTGGCATAGTAACTAAACTGCTAATTTCCAGAGAAATATTTATATATTGTGATGCAGCAAGGAGACGAAGAACTGGTTTATCTAAATAGGAGCAATGGAGTAATGGCAATAGTGACATATTATCATTGCGCTTGCGCTTGGCATGATAATATGCATGTAACATTTTTTGACTGTAATAAAACAGTACATTGTGCTTGATCCAAACGAAGCCACATTTTGATGGCAAGACAATCCTACAACGTTTATTTAATGATTTTTAGTAGACTAAGTAGTAGACTTAGTTCGAGTGAAGAATGAAAAATACTTCGAATTTCGACGTTTTTTTGGGCTTCCTAGACCATTGAATTGGCTACTTCGACCTTTGACTACGACTTCGAATCGAACGATTCGAACTAAAAATCGTTCGACTATTCGACCATTCGATAGTCGTAGTACTGTCTCTTTAAAAAAAACTTTGAGTACCTACTTCGCCACCTAAAACCTACCGAGCACCAATATTAGCCTATGGGGACCTTCCTCATAGGCTTTCTAAGTAATTTCTGATCGAAGGAAAATCGTTTGAACGATGTATTAAAATCCTTCGATCGTTCGATCGAACTAAATGCGGTAAATCCTTCGACTTCGATAGTCGAAGGATTATACTTTGATTGTCGAATATCAAGGGTTAATTAATCCTCGATATTTGACCCTTAGTAAATGTGCCCCTTAATGTATGGTGATTGTATAAGGCTATTGTAAAATGGGACTACCCAGGGCTCCCAAAGCCATTTGCTTACTGAATTTTGCCCTAGATAAGACTCTTTCCAAGCGCAGGCCATTGCTAGTAGTGGAGGCAGGGTGTTGTTGAGATACAATTATCAGGTAGTACACAGTAAAGGGGCCACTGAGGCCAACTTAGATGGTCAAACCTTAGGAGAAGCTAATCTACCATTCCCATACAATCATAATTACAAAAATACCCTTATCCAGAAATCCCAGGTACCACACATTCTAGATAATTAAATCCAATACTTGGGCAATGTGAGAAGGAAGAGGAAGGTATTTAAGGGGACAGGAACCAATCAGGAGCAGGCTGAGGAAGACAGACAGATCAGGGACCAATAGGAAGCCAGGTGCCCAAATTAGATGTCATAGCTCCTAAGTGTTTTGGTGGGAGCGTCCATTTTGGCATGCACCGGTGTTTATGCGCCGGCGCCTAAGTTGACGCGCTCCAGCGTTTATGCGCTGGCGCACTGCCGGTGTTACAGTGAGTTTAAGATCTCCTTCTTCTCTCTGTTGACTTATAGAAGAAGCAAGGCCAAAAGGGGCAGCCATTCTATTCACACAATGCACTGTATTCAATTCTCCATTAATGGGGAAATGAATAATTCTTTGTTGGTACAAATATAATGGCTTTCTCTTTAAGAAGTGCTGCTATATACAATGAGCAAAAAAAATTGCAATCGTATTCTCAATCTTAATCCCAATTAGTGGGTTTGCAAAACATGACATTCACAAAAAGGAAACCTTTTTTTTCTGTGTTTGCAACTGTTATTGCTCAGTTTGGCTTTTACAGGCTATGGTTTTATTTTTGAAGAATTAAAATGAAAGTGATTGACTACAGCAGAATCCCATGTGTGTTTTCTCTGGTAGACAAAGAGTTGCTGCTTGTGATGTTATGTTTTATTTTGACTGACGCAGTGTAGGAAAGTCACACAGTGTGTAGTGTAAACTGAAACATGTGAGCAAGGTGAAATAAATCCATTTACTTTACTGTCCAAAAGAGGGCAGTCCTCATCAACCATTGCCTTGGATGATAACTTATGTCAACCATTTGCTATGTGAAATGAAACACCATCCATTAGACTGGCAGCCCTGAAGCTTCTACTCACTCCCAGTTTCTTTTCAACCAAAGGCAATTATATAATTACATTTATCGTCCTCTCCCACTTTAAACAAAATCCACTTTCCTTCCTATGTCCATTCTAGTTGCTTCCTGCACAGACCTGCACATGGAGTTTGCATGAAGCATTCTTAGTCTACGTGTGGGACATATTGCGAAATATTGTATTTATTTTTAAACTCAAAAGACTGGCTCCAGATAGAATTTCATATTCCTGCACTGCTCACAGTCTGCACCGGATTTTATTCATCTTAAATTGCCTCTAAGTCTGGAATGTTTTTTAACTGTACTTTTTCAGGAATACACTGGGAAATCGGAGGGTAAATAACTGAGAATGAAACTGTTATTTAACCCCAAAATAATTTCCATTATTAAAAGGTTTTTTTTCATGTCAGTTGGGCCAGTCTAAGCAGTCCATACATATATTTGCATGCAAGACAATCTTTCTAAAGACTTAGGCCCTACAATAATATTAGTGAAGGGGCCAGAGACTCCTACTGATAATGTTGGGTAACTTGGATTTCAGAGTAGGGCAGTGAGGGCATTTGCACTTTGCCAGCATTATCAAAGGGCTCATAGATAAACTGTCCAAATAATACTTTATGGGGCACATTTACTAAGCTCGAGTGAAGGATTCAAAGTAAAAAAAACTTCGAATTTCGAAGTTTTTTTTGGGTACTTCGACCATCGAATAGGCGACTTCGACCTTCGACTTCGACTTCGAATCGAACATTTCTAACTAAAAATCGTTTGACTATTCGACCATTCCATAGTAGAAGTACTGTCTCTTTAAAAAAAACTTAGACTACCTACTTCGGCACTATAAACCTACCGAGCTACAATGTTAGCCTATGGGGACCTTCCCCATAAACTTTCTAAGCTTTTTTTGATCGAAGGAAAATCCTTAGATCGATGGATTAAAATCCTTCGAATCGTTCGATTTTTCCTTCGATCATTCGATCGAAATATTTGCGGTAAATCCTTTTTTTTTTTTACTTTGATGGTCGAATATCGAGGGTTAATTAACTCTCGATATTCGACCCTTAGTAAATGTGCCCCTAATTGTAATGATTCTGAGAATGTAGTTAAATTTTACTCAGGCAGTCTTTCCTATATTTTGGACACCTTAAGTGGTTCTTTGAGTCAACCTAGGTTACTTTCTTTCCCTGGGGCTCATAGTGATTTTGTGCTAGTTAAAGAAATGCCCGTATTTTTCTGTATAAAAGGCAGAGCATCCATACACTCTTTTCCTGGGCCTCACCTATCCAGGAAAGTGGATACAGGACAGAGGTCTAGTTTAAGGTTTTAGATATTGGTAGCAAGTTTCTGGTTATAGTCACTCTGGGAGTAAAAGGTAGGTTTAGGGAAGCTAGGTGAGCGGGCCTTTGCTCCATTGAGGAGTATAGGGACACAAGTGGTTTATTTTAGGACCAGGTTGGGTGCCAAGGAGCCAGACCCCATTGTGCAGCCTATAGTAGGTCTAGGATTACCAGAAGGTACTGAGTTGCCCTCAGGAGCGATTTCATTCTAAGGAAGTTGAAAAGTTGAAAGTTATGTTCTGTTATGTTTCATATCTTATTCAAGTGGGAATTATTAAAGAAGTTTTGTTTGTTTGATACACCTGTGGTCCTGATCATTTGCTACACCTAGTCACAGAACACAACATGCCGCCATATAAATCTGTAATTAATCTCATGTTACAAGATGTGAAGCAAAACAGCTTTAGTTCATGCAGGACGATCTCCCTTTAAACAAGTGAAAAAAAGATGAGTTAAAAAAGGGGCCATTTTGCATTAAGCAGAGCAAATGGGTTGTTGGTCCATGACTAAAAGTACAACAATGTACACAGTTAAGGTGGCCAAACACAGATAGATACACTTGTTTGTTGAGGTCACTCAGATCAATGCCCACCTTAACCATCTATATGGTGATCCGATTGTTCAAAACATGGTATTCCTAGGGCCTATGACTAAGCCTCAATGTTACAATGCGTAAGGCTGCCTCTTTTGTACACATATACATTTCTAATTCCAATTTTCCTTTCCTATTTGGAGGAATGCCCGTTGAGTGCCTGCTCTTGATCAGTTGATCCGATTGTTTCAGTGATCACCTATCAGATCCCAAGTCTAGTCTATGCAGAGCTGCCCATGCACCAATGTGGTCCTCACCCTACCAGATTCCCAAACATGACAGATTTTCAGCCAGATATTTTTTGGGCAGGCCGTGAGCTGCTAATTCTATCAGGAGGGGCCAAGTCAGCAGCTTTTATCAGCCCATGTATAGTTAGCTTTACACTAGGATCTAATGTCCAACATTCTATAGAAACAGACCTATTTAAACGTGTCACTCCTGCAGGCTAATTAACTCGATACCCAATAATGTAGTAAATCATAGTTTAAAAATTCAAAAATATATTTCCAGTCAATTCTCAAAGTTAAAAAATCACTTTTTATTCATCATAAATATTAAAAAAGTAGGCATACAGACCAATTGATACTCCGCCTTACGCGTTTCGCACCGACAGGCACTTATTCATAGGCATTACTGTTGTTACATTTGGTCACAAAATTTATACCCCAGGAAATCCCTCCCCAAACGTTAAAACCAATCACATTACATTAATGGGGCAGTAATTGCCATTTAAATACTTGTTTAAGTGTGGGTATCCTAAAAAAAGGTTTGTGAGATGAAACAGAGTATAGGCAGAAAAACATTGCTAATAGGACCAATTTGATATGTATGTTGCTTTAAGAAAAGAGACGTGAGGTGGCAACACGTGATTGGTTTTAACGTTTGGGGAGGGATTTCCTGGGGTATAAATTTTGTGACCAAATGTAACAACAGTAATGCCTATGAATAAGTGCCTGTGGGTGCGAAACGCGTAAGGCGGAGTATCAATTGGTCTGTATGCCTACTTTTTTTAATATTTATGATGAATAAAAAGTGATTTTTTAACTTTGAGAATTGACTGGAAATATATTTTTGAATTTTTGAATTGAGTGCCCTTTGGAGTTGGGGGCTATATTCCAGCACTTGGCCCTTTTTGACAGGCCTATATAGACTGCAGTAAATCATAGTTTGCCATGGTCTAATAACCCACAGAAAACAGTTCAGTTTTTTGTTTTTAAACAACTCATGAAGCATATGGGTAGGTATGGGTTATAAGTCAATGATACATAGCATTGGACTCCCTAGATAAATTTGATATTATATGTTCCTACTGTAGTAAGCACAACTAGATTGGCACAAACCTAGAGTAAATCTGAACATAGATGACTGCCACCACACCAAAGGTTTTGCAGCTGAACAAGGACAATATTTAGCAAGTATTAACATAGCACTCTATAAATATTATTGCAGGGAGGTGGAGGGTGCCAGTGCTACCCATATTCACTTTTTACCACACTATTTCTAGTGGTTAAAGATATAGGGTGCGAATCCCTATCAACTTCTAGAAAGCCTCAGAACACTCTAGTAACTGAATCAATAAGAAGTCCTCAATCAATAGTGCACTCTGCATAAGAGAACACTCGTTGTTAAATTTAAAAATCCTCTCTTGATCCCTCCAATGTCAATAACCTCCGACCTATCTCTCTCTGCTACCTTTCATCTCTAAACTTCTTGAGCTCCTAGTCTATAGCCAACTATTGCTATTCCTCTCTGACAATAACCTGCTGAACCCCCTTCAATCTGGTTTTAGGCAACAACACTCCACTGAAACTGCCCTAACCCGACCAACTAATGACCTTTTAATAGCTAAAGCCAACAACCACTTCTCACTACTAACACTGCTTGATCTCTCAACTGCATTTGAAACGCCTCTTCCAGTCCCTCCATTCTCTTGGCCTTGGCAACATGGCCCTGTCCTGGTTCTCTTCTTACCTCACTAATCACTAATCAGTGTCTCTTACAATGGAGTATCATCTTCTCCCATCCCTCTTTCTGTTTGGGTTCCTCAAGGCTCTGTCCTGGGCCCCTTATTATTCTCTCTCTATACTTCCTCCCTCGACAATCAATTCATATGGTTTCTAATACCACCTCTATGCTGACAATACTCAGATCTATTTCTCCTTTCCTGATCTCAACCTACAGCTCTTAATTCAGGTCTCCTCCTGACTGTCCGCTATCTCTACTTGGATGTCACAACGCTACCTTAAATTAAACTTTTCATAAACGGAAATAGTTCTCTTTTCCCCAACTAACACCTGTAACATCCCAAAAGTATCCATCATAGCTAACAATTCCACTTTCAACCTGTCTCCTTAGGCCCGGTGCCTTGGGGTTCTCTTAGATTCTGTCCTGTCCTTCAGCCCTCATATCCAGTCATATCCAGTCATATCCAGTCACTTATTAAATCACGTCACTATCATCTAAGGAACGTATCCAAAATAAGATAATTTATCAGCCAAGATGCCACCAAAATTATTATTCATTCTTTCATCAAATCATGTCTAGTCTGCTGTGACTCTCTATTAATTGACCTTCCCCTCCAGCCCACAATGAACACTGCCGCCAGGCTTATTAACCTCAGCAACCGCTCCTCCTCTGCCACACCACTCTGCCAATCCCTGCACTGGCTTCTGCAAACTTTCAGAATAAAATTCAAACTAATGACCTTGACATTCAAAGCAGTTCATAACTCTGCCTCACCCTACATCTCAGAACTTATCTCTATATACTCACCCAGCTGCTTATTTTGCTCCTCTACTGTCCTGCTCCTCAGCTCTTCTCTCAAAACCTCCTCACATGATAACATTCAAGAATTTGCAAGGGCTGCACCCCTCCTCTGGAACTCTCTCCCACAGTCTGTCCGACTTTCTCCCAACCTTTCTGCTTTCAAAACATAAAATATATGTAATAATAATAATAATAATGCCACAGTACAGTTTGATGTATTACTCTAAGTTGTATCACTTATTTGTAGGACATGTTTTTTCCAAACTCCAAAACCCAACTAAGACCATACCAAGCTCAATGGATAGAGGCACAGCTTTCACTGATGCATATACTTATATTATGCACAATCAATAAAATTACAGGACCTCTGTGGCCCTCCCATCCACAATAGTCTGTTTCAAGAGAGACCTAAGCTACATTTCTTTTGCTTTTTTTTGGCTAATTGCATACACTTCTACTTAACCAACCTTCTGTGATGAGTCTGACAGACTGAAATCATCAATCTTAGTGAGTAGTGATCCTCAAAGATCATAGGAACAGTTATATTTTGTAACAGGAGTAGTGTAGGATGTTCTGTAACATAAGCTTTCAAAGCTATAACCTTCATCATATGTTTAATGCTGAAGCTTCTGTAGCCTGAGCAAATGATGCAATAAAATATCTTCCTCTGGGCTGAGCTTTGGCACACTTTACTTTTATGTACTAATGAACGTTCATCTTTGTTTAGCAACAACAAACAGCACAGTGCTTTGTATAATAAAATAACAAAAGGATGAAATATTTCAATCTACACAAACTGATTATAAAATAATAGCTTTCTGTTTAGCTGAAGTCTATTTTGTTGCTTTTAAGTTACAGTGGAAATAGGGAAATAGGAAACCATTATAGGACATGGGTGGAACAGAAGTGACATCCGAACAGAGAAGAATACCACCTGCAGAACGCTGTACAAATTCCATGCATAAGCAAACATATGTCTCTTTTCCAGATGTCTTTGGGATAAATAATTTATGTGTGAGTTTAAACATGATCCCCAACCTTCTGCTCTGTTTATCAGCTTACTTGGTAAAATACCTATGTGTTGGAAGGTTGCTGTAGCCCTAAAAACAAATTGCCATTAGCGAGTAGGCAGATTGGAACGGAAACTTGAGTGGCCGAGTTAGTCCAGTGGATTAACTGTGGCCTAAATTCATTGATTGACTGATTGAGCTTCATTATTTTAGTCCGAACTTCTGCACTTCAGCTGGTGGGCGACCAAACACAATGAAATCTGAAACTGGAAGCCAGGCAAACACAGTAATGACTTCATGTTAAATGGAACCCAGCTTATACTGTATGTGAGATTGTCCACAACCTGTAGAAAACACCCCAGCGTAGACACTTGACAACTGAGGAGTCATGAATAAGAAACACAACAAATGACAGGCTCTGCAGCTATATCATGGCTACATATTATCATCATCCAAAAAAGGGGGCCTTACTAAGATCAATGCAGACAATGCCACTTGTGCAATGGCCAACTACTTGGGCAACTACAAATTAACCACTTGAAATATTTAGGAGTTTCTGCTGACCAAACAAGCATATTGATCTTTCTCCCATCTGTGAGAATAAAATCAGAAACAGGAAACTGTTTTTATCAGGTCCTGTCAGAAGTACCTCTCTTCTTTCCTAAAAACATCAGTGGCCAGCCAAATAAAACAACATCAATATCAACATAATAGTTATGGCAGTATTCACAACCCAATGGAAGGTAATCACATGACACTAGGGGACATATTTGTTTTGCTGTATAAAACAAAATTCCCAAAATAAAAAGGTGTAAAAAGCTGTGTAAAATGGCAAATCTGTGTAATTTTACTCCATGTGCATGCCAGATTTTACACCATTATTTTACATAGCTTCTGGCGGAAGAAAAAATACAGAACTAGTGTACACCATTTATTACACAACAAACCCTGTCAATGTGTAGTGTATTAGCCTGCTGTTTTTTACACAGCATAATAAATGTACTAGCTATAGTAGATGTCACTACCGAAACACACACTTCCATGAAAAGGTATAAAGTCACCATGAAGTCAATGCTTCCATCTTCAGTTGCCTTTATTTACTGTTCAGAGCTCTTCGCAAACACTCCACTAATAAACACTGTTCTATTACCTTATAGCCATTAAAGAGTGCAGTGCAAAGTAAAATACACCCCAAATACTACCCTAAAACATAACAACTCCTTTAGGAAATCTCTTACCAAACTATCATCAAAACCATGCTCAGTGTCGGACTGGCCCACTGGGATACCAGGAAAACTCCCGGTGGGCCCAGGTGTCAGTGGGCCCTCATGCTGCTAAACTTTTGGCCGTTTTTATGGCCATTCCCTTTCTCTATGAGAATAAAGAGGCTAAATAGATGGAATAATTGATTATAGTATGTAAAGCATTGAAACTAGGAGAATAGAGGTTGATTGAGGAGATGAAGAATAATAGTACTGAGAGTGGCCTCTGGTCTAAGGTTTTTGGGTGGGCCCCTGGTGTCCCAGTCCCACACTGGTCATGCTGCACTTGATTCTAGGGGGTTGCTTTATGAATACAGACAAACGTTCTATAATATAGCTTGGTTGTAAAACAACCCATATACCAAAACATCATTAGATCAGATCTGTATATTAAACAAAACATTAGAGATTTATCTGATAGATATATTTATTTTGGATAATTAAAGTGTGAATTTTTAACACTGATGGAAAGTAAAATGTTTTAAGCAATATTCCCTAATTTCTGCTATGTGCTGAAATAAATTCTAGACTCAGAGTCCTAGATTTATTGTGTGTGTGGTTTCTACAATTGGCCTGAAATTCCCAGTTGTTCAATAAGCCCTATGCCCCAATTAGAACTTAAATGAGCATACTCTCTATCTGTCTGTTTTGAAGCAAAGCTATATATACCGGCACAAATTGGAGGGCAAAAAGTCTGGCCAGTGGCCCTTAAGTGTGGGATTAGACAAAATAATGTTCTATTGCTCCAAAAGGTAGAATCTGAGTTTTTTTCTAAAGGGACTTGAGAGAGTGTTCCTTTAGGAGGAATTTAGGGATGAAGTTCCAGAGGTAAGGAGCAATGAATAACTCAGAATGAATACTACAAACACTGCAACTTGCATTTTATGCGAAATGAGTGCAATGAATACATTTTTATCTATTGCAGTGACTCTTGAGAAACATGTTGGGGCTACTAAATAGCCAGTCACAGAACTTGTTTTTCATGGCTCTTCCAACTCTTTTTACATCTGAAAGTGGTTCATGGGTAAAAAAAAAGTTTGGGGACCCCTGATCTAGTGTCTGAAGCTTGAAGTGCATTGCTTTTCACAGTCCTTGACCAAAATGGAGGAGTTGCTACATCCCTTTACTGTTTCCAACTCCAGCTGCAGGGTCAAAGATCATGGAGCCAGTTTTAAACAGATAAACTGGGATTCTATTTGGAGGATTATTTTGTTGCAGAGTTGGAGAAAGTTTGTATTAAACAATACAAAAACTATAAAATCCACATTAGATTACATGACAACACAGGACCCAGTGCAGTCTGTATATTCTGATTATTAATCAGTCTTCCTGTATCAGCTTCTATGGCAGATATAATTTACTTTTGCAGTTTTGATAATTTATGAGCATGAGCATGTGTGTAGTCTTGGTCTTGCAAAGATGTTTAACAAAGTTACAAGATGGTGACCCCCTGTGGCCAACTTTGAAAGCATAAATCATTTGTTTGATTAGGCTTGTGGTGCAGTAAGTTCATGTTTATGTTTAGTATATAAAATACAGCATTTCTAGCATTATTCTATGTTAGACTTTACTTCCCCTTTAATAACATATTTTATGAATAAAGTATTAAAACAATCATTAACATTTAAATCGTAGCAGAATCGTTTTTATGCGCATTCGTTGACACTGTACATTGCCATTGGTAAATTACAGAGCTTTTACCTTCTGGGTGGCAGCGAATTGTGCAATATTCTCGAGACTACTTTGGCACTCAAGAGTGAATATAACAATAAAGGTTATAGAATTAATTGAATTAATGGCACAACACCACAGAAAGAGCACATTTCTTAACAAGCTTAAACCGCATGCATCAGAGTAGGTTCTTTATAAGAATAAGAGGTAAAAGAGAAAAAAAAGTAAGCAATTCTTTGTTGGATAAATAAGTTTAACTAAGTTTTGCTGTGTGAATTAAAGGGCCTATGGAATTCTCATATAAGGAGAAGACTGGATTTCCCTATACCCAGTGCCAAAAAAAAGTTATGAATTAAATTCTGGGTCCATGGCAAGCTTGCAGACTAAGATTTTTTTAACAAAGAAAAGCTCTGCTCAAAACATAAATGCTTCTGAATTTGTCAATTTCATTTTTGTTTATATTAAATAATGTCATTATTTTAAAACAAGCCATAATACAATACCATACACACATACATTTTTTTTCATAAGTACGTCAGACGTCAACATCCCCCCTTTTAAGGGCAGAGACACACGCTCAGATTCGGGGAGATTAGTCGATAACGACAAATCTCCTCTTCTTCAGGGTGTCTAATCCCACTGAACTGCCTTCCACTGGCTAGAATGTAAATCGACGGCGGGATGACAATCGGTGCATTTTTTTTCCCGAAGTTGCCTCACGAGGAAACTCCGAGTGCCACCCCACCAGCAATTTAGATTTTAGCCGGCAGGAGGTAGTTCAGGGTGGATTAGTCGCCCGAAGAAGAGGCGATTTATCACTGGGAGACTAAGGGCAGAGACACATGCTCAGATTCAGAGATATTTAGTCGCCCGACGATAAATCGCCTCTTCTTCAGGGTGCAACCCCCCCCAAACTGCCTCCCGCCAGCTAGAATCTAAATCGCTGGCAGGGTGGCACTCGGAGAGCTTCGTTTTCCGAAGTCGTCCAAAGTTTCCTCGTGAGGCAACTTTGGGCGACTTCAGAAAATGAAGCGCTCCGATTGCCATCCCACAGGCGATTTCAATTCTAGCCGGCGGGAGGCAGTTCGGGGAGGTTAGTTGCCCCAAAGAAGAGGAGATTTGTCGCTGGGCCACTAATCTCCCCAAATCTGAGCGTGTATCTCTGCCCTAAATCTCTCAGAATCTGAGCACGTGTCTCTGTCCTTGAAGAAGGTGCCATTGTACGTATGATTATTTATGATAAGCATCATGTTTTACCTTTGTGTTTAGGTCACACAGGGAACTAGTTATAGATGCACCGATGCCTAAATCCAGCCGTGTGTGGGGGTTTCATTTTTAACCTGCCCAAAGTTTAAGTGAGTGCATTCTGCTATGCCTCAGCAGTGTGTCATGTTCCAAGTACATTTCTTAAGTGCTATTTCATGTGGCTGATCGTTCATATTTTTCCGGCTCAGCTTGCCTTGGTGCCATCTCATTTACAGTATCATCTGCCCCAAGCCCTGCAGCTCCTTTATAGTAGCCGTAATGGCTGTCATAAATATGTCAGGTAAAGGCAAGAGACACAAACAATGCAATGCATTCCTGGGAGAAGGACAGTCATACCTGAAATG
The DNA here is from genome assembly GCF_017654675.1 of Xenopus laevis. Classification (NCBI taxonomy): domain Eukaryota; kingdom Metazoa; phylum Chordata; class Amphibia; order Anura; family Pipidae; genus Xenopus; species Xenopus laevis. The sequence continues at coordinate 9,473,349 of NC_054386.1, read as the reverse complement.
TGCTACCCAGCTCATACAGTATGCAAAAACTGATATTCCAAACAGATATACACACATCTTTTTTTATATATATTTTAATAATTTAATTTGCATGAACATAGTGCTCATTCTCTCATTTGCACTTTGCAGGGCACATATATACATTTTTGTCCCATTTGAGATTTTGGAATGTGCATATACAGTGGTATGTTAATGGTGAGAAAGAAATTTTAATGAAGGATTTTTATGAGAAATTTTAATGAAGGAGTCAGAAAGTGTTAGCGGACGAGTATTGCCTTAAATGAATGATTAGCAATTGCACTAATGACGGCTGAGAAATCAACCCTGTAATTTATTTCTAGTCTTGTCATAGCTATAGAAAATAGAGATGATTTGTGCTCTTTGCAGTGTTTATTATCACCATTATTTTCAATTATTCTAGCCTACTAGCAATTGCTGAAAGATATGCATGCTCTATTACTTGCTCCTGATGTATCAGCCCTGGAGATTTTGTGAACGGTGATATGAAGACAGTCAAATCTCAGCTCCAGACCTCAGCCTGCCCCAAGTGGCATAATTATTGAGGAAGCAGAACCCACAGGGGTCACGGGGGGGGGGGGGGGCTTGTACTACAGGGGTCTGATTCCTCTATAGCTTTAAGAAGTCTCCTCTCCCTGGCTGCATCACAGAGAGCAAGAGCAGAGGGAGGGAAAAAGTACTTTGGGCAGCTGGGGTCACATATGGCAAGGAGCACATATTCTAAAAACAGGACAGTTGGGAGGTATGACAACCTCTCTCAAGCCAACCCCATTCCAAGGACAGCAAACTGTGAATCAAGTACTCAGTTCAAGCGTCTGCAACACTTTTTTCCTTGAAGTAAATATGTGCAGACGCCACCACCGCTATCAGTCTAATAACAAGCCTATCATCTCCAAAGAAAAACATATCTGAATATATTTTCAAATGCTAATCAAAAATCACCAAGCTGCTCCTTTTAAGAGCGTAGCAGCAGCTGGTCTATACACTTGTGTCTTGAAAGACCAACTATATTTTAATATGAATCCATCTCAGACAGTCCTGACTGGGATGAGGGAAAAGTGCCAAATGAATGTTTATGCTGAGAGCTTAAGACTCAAAACACATACGAAGTGTCACTGGGAGACTGTGAAAGACTTTATTTCTCTAAGGGCAGAGATTTGGGGAGATTTAGTCGCCCTGCGACTAATCGCCTCTTCTTCGGGCAATCTTCTTCACCGGCTAGAATCTAAATCGCCGGCGGGATAGCACTCGGAGTCCTCATGAGTCAACTTCGGGCGACTTTGGAAAACGAAGCAATCTGAGTGCCATCAGGCCCGCGATTTCGATTCCAGCCAGCGGGAAGGCAGTTCAGGGAGATTAGTCACCCGAAAAAGAGGCGATTAGTCACCAGCGACTAAATCTCCCGAATCTTCACATATGTCTCTGCCCTAATGCCTGTTTGATCAGATAGAAGCAGAGCACACATTTCTGTAACACTATTTACTTGATTTACATATGCTAATTCTTAAAGTAAGGTAGAAAAACTAGCAAATCTAAAGCATTTAGCAGGTTATTTATCAAAATCCAAAATTTTCACACTGTTTTCTGAAAACCACCTCAACCAAATCCACGTAGACTTCCTCCCTATTTACGAAAATTTCTTGTGCAGGAAAAGACTCCATAAAATTGTGAAAAAAATCTGAAGCATAGGATTTTTTCAGATTTGTCACTGAAAACTGCAACTTTTTAGGATTCGACGCCCAAAACCTGCGACTTTTTTGGATTTGATGTCGAAACCACAAAATCTTCGGATTATTAAACAAAAACCCAGCGCAGATCAGGATATCGTCAAAGAGCTACTGGTACGAGTATATGTATATGCATTAGACTACTCTTTCTTTACCTTTACCTTTCTTTCCTTTTCTCAAGTTACTCTAAACTGTTTGTGTTTTCAAAATGCATCTACCATTGACTTCTACATGAACTCTGCAGGTTTGAGATAGAGTACTTTTGTTATTCAGACTTTTAACACCATCAATGTTTAATAAATCTCGAAAAATTTAATAATAAAGTCGGTCTTTAATAAATAACCCCCTTAGACATCATGATAAAGCTCAAGATACACAATACAGCACAGTTTATTTGCTCTAAGAACTTCAGAAAACTGATAGGCCTAGGGTGGAATAGCCAGAGACACACCCATAAACATAAACATTATAGTAAATAAGTGTGTAAGTGTACATAAAACGAGCGACTATCTGCTAATGAGGTTGCTGTGTACTTTAATCGTTTATTACATAAGCCTATTGGACTGTGGGGTCATTATAATCTGTACGGGAACCAAGACTATGTGGCTTCCATTTTTTGATAATGATAATGTTTTAAATGATTTAATATTTAATAACGGACCACCTGTGTTCAGGGTGGGGAGCAAAATATATTTCAAAAATATACAGTAAATATATTTCAAGCGATCGATAAGCTTTTCAATTATGGCAGTTCTGGGTGGTTCAGAAATTCAATGCATTACCTGATGATAGGACAGCAAATTGCAGTCTTTCCCTTAGATCAGGGGTCCCGAACCTTTTTTACCCATGAGCCGCATTCAAATGTAAAAAGAGTTGGGGAGCAACACAAGCATGAAAAAAGTTCCTAGGGATGCAAAAAAAGGGATGTGATTGGCTATTTAATAGAACCTATGAGGACTTGCAGAATACAGGAGGCTCTGTTTGGTGCTACACATGGGTTTTATGCAACTAAAACTTGCCCCCAAGCCTGGAATTCAAAAAGAAGCACCTGCTTTGAGGCCACTGAGAGCAACATCCAAGGGGTTGGTGAACAACATGTTGCCCATGAGCCACTGGTTGGGGATCACTGCCTTAGAGGATTATTGTTCACATATGGCCTGTACTTTATTCATAAGCTCAAGAACAGACTAATACAGTAGAAACAGCCTTGTTATTATCTCCATTCAAACGAGAGACCTTGTGCACATTCTGTTACACCCACAATTTCTATGACAATTTCTCATCTTGCGCACACGTCTAGTGCAGGTTCTGTAACTCGGGTGTAGAAAGAGCACATTGGTGCTCCAACTTTGTAGGCTGCACCCTCCTTAGCAAATGAGTCTTCCAAAGGCTATATTAAATGCACATCCTAAAGATCTCTTTGTCCAAGACAGTCATATCTTTATTATCATGGCTGTTTCAGGTTTAATGCAAGGTGCAAACCTTGCCTCAGGCACTCGCTATATCACTCAATCTGCCTCTCTCTCAGCCCTGGTACAATAACTTGAGGTAAGCATGGGGGTGACGTAGACACTTCAAAAGTGATAGAAAATGGCAACACTGAAAATAAGGAATATGAATATAGTCTTCTAGAGTGAAAGGTATGAATTTGCCTGCAATAGATAATTCTCTGGTTCTGATAGGTTGTTCTCCCTGTATAACACACACAAGCAAAATAAAGTTCACCATACCAAGAGACATCCCATTATTTTATTCTTCACTTCAAGCACTTAAATTTATAGCCAAGCGAACATCTGAAGACAGAGAGGCAAAAAAAATGTAACAGACGGGTCTGGACAACACTACAAGCAGTGGGTAAATCTGCTGGAATTACATTACTTCCTCTCCAATCAACATAAAATATTTCCAACTCCATTTGAACAAAATATGAACTTGGAAGACAAGCTCCCACTTGTGCTCTGCGAGCCAGTGATATTAACAAGCCTGCTGCAACAAGCTATTTCAATCTCGTTGTTCACATTTAATTAGTCGAGAAGGCTATCGTATCATTATTATACGTGCCCGGAGGCTACAACATACATTTTAGATTCCACGGTCGTCCATTTGTCAAAAACAGTGTTGTTTCCTCAAGGCAGAAAAGTGCAAGTCACTTTATTTTGTTTGATAAAACTTTGATATTTTCTCATTCTACATCAGTACAAGGGATACTGTGTCATTCACACTTATCAAATTGCAACAAATCTTGACAAAATCATCAACCTTTACATTCCTCATCATGAAACTTGATTAATATCGCTTTTGTAGAAAAAAGATTTTACTGCAGAAACAACACTCAGGCTTCTGAATCATACTCAGCGGGCTACATGGATCAGAAATCAACATTTTCATCCTATGCACTCACAGCGTCAGACTGGAGGGTCCGGGTCTACAGATGTTGCCGCATCAGGAGCCTGAGCACACCCCTGGACCCCCAGCACCACACCGCAGGCCCCATGGGCCCCCTGAGGGGGATTAATGCTCAGGCTACTCAATGCTATTGCCTAGGGCCAACACGTACCTTATCTCTTCATACAGCTGAAATCAGAGCAGGGGGAGCACTCACAGGAACAATTTTATCATTATTATTGTACTTATTATCCATACTATTAAAGGAGAAGGAAACCCCCTATGTAACCCCCGTCCTTCCTCCCCCCTGGCCTACCTGTCCCCCCGGGCAAATGCCCCTAACTTGTTACTCACCCCTCTGCGCAGGTCCTGTCCACGGATTTCACAGAAGCCATATTCTCCTGAGCGGTCTTCTTCCTGCTTTGACCGGCGTTTTTTGCGCATGCGCAGTAGGAGCATTTACCAGTATGGATCTACTGCCCATGCGCCGAAAGTCAAAAAGTGAAACCAGAAAACTTTGTGACTTTTGGCGCATGCGCAGTAGATCCGTACCGGTAAATGCTATTACTCCACATGTGCTAGAAGATGCCGATTAATCCAAAAGAAGACCGCTCGAGGGAAGAGGGCGCCTGTGAACTCTGCGGACAGGACCTGCGCAGAGGGGTGAGTAACAAATGCTTGAAGTGGCCACTTTTTATTACAAATGTCCAAGGAACCTGAATAAAGATAAAATAGATCAGATAATGCCCTAGACATGAGCCCAATGTAAAATGCAGTGTCGGACTGGGCCGGCGGGACACCGGGAAAAACCCCGGTGGGCCCCGGGCTCTTGTGGGCCCCGCCGGCCCAGATCCGCTACTTAGTGGGGCGGCGCGACCCCACTTTGTTTGGGGTCGCGGTAGAATACAATGGCTGCGCATGCGCACAAACGCGGCGCCGCGCGCATGCGCACAAACGCGGCACCGCGTTTGTGCGCATGCGCACTAGCCCCCCTGCAGCACTCCGGAGCGGCAGTGGCGGCTGGAGGGGGCCCTGGGGCAGTAGCCCCGGTGGGCCCCATGCCTCCCAGTCCGACCCTGGTAAAATGAATGGCCCTCAAATGTCTGGGGGAAAATGTTAACCCAAAAAAGTTCAAGTCAGGACTTTTGCAGGCAATCCCATTTAAAAAGGAAAAAGTTGTCAGCATTTTTTCAACTTTAATACATTTCCAGCAGACAGATATGATGTAAGTGACAGAACATTAAGATGAAGATGAAGCTTCCTTTTAGCAGTTCGTCTGGTCTGAGGTAGCCAAGTCAACTCTGGCGTTCAGTAAAATCCGCACTTTAGTGAATTTGCAGAGCAACAACCATTCGCCTGAGTGAAAAGTTGACCGGCGATAGAGTGCGAAGGAACGATAGCGACGTTTTTTTTCGCTAGCGAATTGTCATCTGTGCCTGTTAGTGAATTGGTGATGTCCCTGCGAATGTGATTTCTGGCGAAAAGTCCCTAGCGTAGGCCACCAAGCCCTTTAGTAAATCTGCCCCTATGGGAGATGGCCTTCCTGTAATTCGGCTCTTTCAGGATTACTGTTTTTCTCCAGACTACCTTCCTCAGACTGTTGTACTCCAACTCCCTGCATCCTTTTATACTGTTATTTATGACAACAGCTGAAAAGATCACAGTTATAATCAGAATGTTGGTCTTTAAAGAATAAACCAGTCTGTCTGTCCAGAATGTCATCTGCAGTAAATAAAATTATACACCTGCTAGAAGCTCATGCATATAATAATTATTCACACCCATCAACATTTTGATATTGGAATAACATTGTCCATTCCCTGGATCCCCTGCACTAACTTCAGTTAGATATACTTTGATCCATAGTTACATGTTTATGTAGCCTCCGCAGCTGGATGAAAATATATTTTCAAGGTAATGGTACATTGCCTGAACTTATATAAACCATTTTCTCTTGGATGTATGACCCTAAGGACTAATGGAACATGTACAGTAGTTTTTCTCTGCCAGTGTACGTTAACCACTGATGAAATATCTAAAACACCCCTTGTACCTTCAGTGATTTGAATAGAAGCTGCTTAACAGCGTGTTACAAGGGGGGACAGTTCTTTCCATGCATATCAATGGCAAGCAAGTAATAATTAATTAGGAAGAGAAGGTTGTTGAAGACTTACATTCACTTTAAGGGGCAAATTCACTAACGCGCGAAGCGCCGAACGCTAGCGTTAATTCGCTAGCGTTTGGCATTTTCGCTACTGCGCAAATTCACTAACGAACGCTGGCGTAGTTTCACTAGTGTTACTTCGCAACCTTACGCCAAGCGAATCTTCGCTAGCGTCAAAACTACGCAAATTCACTAACTTGCGCAGTGTAGCGAACGCTACCTTTTACGCTAGACTTCCTTCGCCACCTCAGACCTGGTGAAGCGCAATAGAGTAAAGTTTCAAAAAAAGTCAAAATTTTTTCTAAGTCCTAAAAAACGCTGGCGTGTTTTCTACATGATGGCTGATAGGCTGAAAAAGATCAAAAAATTTTTGGGGCTCCCCTTCCTCCCCCCTACATTTCCTGACTCATGGCAACTTACCTAGACAGTGGGCACATGTGTAGGGCAAAATAAAATTTTTATTTGCAGATTTGAAGGTTTTCTAGGCATTTGTAGTGCAGATACGTGTTCCTCCATTGAAATTTGAATTTCGCGCCGTATGCAAATTAGCCTTCGCTAGCGCAACTTTGCTTTATATAGCAAAACAACGCTAGTGCAACTCCGCAACCTTACGCTACTGTGCGCAACTTCGGATTTTAGTGAATTTGCGAAGCGCTGGCAAACTACGCCTGGCGAAGTGCGGCGAAGATGCGCCTGGCGCAACTTCGCATCTTAGTGAATTTGCCCCTAAAATTCACTTAAAATTGGGCTATATAGCATATGTATACTATAATAAGGCACAATATACCTTGTTGACTAAAACCTAGCCAAACATCAGCCTGATATTGATTGGGCAGTTTTTAAATATCATTGAGCAAAGACCACATTTTCCTTAGGCCAAAGAGCCCCATTTGGCTTATGGCATGGGTAGCCTCACCAAACCATCAGCTAGATATAGTTAATGGTCCTTTAAGGTCAATCCCACAAACCCAACTCTTTAATAAAACAGGCAGTATTCTTGCCCTTATTATTCCAGTTGGCCATAGGTCAATGCTACAGGTCGGTGGGGGGCCTAGGCCATGGACTAAACTGAAATGCGAGATCAACAGGCCTGTATCTTTGATGTATCTGACTTTAGATCATTCATAACAGAGCAATATAATGATGAATTAGTTGTCCTTTCAGCAGCTACAGTATATTCGACTTATCAAACACAACATGATGAATATTAGATTACGCACAGAGCATTCATTTGCTTTGGCAAATGAAAATATTTGTATCAAGTATTGTGCAAGCAGTGACATCATAATCATTATTGTGCAGAGGATTTCCTGTCTGAACACGCTGTGACGAATCCTGGGATTTTAATATGATGATAATAGGTGCTTTGTATCTGGAAAAATTTGCTTTTACCCTTTTTTATAAAAAAAGTCCTTATTATCAAACTTATTAATTTATTCACAATCAAACTGTCCAAGAATCTTGGCCACTTATGGCTTTATTTGATGTTGTCTTCTCTCATCAGAAATAAGTGCAATGTTTAGCTACTAGAATAAGGAGAAGAAGGAAACTCTCTTAGAGGTGCCAAAAGTTAGGAAAACTAACAATAACCTGCTACCCCAGGCACGTGCTCCTGTTAGCGGAAGACTGCCTGACCTGGGGTTCTTCTCATAGGGCACCACAAAGGGATAGTTTTCTGTTTCTTCTCTATCCTGGAGCAACTTTGTTAACTAAAATTTTGACTTTTAACAACACTGGGCATGCACACCCGTGGAAATACAGAAGAGGCAGAAAGAGGATTGCTCAGTGGTGCTTGCTGAGAAGAACCCCGGCTGGTGCTGTTTTCTGCTAACAGGTGCACCAGCCTGGGATATCAGGAAAGTATTACAATCACTGGGTTACAGCCAGTAATTTGTAGTCATAAATCAGTTATCCCTGATCTTGCAAATAACTAAAAAAAATGTCTAAACTCCCCAATATCAGGCAATTTCCTAAAATATCAAAACAAAATAGTAGATATCAGAGAGAAAATAGGTCAATCATTTATATATATCAGTAGATTACCACATGCATTGGCCAGTAAAAATAGACAACTAGAAGAAAACTTGATAGGGACAAAAAGGCTCAACAGCAGGACTTCATTCCTTGCAGGCACACATTTAGGGGGTTATTTTTCAAAGTCCAAATTTATCCCAATATTTTCTGCTAAAAACTCTGATCAAATCCGCTCTGTTTTTTACGCTTATTTAGTATTACATTTTCCCGAAAATTTGCTTTGTGGGAAAAAAAATCTAAATTTTTTATAGATTTTTCAACAGATTTTCACCATTTTTTGGAATTTTTCGGGTATTGCACAAAACCCAGCACATATCGAAAAATCATTGAGACTTCTCCCATTGACTTAAATGCAACCTCGACAGGTCTGAGATGCCAGATTTTCTGATTCAAACGTTTCCATACTCTGTGTTTAATAAATTCCAAAAAATTTGTGATTTTTTATAAGTCCAATTTTATAAAAAAAAAGTCACAAATTGTTGCATTTGGATTTGTGCATTTGGAGTTTAGTTAATAACCCCCAGGGGTTATTTAATAAACTCTGAATGCAAAAATCACGAAAAATTCATGATTCTTTTTTATAAAATCGGACTTTTAAAAAATCACGAATTATTCAGAATTTATTAAACCCCGAGGATGGAAAAGTCTGAATCAGTAAATCCGGCATCTCAGACCTGTCGAGGTTGCATATAAATCAATGGGAGAACTCCCAATGAGTTTTTGATGCAATACCCGAAAAAAAATGAAAAATCAAAACCAGAGCGGATTTGATCAGAATTTGTAGCAGAAAATATTGAGATAAATTCAGACTTTGATAAATAACCCCCAACATGTTTCAGGCACAACCCCTTTATTCCCCTCCCTTTACTATCTTTCCACAACTAGACAACATGATTTTACACCATTCTCATTTTCCAATCTTATTGTAATGATACAATGATCAAGGACAAAGCTCTTGCAGGTTTCAGTCCATGCAGTACCTAGAGGGGCTACAGGAATATATATATAAATATTGAGCAAATATTTATAATAGTGTATTGATTATTAATGATTAATTAATTTCTTGTAGGGCTGACCTTGCAATACAATACAACTGAAACAGCACACAGTCTATACCATTCATCCTTCTGCATACTTCTTGCAGATGATCAATACCCATCTAGTACTTAGCCATGCATAGAATAATCAACCACCATAGCAGTATTAAGTGGCCAGTAAATGGATCTGTTGCTGATGCGTTAAAGTACTAATGCATCTCTTATGCATATTGAGCCAGATTGAATCTGGCTCAAGTCACATGACTTGGGGCAGCTGGGAAATTGACAATATGTCTAGCCCCATGTCAGATTTCAAAATTGAATATAAAAAAATCTGTTTGCTCTTTTGAGAAATGGATTTCAGTGCAGAATTATGCTGGAGCAGCACTATTAACTTATTCATTTTGAAAAAATTTTTTTTCCCATGACAGTATCCCTTTAAAGTAGAACTAACCCTAAATATTAATATGGCTATAAATGCTTATACACTGATCTTACAGTACTGCTACCCATCTTGGATTTTGCTAGAGTCAGTGGGCTCTGGGCAGATGTTGAGAAGCAAAGCGTAGGGGTCACCACAAATTGAGGCTGGCCTATCATTTAAGCTGATGTTACTTATGCACTTTCTAATACATTTACGTATAGCTTAGAAATACAGTATATCTGTTGCAGGACCACCATGAAAGATTCACTCAGTATTACATTCTAAAGCTAATTACACTGGTCTCAGAGTTGCCATGTACTAATAAGATGAATTATTTGCTAACATTAGCAACATTTCTAGTTATTTCTTTAGTTAGGCTTTAGTTCTCCTTTAAGTGCTTGAAGGCTGCAGAAGTTCCCAGTGCAGGTTGTGTCAACATATGCAGCAGACTTGCATCTAAAGAATCAGACACGCTTGTCTTTTTGACAGAAGTGATATTTAAAAAATATTTTGCACATTGGCTTCTAATTTGTTTACAAGTGTATTTACATCTGTGTCCATTTTTGCATCAGGTACAACTTTTCCGGGGGACTGCAATTATGGCTCTGGAATTATAGGTAAAAACCTTGTAGGTAAAATTCATGGTGAATTTATCCTCAATTGCACTCGTCATCTTGCACTTGCAGTTGTAAATGACCCATATAGCTTTTAAGATATTCAGTTCATGCAAAGCAGCTTCCAATCCTCAACAGAGCTGAAAATTAATTATCTGTTATTATTATTATGGTTGTTGTTGTTATTATTATTAAAGGGGAACTCTGGCTTTCAAACCAAAATTTGATAAAGAGGCCACATAACACAGAAACCCTTAATATACCCATCACAGTTATTTGTTTCTTCTTCAAAAAGTAGGAATAAATGCCATTTTCTATGCTGCAATCCAGCTGTTTAACAGTTCTTTTTTTTCTGTATCATTTGAAATCCTGGCAGGGAAGGAGGGACTAAACACTGATGTTACAAATTGTAACAACTTCTCCACAGCTTACAGACAGCATGCAGGAACTACATAACCCACAATGCATTGCACTGGGATGTTCCTTTCCTTATTGAAATCACGTGTGCAGGGAATTGTGGGGTTTGGAGGATGCAGGCTGAGGACAGATGGCTGTTGATACAAAGCAACAGTAGTCAGACAGCTCAGCAAAGTAGTCAGACAGATCAGCAGGAGAGCAGGGGGCTAGGCTTAGGGAACTGTTTCAAATCATTAAAAATCATGAAAAGTCTGCATATTTTTTAAATGATGTATAGTGTAAATTTGCTTGAAATTATGTTTAATTTTTCAATAAGCTTATGTTTTTGTGGCATTCCACTTTAATAATAATAATAATCATAATAATAATAATAATTGGCTGCAATTTGTGCAGCTCACAAATGAATGGCTAGTAACCACAACCTACATTGTCTGAGAAAAAAACAGACTTTCTTTTTTCAAGCTCATCATCATTTTCCTGGCTTGTGTTCTGCCGAGAACTTAAAAGGCAGAAGAGCTAAAAAATCATCTCATTACATGTCTGTGTATGATCTGTAGCCAATTTGGATAGGCTAGCCAGGAAACGTGACATCGCCCCATCACAACTTTTCCCATTGTTATGTTACAAGGCACTTTCTGCTGCATCTGAGCACATATACATTACAGAGCAAAAAGAACTGATAAAAAATGGATGATGATGGAGCCATATCTTTACTACTTGGAGCATCATTATTTCTCAAAGCAGAAGAAAATCCAGTATTCTTGCTCAGTACTGTCACCTTTATTCGGAAAACACCGAAACCTTATCTAACAGACACAGAAACTAATGGCAGGTTTGTTTTGTACAAATGTAAACACAACTATAGTAACAAATGCCGCGCTCAGGTTCCTATTTGAACTGGTAATGACATTCAATGAGTGGAATTTATACATTATTAACCTCCATTTACCATAGCAACTTGCTATGCCAACATATAATATGATATAGCAGAGATAGGAAAGTGGAACACCTCTGCACAAAAGAGCAGCTTAAAACCTATGGGTATAAATAGTCTAGAATGTTTCTAAATTATAGGGCTGATTCCTTTTTACCCCTGCAGTTTTGTTTACAACATATCAGTTTGCACTGGAGCAAAGAATAAGCATAACGTTTCTAATAGACTCATGTCAAAAGCAAACGGTTATGTTTTCCAGGTAAACGTAAACTGACACTTAGGGAGTTATTTACTAAACTCCAAGTGCAAAAATCTAATTCGTGATTTTTTTTTTATAAAATCAGACTTATAAAAAATCACAAATTTTTCTGAATTTATTAAACCCTTTTGATGGAAAAGTCCGAATTTGAAAATCCGGCATCTCAGACCTGTCAAGGATGCAAATAAGTCAATGGGAGAAGCCCCAATAATTTTTTGGGGGGTTATTTATCAAAGTCCGAATTTATCTCAATATTTTATGCTACAAACTCCAACAAATCCGCTCTGGTTTTTTTACGCTTATTTATTATTAAATTTTCCAGCAAATTTGCTGTGTGGGAAAAAAAATTTCACCCGAAAACTTCAGGGTATTGCACGAAACCCAGCGCACATCAAAAAATCATTGGGACTTCTCCCATTGACTTATATGCAACCTCGACAGGTCTGAGATGCCGGATTTTCAGATTCGGACTTTTACACGCTCAGGGTTTAATAAATTCTGAAAAATTTGTGATTTTTTAAAAGTCTGATTTTATAAAAAAAAAAGTCACAAATTTTTGTGATTTTTGCATTTGGAGTTTAGTAAATAACCCCCTGGATTTGCGCTGGGTTTTTGGGCAATACCCTGAAGTTTTCTGAGTTTCTGGGTGAAAATTCAGAAAAAAACGCTAAAATCCGATTTTTTACCGCAAAGCAAATTTTCGGGAAAATTTAATAATAAATAAGCGTAAAAAACCCGAGCGGATTTGATCAGAGTTTGTAGCAGAAAATATTGAGATGAATTCGGACTTTTATAAATAACCCCCTTAGGGGCATATTTATCAAGCGTCGAAGTGAAAATTCGAATGAAAAAAATTTGAATTTCAAGCTATTTTTGTGTACTTTGACTAGGGAATAGTCCAAATTCAATTAGAATTTAGAAAAAAAAAATTCGAAATTTATCATGTACTGTCTCTTTTTAAAAAATCGACTTCAACTATTCACCTTACAAAACCTCAAATCAAATTGGATCGAATACAATGTTACTTCGATTCGTATGATTCGAATTCAAACAAAAACAAAAATAAATTTCAGTTGGTCTTTTTTTATTAGAATTTCGAGGTATTTTTTTAATTTGAAATTCGACCCTTGATAAATCTGCCCCTAATGGTACTATAAACCGGGAATACAGAGAAAAAAAGGAATCCTGAGAAATCTGGAATAGCTTGTGTGATGGTTTCTATTTGAAGTTAATATTAATGAATCAATTTGCTCTTTAAAATGTAGATCTTAATGCAATTTATTTTTTAATTATACAGGTATGGGACCTGTTATCCAGAATCGACCATTCGATAATCGAAGTACTGTCTCTTTAAGAAAAACTTCGACCCCCTAGTTCGGCAGCTAAAAGCTACCGAACTCAATGTTAGCCTATGGGGAAGGTCCCCATAGGCTTGCCTGCGTTTTTTTGATCGAAGGATATTCCTTCGATCGTTGGATTAAAATCCTTCGAATCGTTCGTTTCGAAGGATTTAATCATTCGATCGAACGAATAATCCTTCGATCGTTCAATAGCAGGATTTGCGCTAAATCGTTCGACTTCGATATTCGAAGTTGAACGATTTTAGTTCCTGGTCGAATATCGAGGGTTAATTAACCCTCGATATTCGACCCTTAGTAAATCTGCCCCTTAATATACCTAATATACTAGTTTTGCTTCCAATGGGGATTCATTATATATTAATTTAGATCAAGTACAAGCTACTGTTTTATTTTTACAGAGAAGTAAAATCATTTTTAAAAAGTATGGATTATTTTGATAAAATGGAGTTACTGGGAGACGGCTTTTCTGGATAGCTGGTTTCCAGATATCGGATCCCATACCTGTGTGTGTGTGTGTGTGTATATATATATATATATATATATATATATATATATATATATATATTTCCCCATATATACTCTTCTTAGATGTAAACATAATTATTTCGTGATGCCTTCTCATTATCAGAGGAGAAATTGGTAAAGGGTAAAAAATTTATAATAATTGTATAAAACAATATTGTCAACAGTGGGCCTATAAAATGCACCAGATTTAATATACATACCTCCCAACATTTTGGAAGTAAAAAGAGAGACAAAAAATGTTTTCGCACGTAGAACAGCAAAAAAATTTTGACCACTCCCCTTCTGTGGCCACACCCCCTAATTACCATGTTCAATTTACAAAATTTGGCAAGTTATGAAAGTTTGAAAATATTTCTCCTTATCTAAACTGTTTTTTTTGGTCTCAAAATGGTTACAAAGTATCTTATTTGCACCTGTTAGCTGTTAGCTGGGCTCTCTGCTAAAAGTACGTAATAGAATTAATCCAGCACACGAAATCTGCTCAAGGGTTATTACCCGTGTTTAATGTCAAGCCAAACAGGTCCATGCACCGTGGACGTTGAAAGAGGGACCAGGTGTGCATCTGCATTTCGTTTGGCTGAAGCTCTCTGCTAAAAGCCAATTAAGTGAGAAACTTTGTTTCTTTTTCTGGCTGTTCTGTGCAGAGAAAATAGGGACTTTCCAGTACAAATGAGGGACTGCAGGATGAGCTGTCAAAAGAGGGACTGTCCATCTGAAAAAGAGACAGTTGAGAGGTATGAATATGGCACTTACTTTTTGTGAGGGGGCAGTGATGTAGAAAGATGCAGTTTTGTGTGCAGCCCCACTGGAAGCATAAATATTAGTACAGATATGATAATAATAATAATAATAATAATAATAATAATAATAATAATTCTGCTTCTTCTTCTTCTGCTTCTTCTGCTTCTTCTTCTTATTAGATATTCCTACGGTACATACTCAGCACTTCCCAGAAAAGCCCTATCCCCGTGCAGTTTATATTATATTATATAATGCAGTTTATATTATTTCACATGCACACTAAAATAATTATGTTATGATGATTTTCAAGTAAAAACAATGAACAGAATGCTTATGGACTGTTGAAGAAAACTGGAGCAGCCACATGAACCCAAGCAAACCCAAGAAGAATACAAAAACTTCACTTCCATTTTGCCCTGGTTGAAAACAATGTAGGTAGATAAATATAGGGACTGCGCACTCAAATTTAAAAAGGCAAAATTGTATTACATTTGCAAAGATTAACTCACAAAGGCCTTTTTATCCTTTTTGCAATAATTTATGGATTTTGCCCCTGATAAAGACCACTTTTGTGGTCGAAACACGTAGGCCAATACTGGGCCATAGCTGAATATGTGAGTGTGTTTTTGTAAATGTAATAACATTTTTCCTTTTTAAATTTGAGTGTGCAGTCGCTATATTTATCTTTATATTGATTTTTTGGGAGACTTGGTTTGGGCGGTCTTCATGGGACGAGCACCTCACTATTGAATTAAAATTGGGTGTGCGCCTTCTAATAATCTAACTGGTTAAAAACAAGCTTTATGTAATAATACCTCTCTATAACAAAACAACAGTCCATAGATCCTTATTGATATCTCTTTGAAGCACTCACTTAACAAGATTCACTTTTACCAACACTAGCATTTTCTTAAGGGGATGAAGCTCTGGGTGAAGGTCACTCCCAGATACCTGTGCCATTCTACATTTGGGTCCAGCATGGTAGACTATAGCCCTACCATGCAACTGTTACAGCAACACATTTACTGTAAAAAAGTGCAACGGAATTATTTGACCATAGCAATTGCCATGGCCGGGCCTAATCTATTGCAGCTTTCAATTTGATGTCTCTGTACTCTCTGCATGCACACGTTACTTTACCGAACATTTCTCTGATCTCTAAACTCCCTGTTGTTTTCTTGTAAGTTCTTAGCAATGACTGATCTGTCTGCGCTACAAATACAACATTCAGTGACATTTGCACATCTGCTTTAACATTCCTGGAATAACAGAATTCTTGCTGTGCACCTGTATACCATGTCATCTGACACATGCTAGCAACTAACAGATGGAAGTGTTTCCTATCTATCCTTGCAAATGATCGTGTTATCTTTTCCAAAGAAGATTCATGCAGTTTTTCAGGTAGATATACAGGTAGACCCTAGTGGTCTACTGAGGACTAGGGCCCTGCAGGGACACCCGCAGCCCTAGTCCTCTTTGTTTGGCACCAGTGCTCCTATGTTGTGCGATGCATTAAGTCATTGCGTTGTGGAGTGAAAGTCAAACTTAATTAAAAGGGCTTTGCTCGTTGTTAGGTCGAACTTGTATCTGGGTGCGATTTCTGTCTTGTTTGATTCCGGTTGAACTCTGCCTGTACCGACCCCAGCCTGCCTGACTACGCTTTTCGTCTACTCCTTGAACTGTTGCCTTCCATCCAAAACCTTGGAAATGAACGTTGCTCCTCTCATCTTAAGACCTGGAGGCATCTGAGTAGCTGAGGGCTCCTCCCGAGGCAAAAAAGCAGCTGCTACAGGCAGAAGATCGAACCTAGGGAGCCTAGCGCTTGTTCTGAATTTAGGGAGCCGTATGTGATAATTATGTTGAGAAATTCTGCTGCAAAAGTGATTCAAAATTCTCAAGGTTTCTTATACCTTTTATTTTCAGCAGGAGTAAGTGACTAGTACTTCTTTTTATTTCCTTTAATGTTGATTCAGAAACATGTAGTGATGGGCGAATTTATTCGGCAGGCATGGTGAATATCCTCGTTTCACCTCCGGCGAATAAATTCGAAAATTTGCCGGCATTAAAGTTTTATTGGATGCTGGCGACGGTATCGTGACAAATTTCGCTGGCGTCAACATTCGCGTTTCACAAATTTTTCGCCTGTGGGAAGTTTCGTGGGAAATTCGCGAATTCCGTAGTGAAGCGAAACTGGAGAAATTCGCCTATCACTAGACACATGCTTCTCTATAGTCTGTCTATATGCTGCAGTAACCTGCAACTGCTATGCATGTCTTTGCCTATTCCATATCATTTTCCCAAGCATGTACTATTCAGTTTTAAACGAAAACTGGTATTTACTATAGTTTCTTTGGAGGGGGTGGGGTTGCATTGAATCTTTCTTAAAAAAAAAAAAGTATCAGTACATAACTTATTGTTGGCAAATTAATATTTGCCCATGTATCTTAAATGGCTTCTGTCATGATTTTTATGGTTTACTTTTTATTTCTAAATCAAACTGTTTACATTGCAAAAAATTCTATCATTCTATTCTATAATTCTAAAAATCTACCATTTAACATTGTATTCTTGAACCAACTTATATATTTTTTTGTTGTTGTAATATTGATGCATCTCATTGCGCTTGATTCTGAGCTTTGAGAAGGAGCCAGCATTTCAGGGTGGAATTGCTTTGAGACAGCTATTGTTTCTCCCCTTTTCATTGTACTGCAATACGACCCAAGTCGTGCTCCCACCTAGTGGTAGGGTTTTTCCTGCTTGGGTTTTATCAGTGCAAGCAAATCCTTCAGCAGACGTGTCAGGTAGCTGCTATCTGGTTAGCTGCCTATTGTTCTGTTGATGGGCTGCTGGGGAGGGAAAGGAGAGGGTGATATCAGTCCAACTTGCAGTAAAGAGTATTTCCAAAAAGGTTTTCCTCATGGGGTACGAAACGCATCAGTAGTGACTTTATGCACTGAGCCATAACTGACATTTTACTAAATTATGAAATAAAGTAAATTATATTGATCTCGATTGCATGAGTCAAGGAAATCCTTTTTTGGAAATGTTCTGAGGAGGCTCCGCTGCCAGGGAGCCGGATGTTGGACATGTGGTCGCCGGGAGCCAATTGGGGAGCATCGCACTGGTGAGATGAGGCATCCCATATCCGCTGAGCACACGTCAGTCCTCCACCAGAAGAAAGCCTCAGGGAAAAATGTGCCATGTCTTGTATCAGGCACACTTGCATATATCTTTAACTTCTTGGTTACCCTTTTTGTCTCCAGGATGCCCAAAGCATTAAAATGGCATGGCATCTTTACAAGGAATGTAAGGGTGTGTTCGTTCTTCCCGTAAACGTAAGGATGGGATAGGGAAATTTCCACAGAGCTTTAATATTCATGTATGTTCTTGCATCCCCCAAATCTCTTATTTTGCATGTGCTATACTTAACATTCCAAAGCTATGATCCAACCCTGTTTGCCTCTCCAAGCTGAAAAATCTAGAAGGAATTACTCATATGTCTGTTGTAACATATCTTAGTGAATTGGCCCCAAAGTATCACGGCAAGCTTGAACCTTTGCCAGAAAATCTACATAAAAATGCTGTATCTAAAGTAAGCCACTGTATGTGAGAAACGCTGCTTATAAACTATCTCAGAAAATGACTGATGCATATCTAATTGCTATCAATGGTAAGAACACATTTACTTGGATAAAATGTTCTAGTGTTACAATACTTCTCTGCAACACCAATTTCCCCCAAATTATTATTGGGCTGATAGGAATTCCAGTGGCATAAGGACATATATGTGCAGGGACTTAGGTACAGTTCCAGATTTCATATCATTTTAAGGTAAAAGGTAGTTGGGCAAAGCATGGCAAAACGTAATGCTCTATCCAGTTCTCTTTGGAATTTGTTAAATGACCACATAATTGGTGCAATTTTCCCATTAAGTAATTTATCTGGTTAGGTGAGGCAAAATTAGAGTGTTTGGAGACACTCTGGTCAGCTGTAAGGATATAATAACATGAAGTAAACAAAAGGAAACTAGAATATGCTAACAGATGTATTGCATATGATTAATAAAAGGAAATATAATAGGGATGCACTGAATCCACTATTTGGGATTCGGCCGAATCCCTGAATCCTTTGTGAAAGATTCTGCCGAATACTGAACCAAATCCAAATTTGCATATGCAAATTAAAGGTAGAAAAAGACAAAAGTGGAAAAAGAATGTTTTACTTCCTTGTTTTGAAACGAAAAGTCACGTGATTTCCCTTCCCACACCTAATTTACATATGCAGATTAGGATTCGGATTCAATTTGGAAAAGGCCGAATCTTGCCCGAATCCCGAACCAAATGATGGTTTTAGTGCATCCCTACTTTATGATGTGTATGTTTTCAAATGATTCATATATTTTACAAATGATTTTCCTTTTGCATTTCCATTATCTTTGGTCTCAGTCTCAGCTGTGTCTCTCTCTCTGCAATGTACTGCCTTCTATCAGACCATATTCATGCATCAGTCTGTGAATTCTAAACAACTACTCAGGGACAGGATTCAGGATGACAGACAAGGAGACTACTCAACGGACAGCCAAGCCGAGAGATAGTATGGCTAATCGGATACTATGTATACACTCACTCTATGAGTAGTGATGGGCGGATTTATTCGCGCCGAATTTGCGCGATTCGCTGCCAGCGAATAAATTCGCAAAACGTCTGCAAAAATCCGCAGAAAAAATTCGCCGGCGTCAAAAACGGGCGCCGACGTCAAAAACGGGCGCCGGCGTTGAAAAAACGGGCGCTGGCGTCAAAAACGAGACGCCGGCACCGTTTCACGATTTTTCCGCCATTTCGCGCGAAATTCGCGCGAAATTTGCACATTTTTCGGCGAAGCGAAACAGCGCAAATTCGCCCATCACTATCTATGAGCAGTCAATCTCCTTTTCTTTGCACAGACAGATGCACAGAGTAAACAGCCATCTGATGAATCCCGAGGGTTAAATGTGAAAGGCTAATTTAGTGGTATCATTAATGCATAGTAGAATATTACAAGCATTAATAAATCAGGTTCTCTATGTGGAAAAGCAATAGCAAGTCTCTGAAATAAAAGTGCTGGTTACCTACTTCTACAGCTGGCTGGAATATAGACAAAGAGGTAACCCAAATCATGGAAAATGGTCTAAAAATGTCATCTAATTGTCACTAGCCAAAGACAAGAACACATGAAAGACATTTTTATATATTATCACTATAGGAGAAGGAAAGGCTAAAATTAAGTAAGCTTTATCAAAAAAAAGTCTATTTAAATACACCAGTAAACCCACAAAGTAATGCTGCTCTGAGTCCTCTGTCAAAAGAAACACAGCATTTCTTTCCTTCTATTGTGTACTCATGGGCTTCTGTATCAGACTTCCTGTTTTCAGCTTAAACCTCCAGGGCTAGGGCTTGAGCATGCTCAGTTTGCTCCTCTCCCCCTTCCTCCTCCCCTCCCTGCTGTAATCTGAGCCCAAAACAGGGAGAGAAGTGATGTCACACCAAGCTAATGTGGCAGCGACTATCCTAAACAAACAGAGAGCTTCTAGAGCTGTTTACTCAGTTATGGTAAAGCATTCTATAGAACAAATATAGTGTTATAGCTTGCACTATTGTGGCTAATCTATTGGCAATAAACTGCTTTGGTAGCTTTCCTTCTCCTTTAAATGCATTAATTGGATGAATAGAAATAACTGCCCCATATTATTACACTTTCTTTTATATATTAGTCATGATGTCTATGAAGCTATAGACATTAAAGTATTTAAATACCCTACAAAATTCATCCCCCAGGTAAACCAGGAATTGAACCAAGGACAAAGCACTACAAGACAACATTAATAATCCCTCACCTACCGTTTATAATGGGCTTTTTCTAAAAACAGGAGTTTTATGAAATACAATAAACAGAGAAACAATTTCCTTTCTGCTTGTTAAACCAATCTTCTTGAAGAAAGAAAAGAATGGCCAAGCGCTACAAGGCAACATTAATAACCCCTTACTTATCATGTATATAGTTTTATGGACATTTTCTAAAAATGTGAACCAATATTATATGAAATATAATAAACACAGAAACGATTTCCATTCCACTTGTTTTACCTTGCCCTGTGTTTGTATTGGATGTTCATTCTTTCTTTCTTCTTGAAGGCTTAAAAGTGTGACTTTTACTCTAAGCTTTAATATGTTCTGTATGGAAATAAAAGTCTTATTGGTGCATTACTCAATTTTCATAAAATCTTAGGCTTCGGGCATTACCAGCTTGCTCTGTGTTTGATGCATTATTTAGCATTAATTTGGCCCACAGGCTAGATAATTCTACAATTTACTGTTACTGCCAATTAAATTAATCATGTTGACTTATACTACATATTTTACAAAGCAAAACAATACATGGCTAAGTTAAAATTAACACTGTACATTAACTAGGCAGTTTACGGTATAAGGGCTGCTTGCCATATCCTGTAATGTATGCAAGAAATAATACAAATGAAGTATAATATAAGCTGTTCTAGATTGATTGTATCTATTCATCTGTCATCTAAAGTGATGTATTTAAAGGGCATGTAAAGGCAAAAAAATAAAATCCAATTTTTATGACCTCCAATATACTTTAAATAAAAAATGTGTACCGTTTTTATAAGAAACCTGACTGTATACAGTGAAATTCTCCCTTCATTTACTGCTGTGGATAGGAATTGTGAGACGGTCCCTAACTGCTCTGAAGGGAAACAATCATACTTATGAACAGCAGGGGGAGTCCCCGCCTTAGTTCCCAGCCATTGAGAACTCAAGCAGCTTTGTTTGTTTCCCTGTAGAGCAGTCGGGGACTGTGTAGAGATTTGTATTGGATTTTATTTTTTGCCTTTACATCCCCTTTACTGTTTCCAACTCCAGCTGCAGGGACAAAGATCATAGAGCCAGATTTAAACAGATGAACTGGGATTCTATTTGGAGGATTATTTTGCTGCAGTCACTGGTTCTGCAGAGTTAGAGAAAGTTTGTATTAAACAATACAAAAACTATAAAATCCACATTAGATTACATGACAACACAGGACCCAGTGCAGTCTGTATATTCTGATTATTAATCAGTCTTGCTGTATCGGCTTCTGGCAGATATTATTTGACTTGTGCAGTTTTGATAATTTATGATGATCTCTAAGCAGCCCAGACCACACTGAGCATGTGCACAGTCTTGGTCTTGCAAAGATGTTCAATAAAGTTACAAGATGGTGATGCCCTATGGTCAACTTTGAAAGCATAAATCATTTGTTTGATTAGACTTGTGATGTAGTAAGTTAATGTTTATGGTTTGTATACAAAATACAGCATTTCTAGCCTTATTCTATTTTAGACTTTATTTCCCCTTTAAAGGTCCACAGTTAGTATTTAATCTAATAAATTACTATAATTAGTTGTAGATGTACAAATCAGCTGGTATTTTCCCCCTTGGATCAAAATACTATGGACTACATTGAGTGAGCTGTGTGTTTCTCAGATAGGTCCTTTAGAATTTCCAAAGCAACTAAGGAGCCAGTTTTGAGTCCCAAATAATATTTGAGTTTGGGGTTTGAAAACCTATTAAACATAATACTGAATACACTACGAGCCCTTTTTTATCACAGCTACATGGAAATCTCCTGTTTGGTTCTCTTGAATCAAAGAGCTCACTGAATGAAAGCAAATTCAGCCAACAATATTCTACTAGAAGAACAGAGGCTGCTTTAGCAGTAAAAGACCAACTTCATATCAGTATTCCTCATTTTGGAACAAGGTGTTAGGCAGTCAGGTGTCCGGGTACTTTTGGCAATACAGTGTTTTGGATAAGAATAGTTTTCAGAAATCGGCAATATAATAGGAAACAGCGAGAGAGGTATGACTAATCTGCATTCTCAGCAGTGAGAGGTGGTAAACGGGTATAAATAAAATACAAATGCTGCATGACTGACAAGTAATTTAGGAATTGACATAGTTGTACTAGAATGGAGTTACTTTTTTGGCCATTTACTATGAGCAAGAGTTTCCCCATGCAATAGAGTTTTTATGTCTTATCATCAAACCACTAGTTAAACTTTAAATAATGCAAATGGGCATGCAATAGAATGCTCATGTCCAGCCTACATGATACATTCAGTTGTTAGCACTGCTACACTTTATTTTTGGGGTCCCGAGGGCATGACAACAGACAAGCTGAAGGTGTAGGGTGGTAGACAGAGCAATAAAGGTTTGCTGGTGCCATTGACTGATGTGCAATTGCAGGATATCATTAGATAAAACAAATCACCTTCCTTGAGGGTTGGGTATAACATTCCATTCAACAACTTTTTTTTCCAAAGAGGGAATGATGGATTGGGCAAAAACATTTTGCTGTGGGGTCCAGTAACTTTATTCTGCACCACTGGTTTTATTCAAAGGGATGCAAAATAACCTCGACGCAGTATGAATAGAACCTAAGATAAACAAACCCAAGGTATGATACTGTGTATGTTTCTCATTGAGTTTTGCGTAACAACTCAATGCATTAATGCTTCTTAAATCTTCAGGAATGCCTTTAAATACAGCTGGGAAAAAATTGCAAATCAGCACCTAAGGTTTCCTCGGTGCTAATGTAAAGCTTCAGTTTTGCTTTGAATTGTTTAAATGGACATACAGGCCTGATTCCCTAAGAAGCCTTGGATGTTGGATCAGCTTTCCCCAATTAATGGGCACAGATTTCCTAACACTTCCCATCATTTTGCATAGAAGCTAAAGGTTTTGCCCACCTTTACTTGGAAAAGGCTCTTTAATAGCATTAGAATGGGTTAAGTGTCAGGCTGCAGTGTCTAGGGCCCAATCAGCTGCTGCCCTGGGACACCCCAGTTGTGAAATCCTGCTCCTACAAATATCACCCCCATGCATACCACTTACCTTGCTTACCTCTTGCATCAGTTATTGGAGACGTGGAACGCTCATGATAACAGTTCCCGGTGGAGGGGGCAATAGGCCATTTTGGCAGGAGCCACAGGAAATATTTTTCTTTTTATTAAGAAAATCCTCAATCATGGAGCACCAGCGGTGTTAAAACCAACGCTTTATTTAGAACATTTTAAAAAGCATGAATGGAACACACAACAAACTAGCGCTTAATGCATTTTGTGCACAGAAGCAACTTAATTTTCTTCTTTTTCTATACATCTCCCAATGGCCCTACATATTTCATTGACCACAGGGCCAATAAAAATAGTCGGACACTAAATGGTTTTGTTTACAGTTGAGAAAGGGAGCCAGCTTAAAGTAGTAGATCTATATTGGCTAGGGATGTCCGTTGTCCCTAGTCTTTGAAAGGGGAAGCACCTTGCAGATCTGTCTACACTTGTTGAAAGGGGCACATGGTGATGGAGATTCTGAAGTAATAGGCCTCAGTGGGAGGAGAATATACAAAGGTAGGACTATCCAGTGTGAGGCTAGATCCAATTATAGCTCACTCTATGAATGAGAGTCAGGCTTAGTGTAGTTAGAAAAGCAGCCAGAGGCTCCAACAATGAGAACAGAAAGGTTGGTACCCTGGGCGCCACCCAGGCCCAGACTGGCAATCTGTTAATTCGGGCATTTGCCCGACAGGCCGCTCTGTTGTTTTGTTTAACTGGGCTGCTCTTGCACAGATCAGCTGTGCGTTTCCCCATGCAGCCACCTCCCTCCCTCCTCTGCCTTGACTGAAGATAAGATATCGATCTGAAAAAAACCGACACAAGAGTAGGCAGCCTGTGCCTGGGACTGCTGCACGGAGCTTGGGGGCGGAGCCGGGGGCGGAGTCCAAGAATCGAGCAGGAGCTTTTTAATGAAATATTAGGTCATGATGTAGCTGGGCAAGCGGCAGGAGAGGCACAAAACATAGTCCACTCCCATACAACTTATTCTCCCCATATGTTGTCTCCCAGAGCATCTGGGGAGCCAGTGTGGAGAAATCTGTACAGAGCTGTGGGCAGGCTGCTTTGTGAGATGTCTGTGTGTATTGACTAGTGCTTCCCCCAGACCTTTCCTTTATCAGCTTATCCCTTGCACAGATTTGCCAAGTAGTGTTTCTCCCAAACTGAATCCATTAACTCTTTCCTCTGAGTATCACTCATGTATTATAAGGGATAATGAACCCCCTACTGTAAATGATAAGGATATTAGAAGTCACTGAGGGGTTCTGTGACCATATAAAGGCACAAGGCTGCAGGCTGAGTTATACAGGGAACTCTGAGTATCACTCATGTATTATAAGGAATAATGTACCCCCTACTGTAAATGATAAGGATATTAGAAGTCACTGAGGGGTTGTTCTGTGACCATATAAAGGCACAAGGCTGCAGGCTGAGTTATACAGGGAACTCTGAGTATCACTCAAATGGATGAGTTCAAAATCATTGTGTGTTTACATGTGGGCTACTTTGATTTTTTTTGCCCGGGCTGCTTTTTACTCCCAGTCCGGCCCTGGCGCCACCCACCCACATAATGACTCTCATATATAGAGAGATACTCTGAGAAGCACCACTGTGAGCACCTTGTGCATTAGTAACTACTGAAATATCTTATAAGTGGTATTATATTGTACCATCTTGATGCAAATAAGCCGTTACTGTTTATTGAGCCAGTGCACCAAAGTTATTAGAGATCTGTTCAGTTTGTGTGATATCAGTGTGGAAAGCTCACACTTTAGCACCGTACACTACAGTGTGGATATCTGTTTAACCAAAAACACAGTGATTTTTAATATGGCTTGGTTTATATTTATCAAAAATGTTTCATGATATCTATGCTATATTATTATTATTATATATGCTATATTTTTTTCTTGTAAAAAGTTTATTTTGTTAAGAAGTTGTTGCGCCGCAGTGTGTCTGAGCTGTATCGTCTAAGGAAAACCAGGTAAGTATCTCCAGTTAATTACGAGTTTCATAACTTAGCTAAGCAACAGGGGAGGAGTAAACAATCCTACGATTTTTGGTTCGCGAACATGGGAAGTTCATTATGTTTTTAAATATAAAACCTTTATACACGATTAAACATGCCCACCGGCTTACGTGCCACAGTGTGTTTGCACATTATCACTATTATACAATGAAATATTAACATTTGTTTCAAATTGTCACACCTTGAAACATCAAAATCATTAACGGTGAAGCATGCCAGCTATTTAGGGTTTCTCCAGACACAACAGTTTAAGATCAGTGGAAACAATGAATTGTTATTGGTCTGAGTACAGTGAAGTGGAAAACCAGGTCCAACACAGTCCCAGTGACTGTATTCAGTTTGATTTGTAAGGATAAAGTGTATTTTCATGGAACAACTTAATCCTATGACTTCCAAAGGGCTGGTTTGTAAAGTAGGACCTTGGCCAGGAAATATAAATACTGTAGATAGAGCATATGCTTCATATTGTTAATGAGGTACTTCACCTTAAACTTACCTTTTAGCATGACAGTTTGCTATTTGCTATTCGTCTCTTTTTAATTTTTTGTAGTTTCTGAAAGATATACATTGTTTTTTTTGCAACTTTCAGGTTTCCCGTTTACTAGGGCTTCATTGCCTGAGCAACTAGGCAAAAGCTTGGCGGTTTGAATGGAAAATAAATGCTGGTAGGCCTGAAAAAAAAGTAAAGCTATAAATACAGAAATCCTATAAAATACTAGGGATGCACCGAATCCATGATTAGTTTCGGAATTCGGCCAGGATTCTGGCTTTTTTTAGCAGGATTCAGATTTGGCTGAATCTTTGTGCCTGGCTGAACTGAATCCGAAACCTTTTTTGCAAATTGGGGGTGGGAAGGGAAATCAAATGACTTTTTGTCACAAAACAAGGAAGCAAAAAAAATTTTCCCACTTTTTCCTTTCCTGCCCCTAATTTGCATTTGCAATTTAGGATTTGGTTGGGTATTCGGCAGACTTTTTCCCGAAGTAGAGAAATCTTTATAGTCAGGGGTCCCCAACCTTCTTTACCTGTGAAACACAATTTAATGTAAAATGACTTGAGGGACAACGCAAGCATTGTAGAAGTCCATGGCGATGACAAATAACAGCTGTGATTGGCAATTTGGTAGCCTCTATGCAGACTGTCAGCTTAAAGGAGGCTTTGTTTGAATAAAGTATCCCCACTTGTAAATTATTAGGATATTATAAGTTACAACGGAGTTTTATGACCAAATACAAGTCATGGAACTCCTAGTCTTACCTCCACTTGTAATGCAGTAACCCATAGCAACCAATGAGATGTTTCCTTTTAACTAGATGTTCATTAAAAGGGATGTAAAGGCAAAAAAATTACTTTTCTTTAATAAAAAAGAAATATATCTCCAGTATACTTTAATTAAAAAATGTATACCGTTTTTATAAAAAAAAAAAACTGATTGTATGCAGTGAAATTCCCCCTTCGTCTTACTTGCTCTGATTGCTGCAGATAGGAAACTTCAGACGGTCCCTAACTGCTCTGCAGGGAAACAATCATACTTTCAAACCACCTTACTTCCCAGAACTCGAGCAGCTTTGTTTGTTTCCCTGTAGAGCAGCCGGCGACTATGTAAAATTTGTATCCACAGACCCAGTGCAGTCTGCATATTCTGATTATTAATCAGTCTTGCTGTATCAGCTTCAATGGAAGATATTATTTGATAATTTATGACGATACCTAAGCTTTACCTCCCAACTGAAGCCCAGACCACACTGAGCACGTGCATGATCTTGGTCTTGAAAATATGTTTAACAAAGTTACAAGATGACAGCCCCCTGCGGCCAAATTTGAAAACATAAATTTGTTTAATTCGGGTTCTAGTGCAGTAAGTTCATGTTTATGTTTAGTTTACAAAATACAGCATTTCTAGCATTATTCCATTTTAGACTTAAGTTTCCCTTTAAATGCTACCTGCTGATTGGCTGCTATGGGCAAACTTAGTGCCAAATATTGTATAACCCCACTAGTGTCTTATTTTGCCTGTTGTGTGACTGATATGCTGCGGCATCCAGGGTATTTGCAAGCGTTATGTAGACACTAGGAATTTTCACCTTTAATAGCCTGGTTTCCAGAAAAAAGTTATCAGGCTTCCCCTGTCATTCTGCTACTTGAGGTTGAGCAATCAATGAACATCTCTATCTGGTGCTCCATTGGTCTCTAATATCTGTTCATACAGTATAAGCAAGAATGTTGTATCTCACCAGCTATACGGTGTTGCTCCAAAGAAGGTGTAATTAGCAAACTTAACTGATAAAACCAATCATAATGTCATTTTCAGTCTTAGCTACGCCTGAAGGTCTTCATATGTAAGATGTTATATGGAAAGTATGGAAAGTGCCCTGGAGAAACCTAACACATTTCTCCAATTCAATCTTAATGTCAGGAAAATGGATCAAACATGAAATGACTAGTGATGGGCGGATTTGGGGCTTTTTGCTTCGCCGAAAAATTAGCAAATTTGAGAAATTCGCAAAACGGCAAAAAATTCACGAAACGGCGCTAGAAATGACTGGAGAACCAAGTCCATATGCCTTATACAATTGTGAAGTTACTGGGCCTCACAACAAAATCCTTTAGGGGCCCACTTATCTTCGGGAATAAAACATTTTTCATAAACATATATTGAAACTGCTTATTAGGCAGCGCCCCACTGGGCCCCCAGCAGTCACAGTTTCTGCTTCCTTTGTAGTTACACCTCTGGCCCTTTGACTTTATGTCAGATTGTAAATCAAGTTTCCAGTGTAAAAAAAAGATCAGACAATTTGTAAAATATGCAGCAGGTTTGCTTTGATCAGCCATATAGATTATCACTGTGCGTTTGCTCTTGAAATCCTGTAATCACAGATGTTTGTGTAAAGCTGGTTCATAACCTGTATGCAGGACCGCCATCAGAAATCGCAGGGCCCCATACGACAAAATTTTCTGGGGCCCCTGTGCTGCGCCCACCATAAGCCCCACCTACAAGTCCGCCCTCCCAACCACACAGGTCCACCCCCACCACACAGTAAAAAAAAAAACATTGATGGTTAGGGTTCCCACATGTTGATAAAAAATAAAAAAATATTGGTGGTCAGGGCCCCCATGCCCCCATAAAAAAAACATTTGTGGTCAGGGTCCCTCCATAAAAAAAATTTGTGGTCAGGGCCCCCCATTAAAAAATATTGGTGGCTAGGAACCCACATGGCAAAAAAAAAATTGTGGCCAGGGCCCCCCACACCACATTATGAGAACATTGGTGGCCAGGGCCCCCCTTAAATGGATTATGGAAAAAAAAAAACAGAAGTTTAAAAAAAAAATTGGTGTCCAGGGCACCACAACACAACAGGGACCACAAAGGGTTACCATTAGGGGGGCCCTGCCATGTTGCACTAACTTTATTAGTGTGGCCCACCTGCTGTCAGTGAGTTGCCAACTACAGAAGGGAGGAGGGGAGCACAGGTGGCTGCATCTTCTTCCAGTGACAGCATTTTCTTCCCTTATTGGTCACAGAATTACAAGTCGCGGTAAAGCTGCATGGTGATTGGATGAGCTGGAGGGGAAGTTCAAACCTCAGCTATCCAATCCCTGAGCAGCTCAAACGGGACTTAAACTCTGTGACCAATAAGGGAAAGTAATGGACAGAAGATACCTCCCCTTGTGCTCCCGCCCTGCCTTCCCAAATTCAGCAGCTCTCAGAAAGCAGGGGGCCTGGCTAATCAAGTAGGTGTGGCGTGGCCTGTCCCCCCTTACCCTCGGGCCCCCTACAACTCTCCCCCCTGTCCCCCCCCTGATGGCGGCCCTGACTGTAAGTGAGGCCACCATATGAGCAGGACCAAATTGGAATGATCCAATGCTCTTCAGTCCTATGGAGAACTCTAAAAATCTGGTCTCAGGATATTCAAAGCTGCCAATCAATACCTTTTTTATTATTACAGAGAAAAAGAAAATATGTTTAAAATGTTTAAATTGTTTGATTAAAATGGAATCTGTGGGAGGTGGTCTTCCAGTATTTCTGAGCTTTCTGGATAACGGGTTTCCGGATAATGTATCCCATATCTGCACTGTTTTTTGCAGAACACAGAAACTAACTGTGTTAGGTTGTGGTCTGCTTTGTAGGGAAATTCCATTACGTGAATTAGCAGCAGGAAAGCAGAATGTATCCACGTTGACAAGGGGACTCCTCAATTGAACCTTCGCCTTCAGCCTTCCCATTGAATCCCATTGTTACATACGAGGAGTCAGAAATGGTGAAAATGGCCACAGAATTTATTAACATTTTATCAAATAAATAGGACCTTGCCAGCCTCACCCCAAGGCAATATTCAAAGCCAGAATTCCATAACAGAACGCTACTATTCTCTGCCGCTCCTCACTTGAGATCAGCACTATGTCATTATATCCACCACTGAGTATTAGGCTGCCTCTACCTACAGAGAGGATGACCCCAAACTCTGCTACAAGCAAGAGCTGCATCTCCCACCAAGAGAGAAGTTCAGCAGCCCTGCTGTCGGTCTGGAATCTGCAGTGTCTTGATGATAGGAAATCCAAGCAGGCTGTCACCTAGAACAAGCAGTAGTGTCTGTATCAATCAACCCACTCAGCAGTCACAGGAGAGAACCTCCAATCTCCCTCTTATAAATGTACCTATCCATGGTTTTGATCCAGAGGAAGGCAAAAAACCCAGCTGAAGCCAGTGCCAATTATGCCTCAAGACAGAAAAAAAATCCTTTCTGACCTCAATGGCGATCGGAAACATTCCCAGGATCAAGCATTTGGCCATACCTCCCAACTGTCACATTTTTAGAAGGACAATCCCTCTTTTGACAGCTCAACCCACAGTCCCTTATTTATACTGGAAAGTCCCGTTTTTCTCTGCACTGAACTGCCAGAAAAAGAAAAAAGTTTCTAACTTAATTGGCTTTTGGCAGAGAGCCCAGAACAGCCACAGCAGAAGATAAGATACTTTTGTAACAATTTCTAGATGAGCAAATAAGTAATTGTAACAATTTAGATAACAGGTCCCTTGGGAGAAGTTAGACTCACAGCTTAAAGGGCAATTCACTTTCATTAGCAAAACTGTAATAAAACTGTAAAAAAAAAACACAGAAATATGTTCAAACTTTCATAACCTGCCAAATTTTGTACAATGAACATGGTAATTAGGGGGTGTGGCCGCAAAAATGAGCGCGGTCCAAAAACATTTTCAGATTCAAATTATCCAGAAAGCTCTGAAATAAAGCAATGCTAATTTAGAAAAAAAATCTTATTTTTGATTGATTTGCTTTTTTTTTACCTGTAATAATAGAAAATTAACGACACTTCATAGTAACTAAGCCATGTTGAGGCAAGTATCTTAGTATTTAAATGTTTTTCATTAGTGATGGGCGAATTTGCGACGTTTTCCTCCGCCGAAAAATTTGCGAATTTCCCATGAAATTCGTGAAACGGGAAAAAATTCACGAAACGGCGCCGGCGTCTCGTTTTTGATGCTGGCGGCTGTTTTTTCGACGCCGATGGCTGTTTTTATCAACGCCAGCGTCCGTTTTCGACGCCGGCGTCCATTTTTTCCGAATTTTTTTTGACGCCAGCGAATTTTCACGGGCGTTTCACTAATTTTTCGCCGGCGGCGAATCACACAAATTTGCAGCAAATTAGCGCCTGGCGAATAAATTCGCCCATCACTATTTTTCATGTATTGGCCAGATTATTGTTCGGGTTTTATTAGGCTGAAAACCGAACAGAAAGCTGAGACCGGAAAAGGCCTTAGAAAAACTGAACTGTTTGGGTCAAAACCGCCCCTGTGTTTATAGCTCCATGGCTTTCCTTTATATTTTCGCATCATGAAGAGGGCACATTTTTACTTACACGTTACCTCTGATTTCAAGACAAAAGCACAAAGACCAATAAATGAATTAGCAAAATGATTGTATTTGTCTTGTTTTTTCTGGGCCTGGATCATTCAGGTTATTTGAAGAGCCCTTGTATTTGCAAAGGGACCTGGAACTGCAGCTTTGTCTGTCTCCTTTTTAACCCAGACTTTATTATAGATCTGCTTCTGGTTTTGTTATTGCTCATCTTTATTTTGTTGTCTTTGATCGTTTTAATTGAAATATAAATATATTTCTTAATAATAACCAAAAATGGGAAAATGCCAAAATGTAATTTAGCTTACGGCGACTTTCCCCTTTAACAGCACCTGTGAAACACTTGTTTTTACCTGCCATGAGCTTTATCCATCACTCTGTTGAGAGGGTAATAAGAACCTGTCATTACTGTCAATCAGAAAATGTCCCATTTTATCTTGATTATCCTTTTTCAGAGCTGTCACTCATCTCGCTGACACCCCACGTCCTAACAATAAGTGGGGCACTGGATTTCTCTTATCATTCATAACACAAACAGTGCCAAGGTAACATTTCACTCACAATTCTATTTATATGTACACTGATTTTTTTTTATATATATATATATTTTTTTTATTCTTTGATTTGTACTGGTTTTGGTTCTCTTACAGAGGCGTTTGACTGAAATGTGTAATTTTCTTATTTCTGTGAAATTAAGTCAGCTATTTGAGGTGTTATCTTTCTGAAACCTACCATTTAAGGCGCAATTTAGGTAATTCTAGCAAGGTTAACTGGAACAGTGGAGTTAGCAGGGGGCCGACAGACGGCACTTTTATGTTATTATGTCTTTCACTCGTCTGTCACAGCCTCTATAATTACATTGCATGAAACGTGGTGATTATGTAATTGGCTCCCTTAGAGGAAAGAAGAACACTTTGCTCAGGGGCATTGCCTCCGTTCCTGTTGTGTGAGTGGGACCTTGAGATTTTGATACTGACATGTGGAGTATATTGTATATTGACTTGCAGTTCCTCAAGTTTTTATGATTGTCAACACCCCTTTTGGACAGTGAGAATTCCCTCTTGTTATAAGCTACTGCACAATGTGACCTTGTCTATCAGAGTTACTTCAGGCCCATTGCTGTCGCCTGTCTTCTTACTCTGATAAGCACTAATTACACTAAATTACTTCTCTGTATAATCCCACCATCAACCAGTTCATTTCTCAACCTTTATAAAAGTTTTTATACACCATTCTACCTTTATTTATTGCTTAAAGAAGCAAACACACAAATATAAGACAATTATATATAATTCTTAGGGGGCTACTTAGGGGTGTCCCTAAAGGTGGCCATAGACACACAGATCCGATCGTACGAATCGAGGATTCGTACGATTTTCGGATCGTGTGTGCCGACATCTTTCGTCCGGCGGAGATCAGTCGTTTGGTCGATTGGTCAGGTTTGATTTTGACCCGACCGATCCCGCCGGAGCTCATGGCACATCGTAATCTGACCGTTCGGCCATACGGCCGAACGATCAGATTACCCCCGATATAGACATGCCTGTTAATGGCAAATCGGGGAAAGATCCGCTCGTTTGGCAACATCGCCAAACGAGCGGATCTTTGCATCTATGGCCACCTTTAGGGCCAATTCATTGGCAATTGAAAATTCACAATAAAGTTCAGATTTGTGTACTTGTTAATTCCAGCAGGCTAAAAGAAAATGTGGATCTGCTAACAAATTGCTTAAATTCAGAGAAATTAAAGAAGTAAATATGTAAAACTGGTCACTTATGTATTTTTGCAGTCTGCTTTAATTCAGGCCCAGATCTGTGGCAAGTCGCAAAGGCCCTGGCCTAAGGCAGCAAAAAATGAAGGGGCGGCATGCGATTCAGCTGCATCTGAAGTTTGCCACATGCGAGGAACTGGGGTCTAGGCATGCATGATATTTCTGTGCTGCATCCCGTCCCCTGTATTTGTATTAGATGAATAATGATCTTAGAAGTGATCCTAGAAGGGTTGTGGACAGCAGGCAGCATGGGCAGTGGAGGATGCCATAAATAACAGAAATCTGGCCTTATTAATTGCAGCCTGAAGGACAGTTAAGGCAATAATTCAAGAGAATGACTGTATACACTATCCTAGCAGAGAAGGGACAAACATGAATGGAGCATTAAGGCAAGCCCCTGACTGTCATCCAGCTATATCCCCATACACTAACTCTACCCATTCTCCCCATCCCAATGTGCAGGGCCAGAGTTAAAGTAGACAGCAGAAGAACCCGCAGCCTACACCTAGTTCCAGCCCTGCATAAACACACATTTCACATATGGCTGAATACAGTTTATGGGGCTCTGATCAAATGTGCAATCTGGGATGGAAGTAAAAAAAGTAAAAAATGACACGGCTCCAAAAGGACGGAGTAGCATTTCCAAGGTTTTGACTGAAACAATACCACTTTTCCATCTCGTTACTATAACAGGAAGATGTTGCTCTCAATTAGTCACGCTGGGAAAAGATCTTTTTAGGATGTAAATAGCAATACTATTAGACCCAATGGTCAAGATCAGAAAGTAGGAACTGAGAAGGAAGTTGGCCCTGGAAAACAGACAGACCAGGCCATTGCAATGGCATCAGATGAGTTAATGTTCAGGTACAGGTCATGGCAGGCAGTGATCAGGATAGTCAGGCTATGGGGTTAATATAGAGATCACTCAGGAACTTAGCATAAAATACCTACAGCTGGGAATAGAACCTGGGTCCTTGGCGTCAATGGTGTGTAAATAAGGCCCTTAGGTTCTGAGGTTCTGAGGGCCCACTGCCCGTCCCTTACCTGCCAGCCGATGCTGCTCACAATTCCCCTGTCACCTGGGATAAATCTACTTTAGAATACAGGGTCATCTTTGATTTTCTTTAGTGAAGTTTCAGCTATGCAGAGGAGGCATAAAGAGAGACAAGCAGCATTGGGAAGAAGAAAGTTTATGATATTCTGCTTAGGCAAGGTAATGCTTTCAGCCTATCCATTTATGCAGTAATCTTACTAGCATGTCTGAATCAATGGCATGCTCACTGGCCATTTCTGAAATGATTTTACTGGCATATCTGGGATTAATAGAGTGCTTATTAGCCATTTCTGCAGGTGTCACAATGTGTAGAATGCTTAGGGCCACAGCATGTCATAAAATGATGAGGCCACTGTGTATTCTGGTAAACTTTGTGCTTCTGATGCTTTCATTCCAAATATGGAAAAACAGCAAAGTTTTGTTAAGTCTAAAGCTTACCCGGATTCATTTTTGAACATGGCTTTTTGAACAGGCACTCTCCACACATCTCAGACTAACTGAAGGTGAGGTTTCCCAGTCTCAGCTATGGGGCTTTTCTAGGGGGAATGTCAATATAGGAATCATTGGTCTAACAGGAGACTAGCAGGATTCGTATTGCTAAAAAAAAGTAATTTATTTTCTTTTAATATAGTTCCAATTCTGTCAATGAAATAAAATGAAAATCCTGACAATGTATTTATCGTTAGTGCTGATTAGAAAGAAAAAAAATTGGATACAGCCATGTTTCCATGGATCAAGAAAGAAGAATCAAACTAAAGTCAATAAATATTAATCTATGTAAATCAAGCAATAAATAGTCAAAGAACAGCAGATATAACAAGATCATAAAATAAGGAATGCAGTATACATAATATAACAATATGGCCCTAGGCAGCAAATATGTTTTGTACCATAAAGTCATGCAGATCTTTTGTAGTGAATTTCAGGCTATTAAAAAAGATGAATTTTGGAGAATTTTATAACAAGATTAGTGTCAGCGCTATGTATTTTTATTTTTGAAATGACAGGCATTAATTATTTACCTGAAAGTACAACCTCTAAGACAGTTTAAAAAAATGCAAAAGACAGGCATAACGTGCCTTTACGCACACAGGCCTCTGCAACTCCCTCCTTGAATACAACGTTCAGACACACAATTAGGGAGCAGCAATAGAAGCAGTTATGTTTTTAATATGAAGAATAAGGATCAGGTTCTGCATAAGGACAGATCTGTCTTGCACCCGCTGATGCTCAGTTGGTCTACACCTCTCACTAAGTTTTTTTGATCTGGCACGAGGTGTGCTTTTGCATCCCTTGATCCCTTATGTGTTGTACTCGTGTAGGAGAGTTTTGCTCATCTTTCCTTTAGGCCGTTCCCTTAAGGATTAATTCAGCCAAGGGCTGTGCCTTTTTCACAGTTGGAAAGGGGAGTTGTTTCCCTTTCCAGGTTAGCATTCCCTGGTAGGTTGTAATTGGTATCATTTACTCTGTTGTTTTTGGACTCCACTTGCTGGAGGGGGTGGTTGGTGCTAGAGAGCCTGAGGTGGAGGTAGGCCTCAGTAAGTATAGAAAGTGTAAGGGAAGTTTCTGTAATAGCTCACTCTTTAAGTAAGAGTTAGGAGCACATTTACTTAGTTCGACTGAAGGAATAAAATAAAAAAAAACGTTGAATTTCGAATTTTTTTTGGCTACTTCGACCATCGAATTGGCTACTTCGGCCTTCAACTATGACTTCGACTTCAAATCGAAGGATTCGAACTAAAAATCGTTCGACTATTCAATAGTCGAAGTACTGTCCCTTTAAAAAAACCTTTGACCAAGTACTTTGCCATCTAAAACCTACCGAACCTCAATATGGGGAAGGTCGATATTCGAAGTCGAACTTCGGCAGTCGAATATCGAGGGTTAGTTAACCCTCGATATTCGACCCATAGTAAATCTGCCCCTTAGTCTTAGGGTAGTTGGTAGAGCAGCCTGAGGCTTTACAAAGAGACCAGAAGATCAAGTACCCTGCAATGGCATCTGCCAGCAAAGGGACTTAAGTAGTTAGGCCTAGAGACAGAGTGATTAATGGAGTAAAGCATCACGTTGCATTCTTATAGTGCTGGGATCTTAGCCACGGGATCTTGAATGAATTTGAAAATAAGCTGGATATGTCAAAACAAGGAAGGGATCACTGAAGCATAGTTAATACTATTTAGAAGGCAATGTTCTTACTCTCAGAAGACTGGTTGGCTGACTGGTTACCCCTTATTTTTGCAATAGTAAAAGAGACAAGGTGCCCCAGAATAAACTTTAGATAGCTCACCAAGTAGTAGATGTGGTCCGGGTGCACCAGCACCAGCCCCAGACCCCCAGCTTTAGGGAGTGGCACACCAGAAAATTCTAAAATGAAGCATGGCTGTCCGGCACTCAAACGGATCCACAGGATCAAAATATTTTAGTTAAAAAATATATATCTTTATTAGTCAAAGTTAAAAAAAGTATACTTGCATCTCCATTCACCCTACGCGTTTAGTACCCACAAGGGCACTTAATCTTGGACTATCATGATTAAGTATATCAAAAACCGGTCCACAATAGTGTGTTCTGCCTAAGAAACTTATGGAGATGGCTTGCCTTGCTCGGCTTTATTAGTGTGTGGGCATGAAACCCGTTAACGTATATAACGTTTCACTATGTATGCTTGAATAAAGCCGACATGGAAAAAAAATCTTGTTACTTGCTGCAGCTACCAGTAGAGCATGGGTTATATGCAACTCTGTTTTTCAGATGGGTCCTCACTTTTGCAATTGGCACAGCTGTTTAGGCCAACAGTTCACAGCCCTCAAAGTCATGACTTTTGATTGGATCTCTCTATCCCTAATCCAGTCTGCTTGAGCCCCTACAATAACAGCTGGAGCCTGAGGCACTAACTTCTGTCTTCTTTCCTCATTCGAGCCTTTGACTGCTCTATTTCCTGCAATGTATTACTGTACTTACAAACTACTTTTTCAAGTACTGATGCTCTGTAGGCCTTAAATGAGCAATATAATGTGCATTGATGTAAGTTTGTCCCATTATGGGCTATAATGATATGCAATTGTGAGTTTAAAATTGTTGTGGGGTGAACACTGAAGTGGTCCTTGCACATATGGGAATATTGACACTTTTGGAGCACCAAAGCACCATAGAGATAAATGTTTTATGTTGATTACTATGCTTTGGTAAACTAGACTATAACTAAGGGTATATGTGAAAAGTTGGAAGCTTTACTCTTGGTGATTATTAATATGCCCCTCATGCTTTCCCAGTAAGTTTATAAACGTAGTTATATAGTGAATAAAGTACCCCCTCTTGTAAAATATAAGGATATTATAAGTTACCGAGGAGTTTCTTGACATGGAACTCTGAGGTAACGTCTAATATCCTCATATTTTGCAACTGGGGGTACTTTATTTATTATAATACCCAAGTTTCAGTGAGTCATGTGACAGAAATGACATCAGAACTCACCGTTTATAACTGATGACATCAGAACTCACCGTTTATAAGGATATAATTTACAACATATGCATGGCTTTTGTGTATTATAGTGTTATAATAATTGTGATCTTATATATATTCTTGTTTGGCAACCATTAAACTATGAGGTCACCTTGGTCTGATCTTCTTTAATGTAAGGATTGTTTCATCGACCTTTGGGGCCAACAGTGGAATGTTTATCCAGTCATCTCTATAAATATAACATTTAGCCAATGCAATAAATTGCCCTGGATTATCTGAGTATTAAAGAAGAAAATGCAAAGTTATTAATACTGAAATGACAGCTATCTTTAAATTATTTTGTACATTCATTTGACTTTCACCACTAATATTTATGTGACCTTATTCTATGAATAACTGGTACCAATAATGATTTTTTTTTCTCACTATAATAAAGTAAATACATGAGTGGCCAGTTTACAAAAAAAATCCTTTCTTTAAGCAACACACATACACAATTTGGAAACACATTGTGACCCTAGATATGTAAAACACACCAGTTCCTTTGAGTGGCAGTTGCATCTGGTCAGGAGACAAACTAGGACTTGCATCTTGGGTGTGGATGTGCCAAATGAAAGGTTTAGGGGGAAATGTAATTCATAAATAAAAATTAGCATGTTGCAATGTAATATTCTTCATTAGGCTTTTATTGATTTGTAAATCTTAATTGCACATTTAACACCATCTTGAAGGTGGCATAAATTTTGGAGCAAATGTAACAACTAGTGATGGGCGAATTTATTCGCCAAGCGCAAATTTGCAGAGAATTTCCGCGCTTCGCCGCCGGAGAATAAATTTATGAATTTGTTGTGAAAAATTAAACGCACACCAATTGACTTTAATGGGCGTCAAATTGTCGCTGGCATTGGAATTGTTGGCAGCATCAGTTTTGACGCCCGCAAATTGACGCTGGCGGCAAAATTCATTCGTGAATTTTTCTGTCGTTTCACGAATTTCCCTGGAAATTCACGAATTTTTCGGCGAAGCAAAACGGGACAAATTCGCCCATCACTAGTCACAACTTTTTCAGTTTTATTACATACACTGCTCACAATGGCAAACTATAAAGATTGCAATCACTATCCTACTGTCGTGTGAGGGGCAAATTGTTCACAAAGGCAAAATTGTTCACTTTGCGAACATTTAGTCTCATTGCGAATTAATTGCGACAGATTACTGCGTTAATGACCGATATTACATCCCCCCCATTAGGGAAGTGCCAGACATTGGAGAAACTTAGGATACAAATCTGCTCCTTCGCTGCTCTATGTGCCTTCACCAAAATACATCGCCGTGAAGGCAGATGTGGAGCATTTTGGGCTAGAAACCTGTGATTTTTGCATTTCGCTGCATCTGTCTGCACCCAAGTCGAAGCAATGTATTCGGATGTGAAGCAATTTATTCAGGTGCAGGCACATAGAGCAAAGCACTGCGTATCTTGACAGCGCTATATAAATAAATGATGATGATGATAGAGCAGAGCTGTATTTATGGGGGGCAGGACTTATATCTGTTTTAGAGCAAAAAACTTGTCAGATTGCCCTGCACATAATAAATTACTCCTATATATTAGTAATGTAGGAAAACATGTCAATGTTTACTCATCCAAGGACAAATTACAATTATTTCTGTTTTCTTGCACTATTATTGTGCTTTAGAGTAAATTTAAAGCTGCTCATGGTCATCTACCTGCAACTCAAACAACTCTCTTCTTCTTCGTCTTTTAAAGGAGAAGGAAAGGCGCTCTTTACTTTGGGGTGACAAAAGTTAGGCACCTCCAAGTATATACTTACCTCACACCCCGGGCCAGTGCTCCTATCAGCAGAAAACAACACCGGCTCTGGGATCTTCCAGCGATCCAGCGGAGCGATTGGCTGTCAGCTTCTCCTTTCTTTGTGCAAGTGCGCATGTACAGTAGTGCAAAAGCCCAAACTTTAATGTCTATCAGTGGATATTTCATTCTAATGCACATGCGTCTCTCCTGGGAAATTTGAAGTGTATCACTCCGTGGTGCACGCTGGAAGAATCCTCGGGCGAGTGCAATTTTCTCCTGATAGGAGCATCAGCACAGGGTGGGAGGTAAGTACATTTGATCACTTGGAGTGCCTAAATGTTGGTATCCCCAATTAAATATGTCTTTCTTTCTCCTTTACCCTCAGAGTCCTGCATGCACAGTGGGCTCATTGATTAGCTGTAATAGAATAGATCATTTAAGAGGTACCCCTGTCTTGCATCAACCCCATCCAAGAGAATCCCCTGCAGATAGATTGGGCTGTGGATGGGGAAGAAGATATTTAAAACCAACTTCAAACAGGTTACAGTTTATTATATATCTCTTTAAAAACTTGTGCATTTATTGCAATATTGCACATATTTTCTGTGCACATGCCAAAATCCTGGATTTTACATCATTTTTTTTTCTGATCCCCTGAAAAATGTAAATTGGGTTTTCTACTTTATATTGAGGCACAGGTTTTGGTTCAAACACCAGGGGGCAGATTTATCAAGGGTCGAAGTGAAATCGAGGGAATTTTCGAAGTTAAAAAATTTGCAATTCAAAGTAATTTTTGGATACCTCGACCATCGAATAGGCTACTACGACGTCTACTTCGACCTTCGATTTGAAATAAAATCGACGCTGTGGGGCACACTGTGGGGCACATTTACTTAGCTCGAGTGAATGATTAGAAGGAAAAAAACTTCGAATTTCGAATGTTTTTATATTGGCTACTTCGACCATCGTATTGGCTACTTCGACCTTCGACTTCGAATCGAACGATTCAAACTAAAAATCGTTCGACTATTCGACCATTCGATAGTCGAAGTACTGTCTCTTTAAAAAAAACTTTGACCACCTACTTCGCCAGCTAAAACCTACCGAGCATCAATGTTAGCCTATGGGGAAGGTCCCCATAGGCTTTCCTACCAATTTCTGATCGAAGGAATTTCGTTCGATCGTTGGATTAAAATCCTTCGAATCGTTCGAAATAGCGCTAAATCCTTTGACTTCGATATTCGAAGTCGAAGGATTTAACTTCGAGGGTTGACTATCGAGGGTTAATTAACCCTCGATATTCAACCATTAGTAAATGTGCCCCCAGGTGGACAATGGGGGAAAAGCAAAGTCTCCAAGGCACTTTCAATATTCCAGCCTGCTGTAACGCCGCTTTCTATTCCTTTTATTTTTGTAAACTATTTTCTCTGATTAATCTGTGTTTGTGTTTTCACAGTAATATATATTATATCTTCTAATTTATTTCGAATAAATATTTGCCATTAATAAATAGTGTTCGTCTCAGATGGGGGAAAAAAAATCTCCTACCAGCCATGTGACTCATTCAGAATCTTCTTGCAATGTGCCTGGGTGCTCTCCAAATAGCAGCTGGCATGCTTACAATTGGCTGGCTCCAGAAAGGATTTTTGGTTGGTTTAAAAAGAAACTGCGCCTATTGTTAGATCAGATTCTGCCCACCTGTCCGAACAAAGATATCTTTAAATAGATAGAAAGAAAATTAAAGTCAACTCCAGAGACAAATACAAAACATGCTCAAGCATTATGTATCAGAGGGCCCATGTGCAAAGAGTATTCTACATCAAAGTTAAAATCTCCTGTTGTTCACACTGTTCAGCTATAGTCAGAAAGACACAAAAACACGAAGCTCCCATGCAAAGTACACAATAGATTGTACAATACATACACTCCTAGTTACTGTATAATGTTACTGGTGTGGGAAGGGCAAGCCATGAATCTTTGATTGGTCATGGTAAGGATATAACACAGAGGAAAATAATTTTAGGGCCCTTCCCTTCCTCTAAACCATTAGGAAAATTATCCGTTTTGAAAATATATGGTATATGGCTATTTTACATCAATAAGGACTGATGTTCCCTTCATGGTCTTGAGATACCCAACCAGCTACTGGTTTTGTGATTTTTGTTGCTTTGCCCCTGGCTCCTGATCCAATTCATATTAAAATGGTTACTGGCATGCCTATGCAGGGGATGTATTAAGTCTTGGTGCCATCCTAGGCACCAGTAATTGGAATTACATCACACTTATGATGTGTGTGATGCCACTTCCACTGAAACATCACTTTCGGTGCTAAAAAAATTGGGCCCTCTACCCCTCACCCCTGATGTGCATCCGGATTTCAGCAGTGACTCTCTGCAGTGGCTGGGGGGGGGCTTTTTAAACTTTTATTTTCAAATAAATGTATATATATAAATACAAAGTCAAGACTGAAAGCACTCACGGCAACAGTCTGATTAAAGCAAATACAATGCTTTACTGCAGGGGTCCCCAACCGCGGGGCCGCGGACACTCCTGCGCTGGGCGCCGAGCCCAGCGCACAAAAACGAGGTTCGCTGAGTTGGACGCCAGCGCGTCCAAACTTGCTGCCGACCCCCGCCGACCCAAACCCGACCCCGCAGCCCCGACCCCCGCTGACCTCACAGCCCCGACCCCCGCCGACCCCACTCCTCGGTCATTGCAAAAAAAATTTTTGAACCGGTCAAAAAAAGGTTGGGGACACCTGCAGTGGCAGAACTACCGGGGGAGCAGGGGGTGCGAGCGGGCCAGGGCCCGCCCCCCCTCAGGGCCCCCGGCAGCCTGTGCGCCACTGAAAATGCGGCTGTACAGAGGGGGGCGGAGCCCGGCTGCGCGTCACGTACCAGGGCCCATCCCCCTCTAGTTACGCTACTGGACACCTGCTTTACTGCATCACAGCATCATAGGACATCAACGCGTTTCGATCCACAGGAGACTGTCGTGATGACATCCTGATGATGGTCCCCAGTGGATCGAAACGCGTCAATGTCCTAAGTTGCTGTGATGCAGTAAAGCATTGTATTTGC
The DNA here is from genome assembly GCF_017654675.1 of Xenopus laevis. Classification (NCBI taxonomy): domain Eukaryota; kingdom Metazoa; phylum Chordata; class Amphibia; order Anura; family Pipidae; genus Xenopus; species Xenopus laevis. The sequence goes on along the minus strand of NC_054386.1, from coordinate 9,430,693 downwards.
GTATCGCCTTTGGTATGCTATGAAAGGAGAGGTGAGTGCCGGTAGCAAGCACTTTGTGTGTATATATATATATATATATATATATATATATATATAAAAGACTTTTTAGGGGCCGAAACGTTAGTCCATAGTTCCTAATTCCTAAATAAAATTATTATGTGATTTTTCTTAGTCCTGTGAGTGCTGACCCTTCCTTTTGTCTTGAATAATTAATTTGCTGGTCGTGCACCCAGTGCTGGCATCCCTCGGAATTTATATATATATTTAAAGGGATAGTGTCATGGGAAAACATTTTTTTTTCAAAATGAATCCGTTAATAGTGCTGCTCCAGCAGAATTCTGCACTGAAATCCATTTCTCAAAAGAGCAAACAGATTTTTTTATATTCAATTTTGAAATCTGACATGGGGCTAGACATATTGTCAATTTCCCAGCTGCCCCAAGTCATGTGACCATTGAATTTATTGCGGGCGCCAAAATTGACGCGGGCGCTAAAATTCTCATTTCACGTATTTTTTGCCATTTCGCTAATTTCTCGCTGACATATTTATCAAGGGTCAAATTTAGAGTTTATGGGACTTTATGAAAGCTCCCATAAACATGAAATTAAAAAAAACTAAATTTAATTAATTTATTAAAGAAAAATCTAAATTTTTAAATACGGGAGAGTAGGATCGACCTGCAAACTCGAATCAAATTCGAATCAAATTACATTCGAATTTTTTCACCAAAATAATTTTTTTTTTTTTTAAATTTCCGCCAAAATACTCCAAATTGTAGGAGGTCCCCCATAGGCTAAAACACCAATTTGGTTTTAGATGGCGAACAGTCGCATTTGAATTTTTAAAGGCACAGTACATCATACATTTCAAAATTCGAATTTCGAATTTTTTTTAAACTCGAATCGAATTTGGACTATTCCCTAGTCGAATAACACTTAAATAAACTCGAAATTCGAATTTAAAAATTAAAATTTTCAATTCAACCCTTAATTTATCTTGAATTTTGAGATCTGTGAAAAAAAATTTAAATTCAAATTTTAGTATATAGGCCCCATAGCGTTCGATTCAAGGGGTACAAGCATAATTCAATATTATGTCACCAGTATTATTACATTATAGTTGACATCTTGGTGTATACTATACTGTTAGGGCTGAAATTTCAGTCTGGAAAAAATGGTGATTTTTTGGCAAAAAATCTAAATAGTACCCTTCTGCTGTTTTAAACTTAGCACATTGCTCTATTTTGTAAATAAGCCTCAAATTGATGAGTTTTTTTCCACAGTATCCTAGACACACATCTTTCCTTGAATCAGTTGTGATATCTCTAAATATTAGGAGGTAATTGCACCTAGAAAGTTTCAAATAATTGTTTGAGTCTAGGGACGTATCAAATTTTTATTTTTCTGTCTGCTAAATGTTTTATTAGGGGTCTGGATCCATTATAAAGGGAATTTTCCATTCCCAAGTGTGCGAGTCTATTTGCCATCGTTTCTGTTCTTTTTTTTGTGTAAGGTCAATGAAAGTGGTTTTATAATACGGGCCTGGAATTTGTTGTAAAGCTATAAATCAAAATACAAGCGGATATTCCATGTCAGTAGGCTGCACAGTCTGTTGTTATTCCCGGCCCGGGCAAGTAAAATAGGAAAACCTGCCATTTTTGAAGGAAACCCACTTAGTCCTATACAATGCTTAAAAGAGAAACATATCTGTACTTGGATACCCATTTTTCATCAGTCAGTAAACACTGCCCTAAATGTATCTTTCACATAATAGAATGCGTGCAAGCTGTTTGGATATGCAGAGTTCCCATTTGCTGTCACTTCCAGGTCAGAAGGCTAAGCAAAGACATGATGGGAAGTGCTGAATATAATGGCATGTTGAGCAACATCGTTTCTTTGTAAACACACCGATAAAGATGAGGTTGACTTTGACTTGACGTGAACCACAAAAGGCCCATGTTATAATAACCTATACAATAATAAGGTAACAGACAGCCTTTTTTGGAAAAGGTGGCAACCCTAGTCTGCGCAGGTATCAAACAGTGTGGATGCACAGCACTTTGCCTTTTATAACTTCTCCTGTTATACGGGGTATATTTATCAAAGAGTGACTTAAGAGATCACCACAGTTCGCTTAAGTGAAATACCGCCTCTCTCTATTCATTTCTATGGGATTTTTAAAAGGGTATTTATCAAATGGCAAACTTTCACTTTCACCCATTGATAAATACGCCTTTAAAAATCCCATAGAAATGAATGGAGAGAGGCGGTATTTCATTCAAGTGAACTGTGGTGATCTCTAACTTCACTCTTTGATAAATATACCCTTGGGGGCAGATACACTAATGGGCGAATTTTCGCCAGTATCAGCTTCGCACCCATCGCACCACTTCGCCAGGCGCAAATGCGCTACGAAGACGCTAATTCACTAAAATGAGAAGTTTCGTCCCAGGCATCGAACGCTCGTGACTTTTCGCTAGCGTTACTATGCGAGCATTTCATAGCAAAGATGCACTAGTGTTCATTTGTGCCTAGTGAAACTTCACTAGTGATCTTGCGCTTAGGGCAGGTTATTTAAAGTTGTATGGACGTCTTTATTATAAATGTTGGTGCAAATGCTTCAAGTTACCAGTTTTTATAACACAAGTCCAGGGAACCTTAATAAAGACAAGAGAGTTAATATAATGCCCTACACATGAGCCCACTGTAAAATTAATGTTCCATATGTTATGAAATGTCTGGAGAAAACCAGTCACCCAAAAAAGTAAGTCAGGGCTTTTATAGCCAATCCCTCTTAAAAAAGGAAAAGTCGCCAGCGTGTTTGGAACTTTAATGCATTTTCGGCTCACAGGATATGATGTAAGTGATAGAAGATTGAGGAAGATGAAGCTTCATTTTAGCACTTCGTCTGGCAAAAGAGGTAACGGTCAGTAAAATCCGCACTTTAGTGAACTTGTGGAGTAACGATCGTTCGCCAGACCAAAAATGAATGCTAGGGACGGTCCCGTTCGCTAGTGAATTGGCGCCTGCGCCTGTTAGTGAATTGGTGATGTCCCTGCGAGTGGCAACGCTGGCAAAAAGTCGGTTTGCTTTAGGTTATAATTTATTTGTTATGATGGTACTGTTTTAACCCTTCATTTTTCTTGATTTCTCCAGGTCCAGAGAACGCTTGGGACCTGGGGTTTTCCGCATAAGAGATATTTCCATAATTTGGATCACCATAACAAGCCTAAAAAATAATTGAAACATTAATTAAACCCAATAGGATTTGCTTTGCTTCATTAATGTTAGTTGGGATCAAGTAAAGGGTACTGTTTTATAATTACAAGTATGGGATCCATTATCCAGAAACCCGCTATCCAGAAAGCTCCAAATTACGGAAAGTTCATCTCCCATAGACTCCATTTTATCCAAATAATCCAATTTTTAAAAAAAAATGATTTCCTTTTTCTCTGTAATAATAAAACAGTACTTTGTACTTGATCCCAACTAAGATATAATTAATCCTTATTGGAAGCAAAACCAGCCTATTGGGTTTATTTAGGGGCAGATTTATCAAGATTCGAATTTCGAAGTCATGGGAGTTTTGATTAATTCAAATAAAAAAGACAAATCGAAATTTATTTAAAAAATCAAAGTTTTTAACTTCGGGTGAATAGGCTGTATTTGAATCGTTTGAATTGAAAATTTAGTACATTTGATAGAATTTGCCTATTTGATAGTCGAAGTACACAAAAAATAGCTCGAAATTCAAATTTTTTTACTTCGAATTTTCACTTTGACCCTTCACTCCAAATGCGTTAAAGTCAACGGCCGTTTTTCTTGTGGCGACTTTTTTGTCTATGCAACTGTTTTGTCTTAGCGACTTTTTTGACTCTGTGTTTTTTTTGTCCAAAAAAGTCAATGAGCGTTTTTTCTAATGGTGGCTTTTTTGTCTCAGAAACAATTTTGTCTTGGCGATTTTTTGGTGGAGAAAAAATGTTTTAGGCACATTTTTGCTGCAGTTTTGCAAAAAAAATTGCAGGTGGCGAAGTGCAGAATCATCACTAAAAACAATTAAAAAGCAAACACTCAAGACATTTTTGGTACCTGAGACATCGATTGTGAGACTTTATTACAAGCATTTTTTCTGTTTTTTTCACCGGTGTTTTGTGTATTTTTTTTACAAAATATTACCACAATTTTGCCCATTGTTTAAAATGTTTTATTTTTGCCATTTTGCTGAAATAAACAATATTGCAGTTTTTAAAAGGCTTTTAAAAAAAATAGAACAAAAAGACTTGCAAATATATATTCATTAGGAATATATCCAGTAGTTCCCTTTAAGTTTTCATTCTTATAGCTGAGAAATACAAACAAACAAAATGTAAAGGGGAAAAATTCGAATTTGTGTAGTTTTAGAGGTTTCTGAAACCACAAATAAACTTGTTTTCTCTAAAGCCATGACTGTTCTTAAAAAACAAAAGATCCCAACAGAAAAACACAGACAAAAAAAAATGCTGAACAATCCACAATTTTTTTTAAAGACCTCTAAAAATTTGAAATATTTGGGCAATTACTAGCAAAAAATACGAAAGTCCTAAAGGTTTACAAATTGTACAATCGTATCAGCACAACTACCGTTGACTTCTATAGGACCACAAAGGTTTTTACTTGTATGAAGTTTTGTATTAGGTTTTTTTGTGGTTTGTACACTTTATAAATCTCTAATACTTAGGGGCATATTTATCAAGGGTCGAATTTCAAATTGAAAAAACTTAAAAATTTGAATTCAAAAAGACCAACCGAAATTAAGTCTACGTTATTTTTGGGTCGAATAGGTACGTATTCATCTGAATTCGAATCGTACGAATTAAAGGAATAGCGCATTTGATTTTTGACTAATTAACTCCAAATGGGTTCTAGGAGGTCCCCCATAGGCTAAAACAGCAATTCGGCAGGTTTTAGATGGCAAAAAGAGACAGTACATGATAAATGTCGATATTAAAATTTTCAAATCGAATTTGGACCATTCCCTAGTCGAAAGTACACAAAAAAATAGCTCGAAATTTGAATTTTTTTCATTCGAAAATTCACCTCGACCTTTGATAAACCTGCCCCTTAGAGTTTTAGAGAGAAACTATTTTTTGAGAAAAAATTCAAAAGTTATTAAACAGGCCCCTTAGTTTTCAAACATTGGGGTAAATTTACTAAAGGGCAAACTTATTAACGCTTGTGACAATTCGCCAGTGTTACCACTTTTCTGCCACCGCCGATTTATTAACAGGCATAGACGACAATTCGTTAGCGAAGGAGATAGACGCTAGGCTAGGCTGCAAAAGGCATAAAAAATTTTTTCGGGTACCCAGTTTCCCCTATACATTCTCTAACATATGAAACATTATTTTAAAGGGAATTAAAGGGCATTAAAACAACTGTATTAGCTTTATTTAGGTTCCCTGGACATGTGTAGTTAACAGTGGAAATGTAATGTATTTCCTGCAACATGTCACATGCAGACCTCCATTCAAGTTTAAATTTCCCGCCCTATGCAAATTAGCCTGAGCGAAGTCCTCTAACGAAGTTGTGCCAGGCAGACTTGAATGCTAGCGCTTCTTCGCTTTGATGTGCTCACATTGCCAAAGTAATAACTAGTGAAAATTCACCAGCGTCCACCGCCCAGGACAAAACTTAGCATTTTAGTAAATTAAACTTGTCTGAGCGAATTATCGACTGGCGAAGTGTTTCAATGGCTGCGAAGCCGTCGCTGGCGAATTTTCGCCGCTTTGTTTTTAAGAATGATCACAAATTTGTATATAAAAAGGACAGTACAGCTCAAACTTTCTCAAACTGGTGACATATCATTTCTCACTCTTATAAAGAGCACATTGTGTTCCTGGGGGCTCATTTGTTTAAAATGCTGACGTTGAGTCTACTTGTTTGTTCTCTGGGAGAGCTGCTTACACTTACAGAAATGATATTATCCTACAAGCCTAGACCGGCACTGACAGAGGGAAAGAGCTAATCAAGGAGAAAGTTTCTTTATGACTCCAGATTGTATAAACAGTTATTGCTATTGTTGCAGTCGTATGAGCTACATGTGGGAATTAAAGCAAAGTGAAGGGCTAAGGCGAAGATTTGCCAGCAACGACTTCTCAGCCATTGCAACACTTCGCCAGACGCAAAATTCGCTCAGACAACGCTAATTTACCAAAATGCGAAGTTGCGTCCAGGGCGACGTATGCTGGCGAAATTTCGCTAGCATTACTTCGGCAATCAAAGCGAAGATGCACTAGCATTCAATTATGCCTAGCGCAACTTCCTTAGAGGTCTTCGCTCAGGCTAATTTGCATACGGCGGAAGATTTAGGGGCCGATTCACTAAGCTCGAGTGAAGGATTCGAATGAAAAATACTTCGAATTTCGAAGTATTTTTTGGGTACTTCGACCATCGAATTGGTTAAATTCGTTCGAATTCGATCGAAATCGAACGAAATCGAACGATTCGAAGTAAAAATCGTTCGACTATTCGACCATTTGATAGTCGAAGTACTTGCCCTTTAAAAAAAACTTCGACCCCCTACTTCGGCAGCTAAAAGCTACCGAAGTCAATGTTAGCCTATGGGGAAGGTCCCCATAGGCTTGCTAACCTTTTTTTTCGTTCGATTTTCGTTCGATCGTTGGATTAAAATCCTTCGAATCGTTCGATTCGAAGGATTTAATCGTTCGATCGAACGAAAAATCCTTCGATCGTTCGATCGAAGGATTAGCGCTAAATCCTTCGACTTCGATATTCGAAGTCGAAGGATTTCAATTCGAGGGTCGAATTTCGAAGTATTTTTTACTTCGAAATTCGACCCTTAGTGAATCTGCCCCTTAAAGTTAAATGGACGTATATGTTGCAGCAAATACATCACATTACACAAGTCCTTAATAAAGACAAAAGAGTTGTTATAAAGCCCTACACATGAGCCCACTGTATAGTTTATGTTCCATATGTTAGAAAATGTATGGGGGAACCTGGTTACCCAAAAAAATCTTTAAAGTAATACTGTCATGGGAAAATAATTTTTTTTCAAAATGAATCAGTTAATAGTGCTGATCCAGCAGAATTCTGCACTGAAATCCATTTCTCAAAAGAGCAAACAGATTTTTTTACATTCAATTTTGAAATCTGACATGGGGCTAGACATATTGTCAACTTCTCAGCTGCCCCTGGTCATGTGACTTGTGCTCTGATAAACTTCAATCACTCTTTACTGCTGTACTGCAAGTTGGAGTCATATCACCCCCTCCCTTTTCCCCCCCAGCAGCCAAACCAAAGAACAATGGGAAGGTAACCAGATAGCAGCTCCCTAACACAAGATAACAGCTGCCTGGTAGATCTGAGAACAACACTCAATAGTAAAAACCCATGTCCCACTGAGACACATTCAGTTACATTGAGAAGGAAAAACAGCAGCCTGCCAGAAAGCATTTCTCTCCTAAAGTGCAGGCACAAGTCACATGACCAGGGGCAGCTGGGAAATTGACAAAATGTCTGGCCCCATGTCAGATTTCAAAATTGAATATAAAAAAATCTGTTTGCTCTTTTGAGAAATGGATTTCAGTGCAGAATTCTGCTGGAGTAGCACTATTAACTGGTGCGTTTTGAAAAAAACATGTTTTCCGATGACAGGATCCCTTTAGTACTCTGAAAAAAGGAAAAGACGCCAGCATTTTTTGGACTATAAATAAGATGTAAGTAACAGAAGAATGAGGAAGATCTATGCACTCAAATGCACTTCTCTCAGGTGGTGAAGGCAAGTCTGGCGAAAGAGAAAAATCTGCATTTAAGTAAATTTGTGGCGTAACGTCCATTCGCCAGAGCAAAAATTCGCCTGGAGATAGAGTGCAAATGACCAATAGCGGCTGTTTTTTTTGCTAGCGAAGTGACGCCTGTACCCGTTAGTAAAACGTGAAGTGCCTGAAAGCAGTAATGCTGGTGAATCGTTGCCAGCGTTAGTCACTTCGCTCTTTAGTAAATCTTCCCCAAAGAAAGGAACATGTAACATAAACCAGAGTGAGAGGAAGGATCACGCTGACATGCAACATGCGTCTTAGAAACACGTCTTGCTGAACACAGGAATCTTGGCCGTAACACTGTGTTTTTCTGCTTGGTATTATTGGCTGGCCTTTCATGGCTTGATATTGTGCAGGAAGTTTCTTTCTTGTGTTTATGAGAACCGAGAACCATTTCTATTGTAATAACTATACATTTTCAACATCATTCAAAAGTTGTTTAACTTTGTGGTGCACGTGTAGAGCCCTTATGTGCTTAAATATTTATTTAAATACTCAGTCTAAGTATATGAACTTGACTAAATGAAACGGCTTTTCATCTAATTCTAACATTCTTGAACCTGATGCAGCTTTTCATTCTGAGGCTCCCTGATCTTCTCTTTAGAACCTCTACATGAACTGAAAAGCTGCAGCTCTGCAAGAAGCTCTTCTCCATTACAGTGAGTCTAAAGAATAGAATTGTGACATTTCCCCTCTATTTATAGTAGGATGCTCTGAGAGAGTCACCAGGTCTGTATGTATAGATTCTAGGGAATTTTCTTACTGGAAAAAGAAGAGTAAAGCAGGTGAGCTTAGACCCATCAAAAGGGATTTTCTTGGCGTGATTCAACTTGCTGATTACAACTCACTCACCGGTATAACAAAACTTCCAGTTTGAATCTAGTTCGTTTTTTTTTTATTTTTTATAAAACAGAGCAGAAAAAGGAAAAGTTTGCTTCCTGGTAATTCAGCAAGGGCAGCAGATCTATATCTATTTCTCCAGTTGAACTCGTGTGTCTCTATAGATTTTAGTTTTGCTAGGTCAGAACCTCATCTCCACCTTCTCCAGTTGCCATCTGTGGAAAAAAATGTACAAGCAGCTGTCATATACTATGGGGCAAATTTACTTACCTCTGTAGATCCTCCAGCGTTGTCTTCGCCACACCTCGCCGAAATTCGCCAGGCGTAGATTCGTCGGGACATTGCAAATTCACGATGAGTGGTCCAAAGTTGCGCTAGCAAAGGCTAATTTACATACGGCGCCAAATTTGAATTTCAATGGATGTGTATGCAGCAGCGCATACAGAACACTACACAAGCCCAGGGAAACTTAATAAAAGTTTATTTAGGTGTTCTAATGCCCTACACATGTGCCCACAGTATAGTTAAGGTGCCACAAATGTAGGGGGGAAGGTGGGCACCCTAAAAAAATCTCGATCTTTTTCAGCCTATCACCCAAAAAACGCCAGCGTTTTGGGATTTAGAACATTTTTCAACTTTTTTTTTTTAAAACTCCTATCTACTCTATTGCACTTCGCCTGCTCTAACCTGACGAAGTAAACTCTGGCGAAGGAGGTCACGTTCAGAAAAAGATCAATGTTAGTAAATTTGCGTATTTTCACCCCCTTCGCCAGAGTGCAACTTCGCCAGCGTTAGGGTGCGAAGTTGCGCTAGGCTATCAGCATCGCTGGCGAATTTTCGCCAGGGTGACTGATATTAAATTTGCGAAGTTGTGAAATGACTTCACACTGGCGAATTTTCACCAGCGTTAGTCACTTCGTCCTTTAGTAAATTTGCCCCAATGATTTTTGCCATTTTGAAAAGTACCCATTGGAGAAAATTGCCTTACAGACCGAGTCGGCAGCTTATTGGCCCGTGTGTGGGGCCAGCCGACGGCATTGGCGATCGATATCTGGCCGAAAGTCGGCCAGATCTTGATCGGGCAGGTTAAAAAATCCCGTTAGATCGCAGCCAAATGTGTGTGTATGCAGTCCCACGATCCAACCACCCGTATCAGATGCATTATGATCCGTCAAACGAGTGGATCTCTACAGGTATGGCCACTTTAACAATATTCCCTAGTCAAAGCCCACTGTCCAGCGGCAGACAATAGCTCATTAAAGGGCTAATTAAGACTGCTTCCTTGACTCCCTGGGGCTGGATCTTTGGCCATTTTGCCCGATCCAAGCCTTGTGTTCCTGTGTTCAAGTTGATCTTGTTCCTGATCCTGTTCCTGTGACCTTGTTTTGTGACTTTGTTCCTGTCCAATAAGTCCTGTTCCTGTTCTTGTTCCCCATTATCTGAACTTCCGGTTTTGACCATGGCCTGTTATTTGACTCTCCTGATATCTGCCTGGCCTGACCTTCGGCCTGTTTGTCTGCCACCCGCCCTTGACCTTCGACCTGTCTCAAGGGCTTATTTCTTTGTCTGCCCTAATTTTCCATTCTCTGCAGAGGTCTGTGCAGGTTTTATCTTTATTAAAACTGTATAGTTACTCACCACTGGTTAATCACAATCTATTCCTAACAAGCGAATTCTAGATGCCAAATTTTTTAAAAAATTTTAAAATTTTGATTTGAATTGGCAGCAAAACATTCAAATTTTGGTAAAAATGCTAATTTGAATGTTGATAAATCTGCCCCTTAGTTTACTATTAATATAAGATTTTAGGGGCCTCATGTTTGGTCTCATAACCAAATTATATCTCAACCAAAGCACATCCTATTTCAGACTGTTGATAATGCAGAGTAATGCCTTTAAAGAAAGACACTCTTCAACTGACACCTTTTTTTTATCCATGTTAAGTGTCAAAGGACTCTCCACTGTTAATTTGTTTCTAATTTGGTTCTCCATTGTGTTGTTTCAATGACACAATCATTGGCACCACCAACCTGTAATGTTATTTATTTCTGTACAAGATTATTATTTCTATTATTATTTTTCAGCTTTTTTTCAATAATTATAATTAATAATTATTATAATTATAATCTCATACATTTTTTGATTATTTGTGTGTGTGTGATAATGTCATTTTTGTCATTTGCAGTTTTCATGATGAAACTGTTTTCTCACTTCTGTAGGTTACACCTCTCCATAGATTTCAGCCCTTAAACTGTTGACAAGAAGAATATTATGTACCTCCAATCACACAAGACACACTGTGAATATGTCTGTTTGTTCACAATGGCAGTTCTATAAATATAGCAGAATAATCCTTTGAAGAGACCTTGATGTTTTTCCTTTAACATCAAGAATTCTCCCATGGATTCCAATAGCATATTTTCAAACAAAGCAAGCAGAGTAGTACAACATACAAAATCTATATAACAACATATACAGTATATTTAAGGGGTCATTTACCATTAGCAGGGCAGGGTAACAACTTTGTAGTTTAAAAAAACAGGTGCAAGCTGTCATATGTTGCACACTTTGCACCCTGCTCAGCTGATAGCACCCTTATACTCCAGAATGTGTGCAAGGACCTGCGCTTCCCCAATAAGTTTGGGTAGGGGACAGATATAGGCAATTTTGTGACTCTTAAGGCAAACATACACTTGGAGATTCAGAGAGATTAGTCGCCCGGCGACAAATCTGTGTTTTCCGAAGTCGGAAAAAGAAGCTCCGAGTTCCATGCCGCCAGCAATTTAGATTCTAGCTGTCAGGAAGGCAGTGGAGGCGGGGTGACTAAATCTCCTTGGATCTCCACGTGTGTCTCTGCCCATACTACACGTGCACTTCTGTTTAAGGTGATGGTAAATTACCCCTTTAGAGTTTTGATGTACAGAAATATTTTTATTTACTAATGCTAGTTTAGCTAGGTTATCTTATCACCTAGCAGTGATCCCCAACCAGTAGCTCGTGAGTAACATGTTGCTCTCCAACCCCTTGGATGTTGCTCCCAGTGGCCTCAAAGCAGGAGCTTATTTTTGAATTCCAGGCTTGGAGGCAAGTTTTAATTGTATAAAAACCAGGTGCACTGCCAAACAGAGACTCACTGTAGGTTGACAATCCACAAAGGGGCTACAAAATGGCCAATCACAGCACTTATTTGGCACCCCAGGAACATTTTTCATGCTAGTGTTGCTCCCCAACTCCTTTTACTTCTGAATGTTGATCACGGGTTCATAAGGTTGGGGATCCCTGGTCTAATGGTTTGGGCTGATCTGGTGGTCAGGCTGCTCATATGTGAGTTTAGGATGACTGGGAGGAAAATATCCTCATTCATGGCCCAAAGCAGTTCCCACCTGATGGAATTTTCTTTTGATACAGTCTTGATGAGATTCCAAGGTTAGATCATTTAGTAAAGTCAGTCTTTGTGGCCCCACACATATGTTAATTAGTAATCCAAGAGTCAATAGTGGCTATTTGATGGCCATTTAAAAAATCCTGGGGTTAATTTATCTGTACAAGGACCAATAACAGCACCTTGGGCTAATTTGTAAATGACTCCTAAGTGCAAGCTCACTAATTTCCTGCTGTAATACTACAGAAAACCATTCATTTGTCTGGCAAAACCTGTTCTTCGTGAAACTACATTGGTTACTACTTATAATGCTTATAATATAGTACAATACTTATTAGTACTTATATTTTGATCATTTGAGAATTTAAGCATTTTTACTACTGTGGCACTTTATAAATAGGGTGGCAAGTGTATATAAGGAGCATAGCTGTAACCAACGTTGTAAATGTACATTCAAAAAGGCCAATTACAGGGTATCTATTTTTACATACTACTACTAGGGTTGCCATCTTTTTAGAAAGCTTTTACTGGCCAGTGGTGGGGGCAGGACAAAAGGGGCAGTCTGTGATGCAAAAGGGGGCAGGGCTTCATGTTGTGATGCAAATGGGGCGGAGCCATGTCACGCGATGGACAGAAGGCCGAAAAAAGGTATGTTTTGAGCAAACTGGGGCTGGCCAAGGTCATCTATATTGCCGCTAAATTTGTAATACCAGCCCCGGCCTTGGCAGGTGTTTTACCAGCTAGGATCTTCATACCTTGAAAATTATTTAAACATTAAACATACCCAACAGGCTGATTTTGCTTCCACTAAGGATTAATTAGATCATAATTTGGATCAAGTACAAGGTTCTGTTTTAGTATTATAGAAAAAAAGGAAAAACATTTTAAAAATTTGGATTATTTGGATAAAATTGAGTCTAGGGGAGAAGGACATCCCGTAATTCGGAGCTTTCTGGATAACGGATCCCATACCTGTACATGTAAACTGCATGACCATATAGTATACTGACCTATGGAAGCTGAAATTGAAGCATACTGATTTTACTTATAAACATAAAACATTGTAAGTTAGCATTTCTATTTGATTTTAGTAAAAATGTCCAGACTTCATTTTAAGCACAAACAGATGTCACCAAGGTTACTGTGACTTTGGGCAAATGATTTTGTGAATCCGCTTAAACAGATTAACATTGCTCATAGCTGCATCTTGACCGACTGTGGATTAGCACAGATTTTACTTTTTCTTTAATTCTTCTAACCCAGGGGAAATGTAGTACAGGTATACATCTCTAGCCAATGTTTATGTAAACTGCAGAGCCACTATTAGACTATTTCTATATAAATTAATAGAAGAGATACCCACCAAGCACTGGGCCACCAATTTACTCAGAGCTGTTATAAGATAAATTTGGCCCCAGTCCAACCAGGGGCTCTGCTCCAATGAGACTCATACATGTACCCATGGGCAGCAAATGCCTCTCCTTGTCTCCCAGTTTTTAAACTGGAAATTTGCCTCTTCTAGCGCAAGAGAGTGCAATTGTGTTCTCTGCATTAGCCAGGAAAGGTAAATGCCAGGGGAGGGGGGCGGCATCATCTGCCCAGGCACGTTTCAGGGGCAATGCCGCCCCCCCTCCTGCTCCGCTCTTCTAACTTCCAGCGTCGGAGCGGGTGGAGGAGGGGCCGCCTCGCTAGTGCACTGAGCGGTATAGCGCTCGCTGCACTAGAAGAGCCGAATTTCCGTTTTAAAAAAATGGAAATTCGTCTATTAAAGTTACCAGAGGCGGCTTTTTGCCGCCCTTGGTAACTGGCCGCTCTTCCAATTGATCATTTCAAGGCACCAGAATCTTACGTCACACCAATGACGAACACCATTTAAATCAGGTCACTTAAACAGCTTCCCTGTTGTAATTCAAGGGGTATATACAACAGCAAAGAAGGACTTACGGTACTTTAAAAAGCCCTCTTATTGGCTTCTGATAACAAGATTACAGATAAAAAAATAAACACTGGTGTAGCAGCACCCTCTTGTAGTAGCTCTAGGGATGTCAATTTCTGCCCTGTTCACTTCCCCTTGACTTTTTACACCCTTACTATTTCCTCGCCCATGTATTTTTTTTCCTGCTTCCTGCTTCCTGCTTCCTGCTTCCTGACACCTATTTTTCTCCTTCACTTCTAACTTCTGTTTTTTCCACCAATGCAGTTCACAATGGATAAACTCACTTGTAGTTCCTCCTTCCCCATTTTATTTGTCCTCTGTCTTTCTGTTTTTATATTTTATCCTCCTGCCTCTGGTAAGCCTTCAGTGTCCCCATGAATCTCCACGTTTGAAGGTTTAATGTAATTTACAGTGTCCGCGTACCCGTGCAATAAACCCCATTTTTCAGACCGATTATTCAAACATATGGAAATTTAAACATATGAAAGGTCAAAGTGCGTCCATACAGGCTCCTCTAAACTTCCACCTTACATAAAAACAACATTTAATAAGCTTTTCTGAATAAGGTGCAAAATACAAGACCCATGGATGCATGGGAGCCCTAGAATTAGTACCAACCTTGAGGAGATCCTACTTCCTTGGCTCGCTTTGCATGTTGTGCCTTCAGGAGCAATTGACTTGCAACTACAGTAGTAAATTGCATAGTATGTCTATTGGGAATCCTATATGGGTTTCAGGTAATGTTTCTTGTACAGTGTTAGCCCGTTGAAAAAGTTATAGGGTAGAACTTTTGAGATGAAGCATAACAAATATGGTGTAAAGGTGATACCTTTATTGGCTGACTAAGATGATAATCACAGCAAGCTTTCAGAACATTGCAGTTCCTTCATCAAAGCTGATTACAAAGAAGCATTTTCAAATTTGAAAAACTTTGAAATTCGATTTCAAAAAGACCAACCAAAAATTAAGTCGAAGTTTTTTTTGGCCGAATAGGTCCATTTTCGATGGAATAGGTCTGTATTCAGCCGAATTCGAATCGTACGAATCAAAGTAATAGCGCATTCCATCGAATTCGAATCAAAGTTTTTTTTCAAAGTTCACCAATTGACTCCAAATAGGTTTTAGGAGGTCCCCCATAGGCTAAAACAGCAATTCTGCAAATGGTCGAAATCAAATTTTTAAAGAGAAAGTATGTGATAAATTTTGATATTCAAATTTTAGAATTTTTTTTCAAATTCAAATCAAATTTGGACTATTCCCTAGTCGAAGTACACAAAAAAAAATTTAATTTGAAAATTCCCCTTGAGCTTATTGTCGACCACTAAATGCTATCTGATGATTGATTGCTATGGGTAAACACATTTTTGACGAATTTTTTTATAGTGTGCCTCTAGCTCTATTGCTCTATTTTCAGATATCTTTCAAAGAACTAACCATTTCAGTTTTGCTTGCTTTAATGCTTTTCAAATACAGAAGATGTTGTTTTAACATGAACAAATTATAGGGATCACAGAATGGGATAATGTCTGTACATGTTACCGGCTTGTGCCGGATACAGGGGTGTTTGTGATTTGTGTGACAAGATCTTGTGTTGTCAGTCAAGCTAACACGGAACTGGGGATATCATATCTTGCTGATACTGGATACTTCACTGGGAGTCTGTGCAGAGGTATAAACACTGAAGAATTTAGTCTCAGAAAAAGGCATATTCCCAAGATGTAATTTTCCTAAGAGGTGTTCTAATGATACAATTAGGGAAAGATGTTACGGAAGGTGTGCCCCATGTCATGGTACATCCTTATTACTGTTCAACTATCAACTTGTGTGAGATACGAGGGCTAAGGACGTGAGGGGTCAAGCCTGGAGAGCAGAAAGGGGCCTGGGAAGTGCTGAACTCAGGGCACACTGTCACATAACACCTGCTTTGTGATAGTCTTACAGAGGCTAAAATTACTTTATGTGTTTGTTATTGAAAGGGCCAGTAGGGTGTCCAGGGTAGAAAGTGTTGTAGTTCTTGTATTCTCTCCTGAAATATACTGTACTGTCTGTCTGATTTATATGCCAGTAGATACTTTACATGAACTGATGGATCCCTTCCAACTGAGGGGCAGTCTAAGTGGATCCAAACTAAAGGTTAAAAAAAAGCACAATTTTATTTAGGATATTAGCTATAAGGTATCTGCAAATTGGTACAATAGTAAAGGACCAGAAAAAATATATTTTATAGTTGAGACTTCAGTGTTTCCCAAGTCAGAATTTACCCTTCCAATCTACTGATTCAATAATAACAAATCAAATTCCATTTAACACAATACAACTTATACTTTAACTTAATTCTACATTGCCACTGGTTTGTTAACATGAGATCAGATGTGAGGGGAATACTAAGACAATTTGTACTTTTTGTCTTTTTGACATTTAGGGGCAGATTTACTTAGGGTCGAATATCGAGGGTTAATTAACCCTCGATATTCGACTGTCAAAGTTAAATCCTTCGACTTCGAACATCGAAGTCAAAGGATTTAGCGCTATTCGTTCGATCGAACGATTTAATCCTTCAAACTAATTATTTATGCTTTCAATAGTGACAGGGGGTCACCATCTTGTAACTTTGTTATACATCTTTGCAAGACCAAGACTGTGCACATGCTCAATGTGGTCTGGGCTGCTTAGGGATCATCATAAATTAGCAAAACAGCACAAGTCAAATAATATCTGCCAGAAGCCGATACAGCAAGACTGATTAATAATCAGAATATACAGACTGCACTGGGTCCTGTGTTGTCATGTAATCTAATGTGGATTTTATAGTTTTTGTATTGTTTAATACAAACTTTCTCCAACTCTGCAGAACCAGTGGCTGCAGCAAAATAATCCTCCAAATAGAATCCCAGTTTATCTGTTTAATCTGGCTCCATGATCTTTGTCCCTGCAGCTGGAGTTGGAAATAGTAAATGGGATCTAAAGTCAAAAATAAAATCCAATACAAATCTCTACACAGTCACGACTGCTCTACAGGGAAACAAACAAAGCTGCTTGAGTTCTGCATGGCTGGGAAGTAAGGACGGAGGCTCCCCCTGCTGTTCATAAGTATGATTGTTTCCCTGCAGAGCAGTTAGGGACCATCTAACAATTCCTATCCACAGCAGTAAATGAAGGGAGAATTTCACTGCATACAAACCATTATAAAAATGGTACACGTTTTTTAATTAAAGTATATTGGAGATCGGTTTCTTTTTCATTAAATTACATTTTTGCCTTTACATGCCCTTTAAGAAGAGAGTTCAGAACAGCAGGAATGTGCCTGAAGACAAGGAGATTTCAGGTATGGCGCTTGAGACAGCGACATTGCAGGTACAGGTCTGGACACATGAATATTGCAAATTTAGGTTGCAGTAAGAAATACTAATGGACTGAACACAAAAATATTTAAGGAATGCAAAGACTTAGATGTTACTGAAAATGCTCAGAGCCACAGTTATGTCAGAAGTTGAACTAGAGACACAGAGGTAGTAGGTAGAGCTACAAATGTAGACGGAAGGTCAATACTGAGTATTTTCCATTCCTCTATGATGTTCTATGGTCTATTCAAAATGAAACTACTGAAGGTTATTTTAGACTTGGGAGTGTTAAAGTTCAAGGAACAGTTGCAACAATCATTTACTTTAAATAGACTTCCTCTGTACAATTTAAATCCAAAACATTAAATGAAAATAGCACATATTGCTTGAGACGTTTGGTGTCAGTCGGCATGATTAACAAACAGTGGAGGAAATAGGAAGCAGAATTTGTTTTATTTGTGCCGCAAAGGTAAAGTTACCGAATTATGTAAAGAACAGGGAGACTTCTAGAAAATCCATAGAGAGGAGCTACAATGATTGACTTTTATTTAAAATTTTATTTTATTTAAATGCAAACAGTTAACATACATAGGAAATTTATCATAGGAAATAAAAATAACGAAAAAGAAAATTGGGAACCCTTACCTTGAAGAGAAAAAAAAAGCAGAGACAAGAAAAAAAGCAAGAACAACTAATACAATGATTTTACATTGCAACAATTCAGTATAACCACAGCACCCAATCAAGTATATTCAACAAAGAGTGAAGTGAGAGATCACCACAGTCCAATAGAGTTAAATACCACCTCTCTTCATTAATTTCTGAGATTTTTAAAGGCATATTTATCAAAGTGTGAAAGTGAAAGTTCACCATTTGATAAATGCGCCTTTAAAAATCCTATAGAAATAAAATAAAGAGAGGTGGTTAGTGATGGGCGAATTTGGCGCGTTTCACTTTGCCAAAAAATTTGCGAATTTCCGTGAAATTCGTGAAACTGCGAAAAATTCACGAAACAGCACCGGCGTCCATTTTTTTGGACGCAGGCCAATTTTCGCTGCGGTTTCACAAATTTATTCACGGGAATTCACCGCGAATTCGAGCCTGCCGAATAAATTCGCCCAGCCATCATTAGAGGCGATATTTCACACGAGTGGACTGTGGCGATCTCTAACTTCACTCTTTGATAAATATACCCCAAGAGTCTAGTACAAATTCTAAACCAAAGATCTGACTGGCTGATATGGGAAATGCACTGGTGCAATTGTGTTTAAGTAAAAGAGCACCAGTAAAATTATATGGGGGGGGGGGTTAACAGATGTTCTTAATTGTAATAAAACTTAATATAGAAAATGTATTTTCAGAAGGGCTGTGATGAGATCTGGAGAATTTATTGGATACTAGGATGCAACACAGGGACTTTAAACCTAAGGGTTGATACTAAAAATGGGTCTCTGTCTTTTGTAGGATGGGTGACCATGATCCCCCTGACATCCATCAGCCTACTAAGACAGTTGCACAAATAGTAAAAATATGCCTCATTTGTTCTAAATAAACTCTGCAGTTCCAGTTGATTTACTGCAGTCACTGAGAAAAAGGTAAAAAAAAATGCTGAGGAAGGAAATTCCAATATGGTCCATTTAGAGGTAGAGTTTTATGGACTATTACAGTAAGGGCTTCATTTTTTTTAAATATTTTTCTCAAATCGATTAGTTGTTTTTTTTGCAGTTACAGCTGAAAGCCTAATTTTTATTTATTATTATTTTTATATTTAAAAAGAAATGTTGTGATGATGATATTAATTTATATTAGCACCCATATGTGGGCCCACAACAGAAGAAAACAGAAAATCTGGAAGGTAAAGTAAGGTAAGGTGACTTAAGCATTTGCAAGCATTTGGAATGTTAAAACTTGTTATAACTGGTCTATTGTTCTGAAGAAATAATGCTTTTCATTAGATGGTGGAACAGAATCCGATACCCTTATAAAACCTACTTCACTTTAGATAAATATAAGGGGCCTTTGTGCTTTTCCACTCAAAAGTCAAGGAAATATACAGGTAGCTATAGACTATGGTGTATTTATAAAGCTGTGTGAAAAAATAGGTATTAAAATACAGCAAATGTTTATACTATCATGTGCCTGCTCCAACAGGACATTATTGTATTAGAGAGGGTACAGAGAAGGGCAACTAAGCTGGTAAAGGGAAAATCTTAGCTATGAGGAAAGACTGGCCAAATTGTGGATGTTCACGCTGGAGAAGAGGCGCTTAAGGGGTGATATAATAACTATGTATAAATATATAAGGGGATCATATAATAATCTCTCTAATGATTTATTTACCAGTAGGTCTTTCCAGCTGACACAAGGTCACCCATTCCGATTAGAAGAAAAGAGGTTCCAGCTAAATATTGGGAAGGGGTTTGTTACAGTGAGAGCTGTGAAGATGTGGAATTGTCTCCCTGAATCAGTGGTACAGGCTGATACATTAGATAGGTATAAGAAGGGGTTGGATGGTGTTTAGCAAGTGAGGGAATACAGGGATATGGGAGAGAGCTCATAGTACAAGTTGATCCAGGGACTGGTCCCATT
Organism: Xenopus laevis; assembly: GCF_017654675.1. Classification (NCBI taxonomy): domain Eukaryota; kingdom Metazoa; phylum Chordata; class Amphibia; order Anura; family Pipidae; genus Xenopus; species Xenopus laevis. The sequence goes on along the minus strand of NC_054386.1, from coordinate 9,410,785 downwards.
GCCATTTTGGAGTCAGGAGGAATTTTTCCCCCTCTGAGGCAAATTGGAGAGGCTTCAGATGGTTTTTTTGCCTTCCTCTGGGTCAACTGGCAGTTAGGCAGGTTAAAAAAAATTAGTTAAAAGGTTGAACTTCAAGGACATGTTTCTTTTTTAACCTAACTTACTATGTTACTATGTTATTATGTATTTACACGATTGCAACATGCACATTTCCCCCCCTACACTGCAGCATTTTACCCAGAATTCCAGTATAAAATAATGTTTACTTTTGGTAAATTATGGGGCAGATTTACATAGGGTCGAATATCGAGGGTTAATTAACCCTCGATATTCGACCATCGAAGTTAAATCCTTCGACTTCAAATATCGAAGTCGAAGGATTTAGCGCAAATCCTTTGAAACGTTTGATTCTAAGGATTTTAATTCATCGATCGAATGATTTTTCTTCGACCAAAAAAAGCTACCAAAGCCTATGGGGACCTTCCCCATAGGCTAACATTGACTTCGGTAGCTTTTAGGTGGGGAACTACGGGGTCGAAGTTTTTTTTAAAGAGACAGTACTTCGACTATCGAATGGTCGAATAGTCAAACGATTTTTTAGTTCGAATCGTTCGATTCGAAGTCGATGGTCGAAGTCGAAGGTCGAAGTAGCCCATTCGATGGTCGAAGTAGCCAAAAAAAACATTCTAAATTCGAAGTTTTTTTCCTCTATTCCTTCACTCTAGCTAAGTAAATGAGCCCCTAAGTGTAAATTTTCTTCACATGCTCATCATTTCAATATTAGTGCAATTTACTAGATGACCAAGGGAACCCTGCAGTGTCGGACTGGAATGCCAGGGGCCCACCAGAAAACTTTAGATGGTGGGCCCACCGGTAAACCGTGACCATGGGACCACTTTCCAAACTATTCTGGAAAACCCTCTGACGTCAACCTGTTTATTATCCTAGTCTTTTATATCTACTTACTATACTTTTTTATTATTATTATTATTATACTATACATCCATTATTAAGCTTCTTTTTTACCATAAAGGAATAGGGAATGACCATGAAATAGGCCAAATGGTTAGAAGCAAGAGGCCCACTGACACCTGGGCCCACCGGGAGTTTTCCTGGTATCCCGGTGGGCCAGTCCGACACTGGAACCGTGGAAGTGGTAAGGCAGGTGATCATTTCAAGGCTCCCTTACGTCTATGCTCCCTGTACTGCGCTCATCAGAGTGGTCTTCACTGGCACATAGGTGCTAATTGCAGATTGTAAGGAGCATGTATTGACTCAAGTACTTTTGTTAATATAGTTTCATAAATTACGCTTGATGCGTAAAAATCACACAAAGGTATGTCTAGTCATCCCATTAATTTAGGGGATTCTGAAGAACAGGCAGGCTTAATAGGCTCCTGCTTCGATTATGAAATAATCCTCCAAAGCTGGGCCCTCTGCTGCAACTCTAGTTTAGCCTGCCTGACCCCCCTACCCCCAGGGCGCAGGCCTGCACGTGTGCATTTTTTGCATGAGGAGGCAGCAGTAAGATGACTTGCACAGTTATTTGTATTTCAAATCAATTCAGGGATGACAAGTCAAGGAGAATATACCTATGCCCTCAGCTACCCCAAGTTATTTACATATCCATACCAACATAACCTTAGATAAGGGTAAGATAAAATATCCTAGCAACTACAGGCCTGGCTAAGCCTGCTACAGCAATCACGCCTTATCGGTCACGAAAAATCTCTTCCTTTAACAATTGCAGTTAAAATATCAGAATCTCTGTCTGCTTTATTCATAATTCATCAATTATTATTCACAATAATAATTGAAATAAAAATACAGAAACACAGATTGATACAAGAGGTTGAAAAAATTCAAATCACAGCCAAGCACAGTATTATTATGTTACATTTATTTATAAAGCGCCAACATTTTCTGCAGCTCTGTATATAAGGATGCATAATTTACAAACGGATGAAAATGTTAGATATGCGACAATCTGTGGGGATAAAGGACACACAAGGTATAAAATCAAGTACATGCGAGAGAAGTATATGTAAAAGTATTGACAGTGTTATGGCATTGTTACTGAGAATTTAATGAATTAGCATATTCAATATTCCACATCTGTTAAGTGTGTTAGATTTACAAAAGAGGTGCATTTTAAGGGAATATTTAAGGGTAGGAAAGTGTCTGATACTGTGGGGTAATGAATTCCAAAGGTGGGAGCTGCTCTGGGGAAGTCTTTGAGAAATAATGGTAATTAAATTACTAGGGCAGAAGATAATTTAAGATCCTTAGAGAAGTGAAGTGGTCGATTTGGAGAGTATCTATAGATAAGGCTTTAAATGTGAGGTGGAGCATTGTTATCAATGCTTTATAGGTCAGTGCGATGAGTTGAACATGTATTAGATAATGTATGGGCAGCCATTGCCAGGGATTTGCAGAGAAGTGCAGAATAGGTGGATGAGCCCTGCAGCTGTATTCTACATATACTGCAGAGAGGATAAGCAAGAATGATAGACCAAGGAGGAGGAGGAGGTTGCAATAGTCTTAGCAGGAGATGATTAATGAGTGGACCAGCATTTTTGTTGTTTCCAGATAGAGAAAGGGGCATATTCTTGCAATATTATTAAGATGTAGTTGGCAAGATGGGATTGGATGTGAGGAAAATGTATTGAAAAGATGCACAACTCAACATACTCAAGCAAGTGTGTTTATCTTTGCTATTCATTGGTGTAAGTTATTTGGCCCTCCATCTCAGCACAAAAACAAACATGGTATGGTTAGGCAAGAATTCATACAGTCTACAAATGACTCAAAAATGCAACAAGAGAATTTCCCTGTATATTAAATAGACAGTTTCATGAAAAAATTCACAGGTGGTGAAGTGAGGAAATTTGTAGCGAATCCATGTCTGGCGAATAAATTCACCCATCACTAATGATTATGTTTCATGGTTCTGTCCAGTAAATGGGTATTTGAATATACAGATTTCAGACAAAGAAGAAGAGTAAGATGCATCAACGGTCCAGTGTGCTCCCTTACCCATACGCCTGAAGGTCGGCTGGTTGGGCTCCAGTGTTCACTTGTATACATGTGCAAACGTATAGACCACAAATAGCTGGGACTTGCCTGCTTTATGGAAGAGTTAGACTTGTGCCAGCTGCCCTACCTCTGGGTTCTAGCCTGCCAGATTGTTATAAGAATAGTAGATTGGATTAGTAGAGATACATGTTAGTATTATCAGCATGAACGTGCTGTTGGAAGTCATGGGTATAACTTGGTATGAAAGAGTCCAGTTGAAATGTAAAGAATAGTAGAGATGTAAGTCTGACAATAAACAGGAGCTGTGAATGCAGAAAAGTTTGAAAGGAATGGGATCGAGAGGGTAGGTAGAAATATGTTTGGAAAGCAGAAGCCCTTGGGGGACGGAGCAAAGAAGAGACTGGGGAGTGTGGATGGAGGTAGGTGGTGGGATGTTGTTGAGTGATGTCTCTTTTGAGTCAATTGGGCTTTTTAAAGGGCTGAGAAACATCTTGAGCAGTGTCTGAAGTACATGGAGGGACTGGGAATATAAGAATATAATAAATTAAAGGTAGAGGAAAACGTTGCAGGTATTTCAGAGAGTGAATGAATAAGTGCATTGAAGTGCAGAGAAATAACAAATTTGCAGAAGTCTGTTCCTCCCCTGGTTTTGTGGCAGCGCAGCTCAAATACTGTATACGTCATCATTTGGAGAGAAAAGACATTTTACAGAATTGAAGTCTTTACACATACTGTACTCCTATATGATCTTTTAACAAACCACTCGACCAGCATTAATTACAGAACAGAAGAATTACATAGACCCCCCTCCCTTCCCCCCGCCTAAGTGCTACCCCGGGCAAATGCCCCTAACATTTTACTTACCCCTCAGTGCAGATTCAGGCATCAGAGTTCACGGGCGCCATCTTCAGCCGCTTTGGTAATCTTCGAAATTAGTCCGGCACTTCGCCAATTTTCCTGAGTTTCGGCTCGTGCACAGTTGTTGCGAAACAGAAAATTCCTCCAACTGCGCATGCGCCGACGCGTCGGTATCATTCCAAAGATTTCAGAAGAGAAGAAGATGGCGCCCGTGAACTCCGATGCCTGAATCTGCACCAAGGGGTAAGTAAAACGTTAGGGGCATTTGCACTTAGGCGGGGGGAAGGGAATACCATATTCAGCCTTGCCCCTGGTCAGCAAGTACAAGTAAGTTGTAGGACCAATACCATAGGGCCTACTAAAGTAAGATACACAAATACTGGATACTTTATCTATTGTGTAGATATTGTCCATTTTTGTGTAAACCCTTTTGTATTGTGCAACTTCATCTTCCACTGTGTCGATCCTTACTTTTCTCAAACTTCTGTGCTTTTGGTTCCCCACCACTAGGTGTCACTGAAAATTCTTTGCAAGGAGCTCCTGTATGTGGTGTCCTTCTCTGTTCACTGGGTATTTTTGTTGGCCTAATACTTGCTGTTTCTATTTATATCTTTTCACTTTGCAGTTTCTGTGAAAATTATCTTAGGCCATAAACCAAATGACGTTGATTTACTGTTACAACTTATCTCACTCTGAACATACACACACACACAAACACATATATACATATATTAACCTGCTTCTTCCAAGTCAAAAATATTAGGGGACAATAAAGTAAAAGAGTTTCATAGATGTGTTAGGTCTAGAAACGAGAGTTTGTATCAAGGTCGTAACTAAAGGCCTATTAAACCTCCAGCCTCACATTTGTAGCCTCTTCTCTTGTCTTTATGGGTTAAATAGCTTCTTGGGGGGGAAAACATAAAGCAGAATGTTTCTATCAAACTCTTCAGGTGAACCCACTTAAGTATGGAAGTATGAAACTTTGCATTTTACATTACAGTTCATTTGCAAGAACGGTTACATTAAATCCTAAAATTGTGCCATCAGAAGGGGGAAGACAGAAAGAGGGAACCAGCCTTCCAGCACAGATTGACAAAGCTCCATCTTGGATCTTTGGTATCCACTGTGAAATCTCTTAAACTAAATCATACAATGAAGGAATTGTATAATCACTGGGAGGTGCCAATATATTAGGTGCCCCCAAGAGATTATAACGCTTACCTATTCTACTGGACTGATGAAATGTGCAGTGGACCAGGCTACTACTACAATATGTACCATGCCTCCATCTTCTGGGGCGGGGAGGTGTTTGGCCTAGGGGCGCACCTTTTAGAAATCCGGCCCTGCCTACTGTATGCTGCTGAGGAATCCAAGATGGTTGTGTGTTCCACTGTGGAACGCACGAACTTCATGAAGAACAGAAGAGTGTTGGTCAGTGGGAGAAGGAGGGCAGCGGGAGCAGCAGCAGTAACGGTTCTCCTAAATCAGTGGGCCCCGGGCATTGGCCCTATGAATAAAGCGGCCTTTATGTAAGTATCTTGCTCTGTGACTCTGGTGGAAAGCACTAAATGGAGAAAGGGACTGCTAAATGTAAAAATTAAATTGTAATTCTCTACATTGTATGATCTAAGTAAACAATTGTTTTTTTCTACAGATAAAACATGAGGACACATTTACTGGTGATAAGACAGAAAGGGCACAATGGGCAAAAAAACAGGTACAAACTATGGGGCTCATTTATCAATTTATGGGCTGTTACCTATAGCAACCAATCAGATTCCTGAATTCATTGTTCTTCTTGCAGCTGGCTTTAAAAAGTTAATCACTGATTCGTTGCTATAGGTAGCAGCCCATGGGCAAATTTGCTCAGTGTTGATAAATGAGCCCCCGATATGTTTTGCCATCAGTGCCTCTGGCCATAGGTCCTTGCACAGACTGCATTGCCCCAATGAATACACCACTACCTGTGTTTGACAAAGCTGTATTCATGATAAATGAAACATAGGTGTCCCCACACCTGCTCACTGCCATTCTACCAATTTTCAAGTCTTTCTAAATTCAGCTTGATGGGTGGAGCACAGCAAGACCCCAGTGCTGCTTTTATGAGCATGGGACACGAATTTACATCCCTGTGAGCATTAGCACTTTCAAACCGTACCTATTGTTGGATTTTAATGTTTCCTTTTAAGTATAGTTCTCCAAAATACAAAAAAAAAACACTTTTTTTCTGAAAAGGTGAAAAAAAAGAGAGCCCAAGAATTCCAAATACAACATTCACTTGCATTAGCAATGATTCCGTGGAAAAATAAAAGATGCAATTTAAATATTTTAATTACCAGCGAGTAGAGTACTAGCAACTAGAGACAACATTTAAAGACAGTGTATCATTAACACGCCAAAATGATTGTATATGAATTTGCACTTGTTTGACCCTTCTGAGTTCAGACTTCTGACAATGAATCCCCACCCCTGCAATTTAAACAAAGATCTCACAGATGAAGCCTGGGAATAGGATATCAAAGGGGAAAATCCAGCTGCACCACTAGTTTTCACAAGTACAACAAATAGCATTTTGTGTCAGTAAAACAATACAAACAAAACAATAACAAGAGCATCCTCCATGAACGTAGCTGGAGAGCAGCTGTTAGGAAAAAGCAAGTATAATACTAAAAGCAAATAAAGATCTCCTGTATCTATCAAACAAGATACCATCATTCATTAATAATGATCATTAATTCTTTAGTGTTGATTTTCTTTGGCACATTAGTACACACCATGAAAATGCTGGTGGCAACTGAAGGGATAGATGTTTGGAGTGTGAGAATTCACATGAAATGTTGCTTTTGGAGTAGTAGCTGAGTCTACTACTGCCTCCTAGATTTATTACGCTTCAAATTAAACCCTTTGTATTCGCAATGCACAACCAAACCTTTGACTAGGGTTTTTTAAGATACTATTAAAAAAAATATATAATACGGTTTATGTAGGCTCATTCTCCAATGGAGCACAAGGTGCAAAGTGACAAATACACAGGCAAGAGGATCCACTCCCATCTGGCACAGCATTGGCCTACTGTATGTGTAACCAACGTGTAAAAGAAACGGATCCGCACACACACCGATTAGTGCAGTCGGGGATTATCCCCTTTTATTCAGCCACCAAACATCAACGTTTCGGGGGGGGAACACCCACCCTTCATCATCCTGAATAAATGGTGGCTGAAATAAAAGGGGATAATCCCCGACTGCACTAATCGGTGTGTGTGCGGATCCGTTTCTTTTACTCATTGGTTGCTAAGGGACCCGGCCGGGTCAACGGAAGGAACGCACCACCAGCTTGCAGGATTGGTGAACTACAGGTGTGCGGTAGGATAATTACATTGTAATCTACTGTATGTGTAGACATACGGAGTGGATCTTGGTGAGGAAATGCAGACTTTTGCATTTACGGTATGTGCCGAAATCCAATCTGTGGGGCTTATTTACTAAACTCCGAAAGCCACTTTTAGTATAAAATTCGAATTTTAGTGGAAAAAAAACCCCCAAATTTTTGGGATTTATTTTAGACTGAGGATGGAAAAGGTCAGAATCTGAAAATCCTGCATCTCAGTCCTGTTGAGGTTGCATATAAGTCAAAAAAAACTTCGAATTTCAAATGTTTTTTTTGGCTACTTCGACCATCGAATGGGCTACTTCAACCTTCGATTACGACTTCGACTTTGACTCAAACGATTCGGACTAAAAATTGTTCGACTATTCGACCAGTCGATAGTCGACGTACTGTCTCTTTAAGAAAAAACTTCGACCCCCTACTTTGTCACCTAAAAGCTACCGAAGTCAATGTTAGCCCCATAGGCTTAGCAATCTTTTTTTGGTCAAACAAAAATCGTTTGATCGATGGTTTAAAATCCTTCAAATGGAACGATTCGAAGGATTTAATCGTTCGATCGAACCAATAGTGCTAAATCCTTCGACTTCGATATTCTAAGTCGAAGGATTTAACTTCGACAGTCGAATATCGAGGGTTAATTAACCCTCGATATTCGACCTTAAGTAAATTTGCCCCTTCATGTTTTTCACGATTTTTTCAGGTTTTTTTTTCCCTGCAAACACATTTTTGGGAAAGTGTATTAAAAAATAAGGCAAAAAAACCTGTGCGGATTTGGTTGGAGTTTTTAATCAGAAAATACTGAGATAAATTCGGACTTTGATAAATAACCCGCTGTGTGTGTGCACTTACAGCAAGGACCTGGTCTGGTTGTGTTGACTTTTTCTCCACCTGCATTTCTACTAAGGCAGAGATACAACTAGGGTTGCCACCTGGCCGGTATTTTAACGGCCTGGCCGGTAAAAATGATGGTTGATCCCAATGTTATTGATAAGGGAAAAATAAATAGGAAATTAAATATATAGGAAGACCGGTATTTTTTACCAGAAAAGGTGGCAACCCTAGATATAGCCCAGTGTGCCATTGGCCTTAAAATAGAGTTTATGTTATCTGTGTCATTAGTTGTTGCCGTGTATCATCTGGCATTTGCAGGTAAGGGGCATCTGGGGCAGGGGAAGAGCATTTAAAATCTGGTGCAAATCTTTTGCTTCTCATACCAGAGGCGAAAATATATACCTGAGGCTGAGTCAAGCTCCTTGGATTGGCTTTATCTCCACCTGAAGGAAACGCTGGTGTTCGATAAGGGGAGCTTGTCGGGTGGGATTATTTGAATTTCAACTATATAGACATTTATACCTTGATGGTTTCTACGGACCATCTTATTGGTACAGAGTTCATTTAAGGTTAGTTACAAATGCTGGAATAATACACACTTACACATTAAGACCAACATTGCTACACACAGATCAGTGCAAGTTCTGATCTGCACCGTGCAATACATTTTTCAATACGTAGCAAGACGCAGAGAGCAATTCAGTTCCTTCTTTTTTTCATTACAATATACATCAGGGGCTGCACGTTCCAGTATATATATTGTGGCAAGCTGGCGGCTTGAACACGTAACTTTTAGGGGGGATTAGTCAGTGGTGAGCAGGCAGCATAGGAAAAAGGAGCATAAAGACAGGGACACACAGCTTCTTCAAGGAAAATACAGTTTTATTTACCCACTTTTCAAAGACAGTCAATAATCCACATACACAGGGGTGACCATTTTATCATACAAACAAAATCATAAAAATAAAACCTAGCCCACTGGGCACTACCTTCCAACTCTGGAGCCTAACTCAGTACCTGGGGCGAAATTAAAGGCTAGAGTGACCTTTTTCCACCTTTTCCTAGTCACTCTATCACAATATATATATATATGGGGGGACTTTTCCAGCCCCTTACACCGGTACAGTCCTAACTAGGACTGCTTGGTTGCCAAAGGGCTATTTATGCCTCAATCCAAGGGCTGACTTATTCCCACCTCCCAATCCATACCCCTTTTACTAATTTGTCATAGCCATTGGCCTTATTCTAGCATGGTAGTGTGGACTCCCTTATGGAGGAAACCTGTGTCATGGGAGACTGATGTACAAGCAGCTACTGCTCGGTCCTTGATAGACGGGGTTACGATCCGGTTGCATTAAGTCCAACGTGACTTGGGACTCTTCACTGCTGCAGGTCTCCTCCTCTCTTCACTCTTTGTCTGGAAGCTCAGTCTTTCATCCTTTATTCTACTAAGTGTCATTTCTTGGCTGCTGGATCCAGATATGCATTTTCCCACGTGAAATCAAAGTGTATTTTGCATTTACAAGCACATGCAAACCCTGATAACTCAAATTATGATGCTTGTGCTTTCAAGATGAAGAGTATAATTGAAGTGTCATTACCTATATGGCTTACCTACAAAGTTAACAGAGATTTTTTTCAAGATCAGCCTTGAACACAATACCCAGCTGTTATAACTCAACATATTTAAGGATTATTGGTTCATCCTTATCACGTAACATCTACATTTATGCTTCTACCGCACAGTACTGTCTGCCTAAACAAACAAAAACTCTTAGAAACAAACCAATTTCATGTGAAAACATCATTCTCAGTGTTAGTCCAACAGTTTTAAGTTAATTAGAATCTCATAACTTTATATATCAGAGGACCTCCATCCACGACCCAATCTAATAACCATTAGTTATGGAAAGTGCTAAATAAAGATGCGCAGAATTCTTAATTTGTGGATATGGCTGAATACCAAATCCTCTGCAAAAGATCTGGCTGAATACCAACACCAAATCCATACCTTTATATATTCAAATAAAGAAAAAAAGTCATAATCTATTAACAATTAACAAAAACTAAATGTAACACTTCTGACCATATCTTTAAAGTCACACAATGCTGCTCACGACTAGGGATTTAGCTGAATTTAAATCTTGCAGAATCTGCTGGTGCATCCTTGGTAATGTAGTTAAGTATTGGTAAACTACTATTTATATGACATGGCCCTGCGGTGCAAATAAGAAAGTTAATGGGAATTATCCTGCAGTGGAGCCAGCTGGGAGGTTGCCTTGTACCCTGACAGGCCAGTCTTACGCTGAGTAGATAAGCTAGAAAAGTGGCAGTATTATGGATGTGGAAAGAATTAGGGGCACATTTACTAAAGGGCCCATTTACTTAGTTCGAGTGAAGGAATAGAGAGAAAAAAAGTTTGAATTTCAAATGGTCGAATATGGCTACTTCGACCATCGAATGGGCTACTTCGACCTTCGACTACGACCTTCGACTTCGAATCGAACGTTTCGAACTAAAAATTGTTCGACTATTCGAACATTCGATAGTCGAAGTACTGTCTCTTTAAAAAATTCTTCGACCCCCTAGTTAGCCTATGGGGGAGGTCCCTATAGGCTTCCTAACAATTTCATGATCGAAGGAATATCCTTCGATCGATGGATTAAAATCCTTCGATCAAACGATTATTCCTTCGATCGTTCGATCGTAGGAATAGCGCAAAATCCTTCGACTTCGATATTCTACTTCGACGGTCAAATAACGAGGGTTAATTAACCCTCGATATTCAACCATCGAAGTAAAATCCTTCGACTTTGAATATCGAAGTCGAAGGATTAACCGCAAATACTTCGATCAAACGATCAAAGGAAAAATCGTTCAATCGAACGATTAAATCCTTTGAATCGAACGACTCGAAGGATTTTAATCCATCGATCGAAGGATTTTCCTTCGATCAAAAAAAGCTTAGAAAGCTTATAGGGAAGGTCCCCATAGGCTAACATTGTAGCTCGGTAGGTTTAAAGTGCCGAAGTAGGTAGTCAAAGTTTTTTTTAAAGAGACAGTACTTCGACTATCGTATGGTGGAATAGTCGAACGAATAGTTCGAATCGTTCGATCCGAAGTCGTAGTCGGAAGTCGAAGTAGCCTATTCGATGGTCAAAGTACCCAAAAAAACCTTCGAAATTCAACGTTTTTTTACTTCGAATGCTTCACTCGAACTTAGTAAATGTGCTCTTCCAGTTATAAAACACATTAAAACACGTTTCCTTGCTCTGTGCAGATAGGTTACTCTGTCTATTGTATCTGTATTGCAGCTAGAGAAATAAAGATTGATAGCAGCCTATATAGTGAATATAGTCCCCCCTATTGTATAAGGATATTATAAGTCATTGAGGAGTTCCATGGCCATATAAAAGCACAACACTGAAGGTCTGGTGCTTTTATACAGGTTGTGGAACTTCTCAATGATCAGAGGTGTTGGGTAAGTGATTACAATCACTGGTTGTGCCTAATATTTGGCACATTTTCCTTTAAGGTATAAGTATTCTGTACTGTCAATCAATCTGTAGAACAATAGCTGAGCTTCAGATGATCTACACCAATTACGTGAGCTGAGATTCAAATATTGACTGACTACTTTGCCCTCAAAATGTAACTTTAACTCGGGAAATAGTAAAATGGGTTGTTTCTAAAGTCAGTGTCTCTAAAGAAATAACAACTAACCACCGACCCCTCAAGGACTTTGCATTTTCTCTCTACTCTGGTGACTTTAGTGGTTTATCATAACAAACCTGTGGTCAAACAAAATATGTGTCAAAACAGATTAAAAGATTCAGGGACAGGTCATTATTTTACACCTCTAAAGCAAACTAGAGATTGGTTTTTTTTCTCCAAATATAATTTAATGGGGATTAGGTGAGTTAGAAGTAATCTTAATGAATGATTGCATGTATCTGTGTGTGCATGTGTTTTTTAGCACTGCAGTAAAAAGGGGTTGTTCACCTTCGAATTAACTTGTAGTATGATATAGAGAGGGATATTCTGAAACAATTTGCAATTGGTTTTCATTTTTTATCATTTGTGGTTTTTGAGTTATTTAGCTTGTTATTCAGCAGCTCTCAAGTTTGCAGTTTCAGCAATCTGGTTGCTAGGGTGCAAATTACCCTAGCAACCAGGCATCAATTTGAATAAGAGACTGGTTTATGAACAGTAGAGGACCTAAATAGAAAGAAGTAGCAATAACAATACATTTGTAGCTTTACGGAGCATTTGTTTTTTAGATGGGGTCAGTAGTGACCCCCATTTGAAACCTGGCAGATAATTAAAAAATTATAAAAAGAAAATAATAAAGAAAACCAATGGAAAAGTTGATTAGAATTGCCCATTCTCTGTGTGCACACCAAAGTTTCAGAGACAAGAAAATATGATATATTGATAAATGCTCAGTCAATCAAATAGATCACATTCAACTTGATTTCATTTCTAAGGGCTTTCGTCCTCTTAAAAATATACAGTAATTCCCTTTAAGTCAAAACTTTCTTTGAATCCAGGTGATGTGTTTATGAGGCCTAACCACAAGAGGTGAATTAAGAGGCCTATCACACCTGCGGGTGTTGCCACATTAAAGAATAAGCTTTAGAACAGCAGAAAGAAATGTGTTCGTTTGTATACGACATATTTACTTAGCCGGGTGCCTGTACGATGTCTTCATGGAACTTTTCTGTGCACTGGAGGTATTTCAATTTGCACTTTGCAAAATACAAAAAAGGGGGGTTATCGTAGCACTCCAAGGCTAAGGAAAAATAAGAGAAAATTTTTAATACTTACCATCATTTTTTTTCCTTGAACAAACTCATTTTAGTGAGTCACTTGTATCTATCCCTGCCCCGCAGGATTGGACAGCTACTAATTAGCATAGCAAATAAAAAACTCCTCCTTCACCTTCAGTTTTAGGTTTTCCCAAAGTTAAGATAGGGAGGGATCATGAGTTTAGAGAATTACGGAAAGTATTAAAAATGTCCTCTTTTCCTGTTCACTGCGCTCATGGCAGTGGGTCACTTATATAAGATACTATAGCCATGAAGGTTGGGAAAATGATGCAGTAACATTTATTGAGACAAAGACACGGAATGACCAAAGTTAGTATCTGTTAATGACATTACATCTAATTGGTAATGTCTAATGAACGTATTCATTGAAGTCCAACAATTCAAGCAGGCACACAAGGTGAGTTAAACCGGGGTCATACCCCTGGTGTGTTTATTGCGTCACACAACGTTTCGGAGGGCGTTCCCCCTTCGTCACGGGGAACGTCCTCCGAAACGTTGTGTGACGCAATAAACGCACCAGGGGTATGAGTTTAACTCGCCTTGTGTGCCTGCTTGAATTGTTGGACTATTTGGATATTGGGAGTGCCGTCTCCCTTAAGCTTTGTGCACCAAGCGGAACCAGTTGCGAAGGGCCTGAGTGTTCACGTGACCTTTTCTACACATATTCATTGAAGACCAGACAGCTGCTCAGCACATCTCTTCCGAGGACCGGAATGCCCACAACGTTGCCTCTGCTCTAGTGGAGTGAGCTTTAATTAATAAGCAATTTATAAGCTTCTTTGATACAGGAGGTAATGTATCTTGCTAAAGGAGATTTGGAAGCAGGTGCACCTCTTTTGGGGCCATCTGGGATCAGGAACAATGAGTCTGATTTCCTAAAGTCCTTCCCTCTCTGAAGATAGACTGACAGTGCTCTTGCCACGTCTAGTTTGTGTGGTTCTTATTCTAATTCATTAGAAGGATGTTTATAAAAGACTGAAGGAACAATATCCTGATTGCGATGGAATGAAGAGGATACTTTTGGCACAAATTTTGAATTAGTCCACTTTATATCAAAAAAGATATATGTCCCAAGGCTTCTTAAGGTAAAAACAAGACATTTATTAATAATCACATTTAAAAAAAGTTTTCGGTATACACTAACCCCACATGGCCCACCTTACGCGTTTCGCACCCTAGGTGTGACACACCTATGACTAAGCGCCGGAGGGTGCAAAACGCGTAAGGTGGGCCATGTGGGGCCATGTGGGGCCCAGAAATCTTGTTGTGCGGGGCCCCGTGATTTCTGATGGCAGGCCTGGTGGCACATGTAGTGATTCGGAGAGATTATACACCCAGCGACAAATCTCTTCTCCTTTGGGCAACTAATCTCCCCGAAATGCCTTCCCGCCAGCTAGAATGTGAATTGCCGGCGGGATGGCACTTGGGTTCAAGCGAGAGAGAGACTTCCAGGCCAACGCCCATTTTAAAAAACACAAGACCACCTTTTAAAGGGACTGCGAAAAAGAAACATAGATCTAGTATCTAGAGAAAAATATCCAATCTTAATTATAATAACTATCATGGGGACTGTCCCAATAGCAAACAAAAATTATTAAAATCCTTGTTCCTCATACAGAACACCTGTGAGAGGAGTAAAATGTATAAAGACCTGCACAAGCCTTTTTAAAAACTATTTTATGATATAAGTATCTGATAATATTAAGCAAATTATTCCACTTATAAACTTAAAGCAACACTAGTACCTATATTGATCAGGCGACTTCAGTGGCATATACAATTGTACACGGTAACTGAGGTGTGACCCAACAGGACTGCAGGAACACATATTTAAGTGATGTTCAAATCAAGTACAACTTTTGGGTTATCATGTCTAAACCCAGGTGTAGGATACCTGGATGAAGCCTTTGATGAGGGATATCTGTTCATGTACCTCTTATGGGAGCTACATCTCCTGAGGAAGAGAACATGGTAGAGCTCTGCAGATCTTAATATTTATAAAAAGAAAGCGGCTCTATCCCGAAAAAGCTAAAGCTGACCAAGTGAAATTTTTCAGCCCGGGAATGTAAAACTCCGAACATTACATTTGGGACAGCTAATTCAATTAAACTGTGGCTCACCCAATAGGGAAATTGACCTGGTTTTGTAGACTCCAGGTCCATCAAGTAAAATCAGTCTTGTTCACACTCACTGGTGGCGGCAGGTGGCTCGGTTGATGTGCCCCAAATCCGTAGCTTGGGGTGAAATTACAACCAAATGAGAAAGAAATGAGCACACACTCCTGGAGCCAACCGATGAAGTTAAAACTTTAACTTATTCCATATCGCTAAAAATACATGTCCTAACGCGTTTCGTACCTATCGATATGCCTGTGATTACATATCGATTGATACGAAAAGCGGTAGGACATGCACTTTAAGGGATATGGAATAAATTCAAGCTTTAACTTCATTGGTTGGCTCCAGGAGTGCGTGCTCATTTCTTTCTCAAGAGAGAAAGAGATAAGCTGCAAATTGAATATCAGCTCCTGCCAACGTATATGAATAATTTAAATGAAAAAGACAAATCGTGAGGCTAATGCAGAGTCAAGAACAGACAGTGCCAGAGGCAGTCAACACAAGTTCAGGATCTAGAAACCTGGCCCAGCATCAGATCTAACAGAAGCCGTGTACAGGTCAACAACAAAAGGCAATCCAAAAAGTGTCTCACACCGGGCACTTAGGTTACTTCACAATGACACAAAGGTCCACTGATTATATGAAGTGTGTATGTAGATCTTTACAAGCACGGAGAAGCCTCAATGAACTCAAGCCTCGGGTGCATTGCTGTGCTGGAGCAAGTAAGGCTGAGCAACCCGAACGAGCCAAACACAAGAGTACAGACTGTACCTGAAATATTTTGAAATATGTCCTCTGATATTTCCAAAGTGTATGAAAAGGAAAGTTTACAGTGAAGCAACTTAGGCAAATATATTACTTCCAGTACTTTGTGTGAAAAATACTTTTCAATTACATTTTGAGAGAATTCACTGTAGTAGGTTTCTGTGCTATAAAATGTAGAAAATAATTTGTTTGTCTGTGTTACAGCAAAACAGACTATCAAGAGATAGAGAACGATCGGAGCAATCTGTATATACCGACAGCTAGCAACAACATGTTGTTTGAGTACACAAACACTATACAAAAACTGGTTTTCATTTTTTCTTATTTATGGTGTTTGAGTTATTTAGCTCTTTAATCAGCAGCTCTCTAGTTTGCGGTTTCAGCCATTTGGTTGCTAGGGTCCAAATTATCCTAGTAACCATGCAATGATTTGAATAAGAAGAGACTGGAATATGAATAGGAGAGGATCTGAATAGAAAGATGAGTAATAAAAAGTAGCAGTAACAATACACTTGTAGCCTTAGAGAGAATTTGTTTTTAGTTGGGGTCAGTGACCCACCCCATTTGAAAGCTAAATGAGTTGGAAGAAGAAGGCAAATATTTTAAAACAATACAAAATAAATAATGAAGACCAATTGAAAAGTTGCTTAGAATTAGCCATTGTATAACATACCAAAAGTTAAAGGGTTACTGTCATCGGAAAAAAAATTTTTTCAAAATGAATCAGTTAATAGTGCTGCTCCAGCAGAATTCTGCACTGAAATACATTTCTCAAAAGAGCAAACAGATTTTTTTTATATTCAATTTTGAAATCTGACATGGGGCTAGACATATTGTCAATTTCCCAGCTGCCCCAAGTCATGTGACTTGTGCTCTGATAAACTTCAATCACTCTTTACTGCTGTACTGCAAGTTGGAGTGATATCACCCCCTCCCTTTCCCCCCCAGCAGCCAAACAAAAGAACAATGGGAAGGTAACCAGATAACAGCTCCCTAACACAAGATAACAGCTGCCTGGTAGATCTAAGAACAACACTCAACAGTAAAAACCCATGTCTCACTCAGACACATTCAGTTACATTGAGAAGGAAAAACAGCAGCCTGCCAGAAAGCATTTCTCTCCTAAAGTGCAGGCACATGTCACATGACCAGGGGCAGCTGGGAAATTGACAAAATGTCTAGCCCCATGTCAGATTTCAAAATTGAATATAAAAAAATCTGTTTGCTCTTTTGAGAAATGGATTTCAGTGTAGAAGTAGCACTATTAACTGATGTGTTTTGAAAAAATGATGTGTTTTGAAAAAAACATGTTTTCCGATGACAGGATCCCTTTAACTTAAAAATGAACCACCCCTTTAAGTCAATAGCGCATGGAGTGCTTTTGGCTCCTTTTAATTTTTATCAGCTCAGGATGCAAATTCAAATGGCTTCACGATGCCCACGATGAGATTTGCTTGAAAGTGCTTGTATTTATCTTGCATTAGGCTGTCCCACCCCTGGGAACTTCAGTCAAAGCTAAATAAACTAGTCTACAGGGAAGTTTCTCTTTAAATAAGCACTGTACTTCTGAACACCAAAGTGGTAAACTAATATTTTCCTTATTGTCCAGAATGTGAGAATTTCACACCCATATTTCAAACACCTACAGCGTACTTGGAATGAGGGCATGTTCTGACTCAAACAGTAAATTAAAATCTGCCGGGAGGAGACTTGTTTTATTGCACAGGAATCTTCCATGTCATTAAGAAGAACATTTGTGTGTTGTTTTTATGTTTTTAAGAAAAATTTCACATTTAAGATCATTTCTGCATTTACGTACATGTTGAAGTGTCTTATTGCGATATGTGACCTATAGCACACATAACTAATGTAAATGACTGCTGAAAATGTAGCAGAAGGTGATGTGAGGATGCACTTTGTGGTTTCATGCTGCAAAATAATGAGGCAAGTAATATGTTGTAACTGTATGATAAAGGGCCAGATTTTATATCTGTGATATCATTGCACAGAGTTCTAAGCTCTAAGGATAGATAAGGGTAGAGACACATGGTCAGATTCGGGAGATTAGTAGCCCAACGACAAATCTCCTCTTCTTCGGGGCGACTAATCTCCCCAAACTGCCTTCCCCTGCCTTCCCACCGGCTAGAATGTAAATTGCCGGTGGGATGAGGAAACTTCAGGCGACTTCGGAAAACGAAGCAATCCGAGTGCCATCCCGCCGGCCATAGTGACCTGAATGCTACATATTAGCCACTGCTTTATGAGAGAAACAAAGAAGATTTGATGAAACTTACGGTAAGCACGCTATTGTGCATTATTAAGCATTAAACTTAACGTTTTCAGAACCAAACTTTATTTTTGTGATAGTATCCTATTAAGGCAATGGCTTTCACACAACTTTGGTTCAAGCCCCACTTTGCAGTCAAATTTATGATCAGTGCCCACCTTAGCAATCCAGTAGACTTTCTAGACCAGTGGTCCCCAACCAGTGGCTTATGAGTAACATGTTGCTCCCCGACCCCTTGGCTGCTCCCAGTGGCCTTAAAATAGGTGCTTATTTTTCAATTTCTACCATGAAGGCAAGTTTTGGTTGCATAAAAACCAACTGTTCTGCCAAACAGAACCTCCTGTAGACTGCCAGTCCACATAGGGGCTACCAATAGCCAATCACAGCCCTTATTTGGCACTCCCTAGAACTATTTTCTTGTTTGTGTTGCTCCCCAACTCTTTTTTACATTTGAATCTGGCTCACAGTGAAAAAAGGTTGGGGATCCCTGTTCTAGACTCTAAACATTTCAGTACCTAACTTCCTAGTGCAACCAGCAGTGTGCTTAGTTAAGATTAATTAAATAAACTGTATAGTTAAAATTAAACTTTCCAACATACATTTTTAGAGAGGCTTAGCCCCCCCAAAAAAAGAAATTAGCGGCCATATGAATACAGTTAGGAGCTCTCCTATGAAAAGCCAACTAATGGAAGCCTCCTCATTCAAACATTTTGCTGACCTCCCCTGTTGAAAAGATCTCTGCTCTCTGACAGATATATGATTTACAGACATGAAAGATGGATAGATGAAGATCACAAATGAAATGGAGCTGTATTTGACGAAATATATGTACTGTATACAAATCAATATGGAAGCTTAGAGAAACACTTTGCATGAGGTCAAATTGGGTGGAGGCGTCCAACCAAAAACAAAATCAGCTACCCATTACACAAAGTAGAATTCACTCCTTCTCTGGCACAACAAGTGCTGGTCCAGCTGCCAGTAATCACCATGAGCAACCAGTATCTAAATGAAAATGCTTTGGGCACTTTAGCTTAGTGAAATAAACTCTGTAACTTTGTTCTTGATTGATAATCAAGTATAATGTATTATGTTGTTTATTTGTTGTACAGTCTTTGTTGACTGGTTCCCACACATGAATCTCAGTGGGTGGTGGTGCAGGTGCCCCTATATATCTTGAGACAAAGGGAGGTTTATCCAACCTAAACATTATTCTGCTTTGTGTGACCATAATCAACCAATGGGTATAGCACCATTTTAAATGCAATGTGTGTGTGCAGCTCCTAATTGTCTCTACTGTTCATTGTGTGTAGTTGGTCCCTTACTGCAAAAAGTACAAAATAAATCAAAAATGCATGTTCATGGAAACAGCTAAGCAGACACATGAGGTATTAGATAAGGGAACTCTTGTATTGTAAATCGGCCCCTGCAAATACCCCAACCTGATGGTAGCAAGGA
The DNA here is from genome assembly GCF_017654675.1 of Xenopus laevis. Classification (NCBI taxonomy): domain Eukaryota; kingdom Metazoa; phylum Chordata; class Amphibia; order Anura; family Pipidae; genus Xenopus; species Xenopus laevis. The sequence continues at coordinate 9,391,214 of NC_054386.1, read as the reverse complement.
CGGTACCCGGGAGATTTTCTATATTAGGAAAAGAGAGCAGACTTGCCTTTCAAAAAAGTTTAAGGTAGGTCTTTTGCAGGCAATCCCACTTAAAAAAAGGAAATGTCGCCAGCATTTTTTGAACTTTAATGCATTTTCGGCAGACAGAATATGATGTAAGTGGCATAAGATTGAGGAAGATCTAGCTTCATTTTAGCAGTTCGTCTGGTCTGAGGTGGTGAAGTCAATTTGCAGAGCAATGACCATTCACTTGAGCAAAAAGTCGCCCTTGCAATAGAGTGCGAACAAATGTTACCGACGGTCTCTTTCACTGGCGAATTTGTCGTCTGAATTGTTACAGTAGCTGCCTGTGGATAGGAATGTCGCGGACTGTTCGCCGGCGAACTTGTTCGCGCGAACATCGACCGTTCGCGTCCGCCGAATGTTCACGAACGTAATGCAACGTTCGCCAATTTGGGTTCGCCTTAGCTGGCGCTTTTTTTTGCCATTTCTCCCCCAGACCAGCAGATACATGGCAGCCAATCAGGAAGCTCTCCCTCCTGGACCACCCCCACACCCCCTGGACCACTCCCCTTCCATATATAAACTGAAGCCCTGCAGCGTTTTTTCATTCTGCCTGTGTGTGCTTGGAAGAGCTAGTGTAGGGAGAGAGCTGTTAGTGATTTGAGGGACAGTTGATAGTAAGTTTGCTGGCTAGTAATCTACTTGATACTGCTCTGTATTGGAGGGACAGAACTCTGCAGGGATTTGAGGGACATTTTAGGTTAGGTAGCTTTGCTGGCTAGTAATCTACCTTCTACTGCAGTGCTCTGTATGTAGCTGCTGTGGGCAGCTGTCTGTCCTGCTGCTGATCTCTCATCTGCATCTGTTCTTCAAACCACTGCCACCTAGCTGTGTGAGCTTTTTCACATTCTGTCTAAATATCAATAATAATAATACCGTCTCCAGAAACACCACCTGAGTGACGTAGTGTGATTTCTGCCCTTTACAGCACAAAACGCAGCGCTGTGTCAACAATGGATTTTTTAGAAACATATTTGCCCTTGATCCCCCTCTGGCATGCCACTGTCCAGGTCGTTGCACCCTTTAAACAACTTTAAAATCATTTTTCTGGCCAGAAATGTCTTTTCTAGCTTTTAAAATTCGCCTTCCCATTGAAGTCAATGGGGTTCGCAACGTTCGCGAACCGTTCGCATTTTTGTCCGGACGTTCGCGAACATTTTTTCCGACGTTCGCTACATCCCTACCTGTGGATGGATGCTGATTTGAAAGGGAGCTTATGATGTGTTTGCACTTTGGTTGTCATGCTCAGCTAGGATTATTTTGGGAGCCAGCCTAAGGATTAATTATCTGTGGATGCCTGACCCATCTGTGTGAGCCCCTGGGTGAGTCTGCCTGAGGGAATGGGATTGAAAGGCTCCAGCGTGTGTCCCCTGTTTGAGAACAGGCATTGTTTGTGTGCCTGCTACATGGGAGCAACTACCTCTGTCCAGCAGGAGAGGTATTTTTGCAGGTAGCGCTACCTGGGGAAAGTTAAGAACTCTTTGGGAAAAGGGACCGTGACTCTCTTTGTCCCCCAGGAGTGAACTGTGGGATTTTGCCTTGTAAAGACTGTGCTAGGATTGGGTTCCCCAAAGGCAGGATTTGATATTAATATGTGATTTGTATTTTATATTTGTTCTCTTATATAAAGTTATATTGGTTACCGCATGTGTGTGTTTACTTATTGTTTCCTTGTGGGGCCACCCGTAGGTGTATCTCCAGATCCAACTAGGTGGAGGCACTGCCATTGAGATGAATTCCCAGTACCCTATCATTTAGCAAAGGGGATTCAGGATCTGTGTATTGTAAGATATTGATGATGTACATCCTATAATACATTAAGGGGTTAAAATAGGGTTAGAGAAAACTTATTTGATTCATTGACCATAACCTTGCATATTTAGTGACTGAAATGTTAGATTAATCCACTAAAAGTGTGGTGTTTTTTTGATCTATATTTATATTTTTCACTGACACCCATATACTTGATTTTGTAAAAGGAGCACTATAATGCTGTGTGTGGCTTTTCCTGATGTCTTTTCCAGATTTTTGCGTTATACATTTATACCTCCCCCTGATCCTTGATTTTCAGGCAGCCATAGCTCACATTCATCCCTGATGAGTAAGGCGAGCGAGTGTCCAGAATTGCATTCATGTTATGAGACACTTTCTATACCATCCAACAATAAACACTGACTGAAAGAGGAGCTGCCCGAAGCTCTTCTCATGAAACATGTACGCTAATGGGATTATGAAGCTCACAGTCGACAAAAGGCAGTTTGTTTAGGATTTTCCAAAATTATCTTGAGGTTTCTAGGATGCTGGGTGTGTCATATTTTAATTTATTGGCTTCCCGAATTAAGGTACTAAGCAGAGGTAACTTGGAGAAGGGATTGAGAAATATTGTTTTTCCATTAATTAAACCTAAGGCCCTGGGAGTCTAAAACAGTATTGGGGGAATGTAATTAAAGTCGCAAAGAGAAAAACAATTCGCACCAATAAGAATAAAAATGCACAACTTGCAATGTTATATTGTTCCTTAAACTGTTAAATCGCATTGCAAACTTTAATTGCACACTCTTAAGAAGTGCTTGAAGGTGTCGTAATCTTTTGGAGCAAACATAACTTTTTCAGTAAGAAATTTTATTACATTCACTGCGCATTGGCGCAAACTATAACATTCGCAAACAGTCTTCCACTGTCGGAAGTGGTTGCTATACAGTTTCCGGGTTATAGCTATATTAAAAATTTGTTCGCGCAAAGGCATAACTTTTCACATTGCGAATAGTTTTTACGTTATCGACTTTTATTACATTCCCCCGTAAATGCTTTAAAGAAATAAAGCTGAAAAGTATGGTGTCGAAGTAAGATGTTATATAGAAATATTGATGGAGTGGGACTTACATTTAATACATAAAAAGGGTAATTTTAAACCTTCTAACAATTTGCCTTGTTTTAGGTCCAAATTTTTTTTTCCAAGTGATCAAATTACTGTTGGCAATTTTTATATTTTAAGTTTGCAAATTTTATAGTTTGTGCCAGTGCGCAGTGAATGCAATAAAACTTCTTACTGAAACATTTGTTACGTTTGCTCCAAAAGATTACGACACCTTCAAGCACTTCGTAAAAGTGGGCAACGCACAATGAAAATTCACAATGTAATAACAGTTTAATTAAGAGTATACCATTGCGAAATGCGAAATTTAAAATTTTATTCTTATCTGTGCAAATTGTTTTGCTCTTTGCCACTTTTATTACATTTCTCCATTAGTCTCTAATTTGCCCCATCCAATCGTCATCCGTTGTTTTAGTGTAGATTCCGATTTACCTACAAATAGGATTTTCTGTTTATAGAATCTGTGAAATTAGACATACAGTATCAGAAGGCAGGGAGGGATTTTATTTTGCACAGCTGGGATGGTATGTGTTACTTGCGTGATGTCCCATTTGCAGTCAGCACGGGGCTGTGCAGACTTAATATACCATAGGATGATGAATGTTTAATGCGCTGCACCTGTTCAGAAGTAAATCCTCAAAAGTTTCCACTTAGACAAATATGACTTTGTCGCTCCTTCATTTTGTCCCAACATGGAATAGAATTCTCCAAGGTGCCAGGTGATGTTCCGATGAGTGTATTGGTCATAGATCTGCACATAATATATTTTATGTTTTTTTATATTTTAGAAGAGTCATTATAAAAAAACACACGTGGCATAACTTTGATTTGCGATCTAGCTGGGAGCATCACATTGTCTGGATAAATTCCATCAAAGAAAATCAAAGCTAGATGTTCAGTTCTTTTTTATTAAAACACGAAATGGGTCATTTACGAGCGCAAATGCAAAGAGCAAAAATTTTTCCCCAGATGTCCAGTTTTATTGTACATGTGAAACAATTGGAGACGGTGCATCAAAATGAACGCAAATGTGCTTGAACTTCAAAGCACGCTGCGTCTGCAACCGACAGTCGCATCAACAATGCGACACGATTACCTCCCGGAAATCCCGCTGGCTAGAATCTAAATCGCCGGTGGGGTGGCACACAGAGCGCTTCATTTTTCAGAGTTTCCTCGTGAGGCAACTTCGGAGGACTTCGGAAAGCGCACCGATTGCCATCCATTCGGGGAGATTAGTCACCCCAAAGAAAAGGAGATTTGTCGCTGGGCGACTAATCTCCCCGAATCTGAGTGCGTGTCTCTGCCCTTATGTAACTCCTTGGCACTGTATATTCTTTCAGCCATCAGCAAGTGATGTTCCTTATTAGAAAATTGAGAGATTATAGTATCTTCTCTTTAAACATAGTACGAGTGTATTATATCTAGACTATTTATGACAAGAAGATGTTATACTGTGTTGCCGGACAACCTATTCAAGCATGTGTACTCCGCCAGTGCAGAACATATAAGGTTATAAATAATATGTTTTATATAAATCAAGTCTGTAACACCGGCTGCTTGTGCCGCAGCTCATTTATTCACAAGAGAAATAAAACATTTCTCTTCCTTGCAGATGTTTTTCTATATATAAAAAGCCGCCTGTCCTCCACGGAGACTGACATTTAATCCTTACCGTGCCAGTGGGACAGATCCAGCCAATTTCATAGAAATGGTTTGTTGCTGATTCATATCATACTGAAGGTCTTGCGAAAACAGCAGTGTTGTTTCTTAAGGTGTTAAAGTACCATTTTCCAGGTTCCCTTTGAAATTTGTCTTAAGAGCATCATCTCGGCATGTTGTAACAATACATTGGGGAAGTCTGTTCCCATCTCAGCAAAAAGGAATTTCCAGAAATACGAATCCACTGAATTCCTTGTTGGTGATCGTGAATGCTTCTGTGCAGTAAGATGCCCTCGGTTACATAACAGACCTGCTGGGAGGGATTCCAGTTATATTTAGTGATGGGCGAATTTGGGGCGTTTCACTTTGCTGAAAAATTCGCGAATTTCCTGCGAAATTTGCCAAACGGCGAAAAACTTGTGAAACGACGATGGCGTTGTCCCATTTTTTTTTCACTGCCAAATTTTCGCTGGCAAATTTTCAAGGCAGTTTTACGAATCTATTCGCCGGCAGCGAATCACGGGAATTTGCCTCGAATTCGCGCCTGGCGAATAAATTCGCCCATCACTAGTTATATTTTCTAATTTTAAAGAAATTTAAGTGCTTTTTAAGTAACTGAAGTAATTATGTATAGGTTTTATGTAGAAATCAATAGGTGCAATTTCCCCATGTTTTTCTCCCACATTTCAGCATTTTTTTTAACAAAATTCCAGCGTCATTGTGGACACAAAGGAACAATGCTCTTGGTGTTGCACCTACAGCAGTTGCATCTGATTCACCACTGTTTGGAATTCAGAGCAGAAGTGCTACTATATGGAAGCACAAGGAGTACCTTAAAGTACCTTTAAAGGAGAAACAAACCATTAATAAAAAAAAACCCTACCCCCCTACCCTACATAGACCCCTAACTCTTTACTTACCCCTCTGTGCAGATTTTGTCCAGCGGAGTTTACAGGCACCATCTTCTTCTCTTTGGTAATCTTCGGGAATAAGACCGGCGTAGCGGCGCAAGTGCAGTTGGAGAAATTTTCTGTTTCGCAACAACTGCGCATGCACTAAAACTCACGAAAATTGCAGGAGTGTGGGTCTCATTACAAGAGTCTGAAGTTGGCGTCCGCGAACTCCGCTGGACAGAATCTGCAGGCAGGGGTAAGTAAAGAGTTAGGGGCATTTGCCCGGAGGGGAGGAGGGAGGGGGGTCTATGTAGGGGAGGGGGGTAGGGATTTTTTCTTATTAAGGGTTTGTTTCTCCTTTAATGAAAGTGGTGTGACACGTAACTGACTGTGTTGCAGACATACACACACCCTAATATGCAGTGGTGTAACTAAAAATTATTCTAAATAAAAAAAATAAAATTACTCTAAAATTTGACCTTTTCTAAATAACCATCCTAATGTCTACTCTCTAGATAAACCCGTTTGGGGGGTAGTACTAAGCCTTGACTTGCAATTTTTCCATACCCAACTGATATTTTTTATTGCTCTTGCTACAAGAAGGGCAGAGATACATGCTCAGATTCGGGGAGATTAGTCGCCAGGCGACAAATCTCCTCTACTTCTGGCGACTTATCTTCCCTGAACTGCCTCGGCTAGAATGTAAATCGGCGGTGGGATGGCACTTGGAGCGATTCGTTTTCCGAAGTCGCCTCACAAGTAAACTTTGGGCGACTTCGGAAAAGGAAGCTATCCGAGTGCCATCCTGTCGGCGATTTACATTCTAGCCGGCGGGAAGGCAGTTGGGGGAGATTAGTCGCCCCAAAGAAGCGAGGATTTGTCGCTGGGTGACTAATTTCCCCGAATCTGAGTGTGTCTCTGCCCTAAATCAGGCCATGAAGGCTTGAGGAATTGGTGCCAAATGTTTCCAGTTTAAAAGATGAACATTTTTATTGATGTAAAATGATTCTTTTTCAGCCATAACTGTGCCCCGTGATATTGTCATTCCTGTGACCCCATCCAAACGTTATTCTTGCCCCATGTGACTTACAGTTCTCTTCCTGAAATAGTAAACACTGCATTACATACATACATTCACCCTCTTCTGGAATAGCTGGCTTAGAAAGGAAATTAATGAAGTTCTAAGAAATCTTCAAAGCACCAATTACCGTGTGGTTTTAAAGTAATCTGAATCTAGATTTCTTTCTGGCTAGCATTTCATTTAGGAACTCCTGGTTCTATGCAGCTTGTAGCGTGTAGTTACCTGTACCCAGAGGTTATTATAAAGGCATTTTATAAAGGTATTTTAGTAACAACATTGCAATGGCACAACTATTAAATGATTATCACAATGTTTTCTGTGTGGAAGATGGAACATGTTGGGACAGGCTCAACACCATTATTATCTAGACATGGCTAGGTACAACCTCATGAACAACAAAATAGCCCATTGTACCATGTGTGAGCAGAAAATAGAAACTTTGGGTATATTTCGTAATCATCATATTGCTTGAACTTGAATTAACTTGAATTAAAGAGACATTTACCTTTTAGAAAGCAGATCATTAAAATATGGGAAAATGAAAAGACAATTTCCATTTTGCCTAAAGATAGAAATGTCTACATTCTACCGAAACGTAATTGTAAGATGAACTTTGCCTTTAATATGCAAACAGCGTACACCTGTATATGGTTTTGTCAAAATATAAAATAACAGAAACTGATATTGAGGGTGCAAATAGGGAATGTAATAAAAGTCAGTAAAGGAAAAAATATTCACAATGCAAAAAGTTATGCCTCTGTGCGAACAAATTTTCCTTTGCGCGAATTTAATATAACGTTTGCGAATCCGGAAACTGTTTAGCGACCACTTCCGACAGAAGAAGAAGGTTTGCAAATTTTATAGTTAGCGCCAGTGCGCAGTGAATGTAATAAAACTTCTAACTGAAAAAGTTGTTACATTTGCACCAAAAGATTACGACACCTTCAAAAGCACTTCTTAAAAGTGGGCAACGCACAATGAAAATTCACAACCCGGAATGAAAATTTGCAATGCAATAACAGTTTAAGAAAGAGTATTACATTGTGAAATCTTATCTGTGCTAACTGTTTTGCTCTTTGCCACTTTTATTACATTCCCCTTAAAGGGATACTATCATGGGAAAAAAAAATTTTTCAAAATGAATCAATTAATAGTGCTGCTCCAGCAGAATTCTGCACTGAAATCCATTTCTCAAAAGAGCAAACAGATTTTTTTATATTCAATTTTGAATTCTGACATGGGGTTAGACATATTGTCAATTTCCCAGCTGCCCCAAGTCATGTGACTTGTGCTCTGATAAACTTCAATCACTCTTTACTGCTGTACTGCAAGTTGGAGTGATATCACCCCCCCAGCAGCCAAACAAAAGAACAATAGGAAGGTAACCAGATAACAGCTCCCTAACACAAGATAACAGCTGCCTGGTAGATCTAAGAACAACACTCAATAGTAAAAACCCATGTCCCACTGAGACACATTCAGTTACATTGAGAAGGAAAAACAACAGCCTGCCAGAAAGCATTTCTCTCCTAAAGTGCAGGCACACGTCACATGACCAGGGGCAGCTGGGAAATTGACAAAATGTCTAGCCCCATGTCAGATTTCAAAATTGAATATCAAAAAATCTGTTTGCTCTTTTGAGAAATGGATTTCAGTGCAGAATTCTGCTGGAGCAGCACTATTAACTGGTGCGTTTTGAAAAAAACATGTTTTCCGATGACAGGATCCCTTTAAAGTATAAAATAATTTATTTTGCTACAAAAAAATTACTTTTTGGGCAAGAAGTTTTATGACACACACTGTGCACTGGTGCAAACTATAAACCAAGTTTTTCTGATGGCAGATGATCTGACCCACAGATGTCTAGCCTGGAACTCTTCATATGCATTTAGATAAACTCTACAGTGAGTATTAAAGGAGAATTCAACCCTAAATTAAAAAAACCCTACCTACATAGACGCCCTCTCCCTTGGCAAATGCCGCTAACTTTTTTACTTACCCCTCGGTGCAGATTTAGGCATCGGAGTTCACGGGCGTTATCTTCTTCTCTTCGGAAATCTTCGGAATGAGACCAGCATGTCGGCGCATGCGCAGTTGGAGCAATTTTCTGTTTTGCGACAACTGTGCATGCGCCAAAACTCACAGAAATTTCGTAGCACTGGTCTCATTGCAAAGACTACCGAAGCGCTTGAAGATGGCGCCCGTGAACTCCGATACCTAAATCCGCACTGAGGGGTAAGTAAAACATTAGGGGCATTTTCTCACATGAGATGGGATAAATGTATCAGCTTTATTAGGTTCACGGAGATCAACACACAATCGAATACCTCCAGTTTTCTTCATTGTTACAACAATTGGTGAAACCCATTCAGAGGATTTTGATTTTTCAATCACATCTTGCTCCACCAGTTTCTTTAGTTCCTGTGAGACAGTCTCAGTATTCCTGGTTTCTTAATTCTGACTAAAGATCTAGGCTGAAAGTGTACTTCTCTGGCACCATGTCAGTATAAGCCTTACATTTGGCTTGCTGACGTTTCGGAGGAATATGTGGTGTTTATACAAATGGCCTGTAGATGTCACTGTTCTCAAGACTTATACTGTACATACTTTCTATACAGCTTGTGGTGTTAGAGTTGCTTACTGTTGTGTAATGGCTGCATGAGCCTGCTAATAAAGCACTTTTATACTCTAAAACAATTTTTTTTATAGGTTTAATGATATTTTCTCTTTTCACACTGGTGTTCTCTCTTTTCCACAATAAGTCTATAATGTAAGCCATGCTAACAACTCTTTGCTATGTCATCAGAGCAATGTATGTCAACATGTGGATAAGAGATACAGCTGTAAACTTTCTATTTTTTCTTTTATGTTATTTGCAAAAAGAAAAAAAAAAGTCAGAGCACAGAAAACATTTTTAACTTTTTAACACACTGACCATTGGGAAAAACTAGGGTTTAACACCATAACAAATATTGAATTACTAATGATTAGGCTCTATTCATTCACAAAAATGCTTACAACCAACTAGTCACCAGGTGGACATCCTTGCTGGAGTCAACATTATTGAGGAACATGGATTATGATTCTGATAAATTAATCCTCTCTAAGAAACACAATGGTCTTCTTGTCAGATCCTATTTTATACCAGTGAAAATGATTATTGTCTTCAGGTGAGGCATGTGTGGGCTGCGGGTAGAGAAGCTGTTCCAGCATGTCTATTATACAGAGAGAGCACAGTTTTGGCTGGCACAGAAGGTATAATCTGTTTTTCCAGTGCATGACTTTAACAACACAAAGAGAACATTGGGGGCAATGTGCACAGATTTTTTTTTATAAACGTGTTCTAACATAAAACAGACCAGAAGAATCCTGTGAATAGTGTCTTTTTCGACAAAAATATCTTGTACCAATCTATCCAAGAAGACTAAAAAATCATGTTTTATGTTGTTCTATTCTTAGTAGTTCCATTAATTAGTTTAATTTAATTTAATTATGATAATTACAAGTCGTTTAGAAATAACCACAAGATGATACAAATACAGGATACAACCAAAGTCTGATTACTGCTTGAACAAAACATTCTACAGGCTATACTTAGAAGTCATTAACTTGAAAAAACAAAATCATTTTGTTACTTAAGGTTTTCATCAATTCACACCAGGAGGTGACTCAAAGGAGGGAAAACCTGTTTTTTTTAAATTAAAAATGTCCAAAAGGTCATTCTTTCTCACATGTAATTGATTGCTTTCATAATGAGATAAGTAAGGCTCTGTGGGTAAAGGTATGGGATCTATTATCCAGTAGGGATGTCGCGGACTGTTCGCCCGCGAACATCGGCCGTTCGCGTCCGCCGAATGTTCGCGAACGTCGCGCGACGTTCGCCAATTTGGGTTCGCCTTAGCTGGCGCTTATTTTTGCCCTCTCACCCCAGACCAGCAGATACATGGCAGCCAATCAGGAAGCTCTCCCTCCTGGACCACCCCCACATCCCCTGGACCACTCCCCTTCCATATATAAACTGAAGCCCTGCAGCGTTTTTTCATTCTGCCTGTGTGTGCTTGGAAGAGCTAGTGTAGGGAGAGAGCTGTTAGTGATTTGAGGGACAGTTGATAGTAACTTTGCTGGCTAGTCATCTACTTGATACTGCTCTGTATTGTAGGGACAGAACTCTGCAGGGATTTGAGGGACATTTTAGGTTAGGTAGCTTTGCTGACTAGTAATCTACCTTCTACTGCAGTGCTCTGTATGTAGCTGCTGTGGGCACTGCTTCTGATCTCATCTGCTGACTGCTGTAATAACCCAATAGTCCTTGTAAGGACTGCTTTTATTTTCTTTTTTGTTTTTTTACTTTGCTACTATAAGAGCCCAGTGCTATTAGTCTAGCTGTGTTGGGGAGTGGGACTGGTGTGCTGCTCCTCCTAGTAGTTCACCACTACCAGCACCAACCAGAGTCAAAATTGTTACAAAGTATCTTATTTGCACCTGTTAGCTGTTCTGAGTTCTCTGCCAAAAGCCAATTAAGTTAGAAACTGTTTTTTTTCTGGCTGTTCAGTGCAGAGAAAAGAGGGACTGGTGTGCTGCTCCTCCTAGTAGTTCACCACCACCAGCACCAACCAGTGTCAAAATTGTTACAAAGTATCTTATTTGCACCTGTTAGCTGTTCTGAGTTCTCTGCCAAAAGCCAATTAAGTTAGAAACTGTTTTTTTTCTGGCTGTTCAGTGCAGAGAAAAGAGGGACTTTCCAGTACAAAAGAGGGACAGGGGGTTGAGTGGTCAAAAGAGGGACAGTTGGGAGGTATGCAAGTGCCACCTAGCTATGTGAGCTTTTTCACATTCTGTCTAAATAACAATAATAATTCCGTGTCCGTAAACATCACCTGAGTGATGTTTTTACAGCAGCAATAATATATTCCGTATCCACTACTGTATACGTTGCCCTTGCAGGCATTGTTTGCCCAGTCTTTAACCAAGTGCCACCTAGTAGTGTGAGCTTTTTCACATTCCGTGTCCAGAAACATCACCTGAGTGACGTAGTGTGATTTCTGCCCTTTACAGCACAAAACGCAGCGCTGTGTCAACAATGTATTTTTCAGATACATTTTTGCCCTTGATCCCCCTCTGGCATGCCACTGTCCAGGTCGTTGCACCCTTTAAACAACTTTAAAATTATTTTTCTGGCCAGAAATGTCTTTTCTAGCTTTTAAAATTGGCCTTCCCATTGAAGTCTATGGGGTTCGCGATGTTCGCGAACCGTTCGCATTTTTGGACGCAAGTTCGCGAATATGTTCGCGAACATTTTTTCCGCCGTTCGCTACATCCCTATTATCCAGAATGCTCTGGATCTGGGGTTTTCCAGATAGGGGACATTTCCATAATTTGGATCTCCATACTTTAAGGGGCAGATTTATCAACGGTCGAAGTGAATTTGAGGGAATTTTCGGAAAAAATGTGAAATTCAAAGTCATTTTTTTTGGATACTTCGACCATCGAATAGGATACTACGACTTCGATTCGAAGTAAAAACGTTCGAATATTCAACCATTCGATAAGCGAAGTACTGTCTCTTTATAAAAACTTCAATTTCAATACTTTGCCAAATTAAAGTTCTATGTTTGCCTATGGGGACCTTCCAGAGCATTTGGAAGTCGAAGTAAAATCGTTCAATCGATCGCTGAAATCCTTCGAAACGTTCGATTCGAAGGATTTAATCGTTCGATCTAACGATTTTACTTCGACCGCAGGATAGCCAAATTCGATGGAAAAAACTTTGACTTCCATATTCAAAGTATTTTAATTTGATGGTCGAATTTCAAAGTATTTTTAACTTCCAAATTCGACCCTTGATAAATCTGCCCCTAAGTCTAATAAAAAAAAATCATTTAAATAAACTCAATAGTTTTGTTTTTCCACCAAAAAAGATGGATTATATCTCCATTGGGATCAAGGACAAACTGTTTCATTATCACAGAGAAAAATTAATCGCCCGAAGAAGAGGCGATTTGTTGCCGGACGACTATATCTCCCCGAATCTTTGTGTGTCTCTGCCCTCAAAAGTAAGGGATCCTTTCCAGAATGAGAAAAGTGTGAAAATTCGCCAGTGTCCGGTGGCCAGGACAAAACTCCGCATTTCAGTAAATTAGCGTTGTCTGAGCGAATTTTCACCCGGCAAAGTGCTGCGATGGGTGGGAAGCGGACGCTGGCGAATTTTCGCCGGAAAGTAAATCTGCCCCCATGTCTGACAAATCAAAAACAAGCAAGTTTCTGGGAATTTATTAGGAGTCTAGACACCAATATTACCTCAGTCTCATAAAAATAGGAAACATTTTAATTATAATCATTTAAACATTGCGCACGGTTATTGAAATAATAATAATAACGTTATTATTTCACTATGCGCTCTAAGACCTCTGTCTCTCTAACATTCAGGCTTTGTGTACGGGGTCATATTTTAAGTCCAGTTCACTGTAATACATCATTGGTCTGTATTTTCTTTTGCCTAAATGATCTATTGGAACGAACTGGCGTTTTTTAAAAACGCATCTCTGACACAAAGCCGGCGTTTAGAGATAAATTGCTGAAAGGGGAATAGTGAAATGTAACTGGAATAAAATGTAGAATTAATTACATTTAGAAAGTTTCTTATTTCCATGAGATGGGAAAATCTCTACTGTAACCGCTAACATCATCCAAATAAATCATCGAATAAAAGCTGCGACGAAAATTCAGCAGCAAAAATACCGTCATGTCAAAAAGAAAAATTTGGTGTGCGCATAAAAATTGTTGAGTGACAAAATTATTCGGACAAAATAGGCGCACAGATACAAATTGTCGCAGGTGTCAAAATTGACCCACATCAAAATAATTATGATACCCATTGACTTCAATGCGCTTTGCAAATTTTTCGCCGATTTGCCAAACATTTTAGCATTTACCACGAAAGTCACATTTGAAAAACGTTGAAATTCAAAAAGACCAACCGAAATTAAGTTGAAGGTTTTTTTTTTGCCCGAATAGGTCAGTTTTCGATCGAATAGGTCCGTATTAGGCCAAATTCGAATCGTACGAATCAAAGTAATAGCGCATTCGATCGAATTCGATTAGAAGTTTTCCCCCCAAAAAATATTATTTTTCAAAGTCCACCAACTGACTCCACATAGGTTTTAGGAGGTCCCCCATAGGCTAAAACAACAATTTTAGAAAGTGAATGGTCGTAGTCGAATTTTTAAAGAGACAGTTCATTTTTTAAATTTCAATTCTAGATTTTTTTCAGATTCGAATTTGGACTAGTTGAAGTACACAAATAAGGGGCAGATTTATCAAAGGTCGAGGTGAATTTTCGAATGAAAAAAATTCAAAATTCGAGCAATCTTTTGTGTACTTCAACTAAGGAATAGTCCAAATTTGATTATAGAAATTTATCATGCTGGGGCAGATTTATCAAAGGTCGAAGTGAATTTTTGAAGTAAAAAACTTCGAATTTTGAAGTATTTTTTGGGTACTTAGACTAGGGAATGGTCCAACTTCCATTCCAATTTGAAAAAACTTCGAAATTCGAAGATTTTTTTGAAGTACTGTCTCTTTAAAACTTCGACCATTTGCCACTTAAAAGCTGCCAAAGTGCTGTTTTAGCCTATCGGGGACCTCATAGAACCTGTATGGAGGCAATTGGGGGAGTTTGGGAGATTGAAGGTCGAAGTAAAAAAACTTTGGAAAGAAGTAGATCGAAGTAGCGCTACTTCACCATCTAAAACCTGCCGAATTGCTGTTTTAGCTTATGGGAGACTTCCTAGAACCTATTTGGAGTCAATTTGGTGGACTTTGAAAAATCTAAGTTTTTTTGGGGAAAAACTTCGAATTGAATTCTATTAAATTCCTTTGATTCCAATTTGGCTGAATACGGACCTTTTTGACCAAAAAAAAACCGTTGAATTAATTTAGGTTGGTCTTTCTGAATTCGAATTTCTGATTCAAATTCGGCCGAATACAGACCTTTTCGACCAAAAAAAACCCCAAAAAAACTTTGAATTAATTTAGGTTGGTGTTTCTGAATTTGAATTTTGAAGTTTTTTCAATTCGAAATTCGACCCTTGATAAATATGCCCCTAAATTTATATAGAAATCGCTCAAAATTAGAATTTTTTGAATTCGAAAATTCACTCGACCTTTGATAAATCTGCCCCTTGATCTGGAGAAAAATGTTTTTTAATCAAGCTCAGAGTTAATGGCGATGGGGTTCTTTGTTGTTGCCTTTAGTCTTTTCTGGAAAGTTGTCCAAAAAGACCCGGGAAAAAAACACAGCGAGGTTAAATTCTGTATGTCTCTCCGTTCACTGATTGTGTGATTCATTTATTATCCAAGTAGAAGGCATGAAATTATTGAAAATGAATGAAAGAAATGTCTCCATAGATAAGCTTCATCACAGTATGAGGTCAAATGAGAAGAATTCTGCTGGATTGTTTTACTCCTGAATGGGTGGAAGCCAACAATACAGCGGAGTTATCAGGTCTGAAATGTGCTAGAGCTGATTTGCATCAGTGTATGGTACGAGAATTGTGTTCTTCTCAGAGAGATCAGCCTGTCTTTGTGTACAATGTAGGGTGCGTCTACGTTTTGTTGAAGCAGAGACGGGAGTCTAAGGCTATATTTAGAGGCGTGTGAATATTTCACAAGGGGACTTTATATGAACATCCTGTTGCCTCCTTAAAGGACAACTAAAGCCTAACTAAAGAAGTAGCTAGAAATGTTGTACATGATGTGTTGTGCTTCTGTACCAGCCCAAGGCAACCACAGCCCTTTAGCAGTAAAGATCTGTGTCTCCAAAGATGCCCCAGTAGCTCCCCATCTTCTTTTCTGCTGATTCACTGCACATGCTCTGTGCTGCCGTCACTTACTGAGCTTAGGGACCCACTCACAATATACAGTACACATAGAATAGAAATGTCACAATATAAGGCTGATTAGTAATTAATACAGATAATTACTACATGGCAGCACAGAAACCAGTGCAATTAGCATCAGAATTTAATAATCAGCAAACCTGTAGCATCAGCTTATATTACAGCCAGGGAAGCTCATTTTCTGCTGGATAATTAGTGACGAGCCCTAAGCTTAGCTTCTCAACAGCCAATCAGAGCCCACTGAGCATGTGAGTGTCACAGACACTTTCCAAGATGGTGACCCCCTGTGACAAGTTTGAAGTCCTGGATCATTGCTGCTATTGACAAGCTGGAACTTTAGCCTCGTGCAATAAGTTCACTATATAAAATATGCAATTTTTATTCATTTTTAGGGTTTAGTTGTCCTTTAAGAGATGCACAATCGCACTTCCCAACAACATGAGGCTTTAAATGCTACCAAAAACGAGGAAAATTCGTATCCATTCGGTCCAGTCGCTGAAGTTAATTGTAAGCATTCAGAGTTTTGTTTAGAAGGAATGCAAGTATGAAAGTGTTTTTGGAAGATTCTTGAGGAATGTGAAAGAGTCATTGCCAATTAGCCTACATGTGTTTCCTGACATTTTGTTTTGCAGGAGGGAAGTGCGTCCGATCGAGGAGATATTATTCAGCCAGACAAACCTAACGACATACTTATTCCTAAACCCAGTTCAGTCCACCCTAAATAACATAACAACGTATTGTTTGACCACAAAAAAGGGGCATTGTGCAATATGCAAGATACAGAGGATGAAAAGGGCCAAAGGTCTTCTCCATTGAAGTAATCATCTAATATGACAACATTACATACAGTACAAAGCACATTCAAAGGAGAACTAAACTCAAAAATGGTAAAAATGCCATATTTCATATAATGACCTTATTTCACGAGGCTAAAGTTTCAGCTTGTCAATAGCAGCAATGATCCAGGACTTCAAACTTGTCACAGGGGGTCACCATCTTGGGAAGTGTCTGTGACACTCACATGCTCAGTGGGCTCTGAGCAGCTGTTGAGAATTAAAGGAGAATTAAACCCTAAAGTTACCACCCTACCCTACATTGACCCCCCTCCATCCCCTCTCCCCGTGTTACCCCTAAGTCTTTACTTACCCCTAAGTGCAGATTGTGTCCAGCGGAGTTCACGGGCGCCATCTTCAGCCGCTTCGGTAATCTTCAGGAAATAAGTGCCGTATCTGCGCATGTGCAGTTGGAGCAATTTTCTGTTTCGTGACAACTGTTCATGCTCCGAAACTTGCTGAAGCGCCGGTCTCATTTCGAAGATTACCGAAGCGGCTGAAGATGGCACCCGTAAACTCCGCTGGACAGATGCTGCATGGAACACAGAAGTGTTTGCCTGTAGTAACACTTAGGCTGGGAGGTGGAGGGAGGGGAGTCTATGAAGGGTAGGAGGGTAGGGTCCGGGGCGATTCTGGCCCCTCCGCCGCCTGAGGCAACAGCAGTTGCTGCTGCCCCCCCTCCCCCGGAAATTCGCTCTTAAAGTACCAGGAGCAGCATTTTTGCTGCCCCTGGTACCTAGTGGGGCACTGCCGCCTGAGGCGACAGCCTCAACTTGCCTCATTGGCGCAGCACCCCTGGGTAGGGTTTTTTTAACTTTAGGGTTTGGTTCTCCTTTA
This sequence comes from Xenopus laevis, assembly GCF_017654675.1. Lineage (NCBI taxonomy): Eukaryota > Metazoa > Chordata > Amphibia > Anura > Pipidae > Xenopus > Xenopus laevis. The sequence continues at coordinate 9,374,076 of NC_054386.1, read as the reverse complement.
AGCTTAAAGATTGTTGCAAATTATCAAGCAGAAAATTAGTTTTGCCTGTAATATAAACTACAGGGCTGATTATTAATTCCTGATGCTAATTGCTCTGGTTTCTGTGCTGCCATGTAGTAATTATCTGTATTAATTACTAATCAGCCTTATATTGTGACATTTCTATTCTATGTGTACTGTATATTGTGAGTGGGTCCCTAAGCTCAGTAAGTGACAGCAGCACAGAGCATGTGCAGTGAATCAGCAGAAAAGAAGATGGGGAGCTACTGGGGCATCTTTGGAGACACAGATCTTTACTGCTAAAGGGCTGTGGTTGCCTTGGGCTGGTACAGAAGCCCAACACATAATGTACAACATTTCTAGCTACTTCTTTAGTTAAGCTTTAGTTCTCCTTTAAAGGAAAATGAAGCAAATGACTTTTAGCAGCTTGACAACATCCATTTCCTTTGTCTTTATTTGGGTGCTAGATTTGTTATGAGAGTTTATTTACAGCATCTCCTGAGTCACATCCTGACATTCTATGACAATAGTTCACCTCCGTTACGATGTACAAAGAGTTCCGCAGGAGATGGAAGTGGACGTAGGAAGGGATTCTCTGTATGAAGGCACATAAGGAATGGCAATCACAGAAGGGCATAGGAAGTTTCATCCAAAATATTTTCAAAACCTTTTTTTGCTGGAGATAAAACCAGGGTAAAGAAAAGGTGGAAGTATAGTAAGTTTCAGTGATGTCAACCCCCCGGGGCTCTCCAGCGGTTCCTCAAGTACAATTTTGTCGGCAGTAAACAATTGTTGTGCAACCTTTGGAATGCTGCATGTTTGACAGCCATGCTGTAAAGGTCAGTTCGGAACAATGGATGCTGAATCAGAGATAGTTTTTGCACAAATACAACATAGAGATCCTCCAATGCATTTTTTGTCGTTCCCATATAGGCATTTTGTAAGCACATATAATTAAAAAACAGTCCTGTATCCAGAAGACGCAAGCGTTTGCTTACACACACCAGCACAAAGGGCTAGTTTGGATGCAAAATTAAATGCGCCTTCACGCTATTCAAGCTACTTGCACCCATACATGCCCCTAGCACAGGGGTGTCCAAAAGGTAGATCGGGATTTACCAGTAGACCTTTAGCTGGTGATCAGTAGATCTCAAGACACTGACAACAAACATATTGTCTAAATCACCCTCCAATTTCATGCTTGATGTAGATCATAATGGGACATCATTCCTAAAAGTAGACCTTGCTTTAAAGTATGGGCACTCCTGCCCTTGTGGCTGCTGAAATCAACAGGTGATCCAGGTCAAGCTGCCAAATTGGGTGCCCACACTATCTTCCTAGATGTCGTCCCCAGCTCCCACAATCATACATAACTACATGGGGTGGAGTCAGGCCCAGATTTGTGGAAACCACCAAGGCCAGGGCCTAGGGCAGCAGGATATTAGGGGGCGGCATGCTCTCCAACCACACCCACTTTGGTTCAGAAACATTGGGGTTGAGCAGGAGATCCAATAATTTTTTAAATCTCCCGTGCACCAATCCCCATTGCTCCGGTACCATGATGAAAATTTGAGTGAATAAATGGGAGGGGACAGGGACGATGAACGACAGCGGACCTAGGGGTGCCAGCTATGTAAATCCGGCCTGGTGGTGTAGGCTAAATTCTTTAACCTTAAAAAAGTTACTTATCTTCTGTGTGAATGCAGGTTCTCTTGTACTGACTATTTGCTGGCCACGGACTCTCAAGTCAACTGTAATACAAGAAAACAAACCAAGGGTTACCCGAATTTCCATCTCACCAATGTTTGAAATGGCAATAAAAATGAAACAAACATTTTTAAAACAAAGAACAACTTACAACAAACAGCTAGTTTAATGTCCACCACTGGACCAATTTCGAAATTTCAAATTTGTCAGTCTCTACGGAACCTGGAAGGTGCAATGTTGCACCAAATATCAGGTGCATTTTTTTCCCTGGTCTCAGGTTTCCCACTTCAAAGCTTTCCTCTGTGGGCAATGCTCTTTAACTCTCAATACATCACTTCCTGACCTGTTCTTATGTAGAATAATAATATGCTTATTGTTACACAGAAATGTTTAGGCATAGTCAGTCCCTGCCAAAAATATATTACAGTTTAGCTTTCACTGGAAAGGATGATAAAGGGGTACATTTATGAAAACCAGGCAAATACCTGTGCTCTAACACAGAACAGTCTACTGCAAGTGTAAAGCAGAAGGCAATAGTCTGATTGGTTGATACAGGCTAATGCAGTATTCCCATGGTGTAAACACTAGGCTTGCTGTAACGTAGGGTATCCCAAACATAGAACTAACTCCAAGGTTGCAGTCTTACTCTTCTGCCTATGGCAGCCGCCTTTGGCTTCGGGGGCCTCCGCTACTCAGATGCCGCCAGGTCTCAACTTTAGAGAAACAGGGAAACAGTTCTGGGCAAGCAGGGGAACCAAACGTATGAGGAGGGGATGGGAGAGCAGACAGCGTAGCCGTGGAACAAGCCAGGTCAGACTAACAGACAATGCAGTACCAGGCAGTATACAGGAGCATAGTCGCGGTCACGGACCATGGTCAAACCAACAGACAATGCAGAACCAGACAGAATGCAGAAGCGTAGTCGAGCTCAATGGCCAAGGTCAGTAGTGCAGCACCAAATCAGGATCTGAAGAATAGTCAGTAACAGGCAGTGGTCAGTATAGGCAGCAGATAACAAAGTCAGGGACAGGCAAGGGTCAAGAACCAAGATCAGACAACTGGAACGCACCCAGGAACTATGGAAGGAACCTTTACGTTGGGCAAAGAACATTAGGCAAGGAGCCCTTTAAATTTTCAAATTTCACGACAAATGCGACGTCGTCAGATGCAGAGCTCGTGTCAAACATGGAAGTGGCGCAGGCGCACTTCATTCCTGAAACAGCGCAGAAGAAGGAAGACATGGCAGCGTCTCCACCGCCCCTCCCCTAGACCATCAGGAACTCTCACACTTGCATTCTTTCAATTTTATAACTACCCTTTCACCTGTATATCCCCAAAACCCATTCAGCAATATATACCTTTACTACATGCCTTGCTAACCCACTAATAGACCCTCTTTTCTGTCATCTTGTATTAACACATTACTTTAATGTAGTATTTTCCCACATTCATTCACTCATGTTCATAATAAGAAAATCGACCTCAGTAATTATTGTTCCATCCACCTATTACCCATCTGTTCAAAATGTCTTGAAAGAATTGTATACTTTCTACTTTCTTTAGTTTGAGCCAACAATAGACTTTTTGTCTGGATTCTGACTTCTTTACACTATCAAAACCGTCCTTTCAAAAACCACTATGCCGTATCCTCTATCAAAAGAAAAAAGGACAAAATACTTCTGCTCTTAGACCTCTCCGTTGCCTTTTAATAAACTCAAGTATGATGTCATCACAGTCACAATCATCAATATTGGGGATATAGTTTTAGACATGATAAATGAATGTTATACAAAGAAAAGCAGAGCAATGGGGTACAGTGGGCCACATATTTATGACTCTGTAGCACATAAAATACCACCCGGTTCAAATTCTACTTTATATAAGTTTATATCACTAAATGATGCTCATTACATATAACAAATGATGGGTGAATGAATTTGGCAGGCACGAATTTGTGGCAAATTTCCATGTTTCGCAGCAAATATTCCCCAGCACCAAAAAATTTTGGACATGCGTCGGAAAAGTCGATTGCGTCAAAACCATTATGCGTCAACATTATTCGGACACCCATTAAAATTGACGCGAGTGTCAGAATTGACACGGGTATCAAAATTTGCGGTTCCCGAATTTTTCGCCGTTCTGCGAATTTCATGGTCAATCCACAAATTTTGTGGGAAATTAGCGAATTTTTCGGGACAAATTCGCCCGTCACTACATATGACTCATAGAGCCACAGTCACTGGATGCAGTTTGATCTTAACTTTTAAAGATTAAAGAGGATCATGTATTGTTTTTTAAAGGCTACTTTTAATCACTGAACAGTATACTTTCTTTTCATGCAAATGATAATAGCATCCCTTCAATAAACATACATCTTCTGTTCAACCACAAACATATCCCTCATTATCATCAATCCAGTAGGGATTTCCATAACTTCATTGCCCTTCCTGTAAACCTCCTTTCATCCAGTCCCAGTGCACGTCCTTGTGTCACCTTCACCATCTCATGGAAGATAAATTTGTTATTTCTGCACTGGCCTTGTAAATATTTGTACAAATAGATCTCATCCGTTTATGGTGCCTCATTTCTGCTTTCCTCCTGGCCTCAGTTAAATTTGAATTTATGATAACGTCAAACAACGAAATCTTTTTTACCGTCATCCTTTATACTCTTCCTATGCAAATTGTGAACTGAAGTTTATTCTGCTGTACAAATATGGATACTGTAAACTGCCTACTGTATGTATGTATATGTATATATATATATATATATATATATATATATAAACTGCCTACTGTATGTATGTATATATATATATATATATATATATATATATACATACTTACAGTATGTTATTTGTTTGCTCTATTATAAAATATCAGCTTCACCATGAGATTCTTTTCCTACTGATAGGATTGTATCTTGCTGAAGTTATTAGAACAGTTCTAGACCTTGTAGAATAAGTTTTTAACTATTGCCAATATTATATAATGTAATATATAAATGATATGGCTAACACTACAAAGTAATTTTTGGGCTATAGTTGATATGGGTTGATAGATGACATATTGAATATTTTTCAGTTAATTGCACAGACACTATGGGGGCGGCAAAAGCACATGCGGGAAAAGTCTACTTCTGAATTATAAAAAAAAACAGAATGAGGAGATGAGGCTCATTAATTGAGGGGAAAGATGAGATGTCATTGTATGTGGATCTGTTTCATCAGGATGTTTGAATGAAATGCTCTTTTTTTATTGCATTAATGGACCCAGAAACATATTTTGTACCACTATGTAGTCTTCTCTTTTCTTTTGCATTGTGTTAAAACACAAACAGATACAAAAAAGTATTGTAGAAGTGATACCTATATTGGCTAACAATAAAAATACACTGTAAGCTTTCGGAGCATCAAGGTTAGATCCTGTCAAGGTTATGCACTTTGGCAGAAATAATATAAATGCAAGTTTCCTTAAATGAGAAGGATCTTGGGGTTTTTTGTAGATAACAAGTTGTCTAATTCTGGGCAGTGTCATTCTGTGGCTACTAAAGCAAATAAAGTTCTGTCTTGCATAAAATATAGAGCATAAACTCAAGGGATGAAAACATAATTCTGCCTCTTTATAGGTCCCTGGTGAGGCCTCATCTGGAGTATGGGGGCAGTTTTGGACTCCAGTCCTTAAGAGGGATATAAATGAGCTGGAGAGAGTGCAGAGACTAAGTGCAACTAAACTGGTTAGAGGGAGGGAAGACAAATTATGAGGGGAGACTGTCAAGGTTGGGGTTGTTTTCTCTGGAAAAAAGGCGCTTGTGAGGGGACATGATTAGACTTTACAAGTACATTAGAGGACATTATAGACAAATAGCAGGGGACCTTTTTACCCATAAAGAGAATCATGTACCAGAGGCCTCCCCTTTAGACTAGAAGAAAAGAACTTTCATTTGAAGCAACGTAGGGGGTTCTTCACAGTCAGGACAGTGAGGTTGGGGAATGCACTGCCGGGTGATGTTGTGATGGCTGATTCAGTTAATGACTATAAGAGGGACTTGGATGATTTCTTGGACAGACATAATATCAAAGGCTATTGTGATACTAAACTCTATAGTTAGTATAGGTATGGGTATATAGAATTTAATTAAAAGTAGGGAGGGGTGTGTGTATGGATGCTGGGTTTTCATTTGGAGGGGTCGAACTTGATGGACTTTGTCTTTTTTCAACCCAATTTAACTATGTAACTGAAAAATACCTCAAAGCCTTTATCCATGACAGCTCTAAAGGGTTCTGACAGTTATTGCATGAAAAACACATTTAAGAACAGCAGTACCAGTCACAGATACAAAACACATGTTCAGTCAGTAACATTACCAACAATATGTATGCCTGCCACACAGGATTATGTACCATCTGATACAACAGACAGGAACTCGGTCAGTATCCTATTATTAGATCTTCTGTATTGTCCGAACTATAGAATACCCTTTTTTTGTTCTTTATGGTAAATCGTTAAAAAGCAAGATACCAGAAATACACTTACAAAAAACAACTTTGGCTTTGACTTCTGCACAAATGGTTATACAGGGTTATTGGATTTGTACATAATAATGGAGGAATAACATGGGGGAAGGGAAAATAAAAAAAAAAAAAAAAAAAGGGGGGGGAAGTGTATCCAGTATTGTAAGCTGGTGAGCAGTAAGGTACACTTACCAAACGACTGCTTTCTAAACTAAGGTCTGTTGGGCTTAATGAAGTCGTTTGCACGTGGATAGGAAACTGGCTACAGGATCGGGTACAGAGGGTGGTTGTTAATGGGACATTCTCTACTTGGAGTAAGGTTCTTAGTGGGGTCCCCCAGGGCTCAGTATCGTGTCCACATTTATTTAACTTGTTCATTAATGACTTAGGGGAGGGTATTGTAAGTAATGTATCAGTGTTTGCAGATGACACAAAATTATCCAGCCCAATTAATTCCATCCAGAATGTGGCACTTGCAACATGATCTTGACAAACTGGCAATCTGGGCAGCTAAGTGGCAAATGAGATTCAATGTTGATAAATGTAAAGTCCTGCACCTGGGATGTAACAATATCCACTTATACCCTTAATGGGACTGCACTAGGCAAATCCATTATGGAAAAGGACCTTGGAGTCCATGTAGATAATAATCTTAGCAAGCAATGCCAGTCAGCAGCATCAAGGGCAAATAAGGTCTTGAGCTGTATTAAATGGGGCAGAGAGTCACGGGAGGAGGGGGTCATTCTTCCACTTTATAGATCACTGGTAAGGCCCCATCTAGAATATGCTGTACAGTTTTGGTCTCCATCTCTCAAACAGGACATTATTGTATTGGAGAAGGGCAACTAAGCTGGAAAAAGGTATCGAGGAAAGACTGGCCAAATTGGGGATGTTCACGCTGGAGAAGAGGCGCTTAAGGGGTGATATGATAACTATGTATAAATATATAAGGGGATCATATAATAATCTCTCTAATGATTTATTTACCAGTAGGTCTTTCCAGCTGACACGAGGTCACCCATTCCGATTAGAAGAAAAGAGGTTCTGCCTAAATATTGGGAAAGGTTTTTTTTTTACAGTGAGAGCTGTGAAGATGTGGAATTGTCTCCCTGAATCAGTGGTAAAGGCTGATACATTAGATAGCTTTAAGGGGTTGGATGGTGTTTAGCAAGTGAGGGAATACAGGGATATGGGAGATAGCTCATAGTACAAGTTGATCCAGGGACTGGTCCCATTGCCATTTTGGAGTCAGGAAGGAATTTTTTCCCCCTCTGAGGCAAATTGGAGAGGCTTCAGATGGTTTTTTTTGCCTTCCTCTGGATCAACTGGCAGTTAGGCAGGTTAAAAAAAAGTTAAAAGGTTGAACTTGATGGACGTGTGTCTTTTTTCAACCTCACTTACTATGTTACCAATACTAACAGGGGGTCCAGGTGCTCAAGCCCCAGACCTTCATCTTTGGGAGGTAATATCATACATTCTCAATTCAGTGGCAGGCTGGCACAAAGACTGGACTTGGACTCCAAAATATGATGCAAATTTATTACGCAAAAAGGAACATCTATGCCTATGACTAAGTGCCCACAAGGCATGAAACGTGTAAGGCCACCCCGTAATATGTTCCTTTTTGCATAATAAATTATTTTTATTTGCATCATATTTTGGAGTGAAGTCCAGCCTTTGTGCCAGCCTACCACCGAATCGAGAATGTATTATCAGATTTGTGTTAATGAGTAAAACGAAAACATAAGAAATAAGTGTAAAGTATCCCAAAACTGGAAACTGAACTGGCAGGAGAGCAGGGTGTAAGAGGCCACTATGGTGAAACACGCCTGGCCTATACGAGACTATAGTATTTCAGGCAGCTGCAAATTCTAAAATCCCAGTGCATCATGCCTGCAGCTAGAATTATTTTTAGAATTCACTAGACACGAGCCCCTCGCGTAGAAAGCGGAGTTTGCATTATCTTCTATAATTTACCTGATCTCTGCTTAAACAAACTCAAAACTTTTAATCATCCAGCCCCGTGAATTACAAGGGCATCGTTTTTGTTCCTACAGAACATTATTTTCCTGCTTATTTGCATTTCTTGCTTGAATTGACATAACGAAGCTTTAATTATGTTCCAGAGAAAACAAAACATCAATTTAGGAGCTGAACTGGTAATGGTGCCGAGACATTCAGAACAAGACCAACACATGGGAATAAAGAGGAGAATAAAAGCCTTTTACTTAATATTGTTATAAAATGCTTTAATAAATAGTGTTTTTTTTTTAAACATTTTAAGAACATGTCAAACAAAATGCACTAAACAGAATTATCTGCAAAGCAATATTGCCATTTGGGTATAAAATTATTAGTTTCAAGCATTCATGCTCATTGGCCAAAACAGGTAACTTTACTTCATTGGTAGTCCAATAGCAAAGGGTGCAGTGTTGCATTGCTTTAAAAAAATTAAAAAAAACACAAAAAACTCGGCCTTCGATGCAATTATAAACAATCTGAAAGAACAGGGAAATATGCTGCAAACCTTGATTTTGAATAACCAATTTTCTATAAGGTAATTCATTTTGTAAGATTACAATTTTTAACTTTTATATATATTTTTTTTTTAGTCAGGGAGAAAAAGCCAGTAACTAAAAAAATAAAACTAAAAACCAAGTGGGAGAGGGGAGCAAAAAGGAAAATATTGTTCCCTTCATTAGGTTTGTAGTGTACAGGAAATAAAACACATTGGGTAATAACACAAATAAAGGAGAAGGAAAGTCTTCTTCCACTTGGAGGTGCCGAATGTTAGGCACCCCCAAGTGATTGTATTTACTTAGCTAAAACCCTGGGCCGTTGCTTCTATCAGCAGAAAACTGCACCGGCCGGGGTTATACCAGTGAGCACCAGCTTCTTTCTTCTCGCGGTGCATGCGCATTAGTGTAAAGCTCAACTTTAACTAAAAAGTTGGCTATTTTGTTCAACTGCGCATGCTTCTGCCCGAATAATTTGAAGAAAGAAGAAGCAAAGAGGATTGCTCTGTGGTGCTTTTCGATTTACCGCGCATGCACAGCCACGAGAAGAAAAGAAGTCAGAAGAGAATCGATCTGTGGCGCTCACTGGTATAACCCCCGGCCAGTGTCTCCTGATAGGAGCACCGGCCCAGGGTTATTCCAGCGAGCACCACAGAGCCATCCTCTTCCAGCTTCTTCTTTCTTCTCGCGGCTGCGCATGCACAGTAGAGCAAAAAGCCGAGATTGAACTAAAAAGTCGTCTATTTCGTTCAACTGCGCATGCGTCTGCCCCGGGAAATTTGAAGAAAGAAGAAGCAGTTAGAGGATCGCTCCGTGGTGCTTTTCGCTCTACTGTGCTTGCGCAGCCGCGAGAAGAAAGAAGAAGATGGAAGTGAATCACTCTGTGGTGCTCGCTGGAAGAACCCTGGGCCGGTGCAGTTTTCTCCTGATAGGAGCACCGGCCCAGGGTTATTCCAGCGAGCACCACAGAGCCATCCTCTTCCAGCTTCTTCTTTCTTCTCGCGGCTGCGCATGCACAGTAGAGCAAAAAGCCGAGATTGAACTAAAAAGTCGTCTATTTCGTTCAACTGCGCATGCGTCTGCCCCGGGAAATTTGAAGAAAGAAGAAGCAGTTAGAGGATCGCTCCGTGGTGCTTTTCGCTCTACTGTGCTTGCGCAGCCGCGAGAAGAAAGAAGAAGATGGAAGTGAATCACTCTGTGGTGCTCGCTGGAAGAACCCTGGGCCGGTGCAGTTTTCTCCTGATAGGAGCACTGGCCTGGGGTTATTCTAGCGAGCACCACAGAGTGATCCTCTAACGGCTTCTTCTTTCTTCAAATTTCCTGGGGCAGACGCATGCGCAGTAGAACGAAATAGCCGACTTTTTAGTTAAAGTTCGGCTTTTCACTCTAATGTGCCGCGAGAAGAAAGAAGACACGGGAAGAGGATGGCTCCGTGGTGCTTCTTGCAAGAACCCTGGGCCGGTGCAGTTTTCTGCTGATAGGAGCACCCCGGGGTTTCAGGTAAGTCAATACATTCACTTGGGGTGCCAAATGTTAGGCATTCCCAAGTGGAAGAAGACTTTCCTTCTCCTTTAATGAACAGGTCTGACAGAAAGGGTGGTATGTTTGCCTCCCCTCATCTTGTTTGCCCTGACGCACAAGGTTAATGGAACTGCCTGTGTACTTGGACAAAAATCCTGAATAACTATTTACACACAATGGTGTCGCAATGGAAATACAAGACTCCTAACATTGATTATATTAACATGCCTTATTAAATCTAGACAACAAAACAAAAGAAAAACAAAAAACCATGGGGTTGGGAACATTCTCTATGAAAAGCCAGTCACTAAACTTCCCTTTCTGCAACATAAATTAAAAAGGAATGGCATGTCCAGAACAAAATAAAATAAAAAAAAAAAAACTTTAATAAATCAAATATACAGAGCAATTTATTTAATATATACATATTTACAAAAATATTCATTCACAAATAGAAAATAAACCGTATCTCTAAGAGGATTCCCCCTATTGCTCTGCTTACAACTTTAAGCAGAAAGGGTAGTCTTTGACAGTTGCTATAAAAAGTTTTAATCTCAAGGCACTTGTCACATACATCAATACTGCAATCCTAAAAAAAACAAAAACAAAAAAACATAAAAGGCCACTTTTGAAGTCAACATTGAAAGGTCCGAGACATTTTTGTCTCCGGTTTTAGTCATTCCCATTAAAATAATCGTAAGGCAAAGAATTAAAGGACCAGTAACCAATTTTTTTTTTAAAAAATTCGTTAGTATACATAGAAAAAAAAAAAACCACAAAGACAAATTAAACTTTAAAATCGCAAAGCCTTTATTAAGAAATAACTTACCGAAACTCTGCTTCCAATCCTCTTCAGAAAAGGCGACGGATTGACGATCCATCATGCGGCGCTCGATTTCTCTTCCCTTGCCATCTCCTATAAGGAAGACAGGGAGGAGAAATCGAGCGCTGCACGATGGATCGCCCGATCGCTTTCTGAAGAGGAGTTTCTGTAAGTTATTTCTTAATAAAGACTTAGATTTTAAAGTTTAATTGTCTTGGTGTTTTTTTTTTTGATGTATACTCATTTTTTTAAAAAAAATTTTTGATATCACTGGTCCTTTAAAGTAAAAAAACAAAAAATGCAACAAGTGTATGTGAGCTGGGAATAGACAGATTAACCCTTGTCTGGCCGCTCTCTGCAGTACAATACTTCGCTCGTGACCTGGGCTTTCGTCAGGGGGCGGGGCAGATATACCTTCGCTCATTTGCCTCAACCAGGAGGCTTTAAGCAAATTACCTGCGTTAAATTATAAGATTACAAAAAGGAAATACATTCTGTAAACAAATGTACAATTAAGCAACAAACTGAACGTGAGGATATTGTGGAAATCCAGCTATGACGTTTTTTTTTTTTTTTGTTTCCTCAAAATTCTTGAGGAGCTTTCAAAGCAAAAATAGCAACTATCAAAGATTTCCGCTCATCTTTTTTGCCAAAAATAATTTATAGAAAGACAACAGGAACAAAAAAAAATACATTTCTTACATCTTTAAGAAATGAACAGACTCCAGAATTTAGTCCTAAACCTCCCTGCCACTGGTTGGCAGAGCTAAACGACACAGGCCCCTCCTAGGACGGAAGGAACGAATGAAATGGAGATGATGAAATGTTGCCTCTCTCAGGTTCCCATTCCTAGCCAAGGCACAATGTCCCTTATTACGCACATGAGGCTGTAGTTCCTTCAGTGGGATGTATTCACATTTTTAACACGTCGGTTATCTATTTTGAAGTGACTTGTCCGATGGGGTTTCTTAACAGGGCTGCTCTCTGAGCAGTCAACATCCCCTTTGCTCGGTAAAGTTTTTGGGCCTGTCTGAGAGAGACATTTGTCCACCTCGGTCACCTCCTCTCCGATCTCCTCCTCCTTTTCCTCCTCTTCAGTATCATAAGTTCTTTTCTGATGAGAAAGGAAATTTTTGCATTCATAACGAATGTCTTTGTAAGGCGCCCCTATAGGGTTCCAAATGGGATTCAAAGGCTCCCTTTGGTTATTTGCACGCTCTTCTTCTTGGCACCTTCTCTCTCGCTCTTTTCTCCTCTTCCGCATCCACCACACACAGATTATTATGCATGTTATCCACACAATACTGAAAACTGTACAGAGTACCGGGATAAGGTAATCTGTAAGAGATTAAAACATCAGAAACTCATTGTAATAAATTGTTGCACAACACATTTTATACATGAAGGGCGAGGCTCAGGAAAAAACAAACGGAGGAGATTTTACAACATACCTGAATGAGAACTGCCAACAACCATCGTTTCCACTTTGACTTCCATGACAGCCAGCAGTACTGTACTGTTTTGCCTTTTTGTAATTGAATTAACAATGGTATTTGCAGCATTTTGAATCAGACTGTTGTCCTTGTCATCTGCCTGTGAGATAAAGGACTGCGGGAGAGAAAAATACTTTGTTAAAATATATATATACTTCATGCAGAAAATAGAAGAGAAGAAAGACCATACCTGCTTTTCCCTTTATTTCAGATGCATGATCTCTTCCAAAGACACCATTAGTCGGGGGTTGGGAGAGGCTCTCTCCTAAAATGCTCGCTCTCCCAACCCCCGCCTAACGGTGTCTTTGGAAGAGATCATGCTAAATAAAGAGAAAAGCAGGTATAGTCTCTCTCTCCACAAAGATAATACTTTTTTCACTTAGGATAGGGCTGACGCTTGGACACTGCCTTGATGGGGCGCGTCAGTTTATGCATGCTTTGTAACTAAAAGTGTCTTTTTTAAGAAAGTTACAGTTCAGTTGTGCAAGAATATTTTTTTTCAGGGGGTTATATATTGAGAGTGCTGGGGCTACCTTGTTTAGCGTGTGTATATTGTAAAATATAAGGATATAATAAGTCACCGAGGAGTTCCATGACCATATAATGGAACAGGTCATGGAACTCCGAGGTTACTTATGATATCCTCATATTTTCCAAAAAGCGTTACTTTATTTTAGGGATGCACCAAATCCACTATTTTGAGTTCGGCCGAACCCCCAAATCCTTTGCAAGGGTTCGGCCGAATACCGAACTGCATCCTAATTTGCATATTTGCATTTGCTTTGTGACAAAAAAATCACACGATTTCCCTCCGCACCCCAAATTTGCATATGCAAACTAAGATTCGGATTCGGTTTGGTTGGGCAGAAGGATTCATCCGAAACTGAATCCTGCTGAAAAAGCCCGAATCCTGGATTCGGTGATTCCCTACTTTATTTATTATAATACACAAGTTTTAGAGAGTCATGTGACAAAAATTACATGACTACTCACCGTTTATAAGGATATAATTTACAAGATATTCATAGCTTTTGTGTATTATAAGGATATAATTTACAAGATATTCATGGCTTTTGTGTATTATATATATATATATATATATATATATATATATATATATATATATATATATATATATATATATATATATATATTTTAATATTTTTTTATGTAGCTATTTACAAATGAGCTGAATTATATCCAAGTATAGCATAACATACAGTTTAAAGGGGTTGTTCACCTTTGAGATAACTTTTAGTATGATGTAGAGAGTAATATTCTGAGACAATTTGCAATTGGTTTTATTATTGAAGGCTTTTTGCTTTTTATTCAGCAGCTCTTCAATTAGCATCTTAAGCAATCTGGTAACTAGGGCCCATGCATTGATTTGAATAAGAGACTGGAATATGAACAGGAGAGGCCTGAATAGAAGGATCAGTAATAAAAAGTAGCAATAACAATACATTTGTAGCCTTACAGAGCTTTTGTTTTTTAGAAGGGGGTCAGTGACGCCCATTTGAAAGCTGCAAAGAGTCAGAAGAAAAAGGCAAATAACTATAAAAAAAATAACGAAACCCCAATTGAAAGTTGCTTAGAATTGGCCGTTCTAGAACATAAGAAAAGTTACCTTAAAGGTGAACCCCCCCGTTGATGGTATTTCTCAGTACAATCATAAGAAGTTATGCAGTATCAGTTGAATTGTATAAAGTGTGCAGAATGAAACGGATATAACTTCTTATAATTGTACTGAGACACTACTTGTGTATAGTATAAACAATGCTTATTTAGCAGTCAGCGCCCCTGGGCTGGAACATGATATCCTCATTGACATCTTGCTACAGAATTAGAACACTAAATCATTACTGGAGGGATATGGGAGGCAAGAACGGGAAACGGCGTCCAGCAATTCTGTCATGACTCACTGGAAACTTCTGTGGAAATGTTACGGACTTCGCTCAAAAGGGTCTTTTTGAAATTGAAAAAAAATATGCATTTGGTGTAGATCAATTAACTTAATCTATTGTCAATGAATACACTGTAAGATGCATTTTGATTCAACAGTTTACAAGTGTGTTACTTAGGAACAGTTACTTACTATGGCAACCTCTATCGCTTTTTCCATGGAATTGGATACGTCGCACAAAACAACGAGCTGCCTCTCTTTTGATACAGTCCTAATCGAGGGCAAATATCTGATCTCTGAACAGACACTTTCAACTGTCGTTCCCTTTAAAACGAAAAAAGGGAAACAAATTTTGTGTGATTTATTCAGTGCACTTGTACAAGAACAACATATTACACAGGACTGAGGGACAGGACATATGTTTTTGGAAAAACATTAAAGCACTGCGCATAATATAAGGCATCTCTGTGCCAAGGAGAAGGAAAGGCTAAAACTAAGTAAGCTTTATCAGAAGGGTCTATATAAATACACCAGTAAATCCTCAAAGTAATGTTGCTCTGAGTCCTCTGTCAAAAGAAACAGCACATTTCTTTCCTTCTATTGTGTACTCATGGGCTTCTGTATCAGACTTCCTGTTTTCAGCTTAAACCTCCAGGGCTTGGGCTTGAGCATGCTCAGTTTGTTCCTCTCTCCCTCTACCGCTCCTCACCTCCCTGAGCCCAGAGCTATGAGTGAGCAGGGAGAGACTCGGGCAGGAAGTGATGTCACCCCACGCTAATATGGCAGCTGCTATCCTAAACAAACAGAGCTTCTAGAGCGGTTTACTCAGGTATGGTAAAGCATTGTGCAGAATAAATAAAGTGTTATAGCTTGCACTATTGCGGTTAATCTATTGGCAATAAACTGCTTTGGTAGCTTTCCTTCTCCTTTAAGTATATGTCAAAGGGGTTCATAGAACAAAGTGGGGATTATTTATAAAGTTTGCGCAGCGCATATTTATTTGCAAATGGTTGTACTGCCCATGTTTTTTTTCTGAACACTAATATATTGCACTGCCTTTCTGGTTTTTGCAAGTTCGCAATGAGAATACATTTTCGCAAATGAGACTGCTCGAAAATAGCTCTGACGGTAACAAATTTGCAATTGGGAAAACTGTTTTGCGAATATCTCCACCACCAAAGTTGTGGTGTAATTTAAATGTGAAGGGGGTTATTAATCAAAGGGCGAATTTATCTCAATATTTTCTACTACAAACTCCTATCAAATCCGCTCAGGTTTTTACCTCTTATTTATTATTACATTTTCCCGAAAATTTGCTTTGCGTGAAATAGTTTGATTTTCGCGATTTTTTCTCCCAAAAACTCTGAATACGTCAGGGTATTGCACAAAACCCAGCGCACATCAAAAAATCATTGGGACTTCTCCCATTGACTTATATGCAACCTCGACAGGTCGGAGATGCTGGATTTTGTGATTCTGACTTTTCCATCCTTGGGGTTTAATAAATTCCGAAAAATTCGTCCGATTTTATATATATATATATATATATATATATATATATATATATATATATATATATATATATATATATATATATATATATATATTATATATATATATATATATATATATATATATATATATATATATATATATATATATATATATATATATATATATATAAAATCACCAATTTTTCCTGATTGTTGCATTCAGAGTTTAGTAAATAATCCCCAAAGTGTGCTCATAATATTCGCAATTTTTGCCATATTTAAAAAGCTCAATTGTGTTTGCACACTCTTATTCAGCTTTATAAATGTAACCATGCGCAGTGCAAATATATGTGCGAACCAATCTGCCCTGTGCAATGTTTATAAATGAGCCCCAGTGTTCTTACAAATCTTACTGTATAATAGCTGAAAAGTAGGACAAAAATATGCATTCAATACAAATAATGTAATTCATTAAAAAAAAATTAAAAAAAAAATAAAAACTAAAAAACAAAAGTCACAGCTGGTAAACATGGGTAAGGGCTTTTGATTGAATGTGTTCAGTGAGCTCAAATCAGGACTTCCTAGTTAGAAATGTGAATAAACACGGTAATTATAGATCATACGCAGCGTATTTCTGTATATGTTGTACATGAAAATAAACAAATCTTACCGGTGGAACTTTGTCACTGTTGAAGATTAGAGTTATTTTTGCACAATTATTGTCCAAGTAGTCCGAGTGAGGCAGACACTTGACGGCTGCTGGTAATGGAGCGTTACATTCTCCCCATTCCCCGCAAGGTGGCTGGAAACATTTAAATGGCGTCACTCTGGCTTCACAATCCTGACCAATAGGGCACTGGCTCTTGTCTTGAGACTGTTCCGGCAAACAAGGCTTTGGGCCACACCATGTCTAAATGCAGATGTGAGAAACATGGTCTACATTTCATTACATAACGAAGATCCAAATACTTTGACATGAAATGGTATTTAAAGGAGAACTAAACCATAAAAATTAATATGGCCAAAAATGCCACATTTTATAGGGGTGCACTGAATACACTATTTTGGTTTCAGCCGAACCCCCGAATCCTTTGCAAAATATTCGACCGAATACCAAACCAAATCCTAATTTGCATACGCAAATTGTTGGTGGGAAGGGGAAAACATTTTTTACTTCCTTGTTTTGGGACAAAAAGTCACGTGATTTCCCTCCCCACCGATTCGGATTTGGTTCGGCCGAATCCTGCTGAAAAAGGCAGAATCCTGGCTGAATACTGAACCGAATTCTGGATTCGGTGCACACCTAATATTGTATTTACTGAACTTATTGCACCCGCCTAAAGTTTCAGCTTGTCAATAGCAGCAATGATCCAGGACTTCAAACTTGTCACAGGGGGTCACCATCTTGGAAAGTGACACTCACATGCTCAGTGGGCTCTGATTGGCTGTTGAGAAGCTAAGCTTAGGGGTCGTCACTAATTATCCAGCAGAAAATGAGCTTCCCCTGTAATATAAGCTGAAGCTACAGGTTTGCTGATTATTAAATTCTGATGCTAATTGCACTGGTTTCTGTGCTGCCATGTAGTAATTATCTGTATTAATTACTAATCAGCCTTATATTGTGACATTTCTATTCTATGTGTACTGTATATTGTGAGTGGCTCCCTAAGCTCAGTAAGTGACAGCAGCACAGAGCATGTGCAGTGAATCAGCAGAAAAGAATGGGGAGCTACTGTGGCATCTTTGAAGACACAGATCTTTACTGCTAAAGAACTGTGGTTGCCTTGGGCTGGTACAGAAGCTCAAAACATAAGGTACAACATTTCTAGCCTCCTTCTTTAGGTAGGCTTTACTTCTCCTTTAACTTGAACATACCTTGGTACAGTCAACAAAACCATCCAAGCAATGGCAGCTATTGCACTCTTCCACCCATTTTCCGCCATGGGGATACTGCATTCCTTTAAGCCAACAAGATCTTCCAAATCCAATGACTTCATTAAGACAAAAAAAGGAAGGAAAAAAGGGTTTAGATAACTTTCAACTCCCCTCCCCCCAAAATAAAAATAAATAATAGGAAAAGAATGCACATTCATGGTGTCTCTCAAGGACTAAGGAACATAGCAATTACCTTCTTGGCAACGGAGGCCAGCTCTTCCAGATGGGCAGGTGCACCTGTAACCATTTATTTCATCTATACAAGTGGCGCCATATGCACAAGGGGAAGACTGGCATTCATCGATGTCTACAAAAGAGAATCAACACAATAATGATGAATGGAATAGAAGCATTGAAAAGCATTTCAATTGAATATCTGCCTAATTGGCAGTGGATAGAGCTGCTCAGTTTACAGTTGAAGCATGTGTAAGGTACAGGAAAAAACAGCACTGAAACTCTGCTTGTAATGGGGATTTAACGATTAAAGTGAAAATCCTTACTTAAAGGTATACTGTTATCGGGAAAAAAAATTTGAAAATGAATCAGTTAATAGCGCTGTTCCAGCAGAATTCTGCACTGAAATCCATTTCTCAAAAGAGCAAACAGATTTTTTTATATTCAATTTTGAAATCTGACATGGGGCTAGACATTTTGTCAATTTCCCAGCTGCCCCATGTCATGTGACTTGTGCCTGCACTTTAGGAGAGAAATGCTTTCTGGCAGGCTGCTGTTTTTCCTTCTCAATGTAACTGAATGTGTCTCAGTGGGACATGGGTTTTTACTATTGAGTGTTGTTCTTAGATCTACCAGGCAGCTGTTATCTTGTGTTAGGGAGCTGTTATCTAGTTACCTTCCCATTGTTCTTTTGTTTGGCTGCTGGGGGGGGGGGGGGAAAGGGAGGGGGTGATATGACTCCAACTTGCAGTACAGCAGTAAAGAGTGATTGAAGTTTATCAGAGCACAAGTCACATGACTTGGGGCAGCTGGGAAATTGACAATATGTCTAGCCCCATGTCAAATTTCAAAATTGAATATAAAAAAATCTGTTTTCTCTTTTGAGAAATGGATTTCAGTGCAGAATTCTGCTGGAGCAGCACTATTAACTGATTCATTTTGAAAAAAAATTTTTTTCCCATGACAGTATCCCTTTAAAGTATGTGATCAAATAATGAATCCATAAATGTTTAAATATTTTGGCTTAGTAGAAGATGCAGGACAACCCCTTCCATTAAAACAGACTATGAGCTTTTATACTTGACTTAAGGTGGGCAAATGAATGGCTGCTATACTTCACGGACCACGATCTACTGGCGAATGCCACCCTTGGCAATGATTTTTGTAACTGTGAATTCCAATAAAAGCTTTGAGTTGCAATAAAACACCAAAGAAGTGAAAATACCAGTACAGGTACCATCATTTTTAAAGGAATAGTAACACCAAAAAAATGAAAGGTTCAAAAGAAATGATAATTTAATGTACCATTACCCTGAAAAGCTAAAACTGTCGGCTTTATTTCTGCAGGGTGCGAAGGCTAGCCCATATAAAATTACTAGTGAGATCTTGGCACACAGAGATTAGACGCTACTCATGCTATGAGATCAGAATTGCCCGAGGTGGTAGAGAAATCGCTTATGGTAGATTCATCATTTAGAGTGTCTTATATGAATCCTTATACTAATGTATGAACCATCATTTGGGAGGTTTACATCTGTTTTAGCTAGGGATGCACCGAATCCAGGATTCAGCCTTTTTCAGCAGGATTCGGTCAAATCCTTCTGCCCGGCCGAACCGAATCCTAATTTGCAAATTAGGGGTGGGGAGTAAAACCAAGGACTTTTTGTCACAAAACAAGGAAGTAAGAATGTTTTCCCCTTCCCACCCCTAATTTATATATGCGAGAAGGATTTGGGGGTTCCGTGCATCCCTAGTTTAAAGGAACAGTTTAAAGGAACAGTTTAAAGGAACAGTTTAAAGGAACAGTTTAAAGGAACAGTTTAAAGGAACAGTTTAAAGGAACAGTTTAAAGGAACAGTTTAAAGGAACAGTTTAAAGGAACAGTTTAAAGGAACAGTTTAAAGGAACAGTTTAAAGGAACAGTTCAGTGTGAAAATAAAAACTGTGTAAATATGGTTAGTCAAAACTGTAATGTATAAAGGCTGGAGTGACTGGAAGTCTAACATAATAGCCAGAACACTACTTCCTGCTTTTCAGCTCTATAACTCTGAGTTAGTCAGCGACTTAAAGGGGGGGGCCACATGGTACATATCTGTTCAGTGAGTTTGCAATTGATCCTCAGCATTCAGCTCAGATTCAAAAGCAACAGATATGACCCATGTGGCCGCCCTCAAGTCTCCGATTGGTTACTGCCTGGTAACCAATCAGTGGAAACCAAGAGAGCTGAAAAGCAGGAAGTAGTGTTCTGGCTATTATGTTACACATCCAGTCAATTCAGCCTTTATACATTACATTTTTGGCTAACTAACTAGATTAGATTTTTTTATTTTGCACAACCCATCTATTTACCCAGTTTTTATTTTGACACTGTACAATTCCTTTAAGCGCTGCTACTAACCCAAAGGGGACGCTTAACCCTAAATGCCATAAGAATAGCTTGATTCTCAGTGAAACGCTCATGTAAATCCCCAGTAAAAAGCCATTTTCGGTAACCACTATCACATGGCATTCTTCTAAAAAGGAGTACTTACTGATTCTGCAGTCAGGTCCTGCAAAGCCAGGGGCACATTCACAGCGAAACCAATTCACTCCATCAACACATATTCCACCATTGTAGCTGCAAAGTAAAGTAGAAAAATCCATTTTAGATGGCCTGAAATAGGCTTTTAGAGGACTGAAATATATTATAAGAAACAGAAAAGCCATTAGGTTGTGTATTCTGCCAGAACAGTTTTCTGTGTTTTCATTTAAAAGCTTGGTTGCTCAGGTCTCGGCATAAAAGGGTGTACATGAACTATAAGCCCATACTTTACTAATGTGGGGTCTACTTTTAGTGATGTTGTCCCATTATGATCTACATCCATAAACATTCATTTCATATGTAATCTTAACATAATAGATATATGAATGAAAAAGGAGGGTGATTTAGACAAGCTGTTTGTTGACAGTGTCTTCAGATCTACTGATCACCAGCTAAAGGTCTACTGGTAGATCCCAATTTACCTCTTGGACACCTCTGCACTATATGGACAAAAGTATCTGGACCTCTGCCTGTCAAACATATCATTTGCAAAGCAAGAGTATTATTATGTTATTGCCCCACTCTGTGCTGCTGTACTAG
The DNA here is from genome assembly GCF_017654675.1 of Xenopus laevis. Taxonomy (NCBI): domain Eukaryota; kingdom Metazoa; phylum Chordata; class Amphibia; order Anura; family Pipidae; genus Xenopus; species Xenopus laevis. Next base: position 9,352,877 of record NC_054386.1, on the reverse strand, counting down.
CCTCTATTAAATGTAGAAATACAGTTGCTGAGATTTCACTTTTTGTATGCATGTATGTATAACTTTATTTGTAAAGTGCTGTTAAGGAGCTGCATCGATGTGCAGTACATAAAAGTACAATATATATATATATATATATATATATATATATATATATATATATATATATATATATATATATATATATATATATATATATATATATATCACATAAATATATACAGAACCATATCAGGACAAAGAGCTTAAGTGCTATGTGGTAAGAGACATAGTAGGAAGGAGGCCCATGCCCCGTAGAGCTTACAGTCTAAGTGGATGGGAGGCTAACATACAGATACAATTTGGAGATGAAAAAGTGCACAAGGTAAGGCATAGTCAGTAGGCACAGGACTAGGCTAATTTTCTAGTGCTCCAAAAGGTAGGCTCTTAGTTTTTTCTTGAAGAGAGAGATGGAGAGAGGATTCCTCAGGGATGGAATTCCAGAGGTAAGGAGCAACAAGAAAGAAGGGTTTGAGACGAGAGGTGGCAGTGGATGGTGTGAAGAGAAGGTGGCTCTGAGAAGACGAGCAGGAACGTATAGTGAGACAAGAGAAGAAATGTAATGAGGAGCAGAGGAGTGAAGGTCTTTGAATGTTAGTAGAAGAGTTTTATATGTTATCCTTTGCTTAACAGGCAGCCACACTAAGGATTTTAGTTGGGGTTGAGCAGGTTCCCTTTTAGGGCAGAGGCACACAGGCAGCTTTAGTTGCCTGGTGAGGCAACAATCTCCCTGAACTGCCTTCCCCCTGCTATAATGCCTCAAGAGGAAACCTCTGGCAACTTCGGAAATCAAAGTGCCGCGAGTGCATTGGCGCAGGCGTTTTCTCATAGCAGGCAGAAGGCAGTTCGGGGAGATTGTCACCCCGCAGAAGAGGCGATTAGTCGCCAGGCGACAATCTCCCCGAATCTGCCCCTGCCCTTAGGAGAGATCAGAAGGATCCTGGTAGCAGAGTTTAAGATTGATTGGAGGGGAGAGAGATGGGAGTCAGGAAGACCAGTTAGGAGGAGATTCCAATAGTCTAAACGGGGTAAGATAAGGGCATGGATTAGTGTTTTGGCTGTTGTTTGTGAAAGAAAGGGGCGTACCTTTGCTATATTACGGAGGAAAAAAAGACAGGTTTTGGCAGTATTATTAATATGATTAGAGAAGGAGAGGGACTAGTCAAAGATGACCAGCAAGCAGCGTGCTGAGTTAACTGGGTTTTAAGTCACAAGAATATTATTGTGGTTGGGTGATCAGGTTTAGGGCTCAGTTTTCTAATTCATCCAATGTGTGTTCCATTGGGTTGAGGTCGGGGCTATGTCTAGGAGTATTGTTGCTTGAATTTAACTAGAAGAGCAAACATTTGACAAACTGAATTGTTGGAAAGGTGGCATCCTAATACGAAGCAGTACGACTTATGTTACTGCCATTGTTTGTGGACGTGTGCTTAATTATATGTTGGAGTTATTGATGTGGCTTAAGTTGCTTCCATTAATAAAAAGTGGATACATTTCGTCTAGATACTTTTGTTCATATAATGAATATTTTTAAACATTAGAACCTACCATAAACACAATATACATTACACAGCTGGTTTTCCCTAGTATATACAGTATTATAGACCAGCCTTCACCTGCTGAAAACGATCAGACACTCCATATGTTCAAAGTTATCCTGCGTGCTAATCCTAATTTAAATTTAGAAAAGGTCACTTTTTTCTTTAGATTCCTATGTATTAAGTTTAACAAATGTATATTCAGCTTCCTTGGACATTCAGTAACACATACTTACCATGGATAAGGATTGCAGTCATTGGTATCTGTAGAGAGAACAGAATTTGTTAAAATAACGAATTATTTTAAATATAACACACAAATCATTTTCTCCCCTGTATGGAAGATTACCAACTGTAATATTGCATTTACACATTCTTAGGTAATTACTGTGGGTATGGGGTAATCAGTGGCGTTTCCTACTGATGTTAATGGGAGGTGACTTATGGAGGGGAGCGATTATCACATGGTCACCCTGTTTAATATGGAAAGGTGCTGGATGATATAGTTGTCTGCAGATCTTCATTCCAGATCTATACTTTTACATGCATATACTATTATAAATTGAATTCAGGGTGGCCAGGTTGGCGGTTTTTCAGCCAAATTGGGCTACTAATTTAAAGCCCGGGCTGTTTTTGAAAGTACAAACTAGCCAGAGTACGGTTTTGGGCTACTTTTTGGGATTTTGAAAACCAGCCAAAGTCTTTTCTTGCCCTAATGCATGTTGGGTATTTTAGTTTTTGTTTAACAATTTGCCAACAGCCAAGTCATGGGAAAAAATTTTTTTTTCAAAATGAATCAGTTAATAGTGCTGCTCCAGCAGAATTCTGCAATGAAATCCATTTCTCAAAAGAGCAAACAGATTTTTTTATATTCAATTTTGAAATCTGACATGGGGCTAGACATATTGTAAATTTCCCAGCTGCCCCAAGTCATGTGACTTGTGCTCTGATAAACTTCAATCACTCTTTACTGCTGTACTGCAAGTTGGAGTGATATCACCCCCTCCCTTCCCCCCCCCCCCAGCAGCCAAACAAAAGAACAATGGGAAGGTAACCAGATAACAGCTCCCTAACACAAGATAACAGCTGCCTGGTAGGTCTAAGAACAGCAATCAATAGTAAAATCCAGGTCCCACTGAGACACATTCAGTTACATTGAGAAGGAGAAACAACAGCCTGCCAGAAAGCATTTCTCTCCTAAAGTCCAGGCACAAGTCACATGACCAGGGGCAGCTGGGAAATTGACAAAATGCTAGCCCCATGTCAGATTTCAAAATTGAATATAAAAAAATCTGTTTGCTCTTTTGAGAAATGGATTTCAGTGCAGAATTCTGCTGGAGTAGCACTATTAACTGATGCGTTTTGAAAAAAACATGTTTTCCGATGACAGTATCCCTTTAAGCATTCTCGCATTTTCTGCTGACTTTCCTCAATTTCAGACAATTTTCGGAAAAAAATCTGCTGGCCACCAAAATGTCCAGACGTTAAGCGGTTTTACCAATATTTATTGAAATTGTATATGTAGTATGATCTCACGCCGCCTCTGTAGTTATGCTCCTGGTGACGGACATATCTGTTCCATTTTGCTTCATGGAAAAATTTACGAAACAGTGAAAATTTGAAAATTTTCACATATATTCATTTATTGTTCAGACTTTTTATCACTGCACATATTGTGCTGTTTTTGGGCTACTTTTGAAGTGCCTCTTGGCTAGTTTTGTAGCTGACTTTGGCTGGTTTTGAAAATTAGACCTGGCAACCCTGATTGAATTCTACTTTGCACCCATTTTTTAATGCACATACTACCAAATGTGTGTGTGTGTATAGAGTGGGTGTAGTGTGCGTGTAGTGAAACAAAAGCACATCTTAAACTTTAAGCCTTAAAGGGTATTTAATCTCAGAGAAATATGGTTGGGAAAAAGAAAAATCAGTAGACAGGAGCAGCTCAAGCTTACAGACCTTAGGCCCAAATAGTAAACCTATATGCAACATAATTTCATTTGAAACAAGCTTTTTATGCCCTCTGGTTACATCCCATCCCAAATGAGTCAAACATGTTGACAACCAAATGAAAGGATAGAACACGCAGAATGGACACACCCAATATCCTAAAGGTATTAAAAAATAGCTTACTCTGTGTGCAGGTCCGTCCCTCCCAGCCTTCTTTACACATACAAGAAAAGGAATCTCCGTTGCCCACACAGGTCCCTCCATTTTCACAGGGGTTTGGAAGACAGCTGCTGTTCTTTGCTGTTGGTGAAAGAAGTATTAGTTGTAGGTTTAACCACGTTTTGTTTTAAAAAACAAATGAAGTGTGCATTCAGCAGAACCGTAGGCAATATTTAGCCATAAATAAAAGTTTGTATCTGTGAGATGGTGACACAATTCCTGGCAAAAATCAGAATAAGAACACCAGTAACAAACATACTCATGAGGAGAATACCAAATGGGGCAGAACAGTTGTCTAAATGAGCTTCCAGTCTGTGTTCTACTGCTGGGCTTTTCTGTGTAGCCCATAAAGGTTTATATAAGAGAAATGCATGCAGACAAATCACACAACGATCCATGTTTCTGCAAGCTGCAACAGGACAACATTATAATACTTTATTACAAAGAAAGTAATCAGAAAGGAAAAATGTTACTATAGAAAGCCTCTCAATTTTCCCAAGTCTCCTAAAACATTATAATAAAATATCAACAGTGATCATGGAATTATTATCTGGCATTTACAGTATAATGGTGATTTTAAACCAACCCCCGCTACTCAAAAGACACTGCATGCATGGGCTACCTTCTGTTCATAGAAACTAAGTCTAGCTATATGGCAAATACTATTTGCTACAGGGTTTAAAACGGCATTCCAGTGCTTTACAGGTGGTAGAAAATATCCTTACCAAGGTTACATGTGCTTCCTTCCCAGCCAGGGTGACAAAGGCAACGGAACGAATCTCCCGTATCATAACAAGTTCCCCCATTACTGCATGTATTGGCATCACACTGATATTCACCTGTCGAGTAAAGTAATAAATCAATTTATGCAAATCCACGCCACACTCAAGATTATAAAAGTGACTGACTGCCATATCAGGCCACATAGTGACTTCTTCAACTGTAACTGATGGCATAATTAACATGACTTAGAGATATTCTATTTCCCAGGATTTTAACAACTCGTGTTAAAGGGGACCCGTCACCAAAAAAAATAATATTCCAAATCCTATTTTATCACGTAAAGGTGGCCATACACGGGCCGATAAAAGCTGCCGACAGACCAAGTCGGCAGCTTATTGGTCCGTGTATGGGGGCCCCCCCCCCCGACAGGCTTCCCTGATCGAGATCTGGCCGAAAGTCGGCCCTAGGGCCCACGATCGGATCAGCCCGATATTGCCCACCGGTGGGCATATCGGAATGAGATCCGCTCATTTGGTGACATCGCCAAACGAGCGGATCTCTCTGTGTATGGCCACCTTTAGTCAAGCAAAATGAACTTTAATTACACTATATAAAGTTTTTGAAACTTGTTTCCTTCGGTCTGGGAATTCATAATTATAGAAAGGTAGTAGCCATTTTGTGGACACTGTTATTAAGGCAAGCCTTGCATCATCTCAAAATCTTGCTTGTGCACCAGAATGGGGGACCTATGGAAAGCTAAGGAAAGCTATGGAGGCATTTTATTACCAACAGATAAGCCACAAAAGTGCAAGCTATAACACTATATTTATTCTGCAGAATGCTTTACCATACCCGAGTAAAAAGCTCTAGAGGCTCTCTGTTTGTTTAAGATAGCAGCTGCCATATTAACTTGCTGTAACATCACTTCCTGCCTGAGTCTCTCCCTGCTCACTCATAGCTCTGGGCACAGAATACAGCAGGGACGAGGGGAGCAAACTGAGCATGCTCAAGCCCTAGCCCTGGAGGTTTAAGCTGAAAACAAGAAGTCTGATACGGAAGCCCATGAGTACACAATAGAAAAGAAATGTGGTGTTTCTTTTGACAGAGGACTCAGAGCAGCATTACTTTGAGGGTTTACTGGTATATTTATATAGACCTTTCTGATAAGGCTTACTTAGTTTTAGCCTTTCCTTCTCCTTTAAGAGAACTGGAAGAATGTGGGGAGAGCAATGACATCTAAGAAGTGCTAAATGGAAAGTGAAAGTAATTTTTTATAAGGCATAGAGGAGGGGCAGGCAATATTTGATTGACAGCTGCAATTTTTACATGAGTTTACAACAGCTTCAATAAAAAAAAAAGAATTTGGGTTTCATGTTTAATTTGAAATTGACTTTTATTATACAGGTTTTTATGTCTGGGTGACAGGTCCAGTTTAAGAGCTACTGTCACTATCACTGCCATTAAAGTCTCCAACTGACCATTAAATACACTGATGATTTCAACTGAATAAGAGACATCTACTTACGGGAGTGACACGTTTTGCCTTTCCAGCCATTTTTACATTGGCAAGCGAAATCATTCACCAGATCTATGCATCTGCCATCATTCTGACATGGATTGGGGTTGCAGTCATTGTAATCTATAAATGGCACAAGGACATTTTCAAAATACAAACACAAAAGTAGCTTCTACTGACTGGCATTTTATGTTACGATAGAAGTAGATCATGCTGAAAGTATATTATGCAGTACAGGAATCCACAAAGGGAACTTGTTCCAACCTACTTATGTCACAGAATTCTCCTCCCCAGCCGTTTGGGCAAAAGCACTTGAAAGAATCAATTTCATCCGTGCAAGTCCCTCCATTCTTACAAGGGGTCCCAAGACAGTCATTTATATCTAGAGGAGAGAGAATACCAGCATGAGAGAGACACAAATGAAAAAAAAAACCCTTCATAGTCGTACTATGTATAGGGAAATATTAATTTAATACTTACTCTCATGGCAGTAAGATCCCGTAAATCCTCGGTTGCAGGAACAGGTGAAATTTCCTCCTGGTTGACTAATGCACCGCCCGTGAGGCCCGCAAACATTAGAGGAGATGTAACGGATACCTTCCTGGGTGGCATTAGTAGAAATCGCTATTGTACAGCTGTCTATGACTAAAAATAAAAAAGGCACATTAGTGACACGGAGACCCTCACCATAAGCTGCATAAAAAAGAGTTGACGGACAAAACGAACTTCAAGCTGAAACAGCATCCGACCACTAACATTTGTATAACTGCAGAACAGTCATTTATGGCAAGCCTTTTCCTTCTACACTTGAAGGAAAAGGCAGTACAGTAATGAAAAACTTTTAATTTTATAAGCAGAACCTTCTGAAAATTAGGATTTGCGTTAAAGGAAAACTATACCCCCCAAACAATGTAGGTCTCTTTAAAAAGATATTGCATAAACCAGCTCATATGTAAATAAATCATTTTCATAATAATATACTTTTCTAGAAGTACGTGCCATTGGGTAATCCTAAATAGAAAATTGCCATTTTAAAAAAACAAGAGCCGCCCCCTGTGATCGTAGGATTCACGGTGCACACAAACATACCAACAAACCATACTTGTTAGGTCACATGAGCCAATTAACAGACAGAGTTGTGTCTTTTGCTTCCTCACTTCTTCCTGTTACAGTTAGAGCTGCAGTATTTCTGGTCAGGTGATCTCTGAGGCAGCACACAGACCATCACAAAATGGTGGTTCAAGGCAAGAGATGTAAAAGGGCAAGATTTACTTAAATATATAGACTAGTTTGGCAAGATTCTTTAATAAGTCACTTAATATAATATAAACTGTTGCTAAAGTGTTCATTTTGGGGGTATAGTTTTCCTATAAACAAAACACTTCACAATGGCAATAATCTTTTGTCATTTACCTTTGCAAGAGCTATTTTTACAGTGGTCTTTGAGATGAGTACAATTCTTCCCATCATAGTCATCTGAGCAAGCACAGTAATAATCTCCTTCTGTGTTATAGCACCGAGCTTTATTCTGGCAAGGGTTGGGCTCACAGAGATCAACGGCGAGCTTTAAAAGTACAAAAAAACAAAAAACCCACAGGTTTAATAAATGCTGCAAATTAATGATATTCAATTACATGGAAATACATTACAATTGAATATAAACTGAATAGTAATCACCCATCCAAAAATACGGGATCTCTTATATGGAAACCCAATATCCAAAAAATATCTGTTTATTTCCTTATCTAACCACATTTCTCCCAGCAGAGAGCTGAAGTGATAGATCGTAGGCCCTGTGTCGGTGTTCCATCTACAATGCAATAACCATGAGCTGGTTCAAAACAGATCCCGAAAGCCTTCAACTGTCAGCAGATACTTGGAATTATCGGCAGAGTAAAGCAGAAGCAGGAGAGAGCAAGTGTCTATGAAAGATGCAGTTTCGTTACATGGATTTGGAGAGTGCGCTGCAGTCGCAGGTTGAAACCCCATCTGCAAGAGCTATCAGCACAAAAATGCCCAACTTAAACAAATCTTAACACATGTAAACCTTTATGCAGTTATATCCTTTTAAGGAAGCCCTTCATCTTAATAGATGGGCTTCAACTTGTCTCGGCTGTATTTATTTAAGCCAGATACAGCAATGTCATAACCCCGAAAAAGTTTCATTGCTGCTCTTTTTCCCTTAAATACTTGAGCTGCCTCTTATCGCATTTTCTTACAGCCATAAAGGATACGTGTATGCAAAGTAGTCAGACAGATCAGCAGGAGAGCAGGGGGTTAGGCTTAGGGAACTGTTCTAAACCATTAAAAATCATGAAAAGTCTGCATATTTTTTATTGATATATATTGCAAAGTTTCTTGAAATTATGTTTACTTTTCAAAAAAGCTAAAGTTTTGTTTTTGTGGAGTTCCCCTTTAACATAGCTGGCTAATTTGCTTTATTCACAGAGAGTTGTTTTTTTTCTAACTGTAAAAGGTTAACTTTTAGCAAGCAAGATGCTATGGAAGTGCTGCACACACACTTTTCCCCTTGCTTGCTATTTTTCCTACCGATCTGTTGGACTCTGAAGAATTTCCAGATCTGGGAAGAATAATTAGCAGCGATGTCCTGCACGGCAACCATGTGATGTAAAGCAGCGCAGCCACGTGCATAGTTAGCTAGTCACTTAAAATTTCAGGCGACAGCTCTGGCAGTCCAGCTGCTTTTAGAAAAGGCAACGGAACTGGCTAGCAAACAAGTATTTGACTGAAAACTGGATTGTTGTAAAATACTAGCCAGGAAAAACTTTTGGTGGATGGGGACACCAACTTATTCATTACTCACAATGATATCCTTTACAACAGGGGTCGCCATTCTTTTTAGGCTCGGGGACCAAAAAAGAGCCAAATTTTTTCCCCCCAAGGACCTAAATTACCTATATGCAAATGGGCCACAAAACTAGTGGATGTTATTATTTAACACTGGCATCCAGATGTTATGAAGTCAATAAAGAAAGTGCAGGACACCAGCTGAACTTGAAAACAAATGCTAACTTGAGATACCAGTTAAAGGAACAGTAACACCAAAAAATGAAAGTGTTTTAAAAGGGGTTGTTCACCTTCCAAACACTTTTTTCAGATTGTTCCCCAGAAATAAAAGACTTTTTTTCCAATTACTTTCCATTATTTATTTTTTACTGTTTTTCCAAAATCTAAGTTTAAAGTTGAATGTCCCTGTCTCTGGTGTTTCAGTCTGGAAGCTCAGTAATTCAGGTGCGGACTCTAAACTGTTAGAATTTTGCAACATTAAGGGCTCTTACTGACGAGCGTTTGTAACTGCGATCCCCTGCGTTCCGGTTTTCTGCGTTCAGCCGCAGCGGAGCGCAGGAATAGACGCATTAGGTTTTTGTCAATGGGATGTACTCTCACAGGCGTGTGTAGGGGCCGAACGCAGGAAAAATGCAGCATGTTGCTTCTCAACCTGCGTTCGGCGCCTACACGCCTGTGTGAGTACATCCCATTGAAAAAACCTAATGCGTCTTTCAAACGTTTGTCAGTAAGAGCCCTTAGTTGATCCATTTCTCAGCAGCATCTCTGGAGTATTAGCAACTATTGTATCAATTCTAACAGCTGCCTGTAATGAAACCCAGAGATTCTGCTCAGCAGGGACAAAGATAAGAAATGTATCAACTAAATGTATCAATTTAGAACAGTTTACAGGGTCAGCGACCCCCCCTTCCTAAAGTTGCTCTAGAAGGTGAAAAATGACACTCTACTAACCAATATTAAAAAAACGGTGACACATAGAAAATAATTGGAAAAAGTCGATATTTCTTGTGATCTATCTGAAAACAACTAGTTGTTTAAAGGTGAACAACCCCTTTAAATTAGGGACGCACCAAACCCAGGATTTGGTTCGGGATTCGGGCTTTTTCACCAGGATTCGGCCCGAATCCTTCTGCCCGGCCCAACTGAATCCGCTTATTTATATAAACAATAGTAGTGTTTCTGTAGCAAACACACCAGTTTTACCAGTGCAGGACAACACTACATTATATTTGTATTACTTTAAAACACTCATTTTTTGATGTAACTGTTCCTTTAATTATAAATGCACACTTTCTTCCAATAAAACAGGGCTGATGCCAGGCTAAAAATTGTTAGATTTTGAATGTTATAAAATAAACAGGCTGTTTAATTGTCTATTTATCTACGCAGGTCGTGTGAAAGAAAAAATAGCTTCCACTCCCCTACTCTGCAGACATTACTGTTCCCAATTGGCTTGGCTGCCTAACAAAATGTCAAGATTTATTCCCGAAGACTGGAGTACGTCAAGTGATGCAACAAGGAGTCTGCTTTAGAGAGATCCACTGGAAAGGACACCGAAAAATTGCTGTCCTGAATCTGAGGGGCACTGAAGTGAGAATGAAGTGGCCATTCATTTTAACCAGTAAAATCAAGCACTTTATTATTTTTATTATAAGGAAATTGTAAGAGCTGGTCTACATTTTCATCTAGCTTTGCTAAGCAGCCTTTGGCAGCCTCCTACTATATAGAAACCTCATTATAATCCCCTTTAAAAAAAGAATTCTAGAGGTGTAGTGAGGAAGTCATTATGGATTAACAATTAGAACACAGCAGTGGGCAGCACTCTCCATAAGCTCATAGCTCATTCCAGCATTCTTGTGCGTTTTTAAAAACTCCCCTAAACTCCCAAAAATTTGAAATTGGACCGATCGAAATGTATTAATAAAATAGAATTTTTTTAAACGAATGTAACTGACCCGAAAACTTTGATCAAATCAAATTTGAATCGATTAGATTCAAATTTTAAAAACTCGATTAGAGTTTTTTTTTCTTCAAAACAAACTGGAAAGTCAGGAAGGCTGCAAACAACTCCATGTTTATCCTGGACCTCTCCCATCGACTTAAACAGCGATTCTGCAGGTTTTAGGTGGCAAATAGTCAAATTTGAGTTCTTAATGGTCCAGAGTATGATAAAGCTCGTAAATCGAATTCAAATTTTTTTTAAAAAAAAAAAAACAAAAAAACCTCTAATCGAATTTGAATAACTAGTTGAACTGGACAGTTTTGACCATAAAAAAAAAATAGAATTTTCAATTCAACCCTTGATAAATTAAGATTTAGAATCCTGACCTGAATGCGGATTTGATGCATTCCTACCAAACACAATAAATAAGTCTTAGTACCCACAGCATTGGGCAAGCGGTTGCACCAGGCAGGGGTGAGGGCTTTTGAGATTATAAGGCAATATCACCTTTATTTATAATCAATCTGACTACCTGTCTGTGTGAGCCAATCTCTGTATATATATCTGGATGCCGGAGCAACTCTTATAAAGGTGTACGTTGCCTGGGTGCAAAAAAAGCCCAAAGGGATACAAGTATATGACGGAAGGAGGCTCACACTTACAGGTCTTACAAAGAAAATAAAGGTGTTTATTAATCAAAAGGGACTAATATATATATATATATATATATATATATATATATATATATATATATATATATATATATATATATATATATATATATATATATATACATATACATATATATACACACACACACACAGGCAATCAATTCCCTTCCTCTTAAAAGCCTGCTTATTGATTTTCGAAAGTGAAATACTGCTTATTCATCATACGCAGAGATATCTGTGCTGTGATTGGAGCATTATGTTGTGCTAAGCAATTAGGTTTTTTTAACTTGGGAATCAAAAGGACTCTGAGAAAAGTAGAACGTTCTTAAGAAGTCGCATATCAGCGGCATTCATTTGCTTCCGACTGAATCATTTCCCGTAAAAGAACAAGTTTAATAGCTGGTAACAAGGATATAGACAAAGTGGCTGAAACTTCCTGCAATTCTTATGGATTTTCATCAGGCTCCTTGATCTTTCAAAACAAAAAATAGTCTGAGCATAAGCAATAGAGAAGGGATGCCATCCTGTCTTACAGTATATGGATATGAGAACGTATGATTCAACCACCAGATAAATAGCCACCTGGTAATCTTGAGTCTGAGACTGTACTCATCAGTTCAATGCTCCATCACCTCTGGCTTATTGCTTGTGCCAACACTTATTACTATCATTTTGGACAAGCTTTGTTCATGCATGTGGTCTCATAGACTTTAGATGTGCATATGCAGGAGAATAAGGGGTAGATTTATCAAACAGTGAAGTTAGAGATGGCCACAGTCCTCTAGAGTGAAATTCCACCACTCTCCATTCATTTCTATAGGATTTTGAAAGGCATATTTATCAAATTAGGAGTTTTCACCCATTGATAATTACTCTTTAAAAAATCCCACAGAAATGAATGGAGAGTGGTGAGGTTTCACTCTAGAAGACTCTGGTGATCTCCAACGTCTAGGGATGCACCGAATCCACTATTTGGGATTCAAATGAATCCCGAATCCTTGGTGAAAGATTTGGACGAATACCGAAATGAGACCTAATTTGCATAAGCAAATTAGGAGCAGGAAAAGAAAATGTTGAAAAAAAAAAATCTTTTGTAACAAAAAGTCACGTGATTTTCCTACCCGCTCCTTATTTACATATGCAAATTAGAATTTGGTGCATCCCTAGTAACTTCACATACGCCTTAGTCTGTAACTGGAAAAAAAAAAAAAAAAAGAAAACCACAAAAAAAAAAAACAAACAAAAACAAAGCACCAATGATTAGAATTGAAAACAACAGTAACATTAAAAGGGATCTCTACCTACATTCTTTGCATAATAAAAATTTTACTTTGCAACTTTCCAATCTACATGCTAGAGTTTTCAAATTACAGGTATAGGACCCGTTATCCAGAATGCTCGGGACCTGGGGTTTGCTGGATAACGGATCTTTCCATAATTTGGGTCTTCATGCCTTAAGTCTACTAGAAATTCATTTAAACATAAATAAACCCAATAGGCTGGTTTTGCTTCCAATAAGCATTAATGATCTCTTAGTTTGGATCAAGTACAAGCTACTGTTTTATTATTACAGAGAAAAAAGAAATAATTTTTAAAAATTTGTATTATTTGGATAAAATGGAGTCTATGGGAGACAGCTATTCCGTAATTCGGAACTTTCTGGATATCGGATTTCCAGATAAGGGATCCTATACCTGTATTTGCAAAGCCATGTTCCATTCTGCACTGCTGATTCTTGCTCTTGAAATAATGGAGCAGAAACCAGCCCTGATGCAGGCAATACTCTGATTAACTTCTGCTATATGGACTACAGTAAGAAGCAACAGGGCATAGCATCATCTGCAAAGCTTGTGATCTTGTTATTGCTGCATTTGGGCAATCAATGTACTTCATCCAAAACACGAGATATCCTACTTGCAAAATCAATAGGGATGCACCGAATCCAAGATTCGGTTTGGGGTTTGGCCAGGATTCTGCCTTTTTCAGCAGGATTTGGATGAATCCTTCTGCCTGGCCTGAACCGATTCCGCGTGATTTGAGGGAGGGAAATCTCATGACTTTTTGTCACAAAACAAGGAAGGAAAAATGTTTCCCCTTCCCACCCCTAATTTGCATATGAAAATTAGGGTTCAGATTCGGTTCGGTATTCGCCCAAATCTTTTACAGGATTTGGGGCGTCAAAATAGTAGATTCGGTGCATCCCTAAAAATCAACACAAATATGTTGCTTAACTATATGTCCCACTGGGTGCTAGGAATTGTAGATCAATTAAAAAAAAAGGACAATATTGCTGATAAATGGTAACATGTTAAAAGTTAGTGCTTCTGCAAGTCACTGAAATGTGCAATACTAGTCTATGTATGTTACAACACCTCATTATAATGCAAAGCATTGCTACAAATAAAAGTAGTCCCTTCTGAACGGTGCAGCCCAAAGCCCACATTTAATCTCAGAGATAACAATGAGGCCTTCCCCGGCTTTCCCAGAGGCCATGGTTTAGCAGGAAAAGCAGAGGAAAATGCACATCCATTATCAGTTCTGCCAAGACATCCTGCACTTCCCTAACGATTACTAAGACGGGTTATTTCCCACTAGTTCAATCACTTTTTAACTCGCATAACAGAGACTGCATTCATATTGCAAGTCTCAACACTTGCACTTGCCCATGAGCGTCTCTTTGTTGTATTCTCAACTGGCAGAACATCCACACAATTCTGAATCCTTTCTGGAAAGATACTATTAATTCCACTCCTTCTACAAGAAAGTTGTTTTAAGATCCACCACTGGTTTGTTGAAGTAAAATAATATTTCACATATATGCAAGAGTTTACAGAGATAATGGCAAACAAGATTGGCTTTTTTTTTTTTATTCTAGCATGTTGATAGAATGATTTCTTAATAATAAAGAGGTAGAGTTAAAACTTGAACCTACAGCACCTGGCACCACAGAGCTTCTATCAAGGCTTAGTTGAGGAAAAAGGCCATGGCAGCTCTCCTTAGATTTTATGGTTAAGGGATGGCATTTTTGTTTTTCCTCCTTGTATCAAAACTGGCATTTAGGGAGCATGATTCCAATTAGCGTATGGTAAACTGTAAAATGGCATTTGTAACTTTTTACATACAGCAAAACATGAAGAACTGGTCACTATCCCTCTAAAGGTTTAAAGGGATACGGTCATGGGAAAAAAATTTTTTTTCATAACACATCAGTTAATAGTGCTGCTCCAGCAGAATTCTGCAGTGAAATCAGTTTCTAAAAAGAGCAAACAGATTTTTTTTTTTATATTTAATTTTGAAGTCTGACATGGGGCTAGACATATTGTCAGTTTCCCAGCTGCCCCCAGTCATGTGACTTGTGCTCTGATAAATTTCAGTCACTCTTTACTGCAAGTTGGAGTGATATCACCCCCTCCCTTTCCCTCCCAGCAGCCTAACAACAGAACAATGGAAAGGTAACCAGACAGCAGCTCCCTAACACAAGATAACAGCTGCCTGGTCTGGATCTAAGAACAGCACTCTATAATAAAATCCAGGTCCCACTGTGACTCTTTCAATTCAATTGAGTAGGAGAAACAACAGCCTGCCAGAAAGCAGTTCCATCCTAAAGTGCTGGCTCTTTCTGAAAGCACATGACCAGGCAAAATGACCTGAGATGCACCTACACACCAATATTACGACTAAAATAAATCCACTTGCTGGTTCAGGAATGAAATTTTATATTGTAGAGTGAATTATTTGCAGTGGAAACAGTGTAATTTAGAAATATAAACGACATCTTAAAAATGATGACAGAATCCCTTTAAAGCCAGCAGGACACATATACAAATTTGCTAATTCATACAAGGCATCACGTAACAGCAATTATCTAGCCTTGGATTGCTCTAAAAAAAGATAAAATTTCCCATCCA
Organism: Xenopus laevis; assembly: GCF_017654675.1. Classification (NCBI taxonomy): domain Eukaryota; kingdom Metazoa; phylum Chordata; class Amphibia; order Anura; family Pipidae; genus Xenopus; species Xenopus laevis. The sequence goes on along the minus strand of NC_054386.1, from coordinate 9,337,563 downwards.
CCCAACCCATCAGAGATTCCAGTGCACTCCTCACCTCACACAGGGTTCCAGAATATCCTGGGGGACAATGACAGTGGAAAGTGTTGACACGATCCTCACAGGTTCCTCCATTCTGGCAAGGCTTGCTTGCACACTTGTACAGCTCTATCTCACAATGTTTCCCAACGAAACCGCGAGGGCAAATGCAGCGATAGCCATTTACCTTATCCTAAAGCACAAAGATTAACATCTAAAGATGGGTTTGCTAATTAATAGGGATATCTTTCGCAAAGGATTCGGGGGTTCGGCTGAATCCAAAATAGTGGATTCGGTGCAACCCTACTAATTTAAGGAAAACTATACCCTCAAACCACGTAGGTCTCTATAAAAAGATATTGCATAAAACAGCTCAATTGTAAAACCCTGTTTCATGTAAATAAACCCTTTTCTTAATATACATATATATATATATATATATATATATATATATATATATATATATATATATATATATATATATATATATATATATATATATATATATATATATATATATATATATATATATATATATATATATATATATATATATACACACACACACACACACACACACACACACACATATATACATATATATTTTTTTAGTAGTATGTGCCACCATGATTTGTGGTGCACATAAACAAACCAAGGGCATACAATCATGTTAAGTCACAGGAGCCAATTACTGGACAAAGTTTGTCAAAGTCTTTTCTGTTTCCACCCTTCTACTGTTACAGTTAGAACCATCACAAAATGGTGGCCCAAGGTAAAAGATGTACAAGGGCAATATTTACTTTATATATATTAGTTTGGTAAGAGTCTTTAAGGGTCAGGCCACAAGAGCATGTTCGGGGCGATTAGTTGCCCTAGTGACAAATCTCCTCTTCTCCGGGGAGACAATCTCCCGAACTGCCTTCTCCCTGCCCTCCGCCGGCTAAAATGAAAATCACCTGCGGCAATTCATATGCGGCGATTTGTTTTCCAAAGTCGCCCAAAGCTTCCTTGTGAAGCAATTTCGGAAAACGAAGAGCCGCGTGTGCATTGCCGCAGTAGCTGGGGCGATTAATCTCCCCGAATCTGCTTGTGTGGCCTGACCCGAACGTAGTGCTGCTCTGAGTCTTCTGTCAAAAGAAACACAGCATTTCTTTCCTTCTATTGTGTACTCATGGGCTTCTGTATCAGACTTCCTGTTTTCAGCTGAAATCTCTTTGCCCTGGGCCTGAGCATGCTCAGTTTGCTCCACTCCCCCCCTTTCCTTCTCTGCTGTAATCTGAGCCCAGAGCTATAAGTGAGCACGGAGAGACTAAAGCACGAAGTGGTGACACACCAAGCTAATACTGCAGCTACTATCCTAAACAAAAGAGAGCTTCTAAAGCTTTTTACTCAGGTATAGTAAAACATTCTACAGAATAAATATAGCATTCTAGCTTGCACTATTGCAGCTAATCTATTGGCAATAAAATGCCTCCGTAGCTTTCCTTCTCCTTTAAGTAGCCACTTAGTTTATATCATATTATCAGTTAATTTAATATTTAATTTTGGAGTATAGTTTTCCTTTAAGTGGAACTTAAAGAAGGAAGGAGATTGTTTAGGTTATACAATGCCACTGCAGTATATAAAATATATTTTTGCTTTTAACACATTTTTACCTGCCCCTTTGCTTAAAACAATGATGGTTATACTTTGGTAGGGCAACTTTTATGAAGGAAACATATTAAAGAATGCAATGTTTAATCACCTATATAGCAACCAATAAGCAGGTAGCATTTACTGGTAACCTTTTGAAAAGCAAACATCTTATTGGCTGCTATGGGTTGCAGCATGTGGGCAAGTTCTCTGCCTTTCAATACAGAGGGGGTTCATTTTTTTGTAATAAGCCAACATTTGAGCAGCAACTCTCACTCTCATGCGAATTATCAATAAACTAGGCTTTTTACCCATTTCCCCTCAAGTATTTTATTGTCAGACTACACAGAATAACCCTTTGTTCCATACAATTCCCCTTTTCTATAGTGGGACTCCATCCTGTACTTTGTTTAAATTCCTTACTAAGGGCAAAAATCTGCAAAGCACAATCCATGCTCCCCCCTATTCTTTGTTCTACCCACCTGTTTTTAGCATGGAAACCCATACGAATACCTTAATGATCTTATTTTACCCGATATGCTAAAGTCAGATGCATCAATGAGCCCTGTACAGTATTCTCAAACTGCATAGATGAAATATGTGCTGCTTCCATGCAGAAGTAATGATGGAATAACACTGTATAATTATAAGTGTGTATTAATATGAACATATTATAGAAAAGCAATAAATGTAAAAAGCTTACCTTACATATGCCTCCATTTAGACACTGTCCATGGCAGTCATCACTTTTTCCTACAAATTAAATAGACTAATTGAGTATTGGAAAAAAAGGCCATCAGATTATCTATGCAAGGGAGTTTGAGATAGAAGAGAGGTACCTATATATATATATATATATATATATATATATATATATATATATATATATATATATATATATATATATATATATATATATATATATATATATATATATATATATATATATATATATGTGACATTCTAGTGCATTGCATGCATTGTGAAAGAGAATTTCATTGGATATTTAAAATATTCATGATTGAACGCCCTGTTTTAGATATACTGTCATAGTCACACCTGGGTTCTAGATCTGAGGTAGATCCGTGTGCTTTCATTGTACCAAATGCAAGCGATTGGTGAAAGCGAATAATTGATATGTTGTTATATGGAGTTCACATACATTTCAGCTCCCGATTTGGCCCCTTCAGACTGTGTATGGGGGCCTTCTTGATAGATATCAGCCAGATATCTATTGGGCAGGTATGAAAATCCTGTTGGAGAGAGAACTGCATTGCTGTGTTGATGCGGTCCTCTTCTGATGGGCCTCCATTGGCCTCTATCCTTGGCCCAGGAATCAAAAGATCCGATTTAAAGGACAAGGAAAGTTGAACTAAGAAGTAGAAGTAGCTAGAAATCTTGTACATTATGTTTTGAGCTTTTGTACCAGCCCCAGGCAACCACAGCCCTTTAGCAGTAAAGATCTGTGTCTCCAAAGATGCCCCAGTAGCTCCCCATCTTCTTTTCTGCTGATTCACTGCACATGCTCTGTGCTGCTGTCACTTTCTGAGCTTAGGGACCCACTCACAATATACAGTACACATAGAATAGAAATGTCACAATATAAGGCTGATTAGTAATTAATACAGATAATTACTACATAGCAGCACAGAAACCAGTGCAATTAGCATCAGAATTTAATAATCAGCATTTAAAATGTAGCATCAGCTTATATACAGGTCAATTTTCTGCTTGATAATTAATGATGACCCCTAAGCTTAGCTTCTCAACAGCTGCTCAGAGCCCACTGAGCATGTGAGTGTCACAGACACTTTCCAAGATGGTGACCCCCTGTGACAAGTTTGAAGTCCTGGATCATTGCTGCTATTGAGATGCTGAAACTGTTGGACTGGTGCAATAAGTGCAATATATAAAACATGGCATTTTTAGCCCTATCAATTTTTAGGGTTTAGTTTTAAGCCTTGGCCCTGTGCAAAAGCTGTCCTATCAAATACAGATCTGTTTGTTTGGCTACATTATAATAAGGCTGATTGTCTGAAATTCATGTGCTAGAAAATCTGTGAAACAAAACCTAGATTCCAGGTATGACCAGACTCAAATAACATTTTTTATATATGTCTCTCTTTTGACTGTAAGGAAACTATTTGAAATGGACCATTATATACTAACTGATGTGACAATTTAGTCCTGTCCATCCAGGAAGGCAGTGACAGAAATATCGACCAATCAGATTTCTGCAAGAATAAGCATTAAGACAGGGTTTCCCCTCACATTCATTAGCATCTGTGAAACAAGACAAAAAACAAAACAAAAAGAGGAAATAAAACACATGCCAAAGATGCCCAAACACCAAGCAGAATACAGTGAATTTCAAGTACAGGTATGGGACCTGTTATCCAGAATACACAGGACCTGGGGTTTTCCGGGTAACGGATCTTTCCGTAATTTGGGTCTTCATGCCTTAAGTCTACTAGAAATTAATTTAAACATTAAATAAACCCAATAGGCTGGTTTTGCTTCCAATAAGGATTAATTATATCTTAGTTGGGATCAAGTACAAGTTACTGTTTTATTATTACAGAGAAAAAGGAAATCATTTTTAAAAATTTGGATTATTTGGATAAAATGGAGTCTGTGATTCGGAGCTTTCTGGATACCGGGTTTCCGGATAAGGGATCCTATACCTGTAGTAGCCCAAAGATGGTCAACCAGTTGGTCACTCAACTTGAGGAAGAAATTATAGTTCAGCAGGGGTTAGCCCACAGTTTGAACACCCTTGTGCATATTACAGAATAAATTACACCAAAACCCATGCAGATGCCTTATGCTTGTGATTAAAACTTTAAATTTTGACGATCACATGCAGCGTTTAGCAGTAAACAACAATCAATGTGCCCAAAACGCAAAAAAAAAAAGATATTTCTAAAACGGGTTAGCTCACAAACACTGAAAACAAAAAATTGACCACCACCAATGCATACCCATTGCAACTACAAATGAAATGTGCAAGATTAGTAAAATAAACCCATAAAGTAGGGATGCACCGAATTAGGTTCGGGATTTGGCCAGGATTTTTCAGCAGGATTTGGATTTGGTTGAACCGAATCCAAATTTGCATATGTAAATTAGGGGCAGGTAGGGAAATCGTGACTTCTCGTAACAAAATAAGAATTTTTTCCACTTTTTCCTTTCCTGACCCTAATTTGCTTATGCAAATTAGGATTCAAATTGGTATCTTTCACCAAGGATTTGGGCAAATCAAAATAGTGGATTCGGTGCGTCCATACCATAAAGAGTAACGGTGTCCACGACCTGGCAAAGCAAACCAAAAAAAACTGCTCTCATGCCTCACAGCCCTACAATATGCATTGCGTAAAAACTCCCTGGCACCTATAACAGAGTTGAGGTCTATTTGTCTGGAAATATTTAACTTTTCTTCTTTTAGTTTCACCATTGTACCGAAGACATTATCACATAGTGTTTTAGCTAAGGGCATAAAAACAAAATAAACTAAAAATTACACGTACCAAGCTGGCAGGTGGTCCCGGCCCACTGAGGAGGACAAATGCATTCAAAACCATTGATGAGGTCTTTACATTCACCCCCGCTTGCACAAGGGTTGGATGCACATTCGTCGATATCTGTGTGGGGGGGGGGGGGGGGGAGCATGTCAAGAATTTGCCATTTTAGTCATAATAAAAAGTCATATATGGACACATAAGTAGGATCTAGAGATTAACCCCACAGTTATATGCCTGAACAAACACTGCAAAAAAAAAACCCCACAAAACCCCCCAAGTAGAAATATTGCCACCATTGCAAAAATAAATCAAAAAAAATCTCCATTTTATTAAAATAACCTTGTCTACTTGATATGAAGCTCTTAATCGTCATTGTAACTGTACTTTGTATGTATTATTAAAAAATCACCGAAGAGCATCTTTGAAATCTCTTAATACCTGCCACTCTGGTTGTTCAAAAGTTAATAGTAAGGCTTCAGCATTCCCTTAATCACTTAGGATTCCTTCTGCTCCTGTAACCCACTTAGCCCCTCCCTCGGGAATTTCCTTTGGCTGTTGGCTCATGAGCATGCTCAGTTCTTCTCGACTCAGATTAATAAACACACCCTCCTGTCTAGCAGCCAATGAAGGGATAGCATTGCTGGTTCCCATAGAAACTCTGATCTAGTTGTCTGCTCCTATTTTTAAATCCTAACCCCCTTTCCTAAACTCAGAGTAACCATTGCAGTGCTCAATCCAATCAGTACTCGTCATCATAATAAATTCTGTTTGTATTAGCCGGCATTCTTCAATTGCATGAACTTTACATCGCATATGTGCGGTTTGCAGATATAAATGCATTGATGTGTCAGCGGAAAAATGGCCCCCGGGTTAAAGCTGCTATTTGTTTTCGAGAAATGTAATGGCGCTGGCAAATGGAGGGGATGCATGCAGTACAATTATATTCATTTGGGTAAGGGACATGTGCCTAACTTATATACATGGTAGGAAAATGTAGGCTTTACATGTCCTTTAATTTATTGTTGTGATGTATAGTGCTGAATTCTTAAGTAGCACCATATAAATAAAAATATACATACAAGAACAAAGAAACTAGAACTTGTTGTCCAGAAACATCTAGAGAGTCATAGACTGCAGATCCTGCTCTACATGGCCATAAGAGATAGGGATAATCTTGTATGTAACACTATCAATAAGATATTATGCATATCATACATCTAAGCACTGAATAAGAGTAGAAAATTTTAAACATACCAACTGCACAAGTTGGTCCAGTCCACCCTGGTGGACAGTGACACTCAAACCCAGAAGGCACCTCATGGCAGACTCCATCATTGGCGCAAGGGTTGGAAGCACAGGCATGTTCAGCTTAAACACCAAACAAAAAATTATTTAATGGGAAATCAGACCGAAGAAACAACAACAATGCTGTTACATAGAGATTTATTAGGTCACATTAACAAAAAGATTTAAACAGTTTAAAGGAGAAATAAACCCTTAATCAAAAACCCTACCCTACATAGACACCTCCCCAGCATAGCTGCACCCCCCAGGCAAAGGCACCAAACTCTTTACTTACCCCTTTGTGCAGATTCTGTCCAACAGAGTTCACGGCAGCCATCTTTTCCTTAATCTTCGGAATGAGAGCAGCAAAGCGGCGCAGTTGGTGAGATTGTCTGTTGCGCGACAACTGCACATGCGCTGAAACTCATGAAAATTTCTGAATCGCCGGTCTCATTCGGAAGATTACCGTAGCTGCTGAAGTTGGCGCCCGTGAACTGTGTTGGGCAGAATCTGCAACGAGGGGTAAGTAAAAACTTAGGGGCATTTGCCCAGGGGGGCAACTAGGCTGGGGGGTTCGTGCCAGGTATGTAAGAAAGGGATTTATAGAGAAAGTAGACCCCCTGGTCTGCCGCCCAAGTTAGAGTCCTGTGCTGGTCCATTTTTTGGAACCCATACCAGACCCGTACCCGAAACCTGAAATCTGCAACTATACCCGACCCGGGTAAGATAGGGTTTTTTAACTTTACTGTTGACTTCTCCTTTAAGAGAGCTAAAATAAAAGAACCGGTATGCATAAAAAACAATATAAATTCTTATACCTATTTCACAGTTCTGTCCAGAGTAGCCATCAGGGCAAGCACAGTAGTATTTATCTGGCTCAGTGTTCATGCAAGTCCCTCCATTTAAACATGGATGGTGTGTTCCACAGTAGTTCAGATCTAAAAATAAAAATTCAGGAGACATTTGTAAAAGCATCCAAGGCTATCTTTCAACTGTCAGCCGGCAGACAACAGGCAGCCATCACCTTCCTGCTTTTAAACTTGCTCTAGTTACTCCAAGCTGACCTAAAGGTTTCATCACTAGCTGCTCCGTCACTCTATTCTTTTTATGTGTGTGAACAAAAAAGAAACAGCAAATGATAATAGGGGGCGAGGAAAGGCTGACAAATGCTTCACATTTTCCTCACATGTGAAACAGCTCCTTTAAAGTTCCTTTGCCAAAGACACAAAGCAAAGGCTGGAGAATGCCAACATCAGAAAAGATTCCTGGTTTATGGCAGTTTATAGTGGGAGCTTAGTCTAGGAGTTTAGAATTTAAAAGAGTGGTTAGGGATCAGTTATTATGTGGTTTGGACAGAATGCTCATGCTGTGTATAAGGATAAAACTAACTCAAAGCTGAGGGCACCCAAGAGAATAAGAGAGACACTTATAAGTACATTATTTTCTTTCAAAAAGAAGTACTGCAATTACTAAGAAATCACCATTCATAATATACATTGCATATTTAAAATATATACGCCACAAAAACATAACTTAAGCTTTTTGAAAAGTAAACATAATTTCAAGCAACTTTGCAATATACATCAATTAAAAAAATATGCAGACTTTTCATGATTTTTAATGGTTTCTGACAGTTCCCTAAAGGTGGCCATACACGGATAGATCCGCTCGTTTGGCGATGTCGCCAAACGAGCGGATCTCCCTCCGATATGCCCACCTTGAGGTGGGCAATATCGGGCTGATCCGATCGTGGGCCCTAGGGCCCAACGATCGGATCCTAGCGTTCGCCAAACGGGCGGTCGGATCGCGGGACCGCATCAATGAACAGATGCGGCCGCGATCCGACGGGATTTTTAACCCCATCCGATCGAGATCTGGCCGACTTTCGGCCAGATCTCGATCGGGGAAGCCCGTCGGGGGCCCCCATACACGGGCCAATAAGCTGCCGACTTGGTCTGTCGGCAGCTTTTATCGGCCCGTGTATGGCCACCTTACGCCTAGCCCCCTGCTCTCCTGCTGATCTTTCTGACTACTTTGCTGAGCTGGCTGACTACTGTTACTTTGTATCAACAGCCATCTGTCCTCAGCCTGCATCCTCCAAACCCCACAATTCCTTGCACACGTGATTTCAATAAGGAAAGGAACATCACAGTGCAATGCATTGTGGGTTATGTAGTTCCTGCATGCTGTCTGTAAGCTGTGGAGAAGTTGTTACAATTTGTAACATCAGTGTTTAGTCCCTCCTTCCCTGCCAGGATTTCAAATGATGCAGAAAGAAAAGAACTGTTAAACAGCTGGATTTCAGCATAGAAAATGGCATTTATTCATACTTTTTGAAAGAAACGGGTAACTTTGATGGGTATATTAGGTTTCTGTGTTATGTGGGCCTCTTTATCAAATTTTGGTTTGGAAGCCGGAGTTCCCCTTTAAGGATAACTAAAAAGTGTCAAAAGATATGTCCACCCATAGATTCTTTGGGAACCTGTATTATTTATGTATTTAAAAAAAAATGGAAAAATATAAATGGACTTAATTATTTCTTATATGTTTTAATATTTAGATCAGCAAGTGTATTTAGTAGCAGAGAATGCACATTTTCTCCCTGGGACACACAGCTTGAAGGTCAATTAGGGTGAGATTTGGGCTCATCATTTATTTATTTTCCTTGACATTCTTAAAACAATAGCAAAAATTGGTTGATTGATTGCAGATCTATGAAAGCATTGCTGCTTATTATGCTACATGGGCCCAGACTGAATTATGGAGCTAAAAAGGGAGGCCTGAATCAAATATCTGAAAACCACTAGTCTGTACTGGATTCGTACTCGAGACTTTGTATGCTCTGTATAAAAAGCCCACAACAAACCCTAAAATCTATTCACCTTCATTTTTTTTTTTTACAGAAAAAGAAAAAACCCCAGAGAAGCATTATTATAGTCATTAGCAAATAATGGATTCAGTAATGGAGCAATAATTATAGTCATTAACCAGCTTGGTTAACATTAAAAAAAACCAAACCATGTATTGCATAGTGTATTATATTAAAAGCAATCCAGGCATACCTTTGTTGCAAAGCAGGCCACCCCAATTAGTCTCGCACTTGCAGTCCCACGGCTCCTGGCAGCTGCCATGCACACAGCCAGGATAAGGGACGCATTCACTGCAGTACACCCCTTGCCAACCATAGTGACACCTTGAAAAGAAAAACGATGAAAACGTTAATTTCTGTGACTATACTGGTATAGGATCTAAACGCAGAAAAGGGGCCTTCCATAAGGAGGAGCCATGCCATAAGGTCCAGTTTCTTAACCATGGTCTCCTAAATGCTGTTCAACTATACAATTATGGGACCTGTTATCCAGAATGCTCGAGGCCTGGGGTTTTCCGGATAACGGATCCGTAATTTGTATCTTCATACCTTAAAGGAAAACTATACCCCCAAAACGAATACTTAAGCAACAGATAGTTTATATCAAATTAAGTGGCATATTAAGAATCTTATCAAACTGGAATATATATTTAAGTAAATATTGCCCTTTTACATCTCTTGCCTTGAACCACCATTTCAAGTCTGTGTGCTGCCTCAGAGATCACCTGACCAGAAATACTACAGCTCTAACTGTAACAGGAAGAAGTGTGGAAGCAAAAGACACAACTCTGTCTGTGACCTCACATGTATGGTTTTTTTGGTATGTTTGTGTGCACCGTGAATCATAATATCCCAGGGGGTTGTCCTTATTTTTTAAAATGGCAGATTTCTATTTAAACTTACCCAATGGCACATACTACTAAAAAAGCATATTATTATGAAAATGATTTATTTCCATGAAGCAGGGTTTTATATATGAGCTGTTTTATGCAATATATTTTTAGAGAGACCTACTTGTTTGAGGGGTATAGTTTTCCTTTAAGTCTACTAGAAAATCATGTAAACATTAAATAAACCCAATAGGCTGGTTTTGCTTCCAATAAGGGTGAATTATAACTTAGTTTGGATCAAGTACAAGGTATTGTTTCATTATAACAGAGAGAAAGGGAATTGTTTTTAAAAATGAGTCTATGGGGAATATTTATCAAAGAGTGAAGTTAGAGATCACCACAGTCCACTAGAGTGAGCGAAATTCCGCCACTCTCCCATTCATTGCTATAGAATTTTTAAAGTCATGCAGTAGAACCCCCATTTCACGTTTTCCAGGGGACCAGAAAAAATGGTGTAAAATCCAGGAAAATGTTAAATGGGGGTTCTACTGTATTTATCAACAGGTGAGCTTTTACCCATTGATAAATACTCTTTCAAAAATCCCAAAGAAGTGAATGGAGAGTGGCGGAATCTCCAACTTTGTTTTTTTTTTTATCCTTTTGACCAAAGAATACACACATACACAGTAAAAAACATGGGTTTAACACCCCCAATGACATTTCTTCTTTATACAGCAAAACCTCAATCCTGAGAGCCTGTGTAAGGCAACTGGTTCACATTATGCTTCAGAGCACCACTGGGCGAGGAACTGGTGAAAGGTTAGCCAATTTGTTGTTCTACAGCATGAAAGCATTATTTCAAGGTCTCTGGGTGGGTGAAGATGCAGCTGTCATGTCAATTTTCTCATATAGTTATTTTAGGAACCTTTTCCATACAATGAGTTTATTCATAGGAGTCATTTAAAAGAAGTGTTTTAACTGCATTGTAGGGGTGTGCATACACAGTAGTAGCATGCAAAAACATTCAATTCTCTAAATGCTACATTAAAATCTTAAGTGACATTTTTAATTCAAGGCACCAAAACTCAACACGGTTTTATGCTGGAATAAAGATTAAAAATAAAATAACTAAATACAGGTATAGGACCTGTTATGAGGAATGCTCGAGAATTGTAGATTTTTGGATAAAGTTTTTTTGTAATATGGATCGCCATTCTATTAAAAAAATAAATAAATAGACCGAAAGGGTTCATGACTCGAGGTGCTAATTTGTTAGGCACCATCCAGTGATTATAAACCAGTGCCCCTAATTATGCCAGCCCAGGGTATTGTAGCAAACCCCACAGTCACAAGAAGCCCGGACCACGGAGTCTGCTGCAGAATAGTCCCCCCTCCTGGATTTATTTAATACATCCCTGATTTCTTAAAGGAAAACTAAATCTTAACTAAAGTAGGTGTTGTACATTATGTTTTGTGCTTCTGTACCAGCCCAAGGCAACCATATCCCTTTAGGAGTAAAGATGTGTGTCTCCAAAGATGCCCCAGTAGCTCCCCATCTTCTTTTCTGCCGATTCACTGCACATGCTCTGTGCTGCTGTCACTTACTGGGCTTAGGGACCCACTCACAACATACATACACATAGAATAGAAATGTCACAATATAAGGCTGATTAGTAATTAATACAGATAATTACTACATGGCAGCACAGAAACCAGTGCAATTAGCATCAGAATTTAATAATTAGCCCTGTAGAATCAGTTTATTTTACAAGCCAACCTCATTTTCTGCTGGATAATTAGTGACGAGCCCTAAGCTTAGCTTCTCAACAGCTGCTCAGAGCCCACTGAGCATGTGAGTGTCACAGACACAGATGGTGACCCCCTGTGACAAGTTTGAAGTCCTGGATCATTGCTGCTATTGACAAGCTGAAACTTTAGGCTGGTGCAATAAATTCAGTATATAAAATATGGCAATTTTAGTCATATTCATATTTAGGGTTTAGTTCTCCTTTAAGGCTCAATTTTAATGCACGTCATTTAAAAAAAAATATAGGCAGAATCATTTCAGCCTAAAACTTTTTTCCCCAGAGGAAAGGTTTGTGAATTAAAGGGTTACTACATGTTAAACCAGCCAGCTCTACTATTATCTAGGAAGATTAAATGGCGACTTCCTGTATAGCAGGAAGTCTGGTTGCATCCATTTGTACAGGTGACAGGCTAGCGCTAAATTGGATTTCCTTATTACAATGCACACACATTTACATATATTTAGACTACTTGACGCACAGATACAGGATGTCTAAGGCTGTTCACTCGATTTCATCAAATATTCTGTGGTAAACAACTATTTAATACACAAAAGCCATGAATATCTTGTAATTTAAATGATATCCTTATAAACAGTGAGTACTGATATCATCAGTTATAAACAGTGAGTAGTGATGTCATTTCTGTCACATGACTCACTATACTTTGTGAATTATAATAAATAAAGTACCCCTGTTGCAAAATAGGAGGATATTCCAGCCTTCTGTCTTATGTTTTTATAATTTACAACAGGGGGTGCTTTACTCACTATATAAACTAGAATACTATACACATTTATTTATAAGGTTTGAAAGAAAAATGTGTGTGTAATTGGACCAGTGAAAAATTCAGGTATTCAGATTTTGCTATGCCATCTGCTATAATATATATTATCCCAGGTTGTTTTCATGCAAATCAGCAGCAGAGAAAGATGAAAGAGACCGGTCTATTTTTGCCTTTATTTTGTAACCCTGGTGTCTTTGTTCAACACATTAAAAGCACTCAAAGCAGATCGGTCTCGTCTATATTTTAAGCATGTACTTCCAGGTCAAGGCAAAAAGGTCGTGTCATGGCCAAAAGGCCAGCGTGTCCCCAAGAGGTTTATTTTTAAACAGGTTGACCTACAGCACATTTAACAGTTGTGCATTTGAGACAGAAACATGTTCTGCTCCTCTTGGACACACGCTGGTTAAGTACAAATGGCTAATATGCTCCCTAATGTACAACCACTAACAAGCAAATGGAAGTTGTAAAACCATAAAAAGTGTAGATTTTTAAGGTTATCTTTCACTTTAGGGCAGAGACACAAGTGGAGATTCAGGGAGATTTAGTTGCCCGGCAACAAAACGCCTCTTCTTCGTCAACTAATCTCCCTGAACTGCCTTCCCGCCAGCTAGAATCTAAATCGCCAGTGGTGAAGCCGCTCCGCTCCTTGTGAGGCAATTTTGAGCGACTTTGAAAAACGAAGCCCTCACAGTGCCATCCAGCCGGTGATTTAGATTGTCACCGTTGGGAAGGCAGTTCGGGGAGACTAGTCGCCCGAAGAAGAGGCGACTATGATAAGAAGAGGCGATTAGTTGCCTAGCTACAAATCTCCTCTTCTTCGGGTGACTAATCTCCCCGAACTTCCTTCACGCCAGCTAAGCCAATCTCCCAGAATCTCCACGTGTGTCTCTGCACTTAAAAGCTGGAGAATACAGTCAAAGCACAATGGAAATATAAATAAATAGCAGTTGCGTAGTCTAGATAATCTTATCCGGCTCCAAACGTCTATGCCTGAACCAAAGCAATTGTTATGTGGAGGATACATTGACCTTGCAAGGCATAAGAAAAGGCTCAGAGACAGCATTTCATGGAGGCACCTAAAACATTCTTTAAATTGCATCCGGAAGCAGCTGGCACCGTTAATACTGAGGTGGGGATGCAGTAGAGAATACAGCAGTCAAAAGAATAAATACAGAAGTCAAATATGGAGCATTTTTTTGCCCTTTGCAGCAGGGCATGCATATTGCACAGCCTCTTTATATGTAATTCCGTGTGTCTAAAAATGTATGCTACATTTCAATTTAAAAAAAAGTACATACTGTATTTATAAATGCATAGCCCCAAAAGTGTGTGTGTTGACAAAAGCATATATTTTTTCTACATGGTTGTATATATGTATGCGTTTCCCGCTTAAAGGACAACTATACCCCAAAATGAATACTTAAGCAACAAGGAGAACTAAACCCGCTTGCTAATAAAAACCCCTACAGTCCATAGTGCCCCTTCCCCACACAGGTGTTCAACACAAGTAAAAGCCCCTAAGCCGGTAATTACCCCTTGTTGCAGAGTCAGCACAGCAGAGCTCACCAGCGTCTTTCGGTGCTTCAGTAATCTTTGGTTCTTTTTCCAGTGCTTCTGTCATTTTCGTCACTTTTGGCGCATGCGAACCAGGAAAATGCTCCAACTGCGCATGCGCCGATTACTTACTGAAGATTATCGAAGAGCTGAAGATGGCCCCCGTGAGCTCCGCTGCACCGACTCTGCAACAAGGGGTAATTACCGGCTTAGGAGCATTTACTTATGTTAACACCTGTGCAGGGGGCGGGGACTATGATGGGGGTTTATTAGCAAGAGGGTTTAGTTCTCCTTTAAATCATAATGTGCCATATCAAATAATCTTACCAAAAATATTGCCTTTTTTTTACTGAGCCCCTGTATTATGATTTTCTCTGTGCTGCCTCAGATCACCTGACCAGAACTACTGCAATTTTAATTGTAACAGGAAGAAGCGTGGGAGTAAAAGAGAGAACTTTGTCCATTCACTGGCTCATGTGTCCGAACATGTGCCCTTGGTTTGTTTGTGCAATCGTAAGATCCCGGGGGGTGGCCCTGATTTCTTGCCAATTTTCCATGAAGTTTACCCAATGGCACATGCTACTAAAAATAGGGTATTATGAGAATCTGAATCCTAATTTGTATATGCAAATTAGGGGTGGGAAGGAGGAAGCATTTTTAACTTCGTTTTGTGACAAAAAGTCACACGATTACCCTCCCTGCCTCTAATTTGCATTTGCAAATTAAGATTTGGCTTGGCCGGGCAGAAGGACTCAGCCGAATCCTGCTGAAAAAGGCTGAATCCTGCACCGAATTTTGGAATCGGTGCTTCGCTAGTTAAAACAAAACCAGATTCTGCTACATGGTAAACTAGTAAAATGATGATGATTAGCTTAAAGGGATACTGTCATGGGAAAACATGTTTGTTTTTTTTTTAAACACATCAGTTAATAGTGCTACTCCAGCAGAATTCTGCACTGAAATCCAATTCTCAAAAGGGCAAACAAATTTTTTTTTTATATTCAGTTTTGAAATCTGACATGGGGCTAGACATATTGTCAGTTTCCCAGCTGTCCCCAGTCAGAGGTCCAAGCTTCATGTAAATAAACCATTTTCATAATAATACTCTTTTCTAGTAGTATGTGCCATTGGGTAATCATAAATAGAAAATTGCCATTTTAAAAAAATAAGAGCCGCCCCATGGGATCCTAGGATTCACGGTGCACACAAACAAACCATACAAGTTAGATTACATGAGCCAATTAACAGACGGAGTTCTGTCTTTTGCTTCCACACTTCTTCCTGTTACAGTTAGAGCTGCAGTATTTCTGGTCAGGTGATCTCTGAGGCAGCACACAAACCATCACGAAACGGTGGATCAAGGCAGGAGATGTAAAAGGGCAATATTTACTTAAATATATAGACTAGTTTGGTAAGATTCTTTAATATTCCACAGATATAAACCGTCTTTTGCTTAAGTATTCATTTTAGGGATATAGTTTTCCTTTAAGTCGAAAATGTAATCTATAAAGGCTAGCATGTGAACAGATGTCTAACATAATAGCCAGAACACAACTTTGCAGTTCTTTAAACTGTTAGTTAGCGACTAGAAGGGGGGCAAATGGAACATAAATATGAATTAACCTGCTTTTGAATGCGAGCACGCAAGTCAGGATAAAAAGGAACGAGTTAAGCATCGTATCCAATTCCTATCAAACAACAGAAGTACTTGGTTCGGCTAAACGACGGCCTGAAATGGTACAGAAAATGGAAATTTGTGATGGTGGGCATGTGGAATATTAGAACCGGTAACAGAGCTGTAGTTGCAACTTGCAGTCCTAGGGACTGTTTTCATATTCTTAAACATTGAAACCCCAAATCAAGCTACCGCCAAAGAAGACAAATTATTTAGGATACATAAATGACAGATACCAGTCACTTCATGGGTTTATTTCTGAAAAAAAATAACCCAAGCACCAACCGATAGCATCAACAGAGCAACCAATAATTTGATATTGATAACGAATAAATGATAATACTTACTTGCATTCACCAGGTACTGTGCATCCACCATGAAGCAAGTCACACCCCTGCTTGCATATAGCTGTAAAACACATTAACATTGTTGGAGTAACTTATTGCAAACACAAGTTGGCTCATTTCACACAGTTGAATACTGATGCCAAACTGAGGTGTAAACAGTGAGGTTTGACCCCTGCTTCATGCTTGGTTCCCCAGACAGCTTCAAAATTTTGCAATGTCTTGTACTGGGGATTTTTATGGTTGACCGTCCATTTAAAAAACAAAAAAAGCTCTTTTACTTTGCCAAAGGTTGTGAAAGATTTATATACACGTGCAAATAGAAAACCTCAGTGGTGCAAAACTACATTAAAACATACCTTGTTTACACTCTGCTCCCATCCATCCTTCCATGCAGGCTTTGTTTCCATTACTATCACAAGTGTAATGACCAACAAAGTCATTTCTTGGTCTGCAGAACTTGTTGCACATTGAACCATAGTAATTCTCGTTGCATTTCACCCTGATCTTTACGTCAAATTGGGCAACATGTCCAGTTAATGGTAACAGGGTCCACTGGTCCTCAGGGCTTGTCACTCCAGCATAAGTAACTCGATCTATCAGGAGATCATCTAAATTAAAATATAAATATTATAAAATATTTTAGCCCGTGGCAAACTGTCATTTGCAAAAGATAGAGCAAGCTCTTGCACACGGGTGTTTTTTCTGTACTCCCCAGCGTTACGCTTTCTTCCGTTCAGCCGCAGGAGTAAACGCACTCAGTTATCGTCAAGGGGGCTTTACTCATACAGACGCATGTAAGCGCCAAACGCAGGTGGGAAGCAGCATGTTGCATTCCACCTGCGTTTGGCGCTTACATGCATCTATGCGAGTACAGCCCCCTTGAAAATAATTGACTGCATTTACTCCTGCACTCCCCTGCGGCTAAACGGAAGAAAGCGGAACGCAGGGAAGCAACGCCTGTGTGTAAGAGCCCTTAGTCATTATATAGTATTTACAAATTCCTGTTGAAATTTATGCCCAGTCATTTTTCCTACTTATTTTGCCAAGCCACAACTTTCACTAGCCTGATGGCTCAGGGGATGCTGGGTGTTCTCTTCCAGCAACAGTTACAGGGTTATAGATTTGATAATGACAAGTTTCTTAATTGTACAATTCAAAGTAGGAGTTCTTAAAGGGGAAGGAAACCTAGTTGGCGCAAAAAGCCTCCACCCTCCCTCCTCCCCCCTGGCCTACCCATCCCGCTGGGCAAATGCCCCTAACTTGTTAATTACCCTTCTGCGCAGGTCCAGTCCAGGGAGTTCACAGACGACATCTTCTTCCACGCGATCTTCTTCCTGCGTTGAACGGCGCATGCGCAGTAGGAGCATTTCGCCGGTACAATCTACTGCGCATGCGCCAAAAGTACTTTGTGACTTTTGGCGCATGCGCAGTAGATCCGTACCGGCGAAATGCTCCTACTGCGAATGTGCCAAAACGCCATTCTACGCAGGAAGAAGATCGCGTGGAAGAAGATGTCGTGCGTGAACTCCCTGGACTGGACCTGCGCAGAAGGGTAAGTAACAAGTTAGGGGCATTTGCCCAGCGGGACGGGTAGGCCAGGGGGGAGGAGGGAGGGTGGGCAACACACGGGAGGGTTTTTGCGCCAACTAGGTTTCCTTCCCCTTTAAGTGTAATTATTCTTCCGTCAGGGTGCTATGTATTGATGTGCGGGTCAGGGTTTCCCTGACCCGCACCCGACCCTTACCCACCCTGCTACGACCCGCGTCCACTTCCGGGGGTCCTTTTATAGACCCGTCGACTATAAAACCGGAACCCGGAAGTCGGATGCCGGCATTTTAAAAGGTGGCGGGCGGGGAGAGCAGGAGAAGAGCTCAACCCGCACCCGCGAGGAGCACTACGAGGTCGACCCAAACCCGCGGGTATCGGGTCGGCACGCACATCACTAGTGCTATGTATGTCCAGATTGCTACAACTAATAAGTACGTAAAAGTATTAAATAACTAAATTGTGATAAGCCAAGACAAAATGAGAGAGAAAATTGTGTTAACTGGAAAAAAAAAATTAAAAACTAGAAGCAAGTACAACTGGTAGCAGTTTATCTTTTTAAGGTTGTTTAAAAGACAAACCACACCTAGACGTGGACAGCAACAAATCACTACTGGAGGCACCAAAACTATTTCAAGTTCGCAATTAATGTAAAAAGGCAACAGGACATTTCCTAGTCAACAATATGAACAGGATGCAGGCGGCACAATCCATTCCTGCATTCTCAGACTATTTCATTTTGGGAAGAGGGTGGGAGGACACCCTTTTTAAAGGGGAACTCTGGCTTCCAAACCAAAATTCCATAAAGAGGCCTACATAACACAGAAACCCCTGATATACCCATGACAGTTCCCTGTTTCTTCAAAAACTATGAATAAATGCCATTTCTATGCTGAAATCCAGCTGTTTAACAGTTCTTCTCTTTCTGCATCATTTGAAAACCTGGCATCAGTTCTGACCTGAGCACGCAGTTAAAAAAAAAAAAAAAAAAGACCTAGGCTAGCTCAGTTGACTTATCACTTAGAATATTGGTAGATTTTAAATATTTTGCATGTTTATATTATCAGAAGTTAATTATGGAATGCCGTCTATGCCTATACTGTAGTTCTTATGCATCAATTTAGACAGAGGAGACAAAATGTTACTAAACATCAGGAGCCGGCCAGATCGCATTAAGTGCCAACCAGTAGCATGAGTGTCAGATTGGTAGAGGATGCATTACTTAAATTACATGTCATTTCTGCAAGTAATAAATATGTACCTGTTCAGTAAGCTCTGACAGTGTCAGACACACACTAATTAATATATATATATATATATATATATATATATATATATATATATATATATATATATATATATATATATATATATATATATATATATATATATATATATATATATTTTTTTTTTTTTTTCTCCTCCTTATTGTATATACACACAAATGCCTTGTAATTTCTGTTGTACACAGAAAGAAAGTTGGCCCACTCTTAAGCAGTTCTTGGCTTTCCCTAAAGGGGCATGGTGTTTAAAATAAATATATAAATGCATATATTATCAACATGTATTTATAAAACACCAACATATTCCACATATAAAGAACATTTATACAACTTAATTTAAGGAAGTATAAAAAATGTATGATAACGTTTGGAAAAATATGGTTAAAGGGATGAACATTTAATTATATAATACAGATATATATCAGAATAACTGTACAGTAAAATCACTATACTAAAGAGGCTGCTTTGTAGCCATGGGAGCAGCCATTTAAAATTAAAATTGGGCTATAGGGCATAGGTTTACACAGAAGATAAACTGCAAAGCTAAATATAATACAGGAGGATCCAACTTTCGTCAAAGGAAAAAAAAAAAATAATAAAAAAAAATTGGGCTCTCTCTCAGATTCGGGGAGTTTAGTCGCCCGGCGACAAATCTCTTCTTTGGGGCAACTAGTCTCCCAAAGTGCCTCGGAGTGGAAGGCACTCGGAGCACTTTATTTTCCGAAGTTGGAAAACGCTCCGTGTGTAAATCCCCAGCGGGAGGCAGTTCAGGGAGATTAGTTGCCTGGCGACAAATCTCCTCTTCTTCAGGGCACTAATCTCCCTGAACTGCCTCCCGCTGGGGATTTACACTCGGAGCGTTTTCCAACTTCGAAAAATAAAGTGCTCCGAGTGCCATCCACTCCGAGGAGACTAGTCGCCCCGAAGAGGAGATTTGTCGCAGGGCAGGAGAATCTAAGCATGTACCCTGACCCTTATGATTTAACCAATTAAACTTTAGTTTATTTTTGTACAAAAAGTGTGGATTTTTTCCCTTCTTGATCATATGAGTAGAGGAGTGTTACTTCGGATTACATTACACCCAGGAATCCTTTGTGGTTCTCCCAGCTCTGGTTTGGAGGGGAGAGTAAGTCATTGGCAGTTTTTCTTTTTAACTTTTGGGCTAAATGGGGCATTTTGACATTTACTGGCCTAAGACAGAGTATAGTGGCTATAAAAAGTGGAGCGGTAACAGGCGACATCCACTCAAAAAACTGATCAAGCAGAAGACAGACACGTTTGACAGGCACTTGGCAGTGGCAATCAAAACACAACCGTGATGCAGGCCTTACACAGGAAGATAAAGAGGACACAGGTATCATTCTTTACGCTCAAAAAGAGACAGAATAAATTAGAAAACCCCTAATACCTCTCACATATAAAAGACTACATTTGTTGCCATGAAATAATTTATCTTGGTGAAGTTGCAGCCCCCTCTATATCATCAAACAAATACAGATCTAGATTTAGACTTTCGGCCAGATATCAATCAGGAAAGCCGTCGGATGGCCCCACACACGGGCCAATAAGCTGCCGACTCGGTCTGTCTACAGCTTTTATCGGCCGGTGTATGGGGGCCTTAAGAATACTATTAACCTCGTTTCCTTGTACATAACATTTTAGAAAATGATTACACTTTAACAAAATAAAAAAAGTTCTATATGTACTCACCCACTTTGGTGTCATTGTCCCAGTCCCAAGCCTCCAAGATTAAAGTAAATGACCTCTGAAAGAAAAAATATGGAGAATTAAAGCACCCCTTTATAGAAAATTGATGGCAGAAAGAATTGCTTCAAACATTACACCATACATAAGATAATAAATTACAGTTTTAAGCAAAATGTTAAGTGGGACCAAAATAATTCCTTTCATACAAACATACCCAGATGCACACCAATGAGAAAATACTGTAAAGTAAATTACAGGTATGGGACCTTTTATCCAGAATGCTTGGGACCTGGGGTTTTCCATATAAGGGGTATTTCCCTAATTTGGATTTTCAAATCTTAAGTCTACAAAAAAAAATGTATTTAAACCTAATCGGGTTGTTCTGCCTCCTATAAGGATTTGTTATATCTTAGTTAGGTTCAAGTACAAGGTAGGTTTTAGTATTATAGTGAAAAAGGAAAATTTGATAAAGAAGCCCACATAACACAGAAACCCCTAAATATATCCATCACGGTTCCTGGTTTCTTCAAAAAGAATATATTCCATTTTCTATGCTGAAATCCAGCTATTTAACAGTTCTTCTCTTTCTGCATCATTTGAAATCCTGGCAGGGAGGGACTAAACACTGATGTTACAAATTGTAACAACTTCTCCACAGCTTACAGACAGCATGAAGGAACTACATAACCCACAATGCATTGCACAGTGATGTTCCTTTCCTTATTGAAATCACATGTGCAGGGAATTGTGGGGTTTGGAGGATACAGGCTAAGGACAGATGGCTGTTGATAGAACAGTAGTCAGCCAGCTCAGCAAAGTAGTCAGCCAGATCAGCAGGAGAGCAGGGGCTAGGTTTAGGGAACTGTCAGAAACCATTAAAAATCAAGAAAATCTGCATATTTTTTAAATGATGTATAATGCAAAGTTGCTTGAAATTATGTTTACTTTCCAAAAAGCTTAAGTTGTGTTTTGTGTAGTTCCCATTTGAGAACCTATTAATATGGAGTCTTATGGGAGACAGCCTTCCAGTATTTCGGAGCTGCCTGGATACCAGGTTTGCAGATAACAGATCCCATACCTATATACAGCACAAGCAATAGTGTATAAAGTAATTTAGCCAAACTATACTGCAGTCTAGGCATTTGGAGAAGTTTCCATCACTTATCCATAATGCTGAGCAACATCTACAGGTAGCAACGGACAAATGGCTGTTCGTATTAGCTAGTCGCAAGCGCATTTAGAGACCGTGTAATGTCCATATAGGAGAGAATGAAACCAATTTCCAGGCAGCTCCTAGTAGTAGAAATAATTAAATCCTCCAAAACAGATATGACAAGTTGTAAAAATGGTTATCCATGAACTAGCAGAAAGGCGTGTTCGACTAGTAATATAGCCAATGGAAGCGTTCAATAGTAGTTATTCAAAATGTGATCAACGCACACAAAACAGGAAATATTTCGGCTCAATCCCACGAGTAAAGAGTTAAAAATTCCAAATGCGGCTCACCCAACGCAAAGTTGGACCTGGGTGTGCAAACCCCAGGTCGATCACATTCAGGTGCAGCCTTAACACATCTAAAACATGAAGTGAAAATTATCGCAGTAAATGTACCACACTCACCGATGGCATCTGGCGGCTTGGGTGCAGTTTTGGGAGTAATATCGACAATATGTAGAAAAGGACACTCTCTCCAGGAGCCAATAGGTGCCGATAAAGTCCAACTGTCCTAACGTGTGACGTATCCGAACAATGCTTAATCATGGTACCTATGATTAAGTATCTTCGAATATAAAACGCGTTAGGACAGTTGTTTTAGCGATTTTGGAATAAAGTTTAATTTTTTAATCGGCACCGACTGGCTCCTGGAGTGTGCGTCCCTTTCTACAAAATGTTATTAACAACTAAAAACCCATAAAAACGGTTTATGCGGTTGATGAAGTATAGTAATGAGGCTTAAAATATTAAATGATGACACTATAACTGGGCTGAATAACCTTGGGTCTTGTTAACAGTACAATGCTATGCCTTACAGGAAGGTCCTAAATAGCAGGAGGTTGCCAATCATTACTACTTACAATAAACATCACAAGGACACCGAGGGTTAGGCTTTACTTACCAAGTGGAAATGCACACAATACGTCGGCTGAGCAAACAACCATTTATTTAGTTATAAACTTACACTGCAAATGCCCTAGAAATGAGACATCTGGCAGGTTGTTTCTTTACAGTGTAATTAAACATGCAAAGAGAATTTTAAGTTAATCATCCAGGGAAAAAAAAAAATACTATTCTGTTGCAAATAATCTAGTGCTTAGGTCCAGAAATGTACAGTAAACAACTACATAAAGCTGCTGTGTGCATAAAAAGCAGTAACTGTTTGAAGAATTTGTTTGGAGAACTATGATCTATCGGCATGGGCAGCCACAGAATAATAATATGAAAAGAATATACATTTATCCATTGGGGCAAAAAAAGTTTATACTTTAATAGTGTCATTAAACGGTGTCCAATATGCTTAGATTGTAAGCTCTTTTGACCAAGACCTGCTTGGGTTTGTTTAGAAGGGGATCTCACCTTAAGGAGAATTCAACCGTTAACTAAAAAAAAAAACCCTACCCCCCTACCTTACGTAGACCCCGCTCCCTCCCCCCCCCAAGCCTAGCTACCCCACCCGGGGAAATGCCCCCCAACGTTTTACTTACCTCTCAGTGCAGATTCAGGGATTGCAGTTCACGGCAGCCATCTTCCAGGTCTTCGGTAATCTGTGCAGTTGGAGCAATTTCCCGGTTTGCGACAACTGCGCATGCGCCAAAATGGATGGAAATTGCCAAAGGGTAGGAAGAAGACACTAAGACACGGAAGATGGCTGCCGTGAACTGCGATCCCTGAGTCTGCACGGAGGGGTAAGTAAAAAGTAGGGATGCACCGAATCCACTGTTTTGGATTCAGCCGAACCCTTCGCAAAAGATTTGTCCGAATACTGAACCGAATACTAATTTTCATATTTGCTTACATAGGACGCGGAAGATGGATGCATGGAACTCCACTGAAAGAATCTGCGCTGAGGGGTAAGTATGGGGCATTACCCCGGGGGGGTAGTTAGCCTGGGGGGAGGAGGGTCTACCTGGGGTGGGGGGGTACGGGTTTTTTGCAAAAGGGTTTCCTTCTCCCTTAAGCATTGAAATGAGTCAAAATCTAGGTCAACTATAAGTAGGCTTCATATAACTGTCCTTTTCCTCAAACCATTCAGAGATCACTTTTGGAGCAGTGGATGGTCATCCTTGAACACAGGGATCAGGCTAAAACAATGGCATGTATGTTCACTTTTGAATGCTTATTTTGAATATTTTTTTTTAATGAATTTATATTGTCCAGGGTAGATGTAATTATTATTGCTTGTATATAAACTCTTTAGTTTGCATTGTGGGAGGCAGAAGTGTCCATCAAGTTTATGAGTTGCTCTGGCCAATTACCAGATACTAGATCTGAAAACTTATGTTATTTAAGGTGCTAACCAATATAACCAAGGTCCTCAGAGAGCTCCAGCCAAACATTTGTATTGGTGTGTGTGATGGGAAGGAGGTAAAAGATCCAGCAACTGGGATTGTTAGCATTTTTTGTGTCACACTCCACAGTGTATGTACCCCTGGACATATTAAGTTATATGGAGTCTGTGGAGCCGATTTTTTGAGTTCCTTTGCATTATATCTGTTATATCCATGGGGATCTTCGCTGAGAAAAAACCTGAAAATATCCTTTACCATCAACCACTGCTTTTATGGTTACAGACCAGCAGCAGAGAGAAGAATTGTGTTATTGCCAAGTGGATCACGACAACACACTGCAAAGCCGTCTAATCTAGGCAAGGTTGGGAAACTAGAAATGTTGTTCTCTGATCATTTTGCCCCTGGGCCAACTACTGGATTATAATTCCTACCTATGCAACTGCATCAATGGTTTTACGCAGTCCAACCCAAAAGGACTTTCCAACTGGCCTGGGCTGTCTGGCAGCCCCTATAACAAAGACTGGTCTACCAGTTCCACGCCCACACACGCCAAGATTTTCAGTGCCTGGTCACAGAAATAAATACTCCCAGATTCAGAAACCAGAGTTTTTGTCTACTACTCCAAATACACTTTGGAGTTAAATTCTCTGGCTTGCTGAAGAGCAGCCAAATGACAAGTTTAGAAACGCTTTTAGATGTCCGTGCCAACTACAGAAAGTCATCCCTACATACCACAGGGATAGCATCTCCAAAAGGAATATCAGGTAACTGAGGAGTAATGTAAATACAAACCTATTTCAGTTGTAAGATACAGGAATTCCACAGACAACAAAATAACACTGGCACACACAACATTAAGAATTTTGGTTAAAGGGGTGGTTTACCTTTAAGGTAACTTTTATTATATTATTGAACGGCCAATTCTAAGCAACTTTTCAATTGGTTTTCATTATTATTATTTTTTATAGTTTTATAGCCTAATTTGCATATGCAAATAATGGATGGGAAGGGAATTTTTTTTTATTTTTTTTACTTCCTTGTTTTGGGAGAAAAAGTCACACGATTTCCCTCCCCACCCCTAATTTGCATATGCAAATTAGGAATTGGTTCGGCAAGGCACAATGATTCAGTCAAATCCGAATCCTGCTGAAAAAGGCCGAATCCTTGATTCGGTGCATCCCTACTTTAAATTACTGGTCCTTCTATTCAGGCCTCACCTATTCATATTCCAGTCTCTTATTCAAATCAATGCATGGTTGCTAGGGTAATTTGGACCCTAGTTACCAGATTGGTTAAGATGCAAATTGAAGAGCTGCTGAATAAAAAGCTGAATAACTCAAAAACCTTCAATAATAAAAAATTAAAACAAATTGCAAATTGTCTTAGAATATCCCTCTCTACATCAGTGATCCCCAACCAGTAGCTCGTGAGTAACATGTTGCTCTCCAACCCCTTGGATGTTGCGCTCAGGGGCCTCAAGCAGGAGCTTATTTTTGAATTCCAGGCTTGGAGACAACTTTTGGTTGTATAACAACCAGGTGTACTGCCAAACAGAGTCTCAATGTAGGTTGACAATCCACATAGGGGCTACTTATGGCCAATCACAGTACTGAACTCCTATTATAGCACATGGCAGTGTCTCCCCACTGTCCGCATAACTCATGTTAGCAACTCCCTCCTGATGCGTTTCGCACCATTGTGTGCTTTATCAGAGGCGGAGGCCCCAGGAAAAGTGGATATTTTCTGCTCTCTGGACAGGGGAAACAAGGTCACTTACAACAACCACTAGTTTGAAACTAGGACAACAAGGAAGCTAACAAAAATACTAAAGGATAGAGTCCTGCGCAGAACCGATTTGTTAAAATAAAAAAAATAAAAAAATTAGTTTTTCCCGATTTTTCACCCGAAAACTCTTATTTTTGCCCGAAAACTCCTAAAACTTCAGTGTATTGCATGAAACCCAGCGCACATCAAAAAATCACTGGGACTTCTTCCATTGACTTATATGCAACCTCGACAGCTCTGAGATTCAGACTTTTCCATCCTCTCGGTTTATTAAATTCCGAAAAAGTCGAGATTTTTTTTTTTTAAAGTCAGATTTTATAAAAAAAAAACAAACAAAAAAAGCACACATTTTTCGTGATTTTTGCATTCGGCATTTAGCAAATAACCGCCCAAGTGTGCTGTTTCACCCATTCGAAGACCGAACGGAATATGCCTGTAGCTCAAGTGGGGGTGACATTTCTGGAATGATTGGTGACCATTACAGGGGCAGAACAAGTGTCATGTTAGGGACAGTGCAATACAATACAGATTAATAAAAGAAAGATCAACCAACATGACATTGCAATATGAAAACTTTTTTTTAGAAAGTTTTAGGTTACTCATACCAAGTATGGAGTGGAATGTTATACCTAATTTTACAATGATTTTTAGTTAATTTCTCATAGGAGAACTAAAGCTTAACTAAAGAAGAAGCTAGAAATGTTGTACATTATGTTTTGTGCTTCTGTACCAGCCCAAGGCAACCACAGCCCTTTAGCAGTAAAGATCTGTGTCTCCAAAGATGCCCCAGTAGCTCCCCATCTTCTTTTCTGCTGATTCACTGCACATGCTCTGTGCTGCCGTCACTTACTGAGCTTAGGGACCCACTCACAATATACAGTACACATAGAATAGAAATGTCACAATATAAGGCTGATTAATAATTAATACAGATAATTACTACATGGCAGCACAGAAACCAGTGCAATTAGCATCAGAATTTAATAATCAGCAAACATGTAGCATCAGCTTATATTACAGCCAGGGAAGCTCATTTTCTGCTGGATAATTAGTGACGAGCCCTAAGCTTAGCTTCTCAACAGCCAATCAGAGCCCACTGAGCATGTGAGTGTCACAGACACTTTCCAAGATGGTGACCCCCTGTGACAAGTTTGAAGTCCTGGATCATTGCTGCTATTGACAAGCTCAAACTTTAGCCTCGTGCAATAAGTTCAGTATATAAAATATGGCATTTTTAGCCAAATACATTTTTATGGTTTAGTTCTCCTTTAAACTAGATTAGGTGGATATCGATAAAAGAGCAAGCAACAGACAAATTGGTCCCAGTATTTATGACACAGCTAAATAGAGGGGGGCATGTATTCCTTCGCCCCCCAATACAGGGTGCTTGCTGGCATTACTGGTTTAAGCTCTGTTATCTTAAATTCTGACAAAACAAAAGCAGTTTATACTGCATGAACTCAAAAAGTACGTACTTGGTAGGAGCAACAGAATTCAGCATGCAAGGCTTCAAGTAGAAACCTGACTTGATTTTTCTACAAATTAAATGAAGTGCAACATGCACCAAGGCTAAATAGTTGCGGCTTCTGTAATGGGCCTCGCACCTTTGTGTTCTAGTTAAAAGAGAACGACATGAAAAGATTGTTAACTAATGAACATCTTGGTTTTTGAATAAGTACAGCTGGAGAAAGTTTTGTGTGCTAGTTTTGACCCCTATAGCAAGAGTGAAAGTGAAATATGCAGGGTGCTGTTTTGGCTGCCGAGAGGGGATATGAATAAATAGACGTAAGGGCTTTGTAAGCAGAGCAAGGGCTCAGTTAGGAGAGTGAATGAAAGGTGCTCAGAAAGTACAAGTATGAACTATACATATCCAGCATCTCAATGCAATTACTTTGCAGCCCTCAAGGTTAAAGGAGAACTAAACCGTAAAAATCAATATGGCTAAACTGGTCTTATTTTATATACTGAACTTATTGCACGAGGCTAAAGTTTCAGCTTGTCAATAGCAGCAATGATCCAGGACTTCAAACTTGTCACAGGGGGTCACCATCTTGGAAAGTGTCTGTGACACTCACATGCTCAGTGGGCTCTGATTGGCTGTTAAGAAGCTAAGCTTAGGGCTCGTCACTAATTATCCAGCAGAAAATGAGCTTCCCCTGTAATATAAGCTGATGCTACAGGTTTGCTGATTATTAAATTCTGATGCTAATTGCACTGGTTTCTGTGCTGCCATGTAGTAATTATCTGTATTAATTACTAATCAGCCTTATATTGTGACATTTCTATTCTATGTGTACTGTATATTGTGAGTGGGTCCCTAAGCTCAGTAAGTGACAGCAGCACAGAGCATGTGCAGTGAATCAGCAGAAAAGAAGATGGGGAGCTACTGGGGCATCTTTGGAGACACAGATCTTTACTGCTAAAGGGCTGTGTGGTTGCCTTGGGCTGGTACAGAAGCACAAAACATGTATAACATTTATACCTACTTCTTTAGTTAACAGTTCCTTAGTCAGTTCCTTTCCTACAGTCTGAACCAGTGAACAAAAAGGGATAAACAAATAGTAACTTCAAAAACACAGAAAATTTGTAATTAATGTATACTGGAAAGGTGTTTAGAATTAGGTTCTTTCAAGTTTTTTTCCTCTCAAGGAAAAACAAATGCCCAACGCTGCTTACACTAAATGGAGATTTATAAAACAGCTACCGGCACCAGGTAAATATCCTGAAACACACGACAGGTCTGAAAACCAGGCTGTATGATGACAACATTGGCATGTGTTTGCAGTCATCAAGATGGCCCTAGCATACTAAATGCGCCAAGAACGTTCCTTCCCCTGGACGCGCGCTTGAAGATTGTTTGTTCTGTGCATATACAATGCAGAAGAAATGCGCATGCGGCGCCTATTAGTTGAGCGAACTGCGCATGATCTAGAGTCTTGGTGGAATCCAGCTGAATCATGGGACTTTCTTAACAAGTAGATTGCGGTTTTGCGTGTGCTGCAGGGACTGAACGGACACACGGCTTATTGAAAAGGGGAATGGACGGATGGCTTCATTATGGGTAGGCCTTTTAACAGAAATTTACTTGTTAAGTTTCCTTGTCCTTTAAGTCAAGAAACTTATGCCCATCTCTGTAGAATTGCGATTTATTGGCTAAAAGTTCAGATATATGATATAATATAACCAACACCCAATGGGGCAGATTCACTAACCTGCGAAAATTCGCCAGCGACGGCTTTGCAGCCATCACAATACTTCAACAGGCGAAAATTCGCTCAGACAACACTAATTTACTAAAATGTGAAGTTGCGTCAAGGGAGAGGAACGCTGGTGAATTTTCTCTAGGGTTACTTCGACAAATCAAAGCGAAGATGCGCTAGCGCTGGCTAATTTGTATACGGCGGGAAATGATAAAGTTGAATGGACGTATATGTTGCAGCAAATACATTACACAAGTCCAGGGAACCTTAATAAAGACAATAGAGTTGTTATATTGCCCTACACATGAGCCCACTGTATAGTTAATGTTCCATATGTTAGAAAATGTATAGGGGAACCTGTTACCCGAAAAAAATTTCAAGGACTTTTGCAGGTTATCACTCTGAAAAAAGGAAAAGACGCCAGCGTTATTTGGGACTTAAGAGAATTTTTCCACTAAAAATATGATGTAAGTAACAGAAGATTGAGGAAGATCTATACACTCCAGTGCACTTCTACTGGTCTGAGCTGGTGAAGGCAAGTCTGGCGAAAGAGGTAACGTTCAGTAAAATCCAAATCTTTGTGAATTGGCGGAATTACATACATTCGCCAGAGCAATAATTCGCCTGGCGATAGAGTGCGAATGATCGCTAGCGTCTGTCTCTTTCGCTAGCAAAGTTACACCTGCGCCCGTTAGTAAATCGGAGAAGTGCCTGAATGACGTCACGCTGGCGGATTTTCGCCAGCATTAGTCACTTCACCCTTTAGCAAATCTGCCCAATGTATCCTAGTGCATTTATATGCGCAAGCACTGGCACAGTACATTACTGAAATTAATGAAACATCACATTTGAAGTACCAGTCAATCATAAATGCATGAGAGATCGTCTACTCATCAGCTTACTGGAAAGGTCAGAGAGTACAATGTAGGGAATCCAATCACTATAAATACGTTGAATGTTCTACATACTGTACATCTGGTATTATTAGAACAAGTTTTGATGCAAGAGAAACTTGTATTTAAACAGCACATTCCATTAGAACTTAATATAATTGCAGAATCAGGCACACGTCCTTTGCTTATTAAGCCTCCATTTACAGTATCTAGTAGAATTAAAGAGATACGGACACCAGAAATGAAACCATTTTTACATGTATCACAGTATTGGCTTTGTTTGCCACTTGTAAAAGCTTTGAGCAAATACTTTATGGCAAAATTATATTACCCAGCTGACTCCCCGTACTCGTCTATGAGGGGGCTGCCACATTTTTTTTCATGTTTTTCTGACAAAAACAAACCTCTTAGCAAAAAACGATCAACATGACCTAAAGGTAACTTTTTATGTAAATTCATATTTTAAAAAGTACTGTATATACGAGTATAAGCCGAGTTTTTCAGCCCCCAAAATATGCTGAAAAACTCTACCTCGGCTTATACTCGGGTCAATCGCAAAAACAGTCGCCGGCGCCCAAGAATAGTCGCCGGCGCCCAAGAATAGTCTCCAAGAATATACGCCGGCGTCCAAGAATGGTCGCCGGCATCCAAAAAAGAGACGCCGGCACCTCCAAGGGTAGCAGAAACCCTCAATTTTTTGATTGAAACTTACCAAAAGCTGCTGCATTTCTCACCCTAGGCTTATTCTTGAGTCAATAAGCTTTCCCAGTTTTTGGAGGTAAAATTAGGTACCTCGGCTTATACTCCAGTATATACGGTAGTTTTTTAGCGTCAGTATCACTTTAAGTCAAAGGCAACTGGGCATTTTAGAGTTTAGATCTAAGTGAAAATTTTACATTTTTTTTTTTTGGTCAAAACTCTCAAATTTGAATTATCCAAACTCAATTTGAGTTTTAATCCGAATTTGACCAATAAGTCATGAAATATTCCCAACTTTTATAGCAAACATTTGGCAGATATTGTCCCATTACCAAGTCACCCCTATAATATCATTTATTATGTTTCTCTGGGCTACACTCCGTGACACTCTTTACACTGGCATTAAGCAACTTGTCAAAGTATGAAGCACTCAAGCAGATCCTGGCGTTGATTCAGACCTTTTCACTGAAACCACAGTGTAAGGATCCAATTCAACGTGCAGAAATATCCCACTGGATGAAGACCACATCAGTCCATATATGAGCTCAGTGGGTGGTGACATTTCACTGGATCCATGTGTGAATCAATCAATCCAAGATGGCATGATTCTGCCCATCAAACAGGCGGAAAAATTAGTAATTGTCAAAACCACGTAGCTTTAAAAAAGGAAGACCTAAGGAGCTTGGACGTTCTATCAGATGTGATAAAACTTTTCATCCTTTATGTATTTAGCTGCATTTAGGGCAGTGACACAAACGCTAAGATTTAGGGAGATTTAGTCGCCTTCCCGCCAGCTAGAATCGAAATCAATGCCGGATGGCACTCGGAGCACTTCGTTTTCTCCAAAGTCATCTGAAGTTGCCTCACGAGGAAACTTTGGACGACTTTGGAAAACAAAGCACTCAGAGTGCCATCCCGCCGACTATTTACATTTTAGCCGGCAGGAAGGCTTTTCGGAGAGGTTAGTCGCCTGAACAAGAGGCGATTTGTTACTGGGCGACTAAATTTCCCTGAATCTTCGCGTTTCACCACCCTTACAAAGATAAATGGCAAAGAACACAACGTTAAGGCTACATATTTAATAAGATAGCTATAGCAATTAGGGATGCACCAAATCAACTAATTTTAAAATTAAAAGGTGGGAAGGGAAAACATTTTTTACTTCAATGTTTTCGATTTCCCACCTCGCCCCTAATTTGCGTATTCAAATTAGGATTCGGTTCTGCTGAATCCTAGTCCTGCTGAAAAAGGCCGAATCCAGAACAGAAACCTGGATTTGGTGCATCTCTACTAGAAAAAACACACATACTCAGTGGTGCCATGATTCCCGTTTATAATGGGAATCCTTTAGCTGCATTTCTGGCTTCATGAGCTCCCCCATTCACCACTAGCTCCCTGAATTAAAAACAAGAATGCACCATGTACTACACAGCCTTTAACTTAAACAAAAAAAATACGTCAACTCAAGATTTTACTGAACAGGTTTGAAAATAAAATTGAAATCGCATGTGTAGGATGAATAGCAGATTTTGGAATAAGATGAACACAAAATTTGCCATTTAGGTGGAAAAAAAGTCCCTTCTGTAGGCTCACAGGAGGTTGGCAGGCACAGCTAAAAGTCTGCAAACAATGTTCTTAGAAATGCACTTAAATCAAAATCAGAATTGAATTAATCTTTAATTCACAGAAACAGTTTATTTTAGATAAGCGAAAGGAAAATCCATGGAAGGGAGAGGCATGAAGCTTAACAGAAGAGTGCCTATAATAGAGTTCTTGTCTCAAGGTTAAATTGTCATTCCTATTGGTATGCGTTTCCTTGCTCTAGTTTCTAACAGCTTGCAGTCTCCAGTGTAGCTGGATCCCACCAGTATCGGATAACCGCTTATTCCTGGCAAAGCCTTAGAAGAAAATGACGCTTTCCTGTCATAGAATCACAGACTAATTGCCACACTCCAGATCTTTGGTAATTTACACATCTCAAACCTTTGACCGAAATGGCTGGGCAGTAAACATGCTTGCTTAATTCAAGGTAATTCATGACATGTACTTTTATTTATCCTTTGCAAATACAAGTTAATACATAAAATGAAGTGAAAGGAGAAGGAAAGGCATACTACACTTGGGGTTGCCAAATAGTAGGCACCCCCAAATGATTGTATTTACTTACCTGAAACCCCAGGCCGGTGCTTCTATCAGCAGAAAACTGCAACAGCCCGGGGTTATACCATTGAGCATCATGGAGCGATCCTCTTCCGGATTCTTCTTTCTTCAAATTTCCCAGGGCAGGCGCAATAGAACGAAATAGCCGACTTTTTAGTTAAAGTTTGGCTTTTCATTCTACAGTGCATACGCCGCCACACGAAGAAAGCGGAAGCCAGAAGAGGATCGCTCCGTGGTGCTCACTGGTATAACCCCGGGCCAGTGCAATTTTCTGCTGATAGGAGCACCGGCCCGGGGTTTCAGGTAAGTCAATACAATCACTTGGAGGTGCCTAACATTTGGCACCACCAAGTGTACAATGCTTTTCCTTCTCCTTTAAGAAAAATAGGTTCCAGCCAGAATCATGCCTAAATAATTCTGGACACTTTGTAATGTTAGATAGTGTACAGGGTAAGGGATCCTAGGTCCCAAGCATTCAGAATAATAATATTAGTGATAGGATATTTTGACTTATGGAACCACTAGGGACCATTCTCAGGGCATTAAGACAACTAAAAGATAGCAAATTATGTAATTTATGCACAAGACTTAAAGGAGAAGGAATGGTACCGAAGCAGTTTATTGTCAATAGATTAGCCACAATAGTGCAAGCTATTTATTCTACAGAATGCTTTACCATACCTGAGTAAACAACTCTAAAACCTCTTTGTTTGTTTAGGATAGCAGCTGCCATATTCACTTGGTGTGACATCACATCCGGCCTGAGTTTCCCTGCTCACTCATAGCTCTGGGCTCAGATTACAGATTACAGGGAGGGAAAGAGGGAGGGGATGAGGAGCAAACTGAGCATGCTCAAACCGTAGCCCTGGAGGTTTAAGCTGAAAACAGGAAGTCTGAGAACACAATAGAAGGAAAGAAATGCAGTGTTTCTTTTGACAGAGGACTCAGGGAAGCATTACTTTGAGGGTTTCCTAGTATATTTAGGTGGAACTTTCTGAAACTTCGTTTTAACCTTTCCTTCTTCTTTAAGGGGTGTGAATAACTAGCACTAGGGCAGCTAGGGTCTGCACTCTGCAGAGTTGGCTCAGTTGTAGTACCATCTATTTAAAGGAGGAGACATGGAGTATAGTCCCACCTACTAAATATCACATGGGGCCCCAGTTTCTTAATCCATCACTCAAACAAGAAAGTCCCAATGAGTGAACCATAAAATGAATAATAAGAGAGGACTTGCATCCTTTGGTCAATAGGCTAAGGGAGAATCACACCATCAACAAGAAACAGGAGGAACAAATATGACTTGCAGCAAAGGTATTTAGGTTCTTTACTGGCTCATTACCTCTTAAAACCTCTGAAATATACGAGCATCAAATACACTAATGACTTTTGTGTACTTTAAATTGAAGAAAAAAAAAAAAAAACTAACTACACGTAACTACGTGTGAGGTACAACAGTGTGTTCAACTTATTCCTATATCTAGGGAAATAGCAATATATATATATATATATATATATATATATATATATATATATATATATATATATATATATATATAATTTTTTTTTTTTTTTTCTTTTTTTTAAAGCATTCAAAAGGATTAAAGAGAATGCAAGAATGTCATTATGATGAAATATGATTTCAACTTCAGGGCTCAAACACTAAGGGGCAGATTTATCAAAGGTCAAATTGAGAACTCGAATTAAAAAAAAAAAAAAAAAAAACGAGTTTCGATCTAATTTTTGTTTACTTCGACTAGGGAATAGTCCAAATTCGATTCGAATAAAAATGTGAATTTTCGAAATTTATCATGTACTGACAGACCATTCACCATCTAATACCTGCAGAATTGATGTTTTAGCCTATGGGGGACCTCCTAGAATTTGGAGTCAATTGGTGGACTTTTTAAAATATACATTTTGGAAAAACTATGAATCAAATTCGATCGAATGCGCCATTACTTCGATTCGTACGATCCGAAGTTTTTCAAATTCGACCCTTGATAAATCTGCCCCTTAGAGCATTTTACACAGATTTGATCATTAACACATTCAGTCAAGACACGGTTTTCAAATACACATGAAAAATACACGTTTTTTAAATATATTTTCTTAGGCAACTGCCTATGTTGCAAATTTTACTCCAGTTTTAAATTGTGTAACTAGAGAAATGGCCAGAACAATGAGGCATTAATGGGACAACAGCTTCAGTTCAGATTGCCAAGAGATACGATGAAGCATAGATTGCCTTGTGGAGCTGAGGATAAGCCAGCAGTGTGACATTTTTCATAACAATTAAATTGGAGGATCACAAAGAGGAAAGAAGAAACTTTAAAGGAACAGTAACACCAAGTGCTTTAAAGTAATGAAAATATAATGTAGTGTTGCCCTGCACTGGTAAAACTGCTGTGTTTGCTTCAGAAACACTACTATAGTTTATATAAAAAAGCCGCTGTTTACAATGGCGGAAATTGAAAAAAGGCTATATGGCACAGGTTACACAGCAGATAAGCTCTGTAGATGTGATGTATATCCTGATTGAAACACTACTATAGTTAAAGGGATCCTGTCATCGGAAAACATGTTTTTTTTCAAAATGAACAAGTTAATAGTGCTGCTCCAGCAGAATTCTGCACTGAAATCCATTTCTCAAAAGAGCAAACAGATTTTTTTTATATTCAATTTTGAAATCTGACATGGGGCTAGACATATTGTCAATTTCCCAGCTGCCCCAAGTCATGTGACTTGTGCTCTGATAAACTTCAATCATTCTTTACTGCAAGTTGGAGTGATATCACCCCCTCCCTTCCCCCCCCCCCCCCACCAGCAGCCAAACAAAAGAACAATGGGAAGGTAACCAGATAGCAGCTCCCTAACACAAGATAACAGCTGCCTGGTAGATCTAAGAACAACACTCAATAGTAAAAACCCATGTCTCACTGAGACACATTCAGTTACATTGAGAAGGAAAAACAGCAGCCTGCCAGAAAGCATTTCTCTCCTAAAGTGTAGGCATAAGTCACATGACACGGGGCAGCTGGGAAATTGACAAAATGTCTAGCCCCATGTCAGATTTCAAAACTGAATATAAAAAAAAATCTGTTTGCTCTTTTGAGAAATGGATTTCAGTGCAGAATTCTGCTGGAGTAGCACTATTAACTGATGTGTTTTGAAAAAAACATGTTTTCCGATGACAGGATCCCTTTAACTATAGTAGTGTTTCAATCAGGATATATATCACATCTAGACTAGGAAAAGCATGAGCAGAGTGAAGCTGTAAAGCAGTTATGAAACTCCCTGTATAGCATTACAGTTGAAGCCTGCCACAGGATGCTGAGAGTTGCAATTCAACAAAAGGAGAAAAGGGCTAAAGGTTGAACGTCCCTGGTACAGAAGCGGGTATACTGGGAAGTGATTCGACACGAGCAGCTACGGGAAGCGGGTACAGATCAGTTTCACAGAGTGAACATGAATCTTACACGGCAGCTTCTACTCACACCTGCATTCCTATGTACTGAAATTAGCAGCCCATGTATTTCATTGACCAGAAGAAGCAGCTATGTCAGTTGGGAAATATGGCAGCACCTGCTCATCTCAAAATTGCCAAGGCCCCATAAACACTGTAGTCAAAACGGACAGGTATGTTTTAAAAAGTTAAAAATGACAAGGCAATGGGAAAACAGCACAATGCCTCAACATGGCAATTATTTAGCCAAGGTGCCATACAAGGCTGAAGCAATGACTGTTTAAAAACTGGAGGTATGGATGTTTAAAATGACAAGATGCCCCAGTAGCTCCCCATCTTCTTTTCTGCTGATTCACTGCACATGCTCTGTGCTGCTGTCACTTACGGATCTTAGGGACCCACTCACAATATACAATACACATTAGTAATGTGTGGGGCGGCCCGATAGCCTCGGGTCAGGCCGACCTTGCACGCTTTTTCGCATGTGGCTGCGGGTTAAGCCACCGTCAAATACCAGCTTCCCGGTTAGTCTTTTATAGACACTGTGGCTGCTCGCCCCCCCTTTTGTGACGTCATCGGTGGGGGCAGGTCTATAAAAGCTACCAGGAAGCACGGATGCGGGCGGGGCTAAGGGAGGGCGGGTTAGGGTCGAGTGAAGTGTGAGTGAAGTCCTGGATCATTGCGGCTATTGACAAGCTGAAACTTTAGGTTGGTCCAATCAGTTCAGTATATAAAACATTGCAGTTTTGTTAATGAGATATGCTTGATGGAAGAGTTAACTGCCTTTTCGCATAATAGCCATATTAAATATGCTTCCATTTGGTTGCTGTGGAAACAATTTCTTGAAGCCTCAGACAACACCTCTTAATACTGCCTGCTTGGGATAGGGTAGGACTTGACCATATTTCCCCTATGTGAGATTTCAGTTTAAGGGAGACCTAGTCACACACACAGACCGACATGGAATAGGATTGGAGTACTAATTTGCGCCAGGAATGCATTGTTGTTATAATTTTTGTATGTTATTATTTGAAGTAGTTTTACTTTTATATAACAAGTATATACCCTCCTTTGACTATACGCTTGAATATATCTGCAACATATCTGGAGGATTATAATTATTGCGATGATATGTATACTGTGAATGTTTACAACTTTATTGTTTTCGTGTATTATTTACATGTCAAATAAACGTTTGATAAATAAAAAAAAAAAACAAAAAAAAACATTGCAGTTTTAGCCATTCATTTTTAGGGTTTAGTTCTCCTTTAAGAAATTGGATGTATGTATTTGAATGCAGTTCATCTGCCCATCTGGAGTCCTAGAGGCAAGTTGTGGCCCTCTACCTGTCCATGGCCTTCATAAAATGTTTTGCATGACATCTTGTATCCCCTAGTCCTAAGCACTCCCTAAAAGTGCTTCTGTATCAGACTTCCTGTTGTCAGCTTAAACCTCCAGGGCTAGGGCTTGAGCATGCTCAGTTTGCTCCTCTCCCATCCCTCCTGTAATCTGAGCCCAGAGCTATGAGTGAGCAGGGAAAGACTCAGGCCGGATGTGATGTCACACCAAGTAAATATGGCAGCTGCTTTCCTAAACAAACAGAGAAAGCTTCTAGAGCTGTTTACTCAGGTATGGTATAGCATTCTACAGAATAAATAGTGTTATAGCTTGCACTATTGTGGCTAATCTATTGACAAACTGTTTTGGTACCTTTCCTTCTCCTTTAAGTAAAGTACTACTCTTGGGTGGCCAATACTAAGTTATGGATGACAACAACAGAAACCAGCAAGGATTTCAGAATGCAAAGGATGGCCTGATGTAATATGCCAGCATTTTTTTTTTTTTAAATCAAAAAGAAAGCCATGATACGTAGAATGCAACACTGCAATCAAACAACATGGATGCATGAAAGAGATGGTGGTATAGTATTTCTAAGAGTCACACCATGATTTAACGGATGGGTTCACATTCACAAGAACCAGAGGCAGGTTTACATAATCAAGTGGGTGTATTACAGGCCTGGACTGGCAATCTGTGGATTCTGGCAAATGCCAGAGGGGTTGCTGTAAGATGCCATAGACACTCACTATTTATTGAGCTGGTGGGGACTACTTAGAATGACAGGGCTTACATTGACTCACTTAAAACCGAAACTAACAGGTTCATAATCTGACGCAAGATCTAAATGCACATGGGCCAAAGACTTGTGGATAATATACAAACCTCCATGGTTTTGTCATTTTTAGAAAAAAAAAAAAAAAAAAAGGTAGAGTCCTGCGCGGAACCAATTTCTAAAGACCCGGACCCGTCCCGCAACACGGATAATTACCCACTTTTATCCGTTACCCGACCCCGCAACTGCCTTTTCCGCAACCAGACCACCACCACCAAACAGGAAGTGGTGTTGCTGAAAACGGGAAGCGACATCATAAAAAGTGGGCGGGGACAGAAACAAGTTTTGTAAAATTTTAAAAAGACTAAAATATAATATAAGATTTAGGTGAGATCCGCATATGAAAATCCTACCCTCATGCCACAGGGTACACGCTTATTTTGCGGGTAACCCACGGGTTCCCTGAAACGCTGCAGGACTCAAGGGTAAACAAATCAATCTATATGGAAGCAATATGATTTTTAATAACCACAATAGCTTGGGTAACAGCATGTAAAAACCGGCCGAATCCTTCTGCCAGGCCGAAACAAACCCGAATTTGCATATGCAAATTAGGGACGGGGAGGGAAAATTGCATGACTTTTTGTCACAATACAAGAAAGTTATAAGTGTTTTCCCCTTCCACCCTAATTAGCATATGCAAATTAGGATTCTAATTGGTATTCAGCCGAATCTTTTTTGGGGTTCGGCCGAATCCAAAATAGTGGATTCGGTGCATCCCTAGTTATAATTTAACATAGAATAAGTGGAGATGACAACAACTAAAGATTAAAAGCAATTGACAGTACTTAACCTCAAATGGAAACATAATTAGATGTTTACATAAACCTCCTTAGACTGTATACAAACTTTGTTCCAATACACACAGTATTGCAAATTGGGTAAAACACAATTCCTATTTTAATTTTAACAGAAACCGGCAAATATAAGTGACTGCTATTTTACAGATAAGAGTGATTTTGTACTGGAGAGATTAGTGGTATATTAAAAAAAAACAAAAAAAACTGAGCATGAGATTTAAACAATTCTGACTAACTTCTTAAATATATCTGGAGATTTAGAAGACAACTTGTGCTCAAAAAAACAAAACAAAAAAAACATTTGAATTGTGCTCAAAAAAACAAAACAAAAAAAAAAAACAAATCGTAGGGACAGCAACTATTTCCTTTGTAGAAATCATACACAGAATACAGTTTTGTTAGTGAAAGAGTGGGTGTCAGACATAGCACTTAACTTTGGTTTATATAAAAGCAGCAGGTATGTGGGTTATATACAATTTTAGCCACCATGTCCACTGCACCATCAAAACACATGTATGTTGGTGGAAAAACATTTTGGTTATGATACACAAACTTATTTCATTATTTAGATTTCTCCTTACTTTGTTCTACAAATGGTTGGAACAGGCGTCAATGATATAAATCAGGTGAAACACTGGCATCCTTATGCAAATAACCCTTAAATGGATGTTTAAAGGATTTTCTAATAAACTTAAAGGGGACCCGTCACCCAAAAAAATATTACAAATCCTATTTTATCATGTTAGTCGAACAAAATTAACTTTAGTTACTGTATAAATTATGTTTCCATCAGTCTGGGAACTCATAATTACACCAAGTAGGCAGGAGCCATTTTGTGGACATTGTTATTAAGACAAGACTTGCATCATCTCAGAATCTTGTTTGTGCACCAGAATGGGGGACCTGATGTCCATCCCCATGCCCTGGTTACACAATTAAATCGTTAAGAGAACTGGGGGAATGTGGGGAGAGCAGTGATATCTCGGAAGTGCTGAATGGAAAGTGAAAGTAATTGCCTGCCCTGCCTCTATGCATATAGATTGACAGCTGAGATTTTTAAATCAGTTTACAACAGCTATGAACGCTTTAAAAAAAAAAAAAAAAAGAATTTGGATTTCAGGTTTAATTTTAAAAGGACTTTTATTACACAGCTTTTTATGTCTGGGTGACAGGTCCACTTTAAGGCATGAACATCCAAATTACAGAAAGATCAGTTATCTCGAAAAACCCCAGGTCCCGAGCATTTTTCAGGGGACCAGAAAGAAAATGATGTAAAATCCAGGAAAATTTAAAATCAGGGAAATGTATTATGAATAATATATAGGTTAGACCAGAAAACAGCAATGTAAAATAAGGGGAAACTTAAAATCAAGGGATGTAAAATTGAGGTTTCACTGTAGTATATTGGGATAATTCCAGCAGTTCTCAGACTTTTCATTCAGCAAGACCATTCTGCTTGTCATATTCAACACCCCAGCCTCCAAACTTGAAAGATCAGTAGTGCAATTACAGGAGTTTGCAAACATTTAGTAGAACATCTACATCTACATTCAGTAGAACATCATTTCTACTGTCAAAATCTCAGTTCTGGGGACATGGGAGAACACTGGTGTTTTATTTGGCACAACAGCAGGAAAATAAAAAAAAGCATCAGGTCTTCCTGAAAAAAACAAATGCAATGGAAACTCGTTTGGGACAATATTCAGCAGCTACAGCTGCTTTGTCGGCTCCAAGCATGCACTCACTGTACATAATGAAGGTCCACTGTAAAGATCTGTCTCACTCATGGTCAGAGGATCTCCAAATGGCTAACTCAAAAACTAGGCCATCAATATGGAATTGCTGTTTCAGTGGATGAGTTTATGTTAAACAGGCTTCCTGCGTATCCCCAGTAAAATATGTTGGGCAGACCCACAATAACTTAAAATAAACTGCATGTCCAAATCACAAAGAATGCAGAAAAGGGAGAGAGCTGTAATTCATATCAGGATATACAGGTCCGGGACCTGGGGTTTTCCAAATTACAGAAAGATTCATTTTCCGTATCTTCATACCTTAAAGGAGAAGGAATGCTATCAAGGCAGTAATAGATTAGCCACAACAGTGCAAACTAGAACACAATTTCTATTTTTTAGAATGATGTTCCATACCTGAGTAATCAGCTCTAGACACTGTCTAGGTTTGTTTATGACAGCAGCTGCCATATTGGCTTGCTGTCACATCACTTCCGGCCCGAGTCTCTACCTGCTTGCGAATAGCTCAGATTACAGCAGGGAGGGGGAGAAGAGCAAACTGAGCATGCTCAAGCCCAAGCCCTGGAGGTTTAAGATGAAACAGGAATTCTGACACAGAAGCCCATGTGTACACAATAGAATGAAATAAAAGTGGTGTTTCTTTTGACAGAGGACTCAGAGCAGCATTACTTTGAGGGTTTACTAGTGTATTCATAGACCTTTCTGATAAAGCTTACTTAGTTTTAACCTTTCCTTCTCCTTTAAGTCTACTAGAAAATCATGTAAACATTAAATAACCCCAATAGGCTGGAGTTGTTTCCATTAAAGGGGAACTTTTGCAAAAATGGAAATTTAATATAAGCTTCCTCATACTGAAATAAGAAACTTTCTAAATACAATCAATTAAATATGATGCATGGTTTCTTAAATAATCAAGTTTATCTTCACTATCCCTCTCTCAGCATCCGTTTCTCTTCATTCTCTCTTCATGCAGCAGTTGGGTGTCAGAAATTCATTGACAGATCCAATATATCTCATAGGGGGGGCTTCCTTTCCTAGCAGATGTATTAGAGCTCACTCAAATCTATTCCAGTACAAACAAAATCCAACACAATAACTGCCTTTTGCACATATTCTGCATATAGAGAGACAGGATGTCTGGTGATTTTAATAGAGTGTACACTAATACATCTTCTAGGCAAAAGGAGCCCCCCTATAAGATATATTGGATCTAACTGTCAATGAATATCTTACACCCAACTGCTGCATGAAGAGAGAATGAAGAGAAACAGATGCCGAGAGAGGAATAGTGAAGATAAACTTGATTATTTCAGAAACAATACAGAATTTTTATTTGATTGTATTTAAAAAGTTTCTTGCGTCTGCATGATGAAATTTCCATTTTCACGACAGTTCCCCTTTAAGGATACATTATATCCTATTTTGGATCAAATACAAGGTACTGTATTATTACAGAGAAAAGTAAATCATTTTTTAAAATTT
The DNA here is from genome assembly GCF_017654675.1 of Xenopus laevis. Lineage (NCBI taxonomy): Eukaryota > Metazoa > Chordata > Amphibia > Anura > Pipidae > Xenopus > Xenopus laevis. Next base: position 9,294,794 of record NC_054386.1, on the reverse strand, counting down.
GGATTATTTGAATAAAATGGAGTCAATGAGATACAGCCTTTCTGTAATTCAGAGCCTTCTAGATAGCGGAAGCATACCTGTACTTCATTTCTATGGTGATATTGAACAATTAATACACCAAAAAACCAATCCAGATTACAATAATATTCCATGAGATTGTGAGGTTATAGCTATTAGCAGAATAAATATGTAAACAAATGGAAAATGCATGCACACGATGACACATTAAATTATATTATGATTTTTGTGAGGGTCTCAGTTTTCAATTCGAAAGGACTGAAAAACAGATGAGAAAAGGAAAGTTCTCGCTTTATCTTTTCCATCACATTTGTTACAGGATGGTATAAACGTGCGTCTATCCTTCTATACACATCATAGGTAGTCACAGAAGGCAACTTGCCTATATTAAAGCATTAAAAACACAACATATCAGCAACCCTGAAAGATCTATATTAAAGCGCAATGTTGCCTGTGGCCAAACTTGCGCTGCTGTTTAGACACAGTTGAGCAAGAGCAGAAATACACATGAAGTAGGTTCTTACATAAGCATCCTATTTACATTCACTAGGCCAGCTGGAAACACTGCAGTTTTGCCTGCCACCAACACAGTATGAAGCAGCATCTGCATTCTATCATGTTTAAGGGGATTGGAACTTGGAGGTGAAGAGACCAGAACAGCAGCTCATCTTCTACACACAAGAATGTGTGTTACAATTTGGAGGTAAGGACGTCAACATTTTACTTGTCCTTTAATTAGAGTTCAAAATGGCAGTGGGTATGGCTAAATCATCAAGTGCAAAACAAGGTGCCTTCAAACGGCGACAATAAGATTATTGTTAACATGTTTTAGAGCGCCAACATTAACAAAGAAAATACTCAAAGTACCACTCAAAAAGTCTCTACAAGTGAATTGGGGTATACAGTAGATCCTATAAAAACCACAACACACTGAAATAAGGATATCCTCAAATGCAACTGATCTACTATTGCTGTGCTTAATCCACAATAGTTACTGTTATACAGATCACAAATTAAAACTGTAGCCTCTATTTAAATGTATGTATGAGTATGTTCCTGAGCTTGAGGCCAATATTAAAAGCCCAAAACTAGAATCAAAGCTTGTCTTTAGGCTCAACACATACATGTTTATTCTGTCAGACGTTGCAGTTCTCCATACATGGCATAGTCAACCCTGGCTTCCACTGTGCATCTTTCTATTCATCATGAACTGGAAGTGAAGAAACCAAACATGACAGACATTAACCTCACTGTGCAGCTCTGCTTTTGTAGACCAGATCAAGAGCAAGCAAGGACACCATCACCATCGTGAGTGCCTTTGGTTCTGTTTGGCAGGGATGTACTGGGGCATGGTTTAGGGCTGTTATCCCCAACCAGTAACTCAGGAGCAAAATGTTGCTTACCAACCCTTTGGATGTCGCTTACCAACCCTTTGGATGTCGCTTACCAACCCTTTGGATGTCGCTTACCAACCCTTTGGATGTTGCTCTCAAGTGACCTCAAAACAGGTGCTTCTTTTTGAATTCTTGGTTTAGAGGCAAGTTTTAGGTGCTTAAAAACAATGTGTACTTCGAAATAGCGCCTCCTATATGCTGCCAGTCCATACAGGGGCTGCCAAATAGCCAATCACATCCCTTATTTGGCACCACCAGGAACTTGTTTTATGCTTGTGTTGCTCCCCAACTCTTTTTAAATTTGAATGTGGCTCACGGGTATAAAAAAGGTTGGGGATTGGTTTAGGGAATAAAACACAAAAAGGGGGTGGAAGGGACAGGTACCTTATGACAAATAGTGTTGAAGTCAACGAGAAGGGTAACAGGACTCAGATTTTCTCCTGTAGGACATGCTGAATTCACATTAATGGATTAGGACCAAGTCTGTGCAGAGGCAGCATGATTAGGAGAAGTAGTTAGTGAATAGTGTCCTAAACCAGATTCAATAAACTTACTCGATTCAACTAACTTTTCAAGACCTGAAATTATGGGGCACTGTATCCACAAGTACACTTTTTATTCTAAGTAACAATTAATGTTAATAGAAGTTTATAGATTAGCCCTTATAATGGTTCAGGTCTGGCATGTTGGGAGTTAAGAGTTGAGCCTGGGAAATACTATAATAAAGTGTTGGACATTCTCAGTCTACCATATGACACTCTCTAAGACAGAAGAGAATCACTGCCTTTAAAAAAGAAAAACCACACACAGTGCATGCCTTATGATCATGACTGTGATAAAAACCTTGAAGGTATTAAAGTGGACCTGTCATCCAGACACAAAAATCTGTATGATAAAAGTCCTTTTCAAATTAAACATGAAATCTGATTTAAATTTTTTATTAAAGCATTCATGGCTGTTGTGAGCTAATTTAAAAATATCAGCCGTCAATCAAATATTATCGACCCTCCTCTATGCCTAGGCATAGAGGCGGGACAGATAACTTTAACTTTCCATTCAGCACTTCCTAGTAGTGATGTGCGGGTCGAGAATTTCTCGACCTGCACCCGACACTAACCCGCCCACTCCCTACCTGCATCTGTCCCTGCTGCTGCCCTTTATTTATAGACCCCACGACCGCCGTGACATCACAAAAGGGCCGGGGCAGACGGAAATCTATAAATTCCAGCGCCGGAAGCCTAGGCATAGAGGCGGGGCAGATAATAACTTTCACTTTCCATTCAGCACTTCCTAGTAGTGATGTGCGGGTTGAGAATTTCTCGACCTGCACCTGACCCTAACACGCCCACTCCCTACCTGTAGCATCTGTCCCTGCCCTTTATTTATAGACCCACGGCCGCAGTGACATCACAAAAGGGGCGGGGCAGACAGAAATCTATAAATTCCAGCACCGGAAGCCGGCAGTTCTAGGTCCCGTGCATTTTGTCCCTCGGGTCAGCCCGCACATCTCTACTTCCTAGATACCACTGCTCTCCACAAATTCCACCTCTGTGTAGCCAGGGCATGGGGATGGACATCAGGTCCCCCATTCTGGAGCACAAACAAGATTCTGAGATGATGCAAGGCTTATCTTAAAAATAGTGTCCACAAAATGGCTCCTGCCTGCTTGCTATAATTATGAATTCCCAGACTGAAAGAAACAAGATTAAAATAATTTATATTGTGTAATTAAAGTTCATTTTGCTTGACTAATGTTATCAAATAGGATTTTACAAAAAAAAAAAAAAAAAAAAAAAAAGGGTGACGGGTCCCCTTTAAGGCAGTTATTACAAGAAGAAAGCAGAGAAGGGCATAGGACTCTAGTCCAGAAAATGAAGAAACAGGAAGCAATACCTTTAAAAGCAAATGGAATGAATGTTAAACATAACACACATGATTTACAATGCAGGGAGCCAAATGCAAAGTTATATCTTTCTCATACGAGTAACAAAGAACTCATGCTCTTTTAGTTATGTATGCAGAGCATAAATATTGAAAGGGTTCATTAAAAAGAAAATTAAAATGAATTATACAGCACAGCAGTTATTCACAGATGGCAACTTATTGAGGAGAACATATTTAGCTTTCCCAAAGAGCGGGGGGGGGGGGGGAATAAATGGCTATGAAACTCCTTATTTATTTGCCCTATCATTAAATGATAGTAAGAGGCCAGCGATCATTGATCTGTGTTTACCAACTCCTCCAAATCTTATCCCAGGTGAAACGTGAACAGGTGCTCAGTTTCTGACAGGTTGCACAGGGCACGTAAGCAGTTACTTAAAGACTATTACACAGTTCCTTAGCAAAAAAAATATAAAAAAAAAAAAAAAAATAAAATGTGTAAATAAATAATACATATAATATAAGCAACTATCGTACTTTTTGACACATTCTTCCTTGATTATATGCACACTCATTGCAGAAATAGCTAATCTACAAACTATAAAGTCTGTTACCTTTATAGGTTTTGTTTCTGAGAAAAGTCATGGCAACTAAAGGCTGCAAACAGACCCAGATTTCTGCAGGTATAGCATGTGTATGTTATCACCTTTAAAAATGCAATTATTAGTATAATAGTAAACAGGAACCTTATACTCTAAGCTCCACGGGGGCAGAGAATGATGTATAATCTCTGTAAGGTACTGCAGCATACAGTTAGGTCTGTAAATAGTTGGACAACTAATTTTGGATCTGTACATGACCACAATGAATTTTAAATGAAACAACTCTGATGTAGTTGAACTGCAGACTTTCAGCTTTAATTCAGTGGGTTGAACAAAAACATTGCATAAAAATGTGAGGAACTAAAGCCTATTTATAACACAATCGCTTCATTTCAGGGGCTCAAAAGTAATTGGACAATTGACTCAAAGGCTATTTCATGGGCAGGTGGGGGCAATTCCTTCGTTATGTCATTATCAATGAAGCAGATAAAAGCCCTGCAGTTGATTTGGGGGGGGGGGGGGTGCTTGTATGTGGAACAGACAACATGTGGTCAAAGGAGCTCTCCATGCAGGTGAAACAAGCCATCTTTGAGCTGCAAAAACAGAAAAAACCCATCTGAGAAATTGCTACAATATTAGAAGTGGCAAAATCTACAGTTTGGTAAATCCTGAGAAAGAAAGAAATCATTGGTGAACTCAGCAAGGCAAAAAGACCTGGACGTCCATGGAAGACAACAGTGGTGGATGATCTCAGAATCATTTCCATGGTGAAGAGAAACCCCTTCACAACAGCCAAACCAATGAACAACACTCTCCAGGAGGTAGAGTATCTATCTCCAAGTCTACCATAAAGAGAAGACTGCATGAAAGTATATACAGAGGGTGCACTGCAAGGTACAAGCCACTCATAAGCATCAAGAATAGAAAGGCTACATTGGACTTTGCTAAAAAAAAAAAAAAACCCAGCACAGTTCTAGAAAAATATTCTTTGGACAGATGAAACAAAGATCAACCTCTACCAGAATGATGGCAAGAAAAAAGTATGGAGAAGACGTGGAACAGCTCATGATCCAAAGCATAGCACAGTTGTGTATAAAACATTTGGGGGGCAGTGTGATGGCTTGGGCGTGCATGGCTGCCAGTGGCACTGGGACACTAGTGTTTATCCATCATGTGACACAGGACAGAAGCACAAGAATGAATTGTGAGCTCTTCAGAGACACTGTCTGCTCAAATCCAGCTAAATGCAGTCACATTGATTGGGAGGTGTTTCATAATGACCCAAAACATACAGCCAAAGCAAACCAGGAGTTTATTAAAGCAAAGAAGTGGAATATTGTTGACTGGCCAAGTCAGTCAGCTGATCTGAACCCAATTGATCTGCATTTCACTTGTTGAAGACTAAACTTGGGACAGAAAGGCCACAAACAGCAAGTGAAAGCCGCTGCAGTAAAGAACTGGCAGAGCATTAAAAAGGAGGAAACACAGAATCTGGTGATGTCCATGAGTTCAAGACTTCAGGTGGTCATTGCCAGCAAAGGGTTTTCAACCAAGTATTAGAAATGAACATTTTATTTTCATTTTTTTAATTTGTCCAATTACTTTGAGCCCCTGAAATGAAGTGATTAAAAAAGGCTTTAGTTCCTCACATTTTTATGAAATCTTTTTGTTCAACCCATTGAATTAAAGCTGAAAGTCTGCAGTTCAACTGCATCCGAGTTGTTTCATTTAAAATTCATTGTGGTAATGTACAGAACCAAAATTAGAAAAAAAAAAAAAAAAAGTTCTCTGCCCAAATATTTATGGACCTAACTTCATGTTTGCACTATATTTATATCTTGTATATTTGAAAGGAGATGCTACCCCTCTATGAACAAGTTCTCTCTGGTTTTGCAATAATATTTCCTTTGATGAGTAGCGGAGGAGGAAAAAAATAGCACATTGCTATGGGTTACTGCACACGGGAGATTATACACCTGAAAGTAAATTAAGAGTTCCTGGCTACTATCACAAGCCTATGGGACTAGTTATAAAAATTACATCTGCTTCTGTAAAACATGACCTGGAAGAGTGTTAGGGACCTCACTATGCTTATAGGCCCTATGTTTTGCCAACACAGTTTTCGCCATAAACTGGAATTTCTTATACAGGATTCCATTATGCAAGAGCATTATCTGTGTACCGGGCATCTAATTATCGACCTCTCAAGAACCAAACATGAAGAAGTTACAAACAAACTCAAGAAATATTATTTATTTGGTTTTTTTTGCGATTTGACAAAAATTATGAAAAAGTATGTTCTGCACAAGTGCTGCTCATTGAACTTATGTTGAACTGGGGAAAAAAGTGGAATCATGTAGCCACCAACTGGAGGAGAAGCTGTAAGGAGCTGTATATGGTGAAGGTCACATATCAGCTGATTTAGTCACTTATAGACACACATGCAGCCAAATAACTGAATCAGATAGGAAAGGCATTTGGCCACTGGAATTTACACTTCCATTAAACAAAAGCCCCACGTGGCGTATCTGAATTTAAACAAATTCTAGGAGCTTAAGGTGTGAACAGAGTGTGAAGTAAGAGCAAATGTAATGTTTGGGAGAGAATATGGTTACTATGGGAATGAAACAGCCTTTTGTGTTCAGGTACAAATTAGAAAAACTGGAAGAGTATAGAGTGCAATTGGCTGACACCTGCCATAACAGTGTGTATACATGTGCAACTGTACAATGAAACGTAGGGAGGGGACATAGTCAGGCTAGTGTAAGGATACCAAATCATAGGAAAAATTTGGCTGAATCCTGGCTGAAAGGCTGCACGAGTCACATTTAATGTAAACAGTTTGCCATCATTTAGGGTCAGGACACACAGGTAGATTCGGGGAGATTAATTCCCCAGTGTCAAATCTTTTCTTTGGGGCGACTGATCTCCCCGAACTGCCTCCCCGCCGGCTAAAATGTAAATCGCATTAGGGATGGCACTCGGAGCGATTTGTTTTCCGAAGTTGCCCAAAGTTTCCTCATGAGGCGACTTCAGAAAACAAATCATTCCAGAGTGCCATCCCGCCAGCGATTTACATTCTAGCCAGCGGGAATGCAGGGGAGGCAGTTCGGGGAGATTAGTCGCCACGAAGAAGAGGAGATTTGTCGCCGTCCCCGAATCTGCCCGTGTGCCCTGTCCAAGCTCAGCAAGAATATTGAACAAAATAATGGTTTTGGGTGATTTGGTAACTGTGACCTGTGGAGGATATCCATATTCATAAATATGTAGGTTTTATTTGCACCATATTGCCTCTTGGTTGGGAATAGAAAGGCAAAAAAGCTGTAGGTTAGGCCTTTTTGTTTTTCAACAACCTCACTGCATCAGAGGTGCCATTTCATGTGAGCTGTAAACCGTTCATTACAAAGGTAATATGATCGAAAACAGTGTGTGTAGTGTAGAAAACACATATTTAAGAGCATACGTTGATCGATATTGAAAGGGTACACTTTAAAGTACCTAACAAAGGTGTACACACTAAAGCATTGATCCCCAACCAGTAGCTCATGAGCAACATGTTGCTCTCCAACTCTGTAGATGTTGCTCCCAGTGGCCTCAAAGCAGTGCTTATTTTTGAATTTGAGGCAAGTTTTAGTTGCATAAAAATCAGGTGTACTGCCAAACAGAGCCTCAATGTAGGTTGACAATCTATATAGGGGCTACTATATGGCCAAGAACAGCACTTATTTGGCACCCCAAGTAAATTTTTCATGCTAGTGTTGCTCCCCAACTCCTTTTACTTTTGAATGTTGCTCACGGGATCTAAAGGTTGGGGATCCCTGCACTAAAGCATCACCATGGTATTGTATTATTAAATTTGAGCCAAAACAGATACAGCACCTCTTTACTTATCCCAGTATGTCACTCCAGTTGACTTTTCTTGTGAAGCCATGCTTAGATATTGGATCACTCAGCTTCTGTACAATGAAGTTGCTGCTCAACCAATTCTGCTTTAGGGCCCTGTGTAAAGAGCATGTGAATGGCCAGTCCATGTTGGATATCTCCACAATAATTTGCAGGTCACATGGTATACCAGGCCTAAGTTACTTGCCCTTCTCCAATATGAACATCATCATCATCATCATCATCAAGTCTCCTTGATGGCACATGCTCTCATACATTACTTGAAGGAAACCATGAGCAAGAGGAGAGTGTTGAAACAATTACTCCAAAGACTGCCATGTCTAGCACATACTGCTTCGGTTCTTACCATACTACCAAGAATAGGAAGATCCTTCTTAAGGTTGGGCATATTTAAAATTAAGATTTGGTCTGCCAAGTTTAGGCAATATCAAATAAACACTAGTATCCATCTGGAGACCTACACAATATACTCATGGCAAGAAAGTGGAACACTTGAAAAAAAAAATATGAAAGTTGTTCTTTAATTCTGGGGCTTAATATCTCAAGAGCCAGGAATGAGAGATGACCCTACAAGTTATGTTCTGGCCCCCGGGAGAGCATCACAAAATTTTAAAATAAGGTTCTCCCGCATGTAAAAATGGGCAGCATTTATTTCAGACATATATTTGGCTTCATTCTGCAAATGTCACATATAATCAAGTTAATATAAATAAAATGTATGGGTTTGTCAAGCTCTATTCTTAAAAGGGATTTGCAGTTTCTTGATCTCTCACTGGATCTGTCTGCGCGGAACCAATTTCTAAAACCCGGACCCAACCCGACCCGTGACCCGCATATTTACCCACTTTGAACCACTACCCGACCCGGACCTGCAACTACCTTATCCGCAACCCGCCGACCACCATCAAACCGGAAGTGATGTTGCTGCGAAGCCGGAAGTGACATCATCAACCATGGCAGATAGTCGAGAGGGACAGAAGCGAGCCGTGTGATGTAAGAGAGCTGTGCCGGAAGTCAGATGGGAGGGGGAGATAAGTGGAGGGAAAGCTGCAGCAGGAAGAGACCCGCATCTAAAAAGCCTACCCTCATTCCGCAGGGTACCTGCTTTTTTTGCGGGTACCCGACCTGCTGCAGGACTCTACTGGCTGTGACTCCAGGAACATGAGTTCTTGGTCTGACTGCATGAGACAGGGCCTTCAGTTTGGTGCATCTCAAGATAAGAGTGGCGAGTGAGAACTAGTGACAGAATGATGGTTAATTTCTGCAGAAAAAAAGAAGTGCATAAAACAGCCACAGTTGCAGACATAACCCGTTGCATGGAGAACCTATAAATAACCAACAAAAATATGACTGCAACAATATTGTTTATGCAGCTACCAATATCTCAAAGACTATCTGTGCTGATGAAAAGAAATGCCAGAAGAGTAGGCCACATGAGGGCACATTCAATTCTTGGCAAGAAATAAAGAGAAAAAAAAAAAAAAAAAAGTACTCCGTAAAGCGAGAGTACGATTTACGGGATTACTGAGAAGTATAGGGCCAATATATAAACTGTGTTACGCACATTTTCTCCATTGTGGCATGGTTCCAAAAAGCAATGTATACACAAGGGATAACAAAAGCCGAAATTCCGTGCTTGGGTAAGCAATTGTCAAGCAAGTGCAGATCCTAGACGGATTCCAAGTGTAATAGGCTAATTGCCTGTATTCACAGTTTGTCACGCATACAGATGATTTGATTTTTAGATATGAAACTAAATTTTATATAAAGATGACGGCAGACCCCATTTACATCTCAAGCTCACACAAGGGTTTTCTGTAGCTTCATTTTAAATAATTTTAGCAGGATGATTCCCCCAACTTTGTGATCTTGCTGGCTTTACATATTTCAGGAAAGTGCTGCATGACACGCACAGAGAAAGAGCAAGCTCCACACAAAAACAGCAAAAGGCTCTTCATGATAAACGAAGCCTATCAATTCTTAAACAACGCTAAAGATACTTCAAACGACTTCTGCTCTCTACTGCGCAGATGAAATCCGTTTCCAGAATGTAACAGGAGCCAATGGAAGATGAAATGAAGACATTTCATCAACACTTGAGGGATAAATTTAGGTGAGTGGCATTTTTGTACAGCAGTGTGAGACCAAAGATCCTCATTGCATGTGATCTGCAGCAGAGTACACCTGTTTCGGTCAGGGGAAGGGGTGTGTGCTCTGGGCACATAGGAGACACTGCTGGGGAGGGGGGGGTGAAGATTTGTTACATGAGCCATCGGTGAAACCTCATGTTTAATGCACTTTAATCTCACACAGAGCCAGTACTACTGACATGCCACAGACACACACCCGGATTGGGTTACTGGCAGTTACAGGAAAATGGGAGGCCCACAATTTTTTCATGCAGTAAAAGGCAGTAGTATTTTTTTTTTCTTTAAAGGAAAACATTACCCCCAAAATGAATATTTAAGCAACAGATAGTTTATTAAAGAAGCTTACCAAAGTGGTATTTATATTTAAGTAAATATTGCCCTTTTACATGTCTTGCCTTGAACCACCATTTTGTGATGGTCTGTGTGCTGCCTCAAGAGATCACCTGACCAGAAATACTACAGCTCTAACAGGAAGAAGTGGGGAAGCAAGATAGAACTCTGTCTTAATTGGCTCATGTGACCGAACAAGTATGGTTTGTTTGTGTGCACTGTGAATCCTACGATCCCAGGGGGCAGCCCTAAGGGCAATTTTCTATTTATGGTTGTCCAATGGCACATACAACTAAAAAACTATATTATTATGAAAATGGTTTTTTACATGATGCAGAATTTTACATATTAGCCGTTTTATGCAATATCTTTTTATAGAGACCTACATTGTTCAGGGGGTTTCAAATACAGGTATGGGATGCGTCATCTAGATTGCTTGGGACCTGAGGGTTGCTGGAAAAGGGGTCTTTCCATAAACCACTAAAAATAGGATTGCTTTGATGCCAATGCAGAGTTATGCAGCTTAGTTACCATCAATTATGAAGGGAAAAAAAAATACGCCGCTGAGGATTCCTATACATTTAAGCTTTTTGTAAAATTTGTAGTTGCAAACAATTTTAGTTTTATATTTAATAGTACAGGTATGGGATCGATTGTATAGAAACAGCAAAGCTACAGTAGAGGTATGGGATCCGTTATCCGGAAAACCGGTATCCAGAATGCTCCTAATTACTGAACGGCCATCTCCCATAGATTCCATTTTATCCAATTAATCCAAATTATTACAAATGATTTCCTTTTTCTATGTAATAATAAAACAGTAGCTTGTACTTGATCCCAACCAAGATAGAATTAATCCTTATTGGAAGCAAAACCAGCCTATTGGGTTTATTTAATGTTTATTTGATTTTCTAGCAGACTTAAGGTATGAAGATCCAAATTACGGAGAGATTCGTAACCCTGGAAAACCCCAGGTCCCGAGAAATTCCACCTTGCCAAATAAACAAGTATATCAACTACAGTTTTCTGTATACCACTGAAAGAAAACATCTAGGCAATGTTGACAACATACAAAAAAAAAAAAAAAAAAAAGTTACATAGGAATATTTAGAAAATTCCTGTGCCTATCAACAGTTTAGACTATGGGTGTAACATATGCTAAAGGCATGAGCATCATGAGTTAATGACCTTAACTACCCAGCCCCCTACACCCAAGCCACAGGATGGCCTGAAGCCAACTGCTCAACACACCCCTACGGGGATAATGCAGTCCCTGGAGGAGTCTCCAACACAGAGTCAGCTCTTTTTTCCTCAGTATGGGCTGCGTGCTGTCTGTCTGCCACCTGTAACCATGAAATAGCAGATTCCGGGTCCCTAGATAATCACACGCCCTGAATGAACATGTCTGCCTCGTCTAACCATGTCACGCCACGAATATCTACAAACAGTGATACCAGGGGAGCTAGAGCCACCCCTCAATCTATGAGCCTATAAGTAAGTGCCCCTATAGGCATGAAACGCGTTAGGTCGTTTTTTTAATATGTCCAAAAAAATATTTTTGATAATCTTGACTGTTTTTGGAGGGACTCACAACTATTGTTGCACTTTCCTCACCTTCAATCTGACATATTTACTTGAAGGCTTCCAGGACACTGTTTGAACACGGTGTGCTGCCATGCCTGCATTTGCAAATCACAAAATATTGTATTCTCCTTTTGTTTGTTCCTATACGGGTCATTTAAACGAGATGACATCCGTATACAGCAATTTAGCTTTGAAGCAAAAAAAGGTACAGCACAACTCTATGCTCCCGACCTACACACGCTTGGCGAAATGCAATTTCTAATGCACGTCATTTAGAGGATAGCAGATGGCTGAATATATTAATATACCATACAGAAGCGATTCGATGTGTGTGCCTTCTGAACTGCTCCCTTTGCAAGAGCTTAATCTGGAAACCAATGTTACAACAAACAGCCCAGGTGAATAGTATCCATGCAAACTCAGATGAACTGCATGCAGCTCCATTCCCTTCAGAGCAGAAAATCTATTGGCTTAAAGCAGAAATGCGAGAGACTGCTGCCATTAATTCCGACAGAAATGCTGGGTCACACGTTGCACAAAAAGGCATCTGCAGTATCAGCTGCTCACCCCCATACACACACACACACAAAACTGCATTTCTCGAGGGGACTGAACCACTTATCTGCTTCTGAAAGCCACAGAAAAACAGATCGAAAGCTCCTGTACCAAAAAAACGTTCTACACAAGCACTAGCTACAACCTCTTAAATAAAGACGTCCAAAATGCCAATACAAGCAGCATCATTTCATTGATATACAACCACTTTGAACTTGTTATTCTAAAAACCAAACTGCCATGTTTCTACCATGACGACAGGTCTTTCTAGCATCAAGATACTTGACAGGTAAGGAAAAGGCAACTTACCGTCCAGGCAAACTGGAAAGGAATAGTAATCCTGCCACTCTCGCTGGGGTTACTCTTAACCTGGTGGTTGTATTTGTTGTTCAAATAAATAGTATTTCCACCGAGAACCGAAGTAAATCCGGAGCCATAGTTGCATGGTCCAGTTGGGGTGATCTTGGCCTGAAACTCCTTCAGACAGACCTTCAGGTAAGTATCACACTCGTCCCTTCCGCAGTCCAGGTTCTGATCGCTCTTAATGTCATCGCAGCATTCCCCATTTAACAATTCTCCGTTGGCATTCTTCAGCGAGATCAGCTGCAGCTCGAAATAACCAGTGGAATGGGAAACCTAAATAGAACATATCAAATAGGGAGACAACATCATCACTACGGTGCCTTGGGACCTGCCAGGGGGGACACGATACTATCAACCCCCATGGAGCAGAAGAAATATGAATTAATCATAATTGGCCATTAAACGTATTGATCACACAAGGTTAATGCAGCAGCCATTAGAAGGACATGAAACTTTACCCAGTCTAATTCAGCTTAGTATATGCAGAAGCACAGGGGAGAACATACCATTCTACTAGATTGTAGACCACCAACAAAAAGTTGGAGTGTGGAGTAATTCCGTAAAAATCTGTTTAAAGGGTCGGGGTTATGATGCTCTGAAGCGGTTAGATACAATAGATATACGGTTTTTTTTTAAGGGTCAAACTGTATTTAAAAAGATACTGGATCACAAACTGTAATTAAGGGACACATGAAGTTTATTTTAAATAATGAAGACTGACAATTTAAAAAAAAAAAAAATGCCAGTTTGTGTCAGTCCTTACCATATAGCAACTGGATTTAGTATGATATGACTGCAACTACACGCATGCATTTAGATGGGAAATAAACCAGAAATGATGGGATAAAGTCATGTAGCTCTTGGACGGGCAAACTGGCTACACTTCGTAGGTGTTAGGTGAAACAAGGATCATCTGCAGGTACTGGGAAGAGGAGGCTGAATATTTTGACATTACCAGGGCATGGTATGCAGAGCAGGCATCCAAACCTAGGCCCTCCGTCTATTGCTGAACTACAACTCATAGCAGCATGATAAAGCCATATGCTGGGAATTGGTGAATGCAAAAAGGGGGGGGGGGGCTTATGATAACCTGATGTGAACAGCAGCCTGACAACTGGAGGGCCCATCAGCGTACAAGTATATAGCTATAATACTCATTCAAGCTGCCTGTAGTAACCTAAATATATGCACCCAGATCCACAACACTCTTAGGGATTGGTAATATACAGCAAGCATTGGGGGATATATACAGGGGTATATTTTTTTATATATATATATATATATATATATATATATATATATATATATATATATATATATATATATATATATATAGATATATATATATATATATATATATATATACACACACACATACAGGGGCATATTGCATGTACATACAGGGGCATATTGCATGTACATACAGGGGCATATTGCATGTACATACAGGGGCATATTGCATGTACATACAGGGGCATATTGCATGTACATACAGGGGCATATTGCATGTACATACAGGGGCATATTGTATATATAGAGGGACATCTATACAGGGGGCATATTGTGTATATATATATATATATATATATATATATATATATATATATATATATATATATATATATATATATATATAGAGGGACATCTATACAGGGGGCATATTGTATATATAGAGGGACATCTATACAGGGGGCATATTGTATATATAGAGGGACATCTATACAGGGAGCATATTGTATATATAGAGGGACATATATACAGGGGGCATATTGTATATATAGAGGGACATATATACAGGGGGCATATTGTATATATAGAGGGACATATATACAGGGGCATATTGTATATATACAGGGGGCATATATACAGGGGGCATATATACAGGGGGCATATTGTATATATACAGGGGGCATATATACAGGGGGCATATTGTATATATACAGGGGGCATATTGTATGTACATACAGGGGCATATTGTAAATATACAGGGACATATATACAGGGGCCTATATACAGATATATATACACACATATATACACACAGGCTCATGGGCAGGTCCACTAGGTGAGCTTGTAATGAGCATTAGGTGCAGCTAATGAGTTGGATCTGCTGCAGATGGAGGGGCACAGGGATGCACAATCATTAGGGACTGATCTTCACACTGTGTCTCCATACTCACTATACACAGGGCCACAGATAAACGGGCAACAATCTGAATTTATAATTAAAAAAAAGCAATGACATGTGTCCAACCGGCGGCCCTCCAGCAGCTGTTCCACTACTACATCTCCAATAATCCCCATCTGACAGCTGGAGGGCCTCAGCCTGAAACTCATCCCCCCATATAACAGAAGGAATCATTGTTAGACTATTTATAGAAAAATAAATTGCAGCAAGGAAGCCCATTGTTACTAGGGCTAAATATCCTGACAACCCTAATGTGGCCCTGCTAATTGCCGAGGATCAGCAGGTTGGACACCCATGTGACTGAATGTAAGGAATAGTCCATGCAGGTAGAGCGGGGGGGGGGATCATGGGAGAAAAGGGGCTGCAGACAGTTAGTCCGGCCGTGAGGTTATTCTAGAGATCCAGCCTTACCTGAACCCACAAAGTTAGCAGCACGAAAGGCAGCACGGAGAGGTGTCCGTAATTGTTACTTATATCCAACATTGCTGGGAAATAGTAGGAGCGTCGGCCGGCGCTGCTAGTAACACGCAGAGAAAGGCAGGAGGGGATTAGCCATGGAGCAGCAACGCTTCGTCCTGACGGGATAAAATGATCGCAGTCCACGGGAGCAGCGCGGATACCTAGGATGTCAGTCAGGGCAGCTCCCAGCCCCAACTCCTTCGATCGGCTCTAGAGACTCTCTGGTCCCATCACCACCAACATGTAGGTGAAAGACTGACAGCTCTGTTAACCACTAGTAAGCGGCGCTCGGGTATTGATATTCATGAGGGGCGTGTCGTGGGCGGGGCCCATAGGGAAGCGCTCTGGGAGGGCCTCTGGTGGAGGGCGCTGGGCCAGAGGGAAAGGAGAGGCAGCGCAGGTTGTTCTGTTCTCAGGGTTAATGCTAAGATGTCCGTAGCAAAGCCGTGTTCTTTCCTCTTTCTTGTATACCTGCTGTATTCCCTCAAGTGCCCTGCACAACAGAGTCCGAGCATGTAAACACACACAGGCTTTAATAAAACAAGAAAATCAAATACGATATTATGTGAGGAAAAAAAGAGCGGGTTAACTGGCATCATTGTCTTGCAGAGATGCCGACTCTTTATCTCACATAGGTGCTAGTTTATAAGCCGATCACATTTTGTAATGACCTTGCTGCTAGCCCTCATTGTTTATTTTCTGGAGAGAGGTGCACCTGTTCTGCCGCTCTAAAATGGCCACTCGTCTCAGGAAACGTGAACAAATCGACACAGTTGTTGTGTTTGCTCACAGGGCCCCGGAGGCAGCCATTAAGTACAGGGTTCCTTCATCAGTTCTCTTTGGCCCTTAACTCTAGTGGTTTCCAATTGGTTCTCTAAACATCCCCTTTGGCACCACCACAGACTTTGCTAGTAGCTCCCAGCACATGTGCCATAGAGAGATAATGCCGGGCTTCAGGGTTGCCAGGTCTCATTTTCAAAACCAGCCAAAGTCAGCTACAAAACCAGCCTAAGGGTAGGGACACACTGGGCGATTTGGGGAGATTTAGTCGCCCGGCGACTAATCGCCGCGACTTTCCACGACCAATCTTCCCCGAATGCCTCCCCTCGCTCTGCGCCTGGCTAAAATGAAAAATCGCCTGCGCTAATCACACGCGGCAATTCGTTTTCCGAAGTTTCCTCGTGAGGCAACTTCGGGCGATTTCGGAAAACGAATCGCCGTGTGTGATTAGCGCCGGCGACTTTTCATTTTATCCAGGCGCAGAGTGAGGGGAGGCATTCGGGGAGAAAAGTCGCTGCGATTAGTCGCCAGGCGACTAAATCTCCCCAAATCGCCCAGTGTGTCCCTACCCTAAAGCTAGCCATGAGGCACTTCAAAAGTAGCCCAAAAATAACACATGTGCTGTGGAAAAAAGTCTAAAAAAATAAATGAATATATGTAAAAATACGCATATTTTTCCATGAAGCAAAATGGGACAGATTCGCCTGTCGCCAGGGGCGTAACTACAGAGAGGGGCCCAGGAGGTAATATAAGACCCTAATACATATACAATTTCTATAAATATTGGTAAACCAGGTCAACCTCTAGACAATTTGGTGGCCAGCAGATTCTTGCCCCAAAATTGTCTGAAATTGAGGAAAGTCACCGGAAAATGCAAGAATGCTTATAGGGGTGGTTCACCTTTAAGCAGTGTCGGACTGGCCCACCGGGATACAAGGAAAACTCCCGGTGGGCCCAGGTGTCAGTGGGCCCCTCTTGCTTCTAAACATTTGGCCTATTTTGTGATCATTCCCTATTTCTTTATGGTAAAAAAGAGGCTTAATAATGGAAGAATAAAGTATAGTAAGTAGATATTTAAGACTAGGAGAATAAAGAGGAGAGGAGGAATAACACTTTGGAATTAGGGTTGCCACCTTTTCCGAAATGTTTTACCGGCCTGGTGGGGGGCGGGAACAAAAAGGGGTGGGCGTGACATCAAAGGGGGCGGTACCATGCCGAAAAAGGGGCTTGTCCACATCACCGACATTTCAAGACGGGGACAAAGTCACAAAAGCTAAGTTTTTACAGGGGATTGGGGGCAGGCCGAGGGGTCTTTTTAAGGATATTGCAAATTTACCGGGAGCTACATTGCCGGTAAATTTCTAATACTGGCCCCGGCCTTGGCAGGTGTTTTACCGGCTAGGCCGGTAAAATACCGGCTGGGTAGCAACACTATTTGGAATGTGGGCCCACAGTCTAAGGTTTTCCACTGGGCCCATGGTCTAAGGTTTTCTGGTAGGCCACTGGTATCCCAGTCCGACACTGCCTTTAAGGTAACTTATATTATAGAACGGCCTATTCTAAGCAGCTTTTTAATTGGTTTTCCTTATTTATATTTTACAGTTTTATAGTTATTTGCTTTTTCTTCTTACTCTTTGCAGCTTTCGAATGGGCATCGCTGACTCCCTTCTAAAAAACAAATGCTCTGTAAGGCTTCACATGTATTGTTACTGTTACTGATCCTTCTATTCAGGTCCTCTCCTATTAATATTCCAATCTCTTATTCTTTAAAATGCATGGTAATTTGGACCCTAGTTACCAGAATGGTTTAAATGCTAATTGAAGATCTGCTGGATAAAAAGCTTAATAACTCAAAAACCTTTAATAATAAAAAATGAAAACAAATTGCAAATTTTCTCAGAATATCCCTCTCTATATCATACTTTAAGAGTGACAGCAGACTGGGGTACAGAGCCCAAAATCTGGTAACTCCCGACTTCACTATACAAGTCAGTCCTATGGCATGCTGGGTATTGTAGTCTTACATTAAACTTGGAAGTCAGCAAATTGTTATACAAAACTACATTACCCAACATACATTGGAAGATGCACATTAGGGCAAGAAAAAAAAAAACATTTCAAATTACATTTCATATGGTTACTGAGACCTGGGGAGATGTGAATAAGACTTGGGGTACAAGCCTGGAAATAACAATATTTGCACCTTGGCATAAGAAATCTAGACACAGACTGGCCCAGCTGCATAAAAACATGTGATCCACTGTTAGTATGCCCAGGCTGAACAGTTTGCAGGTTTGTGTAAATGTATGTGCCTAAGGAAAATATTTTAAAATGTCATCTTTTTATATACATATTCTTTTATAGATATCTAATAAATACAGCGAAAGTCTGTTTTTACATGCACAAAAGATGCATTTTTGGTAATATAATTTCTATTTGTAGTCCGTTGAGCTCCCCCTTCTGCTTAAACAATGCAGAACATGGAAAATGTGCCACACGTTGGTTCTAAGGATAAAGCACTTGCTCCTTGTATCCAACAGACCAACAGAAAATGAAGTGGAAAGTTTAAGCCATTCCCCCTATAAACATTGAACCGATAAACATATCATGAAAAAAAAAATGTGAATATTCAATCAGTCCTTTCCTGGAAATGTGCTTAATTATTAAGGTCACTCAAATCTACATTTAATTATATTTTGGTTAATTACCTTGGGGATAGCAAGGATCATCTGTGGTATTACCGTGACAGATTATCAGCAGGGGAGATTTAGCTGTCATACGTTCCTAGACACAAGAGGGTTCCGTACTTGATTGTTATGTCAAGCCTTTCAGTTCTTTGAAATCCTAGAAACCCATGCAGCGGATCTGTTTTACTGAACAGCTCTTAAATCATTCACAGGAAAATATTATTTTCAGCTTGCTTATTAAGAATGCTTGTCTGCAGTTTAGATTGTAAGCTCTTAGGGCCTTCTTTACTTCCTGTTTCATTCAGTATATGTACGTAATTCTTATGTTTGATGTTTACTTCCTTCCATTGTACAACCCTGCCGAATATGTTGGTGCCTTTTAAATACTTGATAGTAATAATACTTTGTTTCATGAATGTTTCCTTAACAGGAAGACTTGGATTCTATATGAAACAGCATGTTGTAACTTAAAAAAAATACCCCAATAAATAGTTCTCTGCCTTGGAACTTAATGACCCATTGATGTTGGCCAAGCTGAGCAAGGTGTAGGAAAGTATACATGCCTCACTTGCTTGTGTGGAAATAATCTATAAAGGTGGGACCCAGTATAGTAAGGTAATTTCAAATCACATCCTAAACCAGAAGAACAGAACATGCTATACCCCATATGTTAACCTTTGCAGTATTACAGGTGCGGGATATCTTATCTGGAAACCTGACACACAGAATTATGCAAAGACTATCTTCCATGGAGTGCATTTGGAACAAATAATTGACTCTTTAAATTATTTCTTAATACAGGTATAGGATCCCTTATCCGGAAACCGATATCCAGAAAGCTCTGAATTACGGAATAGCTGTCTCCCATAGACTCCATTTTATCCAAATAATCCAAATTTTTAAAAATGATTTCCTTTTTCTCTGTAATAATAAAACAGTAGCTTGTACTTGATCCCAACTAAGATATAATTAATCCTTAATGGAAGCAAAACCAGCCTATTGGATTTATTTAATGTTTAAATGAATTTCTAGTAGACTTAAGGCATGAAGACCCAAATTACGGAAAGATCCGTTATCCGGAAAACCCCAGGTCCCGAGCATTCTGGATAACAGGTCCCATACCTGTAATAAAGTTTTAATCATTAAATGCTCCATAACAATCATCATTTGTCATTTTTTGGAAACATTAGCCCGTATTCAGTCATACATAACATAATAACACATGTCATAATTATATTAATGACAACAATATAGATGGTAGCCGCACCTTCTAACCAATTGTTTTTCCTTAGGGTTACCCCTTGACCGAGAGTTAGGAGCAACTCGGCATAGATGTGCTGACCACTCCTATATAAAACCTGGTTCGATGCTCAAAAGGAGAGACAAAAAGCGGAGTATATAGCGTCGCACAATCTTAAATTGACCTGTGTTAAACAATGTGTCTTCCTGCTTCAAGCGATCAACTATGGAACTTAAATAAGTTGTTGTGTTCTTATTGTGATCAATCCAATCATTTCTTCTGTGATTATTAAAGCAAAATTAATTAAAGTGCAATTCTTAACAATTCATGGTGACTCAAATCTTTAAAGTGCATAGTGCTAAGTTGTGAACATGGGAATGTACTTGAGCCTGCGGCTTGGACTAATTAAAGAGACATCATAAAAAATAACTTTTATTTCATATACTAAAATTCATTGATTGAAAGGGAATTAATAATTACAACCACTAAAAACAATTAAAAGTGAAGGGTGGAAATCCGATCTGGAATTTGTATAAGCAGGGGTAACAGTGTAATTGTTTCCTTAGACTGTTCCCATATCGATCTTACATCACCCGTTTCCCTATACTGGCTGAATAGTAGTCAGGGAGTACATTAAGGATAAGTTAGCACTAAAGCAGTGATCTCCGAAGAGACTGGTTATGAGGTGAGCGTGGATTGGGGGTTGTGGGGGGTACCCTTGAGTCCTCAAGCGTAATATCCCCTAATCCTTCTGTTCGGAGGGGGGACTGAACAGCCACTGTACAGTATGGTGTGCGCAGAATTTAACTAACACTGTGTCCTCTCAGAGGCACCTAAAGCGTATTGGCCTATTCCCTAGACACTGCAAAGGCAACACCTTATACTGACAGATCCGCTGAACGTGACACACTAGTGATCGATTCCCCACCATGAAATAGTATCTCCCGTTCCTCCCCCTCTGAACCTCTGACCCACTGCGAGCTTAAATTAAGTTCCTATGGTTCCCAGTTTTGTAACCGCTAAGCTAGCGGCAAAGCTACGGTGCCTGACGCACGTTTCGCCGGAAAAAGCCTAACTTATCCTTAATGTACTCCCTGACTACTATTCAGCCAGTATAGGGAAACGGGTGATGTAAGATCGATATGGGAACAGTCTAAGGAAACAATTACACTGTTACCCCTGCTTATACAAATTCCAGATCGGATTTCCACCCTTCACTTTTAATTGTTTTTAGTGGTTGTAATTATTAATTCCCTTTCAATCAATGAATTTTAGTATATGAAATAAAAGTTACTTTTTATGATGTCTCTTTAATTAGTCCAAGCCGCAGGCTCAAGTACATTCCCATGTTCACAACTTAGCACTATGCACTTTAAAGATTTGAGTCACCATGAATTGTTAAGAATTGCACTTTAATTAATTTTGCTTTAATAATCACAGAAGAAATGATTGGATTGATCACAATAAGAACACAACAACTTATTTAAGTTCCATAGTTGATCGCTTGAAGCAGGAAGACACATTGTTTAACACAGGTCAATTTAAGATTGTGAGACGCTATATACTCCGCTTTTTGTCTCTCCTTTTGAGCATCGAACCAGGCCATAATTATATTATACTGTGCATTTATAATTAAATGAAATTGTAAATCATTAGACAGTCTAATTCATGTACATGGTATCATGAACTAAGCAATTAATTCAAAGTGCAAATAACAGTACAGTTCCTAACAAGGAATGATAAAATACATTTGTAAAAAATTAGAACCTTTGGCATCATGAGTCAATAAAAAAAAGTTCATACTGGAGGTGATCATTAGAAAATAAAGTTCTTGATGGAAAAACAATGGCCTGCCTACCTCTGTTACCTCTTTTCCTGTTATTGACATTGGCACCAGGCTGGTTCAAGTTGGCAAACTGTAGAAGCATTGAAACATTGAGAATTTGCACCTTTGGGTAGAATAATTTGAACTCCATGTTACAATTCACTGGGTTTTTCCAACAATAGCAGCTGTAATAAATCCTTATCCAGCGTCTCTTGTATTTGATTAATACAAATGCACCCCAGACTACTTTTCCCAGTAGCTCCTATGATCAGTCACTTAAATCCAGTACACTGAATTTTTACTAAGAAATGTATACATGCATATGCTGTTAGTGTATCATGCGTGTGTATGTTTTTTTGTTTTTGCATAGGGCTAAATTATTAGTGGACAGCCTTCTTTCTTGTAGGAAATGTACAGAGGCGCTCAAGAGCACCTAATTTTTAGTTCTGAAATTTTCATGGAAAAAAAAAACAACTGCAGCACAAAAAAAATAAATATAAACATGCTATTGCACTCTTCAGTGCCAGAACCATACCCACATAAGGTTTTGGTGTTTAGTAAAAAAGGCCTCTAAAGGCATACAAGACAACAGGTTTGGTAGCTAACTGGATAACTCATTGACTATATGGACAGGCAAACCTGACCTGTTTTGCAAATCTGCAATAAAATCACCAAATGCACTGAAGTCAATGGGGGCGTTTGTCACACAACTTTTTTCAAACCATGCAACAATTTTTTTTTATTATACATTAGAGTCTAGTGGGTTTTTTTATGGTGAAACAAGGTGAAATATTTCACTTTTTTTTTTGCCTATATGAGATGGCTTAATAAAAGTCAACAAATAGATATCTGGAATTAAATAGATTTAATTAGATTTTTTCATGTGATGTTCACAACATACTTAACACTTTGAAGGTTTCTTAGTCCTTTCCAATGAAAATCATCATGATACTGCCACCACCATGCTTTAACAAAGGGTATTTCATAGGGGGGTGCATAACTTTGGGGCCTTGGTCCACTGCGCCAAAATTGTGGTTCACCTGTGGTGCTCAAAAAAATGACAGGTCACTCATAACATGTAAGAAAAAAAAATGCAGCTGACCTGCGATTTCATGTGCATCACGCGTCAACCGTGGTCCCCCATACAGACCCAGGCCCCCCCTTTGGCTGCAGTAATGCCACTGCTGATGTGCAATATAGGCTTTCAGCCACACATTGGGGCAAATTCACTAAAGGGCAAATTTCCGCCAATGACCGCTTCGCCAGACTTCCAGAGACTTCGCCACGCTCAAATTCATTACTACTAGGCTAATTCAATAAGGTGCAAAGTTGCGTCACAGTAGCCGAAAGCTGACGCAGCATTACTTCAGCAGTGCGAGAATTTCATAGTGAAGTTTCGCTAGTGTTCATTTCTGCCTAATGAAACATTGTTAATACTCTTACGTTAGGTCAATTTGAATAAGGCAGGTTCATAAAAGTTGCATGGACGTCTTTATTAGACATGTTGGTGCACATGCTTGAAGTGGCCCGTTTTTAGTACAAATGTCCAAGGAACCATAATAAAGACAGAAGAGATCCTCTAATGCCTCTAATACCCTACACCCTAAAACAAATGTGCCATGCCCCTCAAATGTCTGGAAAAAAAAGTCAACACAAAAATCTTTAATAGTTTGAATTTTTGAAGGCAATCCCGCTTTAAAAAAATAAGTCGCCAACCTTTTTTAAGAACTTTAATGAATTTCTGGCATACAGGATATGATGTCACTGACTAAGATTGAGGAAGATGTAGCTTTGTTTTATTATTTCGCCTGGTCTGAGGTGTCCAAGTAAACTCTGGTGAAAGAGGTAAAGTTCAGTAAAATTCACATCTTAGTGAATTTGCAGAGTAGGGACTATTTGCCAGAGCAAAAAGCGAATTGTCGCTAGAGTCGGCCACTTCGCCCTTTAGTGAATTTGCCCCATTGTGTTTGTGCTAAGGACAAAAAGGGACATTTGGGTCTTAACATGCCAGTGAATCTTTATCCAGTGTCTCCCAACTTGCTTTTGGCAAACCTGATATGATTATTCCAGTAATGGTTTTCTTCTTGCCACTGCAAATGGACTATAGTCGTTACCATTGGCCTCTGTTGCATCTTGGTTAATGCCCTCCTTACCCAACCACTGAAGTTTTGCTTGGAGTGCCTTTTATAGGCAGCGTCACAGTTGAGCCATGTTATTTCCATTTTCCTAAATGTAGGGCAAGGGTCCCCAACTTTCTTTACCCTGGAGCTACAATCAGGTGTAAAAGGAGTTGGGGAGCAACACAAGCATGAAAAATATTTGCTGGTGGTGCAAAATAATTGGTAGCCCCTATGTGGACTGGCAGCCTACAGTATGCTCTGTTTAGCACTTCACCTGGTTTTTATGCAACCAAAACTTGCCTTTGAGGCTACTGGGAGCAACATCCAAAGGGTTGGTGAGCCATTGGTTTGGGATCACTGCTCTAGGGAATGTTCCACGTTTAGTATATTGTTATTTAAATTAATCCTAATTGGTGCCCTCCAGAACTTTATAGATGCATTTATTTTTCATGCTAGCTCCACTCTCTCATTTAATGCTAGGCCTTGTGATTACTGTTGACAACAAGTTGAGTTGTAACATGCACTTCATTTCAAAACATATTTGCAGGACATTTATAAACTTGTGTAGAGGTTGTAACTCCAAGGTAATTATTTTTTCCCTGCATATGCTTCTTTAAAATGTTTCTTGCAGTTGTCAGGATAGGATACATTTCTTTTAATATGTTCAATGGAATTATGTACATAATTTTTAGAGTATTAAGCAGTCACTGTGACAGTATTAACAATAGGACTCCATTGTGCCATAAAAACGTGGTGCTTTTAGCTGATATAAATATGTGCAGGATTTTCCTTTGTAAACAAAAGTTTGCTTCATTATTCTGTCTGCTCCAAATACAGTATGTTTCTTTAAATAATAAAACTAGACTATAAATGTGTATGTCGTATAGCAAATCACTGTTTTCTTATTTTTTTGTACAATTTTGACAGTATTATGCAGCCACTTGTCTTAAGTAAGTGCAACATTACGCAGACATACAAAATACACAAAAAGGAAGTAAATTCACCAGAAGCAGGCAGCCTAATAAGGCAACTGACAACCATTGTTTATATACTTTGATGGACCTTTTTTGTCATTTCAGCATGGGTGAGCGAGTAAAGGTGATTTATTTTCCTCCAACAATTATTTGAGCAATTTATGTTAACAACTGACTAACTTAAATTATCTGTACTTGAAAGAGAAGAAAAGCAATTGCTGCCTAGAAAATGGCTAGATTAATGGAGGAAGGGTGGCCACTCAAAAAATCCTACCCCACACAGTGCTCTTGCACATAGTTTATATTTGGACAAATGCCCACAGATTGTAAGAGATAGCTGCATAGATTCTTCTTTCTTTGTATTCTCTAGGGATTGTACATTTCTCAATGAACAGTTCATGTCCAAGACTGAGTTACTATTTGTCTTTGATGTGTAGTGTTGCAATGGTAGACATCACTAAGGGCATGGACACATTCGGTTTTCAGCGCGGCATTTTAAAAAAGCCTACTGGTGAGTAAATACGCTAACCTAGTGTGCCATTGCCTAAGCTTGAAACTGCTTAGTGTATTTATGCAACGGGCGGCTGTTTTAAAAATTGCGCCACGTTTCTGCGCGGTAAAACCACATGTGTGTCTGGGCCCTATGAGTTTACAAAATTATATACCAAATCAGCAAGGCTCAGGCTATCGAAAATACTCTGTGCAGTCCTAAAGCTCTGTGACCAAAAGTGATTCCAAATATATTTGCCATGCAGTGTGTTTCTCTTCTTTTACAGCACAACAGTTCTTCTTCTTCTTCTCAGTGGGTCATAAAAATAAGCCTCCGGCACTTGGTACAGAATATGGACTATTAAGGAATGCATTTTGTGTGCAGTTTGAGGGAAAAAGTAATTTCTCTCCTGTCCCTAAAAACTATTGTTATCCTCCAATGAAAATCCAATTGCCCCACATACAGCTTTTCTTTAGGAAAGCAGTATGGTTTTGTTTAAAAGATATTTTTATGAGGCAGGAGCACGCCAAGCTGACCAGGCTCCCTAGACAACCTGGCTGGCCACTTCACCCACCTGTGTACGAGCTCCAGGGCAGCAAACGGAGTTGCCAGCGGCAGCAAGAAATACTGCACTAGGGGTGAGCAGAAGGCTTTTCAAGAGGTACCTGCCCAGCACCCCTCAGTCATTGCACCCTAGACATGTGTCTTTTCTGCCTACCCCTAGTTCCCCTATCCCTGCTAACATATGTGTTTATAGCTGAGAACTGGGATCACTCGGTATCTACATGATATTTAGTGTTATTATAACTCCACCATGCAAGGTTTAGATTTGTTTTAGTTGTATGTTGCTTTTGTTAGCTTATACAGTAGATCTAGTTACTAAACTTTATTGTATGGGTCAAGGGACTCATTACACTAATATAAGTCATTTATTTTTTTTATGTTTTCACAATTTTATTATGCCTTTGTGTTGTAAACAGCATGATGTATGCATGCAGTTAAATAGCTTAATCACACTCAATTTGCGCTGTGATAAGTAAATCTTGCTTGTTTTTGGAAAACTCAATAAAAATGTTGAAAAGGAGAACTGGGATCAAAAAACTACTATGTTTTAGCTATATGTGTCGCTTCTTCATTGTAATCTATTAGGTTCTTTGGTTGATTTGAGTACTTATGTTATTCTCTGGAAAAAAAATTATGCAACAGTTTTCATTTTAATATGTAATATATCTTGTCTTGTTTTTCTGGTATAGTGAGACATTTTTTTAACAGGAAATGAAAGTGCTACTTTGCACAGATGCTTGTATCACAAAGATATTTGCCTCCAGCACATCCAAGTACTGGTTTTGAAGTTGAGTGTAACACTTTCCCTTTACAAAGAAAAACACTTGTAAAATATTGCAATACGGGAAAAAGGCAAACTTGCAGTATGAAGGACGTACTGTATATAGATGCCTTCATTTTTAAAAAAAAAAAATATGGCAAACTACCCTACCTAGGTGTCACTGGTCCTGGCACTTGTGCCAGGTTTACAAATGCATGTCATAGATTTTATAAAATAAAGCTAGAGTGTAGAATATACAGGTCCTGCATAAAAAGAACATAGTGTTTGTGTCATAGATTCTATATTTCTAGTCCACTTTTTTGATCTGTGTTGTATTTTTGTTTACTGGGCAAACAAATTATAATATATACTATAAATGCAAGTATCTTAATGCCAGTGGTAATCAGCAGACTAGAAGGGTAAATAAGATATAAGGAAGCACAGGTGGTGCCTACTACAACATAATACTATGTGATGTAGTGCCATGGTGATGATATACATAGTGACATAGTAAGTTAGGTTGAAAAAAGATACCCATCGATGAATTTTAATCCATCGATCGAACGATTTTCCTTCGATCAAAAAAAGCTAGGAAAGCCAATGGGGACCTTCCCCATAGGATAACATTGGTGCTCGGTAGGTTTTAGGTGGTGAAGTAGGTGGTCGAAGTTTTTTTTAAAGAGACAGTACTTTTTGACTATTGAATGGTCGAATACTCGAACGATTTTTAGTCCGAAACGTTCGATTCGAAGTCAAGGTCGAAGTGGCCAATTCGATGGTCGAAGTATTTTTTATTCTAATCCTTCACTCGAGCTAAGTAAATGTGCCCCTTAATAATGTATTAATATGTATTGAGCATTAAAAAGAAAAAAACTAAAGGTAGCAAAAATATTCCAGTAAGGCTTGTTCAAAGGTGTTTAAAGATAAAAAATGTCATAAAAACATTACTGTTAATTTATGCTCTTCCGTATTCTGCTACAATGTGCAAACTCCGAATGCATTAAAGTTTAAACCAAGCAGCCTTAGATATGCTGGCAAAACAATGTGTTTTCTGTACGTGCTAAACTCAAAATATGATACTGGTACTTTACATAAGAAAATCTGACACATACAGTAATGGATTTATTGATCAAGAAATCAAATATGTGAGGTTTTTTCTACTTTGAATAAACTCACAATTTAAAAAACTTAAATGCTTGCTTATTTAGGAAAAAAACCTAATGTAACAAACGTGGAATATAATCCTGAAAAAAACTCAAATACCTCAAATTCTTTAAGAATATAGGCTTAAAAACCTTGAATTTGTGAGTTTACAAACTTGAAAACTCAAATTAAAAAGTCGCTTGAATTTAGCCCAGGATAACGTCC
The DNA here is from genome assembly GCF_017654675.1 of Xenopus laevis. Classification (NCBI taxonomy): domain Eukaryota; kingdom Metazoa; phylum Chordata; class Amphibia; order Anura; family Pipidae; genus Xenopus; species Xenopus laevis. Next base: position 9,266,559 of record NC_054386.1, on the reverse strand, counting down.
ATTGACTTCTACATGAACTCACCAGCCTTTACAGTAGATGCTGAGATTTCTTACATTTTTTTTGCTTAATAAATACCAGACATTCGAGTTTGTGAAAATATAATTAGAATTGTGAGCTTTTGTGCAAAAAAATTTGAATTGTGGCAAAAATTTTAATTTGAACCTTGATATATCACCCCTAACTGTCTTTGGCTTTTTAGACTTAGGTTTGAGATGTACTGAATGATTTCTGAGCAATCATGGAGTGAGTACAAGCTGTATGGTTACACTGGTAGATTAGTTGATTAGCGATCAGCCAGCCTCTTATTCAGTTTTAAAAGATTACCTGCTTGCTCCAGATCTTATGTTATGTGGCAGCTAACAGGAGAGTAACAGTTCACTTATTGCTTATACAAGCAGGTGCAGGAGTCTTAGGGGCCGATTCACTAAGGGTCGAATATCGAGGGTTAATTAACCCTCGATATTCGACTAGGATTTAGCGCAGATAGTTCGATCGAACGATCGAAGGATAATTCCTTCGATCGAACGATAAAATCATTAGAATCGAACGATTCGAAGGATTTTAATCCAACGATCGAAGGAATATCCTTCGATCAAAAAAAGCTAGGCAAGCCTATGGGGACCTTCCCCATAGGCTAACATTGACTTCGGTAGCTTTTAGATGGCGAACTAGGGGGTCGAAGTTTTTTTAAAGAGACAGTACTTCGACTATCGAATAGTCGAACGATTTTTACTACGAATCGAAGTAGCCCATTCGATGGTCGTAGTAGCCCAAAAAAAAAAAAAAAAGTTTTTTACCTTTGAATCCTTCACTCGACGTAAGTGAATCGGCCCCTTAATATTTCACCAAAGCTATGAAAAGGGACAATTATCTTCAAATCAGAAATGAATTGGGTGTAAAAAGCATTTTTATTCTGAGAATTTTACAAAGAATTGTCTTTTCATCCATGAGACAATGTTACATGAAGAGGAGCTTGATAGTAAGGGGATGGGACATTTAGATAAATAGCAATGCTAATAAAGAAAAGCAGCAGGAATGAATCTAGTTTGTTATTGGTGTGATATAGGAACATCCTTATAGCTCAGTCATCCCTTAACAGGGTAGTCAGGGTAGTCAAATTAGATTTTTAAAGAGAAACACGAAATGTACACCATGTAAATTTTGGCTTCATAAGACAGTAAGCACTTAAGAACAAGGCACTTTTGTATAGGTTTGTCTGTATGTCAGTTGTCATTTAACCTTTGCACAGTGCTGTACAATATGTAGTCGTTTTGTAAATTAACACACTAATAATAATAATGCAAAACGTCCAGAGGTCCTGACTATGATTAGCACAATTTAGCATGAAGTATAATTAATGCAATGGAAAGCAAGTCTATTTCTTTTAATTCCAAGATAAAAAGCATGGTAATCACCTGCAGGATAAGTGGATCTGGATTTATTAATGTTTCACTGAATAATTTATACATGACCTTGAGTTTGTTGGTGGATAATGAAAATACGACACAAGTTAGGGGGGAATAAGCAAATATCTCTGCGGTCAACATAAATTTGTTACAAAATACAAAAAAAAATGATTGATTTATTTTCCAGTCAATGTTGAGATGTCAACGTTTCTGACATCTCAAAAAAAAATGAACTGCAAGACCAGTGTTCTACAAAGCATTCTAAGCATTTATTTGTTTTCTGCTTCCAGTGTTTCTCACAGAGTATTTTAGACATTTGCTTCCTCGAATGAATCTAAACTGGAAACAATGATACTGTATGCACTGAGCTACAGTCAACAGGTATGGAAAAGTCAATATATACAAATGGGAGCCAGAAAAGAAGCTTAATATATAGTACCAAGCACAGTGACAAACGTTTCTCTGTGCAGTCCTGCCCTTTACACACAAAGATAAGCAGCCAGGCTAGTTACTCAGCTGAGAACATAGTAAGATGCACAGCTTTCACTTGTATGTTGCCTTCTTGCCCTCTCAGCTGCCATCTTCTTTCACAGCACACCTCCCTAAATGATAAGTCAGGTGCTGTTGGGTCAGACTGTGTCTGAACACCATTTAATATCACCCCTTGCAAGTCTGGTTAATATATGGGGCAGGGGGAGCCCAGTTAAGGAAAGGAAAAGTGTTCACAGAAAACAAGACAGCAGTCACTAGTACCTTTTAAGTAAAAAAAAAAAATCACCCCTCTATGGGTATGTGTGTATATAGAATAGCAAACACATTTATAAGAACCAGGAAAGCAGTCGAGAAGAGTTGTGTCATGCTGTGATTTATTATCCCAAACCCCTGTAGCCTTAACAAAGATAGATTAAAGATCATGCTCCTGCTGTAATCCCTGTAGCTGGCATCTGTTCTTGTTTCCCTTAAAACATAGACAAATGTGCTGATAGCTGTTAAAGTAATAATGCATTTTTACAAGAAAAGAAACACTTTGCCTTTTATGGAGTGTTGCATAGTGCTTCCCCTCTTATATGAAAAGCATTGGGTCTGTGCTCACTACATTTTATAGCTTATTTAAGATTGAAAGTTACCTGCAGTTCTCCCCATGCATGTGTGTTGTGTATATATATATATATATATATATATATATATATATATATATATATATATATATAAAAAGATGCATGGGACAATGCTGTGTTACAAATAAAAACACTTTAATTCACCTTTACTAGAGTGTGCTGATCCCTGCATCGATCGATTATATATATATATATATATTATTTTAATCAGGGTTGTATTATAAAGATTCAGAAAGATACTTTTTGTCCTTTTTGTTCTTCCAGACCCAGTGGGCAGATTTCAATCGCTGCTTTATCTGGACACCGGTAGAGAAGGAAAGTTAACTTACCTGAATGTCAACCACGGCTTTACTGTATTGTTTGTATCTTCGGTGACAGCTTCACTCACATACATACTGTTGTTTGACAAGTAGAGATACAAGGGGTGGCAAAATTTTTAAACTGGAATTTTGGCTTTCTAGTGCAAGGAATCCCCTCCAAAGCAGGAAAAGGTAAGTGCTGGGGGGCAAGGATGGCAGCATTGCAGCAGCTGCCTCAGGTGGATCCTACCTTAGAAACAGTGCTGACTAGTATGCTTTTTTCAAAATAAATGACTTTAGGCCATAAACAGTCAGATTTTCTCATTCTCAGATCAATCCTTTCATTAAACAATTGTTTGACGATAGTTTTAACCATACAATACGGCATTAACAGAAAACCATAGAAAAAGGTAAACAAATGTCACTGCTACTCTGTTAAAATGTAGGAAAAAGATTTTACATTTACAATGGAATTTTCTGAAACGTTTTTTGCTCAGGTGTAAAAAAAAATATTGCTTATGTACAAACAATTTTCTATTTTGTAAAAGTTTGCAATGATTGTGAATAGTCTTTAAAATAACCTTCAAAAAGTGTTTTGCGCAAGTGGCTTGCTGGTATTGCAGTTAGGTAAATAAAAACAATTTGGGGCCCATTCACTTAGCTCGAGTGAAGGAATAGAGGAAAAATAGTTCGAATTTCGAATGTTTTTTTTGGCTACTTCGACCTTCGACTACTACCTTCGACTTCGAATAGAACGATTCAAACTAAAAATCGTTCGACTATTCGATAGTTGAAGTACTGTCTCTTTAAAAAAACTTTGACCCCCTAGTTTGCCACCTAAAACCTACCGAGGCCAATTTTAGCCTATGGGGAAGGTCCCCATAGACTTTCCAAGGTTTTTCTGATAGAAGGATAATCCTTCGATTGATGGATTAAAATCGTTTGATCGACCGATTATTCCTTCGATCGTTCGATCGAACTATTTGTGCTAAATCCTTCGACTTCAATATTCGAAGTCGAAGGATTTCAATTCGGCAGTCGAATATCGAGGGTTAATTAACCCTCGATATTCGACCCTAGGTAAATGTGCCCCTTTGTGTTGTCTATTGTTTTTTTTTTTTATTCATCAACTGCATGTATATGACGTTTCATAGTGTTTTTATATGTTCGACGTCTGGGCCATTCCATATACGGTCGCTGACAACAATAATGACGTGGAGAAAGCTATCATTCATAGAGAAATGTCTATCATCCAAAGAGCAAAATCTGACCGTGTTTGGCCATCTTTATACTCCAAAACCAACTTGTGGCTTCTCCTCCTGGTCCCTGACAGCTGAAGTAGTGTATGTGGGCTTTTCCACCGCACTGGTGAGCGAGTGGGCACAGAGCTTGCATCTTCTTTTAACCTTTTAATGCATATGCCTTCCTGTGTTACTGTGTGTAAATTTTTCCTCAAATTTGTCAAGTGTGGGTAGGCTAGTTTAAAAGCAGCTTCTTCTCCAAATCTGCAGACACATAGCTGTTAACATAACCACATTTTATTGCTATTCATTAGATAAGCTGACAAAAAAACTTCCCCTTTTTATTTTTATCCTCAACCTTTTCACCAGGAAAGCATACTGTATAAGTTATAGTGTAACATAATAATCCATTTATGACCACTTTAGGTATTCTCTTAATGCAAATAATTGTCTCTTTGTGAAACAGCACCACATACTACTTTAATATGATGTGAGGGGATGCACAGTGGGCTTATAATGTATACATTTATCTTTGCATTTCTTGGTAACGCCACTGTTCATAGTCCAGGCCTCAGGAGGAAGAGCAGTGGGAGAGCTCATGTTTCACATTTGAACAACTGCTAATTCTATGAGATCAAACATTGTTTTCCCACCTGCATGTTAGCCTCACTTGTTTTTCAAACAGAGGGGAAAAAATGATCACATTCGCAATTCCCACTGAAATCTACTGTACACTTATAACACAGAATATATATGGTTTCAATTACTGACATCATGAACATGGAGGTTATAGAGCAGGGATCAATAAACATCCCTTTACTGTAGTGCTAACATGCATCTCCAAAGTGTGTAATTGTGTCTCAGTTTAGAATCATGGTGCCAACATAAATATAAGAAGAAATAACCTGCAGTGAATTATAACAGTTGTATTCAAAGATAATATTTCAGATCCCTGCCGTGTCATGATATAAATAGAGCAAGCTCAGATATTGTTATCCATAAATCTATAATAGAGGAAAGCACAGTTGACATTATATTTACAGAGCTACTGCAGCAGAAACTACATATTATGAGGGGTGTTGCATTGTTTAGGGTCCCATGGAGTCCCAAATATCATAGCTTCCCTATTGTTACAGCCCTCCTTGGACAGTTCAATTACAACTAAACAGCTAAACTCACTAGTCCAGTCAAAGCTGATTAATGGCTGTTGAAAGTTTAATATAGTTGCCCAATTACCTACATAACCCAAGATATGCTGATTACCTGCTAGGCCAAACACATCTGAGACTTAAGATGGCCATAGATGCAAAGATCCGATTGTTCGAATCCTCGAAGATCAGACTCCCCCATCTCCCGACCTGCCACTAACCATTCCGATCAAATAAAGTAGTAAAAGAACAGATCAAAGGATGTACCCATTGATAAATACCCTTTTAAAAAATCCCATAGAAATGAATAGAGAGAGGCAGAATTTGACTCTAGCGGACTGTGACAATCTCTGACATCACTCTATGCTAAATATACCCCTTATACTTTCAGTTCAGTGTTTTTTTAAATATTCTTTTTTGTTTTACCATCAGTTTTCACTATATATTAGATTTGTCTGTAAATTATCCTCGTCTCTTTCTGTGTAATACCCATTGTCTTTCTTCTTAGCTGATATTTCATATGTTTAATGAAATAGTCTCTGCTAATGTAGCACTGGAAGATCTAAGAATTGAAAGCTGATTTTTCGCCCCTGACAGCAGCTGCCAAAGTTGTTTTCTTTAGCTCAAGTTGCCAAGCACTTGCTTTTAAATAACATGTTTGATAGCTATGAACCCCTGTTTATTTAGCGAGGTGTGTAAGAACTCCAGGCTGTGGATGTTTCTATAAAAAGTTTACACAGACATGTAGAAAATTCAATCAGTACTACTTGTGTGTCACGTGTGCAGCGAACCCCTAGGGTCCTGGCTTCTCCTGTAAGTTTATTTATTTATTTATTTTCAGTAATACGGTATGTCTACTTCTAGGCCTAAATATAGCCACGGAGAGGCACACTGACGTGTCCTATTACACATTTACCCAAGATTACAGTACTGTCCAGAGATAAAGAGAGCACGATTTAAAAAAAAGAATAAGCAATTGCTAGTTTCCTTTGACATAAACAACATGCTTCAGTTGCATGTCACCTTATTTGTTTTTTAATGCATGTAGTTTCAGATTAAAAAGGAGTGATTGGATTAGTAGTTTAACAGCTACCGTTTAGAGATTGCATATTCCTGGTGTTCATTTAGATCAGGGATCCCCAACCTTTTAAACCCTTGAGCAAAATTCAGAAATAAAAGGAGTTGGGGAGCAACAACAGCATGAAAAATGTTCTTGGGCTGTCAAATAAGTGCTGTTATTGGCCATTCGGTAGCCCCTATGTGGATTGTCAGCCTACATTAAGGCTCTGTTTGGCAGTACATCTGGTTTTTATACAACCAAAACTTGTCTCCAAGCCTGGAATTCGAAAATAAGCTCCTACTTTGAGGCCACTGGGAGCAACATCCAAGGGGTTGGAGAGCAACATGTTTCTCATGAGCTACTGGCTGGGGATCACTGATTTAGATAGTGGTTGATTGCAAATATTTTTAAAGGGGTTGTTGACCTTTAAACTAACTTTTAGTATCATGTAGATGGTAATATTCGGAGACAATTTGCATTTGGTTTTCATTTTTCATAATTTTTGAGTTATTTAGCTTTTTATTCAGCAGCTCTTCAGTTTGCAATTTCGGTAATCTGGTTGCTAGGGTCCAAATTACACTAGCAACACTATACATTAATTTCAATAAGAGGCTGGAGAATATGAATAAGAGAGGGCCTGAAAAGAAATGAGTAATAAAAAGTAGCAATAACAATAAATTTGAAACTTTACAGAGCATTTGTTTTTAGATGGGTTCAGTGACCCCCATTTGAAAGCTGTAAATTATCAGAAGAAAAGGGCAAAGAATTAAAAAACTATAAAGAGAATGGCGAGCTACAAACTTTCTCAGTATGCAACATCAACACAAGATCTATTCAGCCATTTTGAGGAAGGCTCTTTCCTGTTTCAGCACTATAATGCCCCCATGTACAATGAATGGTGCATGCAGATTTGGTTTGCTGAGTTGCAAGAACTTGACATGCCTGCGGAGAGCTCCGGCCTCAACTCAACACCTACAGGATAAATTGGAATCCATAATGCAAGCCATGTTTAATTCCCAATATTAATGCCCAACCTCACAGCTACTTTTATGGCTGAATGGAAGCAAATCCCAATAACAACACTCCTATATTGGAAAACCTTCCCAGAAGACCAGAGGGTGTTATAAATAACAAAGGAAGGAATTTGTATCAATACATTTGTGAGCTGTTTTATTAATCCAACTACAAAAAGGTAGAGAAAAACAAAGTCCATGCCTAGGCATGGTAAAAGTAAAAGTAGACCTACAACCCTGACACAGCCTCAAGGCTGAAGTGCATTTAGCACAAAACGAAAGACAGTTTGTTAGTTATGTTTTTTTACATTTGGTCTAAGCTTGAATCCTATGAGGCTGATTTGCGCTAAAACTTACAAATTTGTATTATAACTTCAAATCAAGTATTTATTAAGCTAAATAAACTTGAAAAACTTGAATGTAAAACTTTGCCATTTAAGCTTACAATGTCATGTAGAAGTCAATGGGAGTTGTCCTAGGCAGAATGTTTGAGGTTTTTTTTTAAGCTTGTAAACTCATTCAAGGTGTTCACATTTTTTTCAATGGCTTTATTCATTAAATTCATTACATTTTATATTCGATTTTTATAACAAATAACGTAACATTCGTGGAAGAGAATAGAAGAAGATAATTTTTTCTTCTCCTATGCAACATGATTCAGACAAGCCATAGTGCTCAGTGCTTCTCCATAGTGCAGAATAGTGTTTGACTGCTCTGCCAATGGCATACTTAGCCGATTATCTGCTTTCCTTAACTGGTGTTTTTTTATAGAGGCGGAGGAAAACGGATTCGCTCTTATGCATACAACCCTGTAGCTCCATTGACAAGTCCACAGTCCTTGGCCCGCTTCCTCCGTCTCTATAGAATCCGCCTGCGAAGGGAAGGGGAGAATTACACTTAGTTTGCCCTAGGCCGAACCCATTGAACTGAATAAAATACTGTATATTCTTTAATAAATGTACACTTTGTAAATGACAAAAATATGAATCTTTCAATAATTATCAGTGATGTTAGACAGTCAGACATTTTTTTGTAATATAAGAGTGATAATTTATTTTAATTAAATAAAATAAATCATAATGTCATTTTTTTTCTTAATATATCAAAAGGGGCAACTGAATCAATGTATGGAACAAAAATATGTATGGCTATTGAAAAGGCAATGATCCAGTACACTGAAAATGTACTGGGTCTTTATGCAAAATTGTTCTTTTGAAATACAATAACTTATCCTTGTTGAATTGCCAGGGGGAATAGGAGAACTGCCATTTATTTATTTGTTTTTTTTAAAAGAGCATTTGTGTGTTCAGGAAATTAGACACAGGGATCCTAAACTATATCCATTGAACATTTTTTTGCAAAATAAAGAAAAAACAGGAAGCGATAACAAAGAAGTACATAAATCAATGCATTGTTTAAAGAATTCCTAGCAATAAATATAGCTGTACTAAAAACTGTTCAGTTAAATACTTTATCTTGAAAAAAAAGGATTCCTGAAGTAACTTGATTTAAAATACACAGTCTTAGGTATGTAATAGGCCCCTTTATATTTTGTGTGCAGCATTGTTCATGAAATATAGCACTTTAAAGTAATGCTCTCATTGGGGCAAATTTACTAAAGGGTGAAGTGACTAGCGCTGGCGAAAATTCGAAAGCGTGACGTCATTTCGGAACTTCGCCAATTTACTAACGGTCGCTGGCGTAACTTCGCTAGCGAAGGAGATAGACTCTATCGGTACTTCGCTCCCTAGTGCCAGGCTAATTTGCGCTCTGGCGAATGGACGTAACTACACAAATTCACTAAGATTTTACTGAACATTACCTCTTGCGCCAGACTTGCCTTCGCCACCTCAGACCAGGCGAAGTGCAATAGAGTAGATTGGAGTTCCTAAAAAAATTGTTGAAAATTTTTCTATGTCCAAAAAAACGCTGATGACTTTTCCTTTTTTCAGGGTGATAGGCTGAAAAAGAGCGTAATTTTTTTTTGGGGGCAACCAGTTTCCCCCCTACATTTCCTAACATATGGCACATAAACTATACACTGGACTCATGCGTAGGGCAATATAACAACTTTATTTTATTTTGGTTTCCCTGGCTTGTGTAGTGTAATGTATTTGCTGCAACATATACGTCCAGTGTACTTTAACTTCCCACCGTATGCAAATTAGGCAACGCTAGCACAACTTCGATTCGCTTGGCGCAGTATCGCTAGCGCAACTTTGCCAGCGTTCGGCACCCGGGACGGAACTTGGATTTTAGTGAATTAGCGTTGTCATATCGAATCTATGCCTGGCAAAGTGTTGCGCTTTGAGCGAAGCCGTCACTGGCGAATTTTCGGAGGTTAGTGAATTTGCCCGATTGACTTAAGTCTAACAAAATTATACTTTAGTCCAGTAGCTGACTGACCAAAAACAGCATTGTACCCATATAAATTAATGATAGGTTGTTATACTGTATACTATGACAACCCTACTTATTTGTTATGACTGCATGTCATTAGTTGGATATTAGTTCAATTAGTCTGCATCCCTTATTAACAATTTGCACTGATCTGTTACATTGACCTACAGACTGTGTGGTTATCTCACTATGTACGATCTAAGGCAGTGATCCCCAACCAGTAGCTTGTGAGCAACATGTTGCTCTCCAACCCCTTGGATGTTGCTCCCTGTGGCCTCAAAGCAGGAGCTTATTTTTGAATTTCTGGGTTGGGAGCAAGTTTTGGCTGCATAAAAACCAGGTTCACTGCCAAACAGAGCCTTAATGTAGGTTGACAATTCACATAGGGGCTACTAAATGGCCAATCACAGCCCTTATTTGGCACCTGAGGAACATTTTTCATGCTTGTGTTGCTCCCCAACTCCTTTTACTTCTGAATGTTGCTCACGGGTTCAAAAGGTTGGGGATCCCTGATCTAAGGTCTGTGCAGTAATAGACTGACACTGTTTGGTTTATAGTATTATTATAACTTGTTATCTTTTTTGCACTGGCCATAATTGCTTAATTAACACATTTACCAGCTTATTCTAAATACACCATACAGTTTAGGTTGGAAAGCTGCATAAATGCCTGCATACCTATGGCCCACAATAAAATTATGTTTTTTTCCATTTAAGCAATAGGTGCATTTCATCATGCACCACTTTGAAGGTGCACTCAGTTCCCCTAGTGGGTTAAGGTACAGGATCAACAGCATTTGACAAATTATTTGAAACCAAGTTAATATCTAGTAGAATTAAGTCAAAGGCAACTGTACATTTAGAGTTTTTCTTGTAAAATGTTTCACCACTCATCCAAATGGCTTCTTCAGCTCAACTGAAGTGGTAGGGAATTCCCCGGCAAAGTCACAGACATCCAATCACAATGGTTCCATTGAACTTCAGTGAGGTGTTGGCTGAAACTCACAGATGTGTGAAAGTGTGATCTAGTCACAATGGTAACGCGATTTTTATTAAGGCAGGTGTTAATCTTTCAATGTACATGACTGGAAGTGTGAATTGTTGTGAAGTCACCGTGTAAGGTGGTGAAGTGGTTGTGAAGTGGTGTTGCAGGTCCCCTCCTCTGTTCAGGGATGGTTTTTCCACTTTGGCATCAATGGCCTCTTTCAAACCTCTTTCAAACCACCTGTCCTCTCTATCCAAAATGTGCACATTGTTGTCCTCAAAGGAATGGCCCTTCTCTTTGAGATGTAAATAAGGGATACACCGAATCCACTATTTTGGATTCGGGCGAATCTTCACGAAAGATTCATAAGAATACAGAATGAGAATCCTAATTTGCATATGCAAATTAGGGGTGGGAAGGGGATAACTTTTTTTACTTCCTTGTTTCCCTCCCCACCCCTAATTTGCATATGCAAATTCGGATTCGGCCGGGCAGAAGGATTCGGCCAAATCCGACAGAATCCCGTACCGAAACCGGATTAGGTGCATCCCTAATGTAAATAGAATGCTGAGTCTTAGGGTGTCTCTGGGTTTGATATACACAGGAATGTGATGTTTCTTGAAAATTCTCCTAAGTTTTTTCCGATGTTCCAGCCACATATGAGATGACTATATTGCTTCACCTGCTAAGCTCTTCTCCTCTGTTGCTTGGTTTGGTCTTTTTGCTTGGTTTAAATTTTGTTTTGATAAAGACCCAGTCCAGGTAACCCTACCACTTCAGTTGAACTGAAAAACAACTCGAATGAGTGGTGCAACTTTTTTAAGAAGAACTACTAGAATTCTACTAGATACTGTATATCATGAACTGGATAAATGAGAATCTTTTAATATTAAATAATGTATAGTTAACTATAGTACCTTTGTTTGAATTTATTGGCTCCTGATTAAACTGTCTGTATGGTGTTTGAATGTGATAGGAACCTTGAATTGTAAGCTCCACTAGGGCTTATGTGAATTATATATATATATATATATATATATATATATATATATATATATATATATATATATATATATATATATATATATATACATACATACATACATACATACATACATACATACATACATATATATATATATATATATATATATATATATATATATATATATATATATTCTCTGTAAAGCATTCTGGAATATGTCAGTGCAATATAAATAATGAAAAATTGTATCCTGCATGGTTGCACAATAAAAGAGTGCTTGCCGCAGACATAGAGCTTTCATCAAAGTACTCACCAATACAGGAGGTACACACGGCCCTGCTCATGATAGCTAACAGGCTAAAATATTCCTACAGCAAAGATGGCACAGAGATAAAGTTTCACTCTTTTTATGAATCAATAGAATGCATTTTGATGCTCACACATAACTCCAGATCCAGCATGCACATATAATTCCTGCATGACCCTGTTAAAAACAAACATGTACCAAATGCTGAAGCAGGTGCAAAAAAGATGATACTATGATAACATTCTTTCAAAGCAAACTATTCATTTTGACTTCAGCACAATTATTGCCAACTGGCATTGGAAATACTGCAGTGTGTACAGTAGATCTATAACCCTTTGTTTCTATTTACAGAGCAAGCCAAAAAAACACAGAAAGGTAATTTGTAACTAGGAGGAATAGAAGTTAAGTACTGACAGTTTATTATGTTTTTTATTAACGTTCCCAATGGTAAAGCTTTTACAATTTGTACTGGTAATGCACTGTGCCTTGCAAGTAAAGTTTGCTAATTGTATTTTAAAGGAATATACCTGGTTTGATAATGCTCTGCAATTGCATATATTTTAAAATAATAACATATGTATGGTAATTAAATTATAAAATCATCATACTCATGGCAAGGTAAATCCCATATGGTGGACCTTACTTTTTAAGTGCTGACATCAGTAGAATACTTTTGTAACTAGCATTCCACTTTATATTTTGTGTTATGGATAAGTTATACTGTATTGTTTTATTATGGATGAATTCCACACAAGATGTGCATTAACTATAATGCAAGCTGTGTGCATGTAGCTTTAAAATGATTAATAATATGTTGGTATGTTGTAAGAGTTAAATACATAAGAGGTACATACATATTAGAGGTAAATACATTGCAGGAAAAGATAAGTCTCTTTGCATTATTTGCATATATTTAACATATATTTATACTGTTTATAGATATAGGAAGCAGCAGCATATGTTGGTATGACAACTGTATTGTGTTGTCCTGTTTTGTCTTTGCTTTGTATTACATTTGCATGCTATTTACATTGCTATTGCTCAATATAGTCATTATTTATTGTATTGTTTATATGAACTCATGTTTCATCTCTCTCTCTCTCTCTCTCTCTCTCTCTCTCTCTCTCTCTCTCTCTCTCTCTCTCTCTCTCTCTCTCTTTCTCCTTATTGAAGCTCTCCAAACAATTATATGGGTATAATAAATGAATGCATAAGGTGTAGGAACTGGGTATTACACTCAAAATGTCATATTAGTGTAAAAAGTTATTTATTTTAGAGCTAAAGATTTAAGTGTTCAGTTGGTGGGCGAAGGAATGGGAAATGTGCCTGAAGACAAACACCTGTAGCCTCCTGGCTGAGGACAAATATTTGTTAAAGTGATAGACTACCCAAGAAAATGTTGAGGTGCTTCCATAATTCATTTGGTTGTGCTTACAACATTGACAACGAGATGCATGCAACATTAACCACTGCGACTCTGCAAAGGACGTTTTTACTACTTGCTCTTTACTTGCCCTAGCCTTAAAATATTCCCATGCAAATATTACAACTCAGAACCCAGCATAGGATTATGTTTGTAAGTTATTTTCACTCAATTTGTATAGTGTGTGAACTTGTTAAGTCTAATTCTCCCATGTGAAGCTAATCTGTACCTAGAATGATGATAGCTCTAGGCAAATTCTCACACAGGTAACAGCTTCCTGATTGCAAATGTAACTTCTCATTCTTTCTTCTCTGTGAAAATACTGAAATACTGCATTTTAAAATACCATTGATCGCTTTGAGCACTTCCTTTTTACATGGCAACTACTTTTGTACTGCATCAAAAAGAAATGATGAAAAATTACAAAATCCTAAATAAAAAAAAACCATTCAAATGGAAAGACAACATGAAGGCAACCATATAAATGAATCAGCTTTCATTTAAGGCTTTCATAATTACATTTTAGGTTTAATATTTACATTTCTTATTGTCTTATTTACCAGTTATCCAATCCAAGCTGAGGGCTCACCAACAATGCATTTCTCCTCTGTATCCATAGTAGCAAAGGGCCTATTCAGCAACACAGGTTTTTGTCAGAATGACCCATCCACTTACTAATCCACCTGTGCTGCAATTAATATAGCCCAAAATAAAGCACTCTTGCCAAGGCCAAAGGACAGGTTTGAGAAGCGGTTGACCTAATGGATATGACAGTAATGCTGATAATTATCATCCATTTAGAAAAGTATGAATGTATTCAGTAAATTCCCTTCCCCTTAGACATGTTGTTCAGAATCAGTAAGTCTCGCTGCTAAAGACGCTTAACTCTACACATGGAGAAAAGCTGATCAGGCAGTTTTTCTCCTGGTAATTCTCATTGCAGACAATTGGTGTTAGCTTTTAAATCAGCTTTTCTCCTCATATGCAAGTCAAACTAGAATGAATAAGTATACTAGTGTTTGAATTAATATTGTGAAATTAGTAGTTTTAAAATGCTAACCATATATCAATTATCATATTCATGGAAAGAAGAAGAATTAAAGGCTTTCCATGCTGATTTAATTTAAAGCAATAATTAAAAAAAACTACTGTATCTTCCAAGAGAGCTTACTAAGCCTTCTGTATCTCTTGCACACGTGGATTTGTAATCACTATTCCAAGTCTAGGTTTCCAATATGCCCTTAAATGGACATAATAATAACGTCCTATTGACCCCTAAGTCAATGTTTTGCCCAACTTTTGCCATAAGTGTCAAATAGCCAGAAGCTGTGTAGTCTCATTTTTGGAAACATGCCAGATGTCCAGCAATGGGTCAAGTTTAACAAGTGACATGTAAACCCCCCAAAAAAGCCAATACTTGAAATGTCTTATGATATTCTTTGCCAAATCCTTATTTAAACAATCTCGCAATTACACGTGGCACAAAGAAGTAAGCTGTGTATAAATGCCAGGTTAGCAGGGGTCAGCAGTGATGGACTACATGGTCTGCTGTCAGACCTAAACACTTTATAAAACCCTGTAAGTTAAATAAAGGATACATAAAAGCAGGCATACGTTTAAAAAAAACATTGATTTGTTCAATATTTACATTATAGCATTTGGAGGGCCTGCTGCCTGTGTGAGGTACAAAGCCTTGTCCTTTACTTGCAGTAGAACATCTGAAGGAATGTGACACACTGTTAAACATTGTTTTGATTTTGCTGGTTCAATAAACATATAAAACTAAATGGTACAGGTATGGGACCTGTAATCCAGAATGCTTGGGACCTGGGGTTGTCCTGATAATGGATCTTTTCATAATTTGGATCTTCTTCCCTTAATGGGGTTGTTCACCTTTGAGTTTACTTTTAATACGATGTAGAGAGTGATATTCTAAGGGAATTTGCAATTGGCTTAAATTTTTTATTATTTGTAATTTTTGAGTTATTTAGCTTTTTAATCCAGCAGCTCTCCAGTGTGCAGTTTCAGCAGTCTAGTTGCTGGGCTCAAAATTACACTAGCAAGCATGTATTCATTTTAATAAGAGACTGAAATATGGATAGGAGAGGTCTGAATAGAAAGTTGAGTTATACAAAGTAGAAATAACAGCATTTGTTTTTAGATGGGGTCAGTGACCTCTATTTGAAAGCTGAAAAGCAGAAGGCAGAAAAAAAAGCAAATCATTCAAAAACTAGAATAGATAATGAAGACCAATTTAAAAGTTGCTTAGAATTGGTCATTCTATAACATAGTAAAAATTACCTTAAAGGTGAACCACCCCTTTAAGTCTACTAGAAAATCATGTAAACATTAATTAAACCCAATAGGCTGGTTTTGCTTCCAATAAGGATTAATCATATCTTAGTTGGGATCAAGTACAAGCTACTGTTTTATTATTACAGAAAAAAGGAAATCAATTTAAAAAATCCGGATTATTTGATTATAATGGAGTCTATGGGAGACAGCCTTTCCGTAATTGGGAGCTTTCTGGATAACGGGTTTCCAGTTAACAAATCCCATACCTTAACAGATACCATATATATATAAAAAAAAAAAGACTGAAAACAGTGTGACCGCAGCATCTTGTTTGGTGCAAGTCTTAAACTGAACAAGGTAGACGTCATCTTTATGTTCCAAGAACAAGAGAATTAAAAACCTGCTTATATATTTTTGTCTCCTAGCATTTATAGTATTATATATGAAATAACTGACCCCTGTTGTAAAATATAAGAATACTAGAAATCACTTAGGAGTTCCATGGCCATGTAAATGCAAGAGACCATAAACAGTGATTTTTTACAGATCATGGGACTCTGAGGTCACTAATATCTTCATAATTTACATATGAGGATTTTTTTATGATCATCAATGAGTCATGTGACACAAATTACATCACTAAGCACTAATTATAGCTAGGGGGCAGATTTACTAAGGGTCGAATTTCGAGGGTTAAAAAACCCTCGAATTCGACCCTCAAAGTAAAATCCTTCGAATTCGAAGGATTTACCGCAAATACTTTGATCGAATAAAATCCTTCTAATCAAATGATTCGAACGTTTCTAAGCGATCGATTGAAGGATTTTTATTCAACCACAAAAAACGTAGAAAAGTGCTGGGGAAGGTCCCCATAGGCTAACATTGAACCTTGGTAGGTTTAAAGTGGCTAAGTATGTAGTCGAAGTATTTTTTAAAGAGACAGTACTTTGACTATCGAATGGTCGAATAGTCGAATGATTTTGTTCGATTCGATCGAATTCGACTGAATTTGACCCATTTGATGGTCGAAGTACCCAAAAAAATACTTCGAAATTCAAATTTTTTATCATTCGAATCCTTCACTCGAGCTTAGTAAATGTGCCCCTATGTGTCATTTATAAGAATATCATTTACAGGGTATTCATGGTTCTTGTGTATTATACCAATGATACACAAAAGCCATGAATATCTTGTAAATTATATCCTTATAAACGGTCATCAGTTATAAACGGTGAGTAGTGATGTAATTTTTGTCACATGACTCAATAAACTTGTGTATTATAATAAATAAAGTACCTCATGTTGGAAAATATGAGGATATTAGAAGTAACCTCGGGGTTCCGTGACCTGTATAAAAGCACTCGGCCTTCGGTCTCGTGTTTTTATATGGTCATGGAACTCCTCGGTGACTTCTAATATCCTTATATTTTACAATAGGGGGTTCTTTATTCACTATACAGTATATACCATGCCTAATTGAAAATAATATATAGAATTATAGATGTATAAATGTATAATTCTGAGTAATGGTCAGATACTGATTTCTATAGCAAGTGCATTTGCAGAAAATTTCAGTTAGTTGCCTAGTATTGGGTTTTCTTTTATTAAGAAAATATTATGTTTGGAACTCCTTATAAAATGTTGGATGACTCCTTGCAGTTTGATCACTTTATAAAAAAAAAATTAAGTTTCCTATTTATTTGGAAACCAATTAATGATGTAACCAATAATTAATTAATGAATTAAATAAAAAGAACTACCGGTATGTATCCATCCTACAGTCCACTAAATAGACATCGCTGGTCTGCGTCGTAACGAAAGTAAATTTTATAATTACCGTAACTTGACTATTAGTGTAAAAATGCACGTACTTTCATAAAACAAGCAAAAACATAATTTGCCTAGCTTGTAAAAGGTTTCCATAGGCTAACAAAGGCATTGGTGTAACTATAGAGGAAGCAGACCAGGTATTTGCATGGGAATATCTTTTTTTGTTGGGTGGCCTGGAGCTGGGTTGTTGCACTACTGTCTGTGGATATGATTGGAACAGCCCAATTTTATAATCCAGGATAAAAAATAAACAGTGGAGGTAATTAGAGAGCACTCCTTATTGCTAATGCACAGAACACTTCTGACCTGAGAATGGCTGGTCTTTGCATTTTGCACCAGATAAAATACCCAGATTGAGGTGCAGAGAGGAATTTTTTTTGCCAGGACAGGGTTGCCAGGAGGTAAGACAGGACCTCTTCTGAATGCCGCACAGATTTGGGGATGGTTAGGGGCATGGAAGGTAGATGCCTCCATGCCTCCCCATCCGCCCTTCCTATATACACTGCTACTGAACACAGCCAGTTCTGCATTCATGGTGGTGGCTGCAGGTCTCTGCGCTCTGAAACGAAGCAAAGAGAACAGCGGCATTTCATTTTTCAGGAAGGGCGTTTGCAAACAATGGCTGATTACACCTGTTTTTTTTCACTCTGCACACTGCCTTTCCATAAGTAAATGGCCCCTAGTATTAAAACAATTATATTACTAATTTTCTACTCACCCTTAAAGTAACTGTTGAAATATTACTAGCAGTGCAGAAAAATGAGTTTCCATGAGAATTTCCTTGGGTGTCATTTATTTCTGTGTGGCTAAATACTGGTTCAAGGACGTCTGGCCTAGTCCTAACAGCGTCTATACCTGTTCTGCTTTTCCTCCGATGATCAAAGAAAAATTGGTCTATTAAAATGTCACCTGAAATGCTGTGATTGATCTTTATCTAACTGTTGGAAAGTTAAAGAAAAAAAGGAAAGCTAAAACAATGTAAGCTATTTAGGACATATTTCTTGATCTGCTTGCTGCAAGCCTTTGAGGATCAAGCATTACATTAGAAAGCTGCTGCCTTATTTGCATACAGTTGGCGGATGGCTTGAACCCCTGCCAAATATCAGTTTATGACACTGAATACCTTTGTACAGTGCCGCATCACCAGATACTGTTGCAAGCGATCTCAGCAGCCTTTTTTATTGCAAGAAAGAGATGTTACACTTTTGTGGATTTAGATAAAAGAGCCAGTTTAAAAACAGGTTATAGTGAGAAAAAAACAACAACTATCAAACTGACCTAGATGTCTCTTTAGGAAAATCTGACAATTGCTGCATCTACTGATGTTCTATTGATATTCTGTCTAGGCAATTCTTGCAAACAGTACATGCAACCAGGCTAATATCTGGGTCCTGCACCTTGCACTGATTTGCAGCAATTCTCTCCTGGGCCTTTTGGTCCCCAAATATCACATCACATGCATATACAGTACGTTCATGTGTTTGTTAGACCATTTGTGTTTGAAGAGTTGCTCATCTTACAGCTTTTGTTCTTAGCAACAATGCAGTAAGATTCTAAGGCAGTCTCTGGGTATAGAGTTTTTGTATAACCATGACTTCAAAAAAAGATCACATCATGCACTCACAAGCACACTTGTGTAGAGGTGTACAGCAGTATAATGCCACATATGAACCATAAATGTCATTTTCAAATGTTGTACATATTACATTCTCATGTGCTTTGGTACTACTTTGGTTCCTGCTACTACAAAAATATAATCCCGATGAAATCACTGCGCAGTTATTATTATTATTATTATTATTAACATGTATTTATATAGCGCCAACATATTGCATAGCACTGCAGTGGAGTCCCACTGAGTGCGTGCCTATCGTACGGTGTGGTTGATCACTGCGCAGTTGTCATATAATTGGATAATGTAAAGGTCAAACATCTTGAAAGTAGGAGATTGTTTTATGCTCCCCGGGGCATTTAAAACTCTGATCTTCCCTGTTGGGATAATCAATGCATATGTTGGACCAGATATGCTATATAATCACGGATATACAGTGCTGTAAATAAAAAACACCACTTAAAGGTCATGGGAAAACATGTTTTTTTCAAAATGCATCAGTTAGCAGTGCTGCTCCAGCAGAATTCTGCACTGAAATCCATTTCTCAAAAGAGCAAACAGATTTTTTATATTCAATTTTGAAATCTGACATGGGGCTAGACATTTTGTCAATTTCCCAGCTTCCCCCAGTCATGTGACTTGTGCTCTGATAAACTTCAGTCACTCTTTACTGCTGTATTGCAAGTTGGAGTGATATCACCCCCCCCAGCAGCCTAACAACAGAACATTGGGATTGTAACGAGATAGCAGCTCCCTAACGCAAGATAACAGCTCCCTGGAAGATCTAAGAACAGCACTTAATAGTAAAAGCCAAGTCCCACTGAGACTGATTCAGGTACATTAAGTAAGATAAATAACAGTCTGCCAGAAAGTAGTTCCTTCCTAAAGTGCAGGCACAAGTCACATGACTGAGGCTGAGGGAAATTGACAAAATTCTAGCCCCATGTCAGATTTCAAAATTAAATATAAAAAAAATCAGTTTAATCTTAAATCATCTAATAAAAAGTCATTTATGTGCTAAACTTATGGCCTGGCATTTTATTAGGCTAATCAGAACGTCCATAATCAGCCTTGGCCTTCTCTAATGTTCCCTCACATGACAGATGGACAGATATGGAAACTGTTTCATTTCATATATACAGTATTATCCACTCTCCTTTCTAAGAAATTAAATAAACGAGCAAGTACAATTCTAATTGGAGGACTAATTCATATTTACTTGCCAGAGATACCATTGGCAAGAGATTTTTTTAAAAATATCAACCATCGCTGATTTACTACAAGGAATTATTTAAGAAAGGGAACCTGAAACCTGACTTCTGAGCTATGCAATGACAATCACAACTAGTTATTAACACATGAATGATTATGATGCCAGTGCATTTCCAGCATCTTGCATTAGATCCTTTGCCTGTGGACACCAACGTATAAAATTATTGTATCAGAACATGCTATTACATTTGCCCTTTCTGAATATCAGCCAGCAAGTGAAACACCTAGTTCTTTTAACCCTGTGTTCTTAATTTAATACTTCCAAAAATATAACACAACCCTATCTTCAAAGCCCCCCCGGTGCGCTACATACTTTAGTGATGCGGTTCCTAAAATAAAGTGTTAGCAGTTCATAAAGAATGCAGAGCGCAGTAGACCCAGCAGAATATGCACTTTAAATGAACACGTTTTTCTTTTTCCATTTTAGTATTGGATAGAAACTGAATGTTCCCCAACTGCAGTGGTTTGATGAGACTGGAACAGCTGCTGCTGGAAAAAAAAGGTATATTCATCTATTCACTCACGAGAGCAGCCTTTGTTATAGGATTTGCCAATGATCTCTTGTGACAATTCATAAGACAATTACAGTTCAGGTACTGGGGGGATTTATTGCCCATATTACTTTTAGGCATTTAAGCCAAATCATATAAAACATCAATGATGACTATAAAAAATAAAAAGCAAAAATAAACTCATGTTTTTCATTGACAACTTTCATTTTCTTCTATTTTAATGATTATGGATAATGAAGCTCTTCTCTCATGCATGGCCTGTGTCCCTTGCATCTCAACAGAGAATAAGAAAAGATAGGCTTCCTAAATTGCTGCGTCCATTCTTTGACCTTGCTGTGCCGTCAATCTCAATTCATTAAAATGGCTAGTCATACAATTTTATAAGAGGTTCCTATGGCGCCATGCTGCTTCCTAATCTTTTTCTTTAGGGGGCACATGAGGGGCAATCGGGGAGCAGGTCTGGGCCGGCCCAGTCCGACCCTGGCCTGCATCCTCCAAACCCCACAATTCCCTGCACACGTGATTTCAATAAGGAAAGGAACATCACATTGCAATGCATTGTGGGTTATGTAGTTAATGCAATTTATGATTTTATACTAAAAAACTAAAAATTTTCGGGTTTTTGGCATACGGAGTTTAGTAAATAACCACCTTACATAGTAAGACACAAAGTACAGCTGTGAAATGTGTATAGAAATCACTGAAAAGCTGATTAAATACTATAAATATGCAGGAGGGAAGTCATAAAAAAGCAGGCATTTATAGACATACCCTGTAACTACATTTTTAAAATATCTTGTTGTAGAAAATAATACAAAAATATGTGAATGAATCACATTATTGGTGTGTATTAAAATATTTTTGGTCACTATCCACAAAATAAGTAAGCACTTCATAAAAATCTTGTTTGTGCCCAGGCCGAAAATTTGAGAAATGCTGCAATACCATGCTAAAGTATTTATGCCTTTTCTAACATCTGAGGATTCTTAAGTAAATATGTCAATATCCTCATTTAAAAAAAAACAAAAAAACTTTTTGATCTCTTTTCTCATGAGCAACATTCTTTAGAAAGAAATTCAGAGTAAGGACATGGCATTTTTTATGCAATATATCAGTAGGGTTGGAAAGGGACCCTGAATTTAAAGGAGGGCTTAGAAAAAGTAAGGGAGCTAACAAATGATCTAGTAAAGAGGCTTAACGCGTTTCGTGACTCACTGCCACTTCATCAGAAGCTTCTGATGAAGTGGCAGTGAGTCACGAAAAGCTTAAGCGGGCAGCCCCACAGGCGAGATGCTGCTGTAATTTTAATGGATTTATAATAAATTTTGACTTTTTTAACATATTATTCTGGCTCTGCGGTGCTCCGTTCCTCTACATTGATTTTGCCCTGGATCAGGTCCGGACTGAGAATTACAGGAACAGAAACCAAAAAATGTAAGTAATGAAAATATCATGCAGTGTTGCCCTGCATTGGTAAAACTGATGTATTTGCTTGAGAAACACTACTATTGTTAATATAAACAAGCTGCTGTGGAGCAATGGCGGAAATTGAAAAAGGGCTAAATGGCACAGGTTAACTAATGGATAACAGATAACACCATTAGACAGACAGAGCTTATTTGCTATCTGCTGTGTAACCTGAGCCTTTTCTCCTTTGAATGGCTGCCCCTTGGCTACACAGCAGCTTATTTATATAAACAATAGTAGTGTTTCTTAAGCAAACACACCAGTTTTACCAGTGCAGGGCAACACTACATTATATTTTCATTACTTTAAAATACTTTTATTTTTTGACGTTACTGTTCCTTTAAAATAGGCCCTGGCATTTCTGGTACATAGAGGCCCAATCAGCCCACACAGAGGCCCAAACAGCCCCCACCAGCCCACTAAATACTGACTTTCGATGGCACCTTATAGCAGCCCCTCTGGCATTTGCCAGAACCCACAGATTGCCAGTCCGGGCCTGCCCTGGATTGCCGTTTGGGATAGCGGTCTGGACATTGCAGCACACAGAAGCTTGGTTGTGTACCGGTAAGTGCTCCCACTATCACTTTGTTACTGGTATGAAAAATATGCCATTATATGAAAGTATAACTGATCTTGACCAGACCTCACACATATAATGCTAACACAGCAACTTGTTTTAATACTGCTAAGTTGATTGTTGTGCCATGCAAGTGTGCTACATTATAGCAGCAAAAGGCTGGAATGAAACTGATCAGAAAATCTGTTCTCACGGGTCTTCAGGAGATAATATGACAGTCAGCATTTGAAAGAAACTGGCCTGCTTTGAGAAATAACACGTGTTAATGTTAACAGCTGCTGATCAGAATGTACGTCCGAATGAGTAAAGCATGACGCGATCTCGTTTGACATTGTGGTTTGAAGTGTAACAGACAGAACCATTGTCAAAAAACTTTTCAAAATGTCTTCTTTGCCAGATGCTGATTTTGTATCTAGTGTGTATGCCAAGCAATCCAGTCATTCTTTTGTTCAATTATAGTGTGATGAAGGTACAACGTAACAACTATAAAAACTGGATAGAATATATTCAATATTATCAAATTATACAATCAGTTGTGTACAATTAAGTATGTATGTACCTAGCATATATCACATGAACATCAGAATTTCTTTTGACTGGGACTTTCAGTTGTCTTCTTCTCCAAGATTGTAAGCAACACAGGAGCTTTAAAGCTTATCCAAAGCAAAAAGCTAAGGTAAAATTAGAGGTGGTTCATGGAGCACTTTTGAAATTTACATAATTTTCTATTTTTAGTGGTTGCAGAGATATTAGCAGAGAATTAGAGAGATTGTTTATAAAAGGCTTTTGGCGAACCTAACTGTCTTTGCACTTCCTTTACAATAATTTAACTCTCTTGACTCTTTGATAGTCAGAGAGAGCTGTCAAGCCAAAAGCCCAGTTTTAGCATTTTAAAACTGCTAATATCCCAGTAACCACTAAAAATAGAACATGAATATAACTTGCTAAAGTGATCAGATAATGACTCTAAATAAGTGTAGACTTATACTGCTCCAGTACAGTAACTAAAATCACCTGGGTTTTCTGCAATCGCTTTGGCTTGCTGAATAGGTATTTTGTTTTTTAAATGCATCCTAAACCCCGGCAAGTTTACGTTTTATTAAAAAAGACATTTGTGGAGGAAAAAAAAGCTTTCTGCAGTCAATTGTCCTAACCCTGATGGGGGAAACCTAATAAGTCTGCCCCCTAGACTGTGATATTGCTATTTGTGTTCAGGTATACTGTTCCTCAGGTAAGGAATGCAATGAGGGATCTAGCATTGATATTGTATACATTAACGAAAATAGATAGGAAAGCTATAAGCCACATCCTTACCTCTGTTATTGGGAACTAATTGGACAATAAAATTTCTTTATAAAAGGGCATATTTCCCTTTAATACAATCTGGTAAAGAATGGTCTAAAACTGCAAAGCTTTTGTTTTGTTTTTTACCAAGTTATAGGGGCCCATTTACTTAGTTCGAGTGAAGGAATAGAGGAAAAATAGTTCGAATTTCGAATGTTTTTTTTGGCTACTTCGACCATCGAATGGGCTACTTCGACCTTCGACTTCGATTCGAACAATTCGAAATAAAAAACGTTCGACTCTTCAACCTTTCGATAGTCGAAGTACTGTCTCTTTAAAAAATACTTCGACCCCCTAGTTAGCCACCTAAAACCTACGAGGCCAATGTTAGCCTATGGGGAAGGTCCCCATAGGCTTCCTAACAATTTTCTGATCGAAGGATAATCCTTCGATCGATGGATTAAAATCCTTCGAATCCTTCAAATTGCGCAAAATCCTTCGAAGGATTTCAATTCGGCAGTCGAATATTGAGGGTTACTTAACCCTCGATATTCGACCCTAGGTAAATTTGCCCCATAATGTACGTTATATATAAGCATAATCCTGTCCCTATGATTACTACTATATAAAAAGCAGCAGAATTAATTTAATACATTCTGCAGCCAAAACATCCATTAAGGTAACGTTGATGACAGCAGATGCATCATGCAGAAAAATCAATAGTAATTTGTAATATACAAGAACAATTATCAAGCTCAGGCAGTGACCCATCTAAGGCAGTGCTAGAAGAACTGGGAATAGAGCCCAAAACTGAAGCATCTCTAAGTGCTTGATGGCAATTATAAAAAGGTCAGGGAAAGTAACTGTATTTTGTCTCCATCCTGTTGCTTTATTCATACATTGGTTAACGAAGGGAAAAAAGCATCAGTGAATAGACCTGGCTGCTCATCCTAGGAAAGCAAATCAGCTGATATTTTTTTTCCTGTCATTTACAAGAAACAACCAGGTTTCTTTATTTTGTAATCCCTTGAAAAAATAATGATAAACCATTGTTGAGGCCTTGAGTGCACTACTTGACTACTTTCTGTTCAGCATTTATTAATCCCTAGAGAGTGACATTTCTTGCAGTGAATGTCAAGGCTCAGAAGACTATGTAAGCCTTTTCTCATGGCACAGGGACCAATGTTTAGTTCCCAGTTTGCCAGTTAGTAGTCACACAAGGGTAGCCAAATACTCATTGTTTCAATATTTTATTAGGTTTTCACATAAACAAGCGAATTCAATATGACAACAAATACCATGCAGCCTCAAAGGGTATGCTGTAATGGGTACAATGGCATATTATTTTCAAGAATAATAACCTTAATAAATACAAAATAAAAAACATAGAAGAAAAAAAAAAAACTAAGAAAACTAACTACACCAGTGGATGTGAAGACAATTAAAAAGAAAATAAAGAAAGACACAGACCATTGCTTTTGGGAAAGTTGAAGAACCAATAGACGTACAATCTAAATTCCAAGGAACTTATAAATTTGGCCTTTTGTAATGGAGTCACAAGCTTCAAAATAAGGAGACCACAAAAGTCTAAAGGACTCCTTGGAATTCCGAATGCTACCAAATACCTGTTGAAGCAAAACAGTGATTATTTATTATATTATTTATTATAAAACCGCATCCTATGTACACATGATCAAATGGTGGAAAAGGCTCAATGAAATATAAATTACCTGAATGACACTATAGAATAGAGTGAAACCTTTAAACATGGACAACTGAATCACTGTAATAACTATCGCTTACCCTGGTGGTCCAGTGGTGTGCCCTCTGGCATGCGGGGGCATGCGTCCTTCCACTTCTGGGTCCAGTATCCCTATGGCACGTGTGCTGGCGCACTTCCTGGTTTATGCGCCGGCGTGATGACGTCATCGAGCAAAGGCGCAAAATTTAAACTATTTAAAGGGGCCTTTCATAAAAAATGACCGCCCGTTGTTAGGTTCTATTTGTAAAGTTCCAGTTATTACTGGTTTTGATCCTTGCCTGCCTTTTTGACTATTCTGATCCTCTCCAATCCTGATTCTGCCTGCTTGTGACTACTCTGAACTCTCCAATCCGACCTTTGCCTGTCCACTGACTATTCTATATTCTCCTATCCTGATTCTGGCCTGTCTGACGATTCTTTGCTTGTGCTGGCCCAGCCTGCCTGTTCCTGGTGGTGTTCTTCTTTCCAGTATCCTGGTGAGTCGATCATGCCCTTTGCTTGTGAAGAACCATTAGCTTTGCTCCTCTCTCAAATAAGACCTGGCGGCATCCAATTAGCCGAGGGCTCCTCCCGAGGTGAAAGGTGGCGGTTAGAGGCAGAAGTGAGAGCCGTGACCAGGGAGCTTAGCTTGGGTTCTGGATATAGGGTGCTGAACGTGACAATCACTGTGGGTTTATCCATTGCTAATTCATAAGTTTCTACTCAACCCCAGAGAAGATATATGTAAAAATGGCTGTTCTGAATCTGGAAATGCACGAAGGCAATCCAAAGTCTGCCATGTTCTTAACAGGATATTTTTGAGTATCAGTGAGTGTAGAACTTATATGTGATTTTACTTGAATGAAGGTTGGACAGTATTCAAGAATATGCTGTAAACGTTATACTACTTTCAGAATGAAACAGCAACTATTGCCAGTAGCCAGGAGAAATCCTTTGATCACTAGCTTGGAAACACTTGTCTAAATTAAAAATATAAGTTTTGTGACAGTACACAAACAAGAATATGCCATAGACATATACCCTGCCTGCCAGCATTTCCTCAGGGCATTTAGCTTCTAACAGATCACTAAATACATTCTGAAAATGGCATGTCAACATATCTGTTTAACCTGTTTATCTAAATTTGAACTCAAATTCCTTTGTACAATGGACACATCATATTATGTCAGCCAGATAAGAGGTGAAAGGCTTTGTAGCTAGTGTCATGATCTGTTCATATTAGCTGCATAGATGGCTACTTAAAGGAAAACTATACCCCCCAAACAATGTAGGTCTCTATTAAAATATATTGCATAAAACAGCTCATATGTAAAACCCTGCTTCATGTAAATAAATCATTTTCATAATAATATACTTTTTTTACTAGTATGTGCCAAACCAGAGACAGAGTTCTGTCATTTGCTCCCACAATTCTTCCCATTACAGTTAGAGCTGCAGTATTTCTGGCAAAGGGATCTCAGAGGCAGCACACAGACCACCAGGAAATGGTGGTTCAAGGCAAGAGATGTAAAAAAGCAATATTTACACTTATATATATTCCAGTTTGGTAATATTCTTTAATATGCCACTTAATTTGATATAAACTGTCTGTTGCTTAAGTATTCATTTTGGGAGTATAGTTTTCCTTGAAGTGGCATTAATGCTTTTAATAACCAGTCAAATATTTTTACATCCTGCACATGCATACTTATTATTTATAAGATGTATTTATTGATTATATGCAAATGATTTGCCAGGCCCGGATTTGTGGCAAGGCCACAAAGGCCCAGGCTTAGGGCGGCAAAACTTTAGGGGCGGCATTCTGCCCAGCCACTTCCCTAAAGAGCACTGGGGACTCAAAGCTTGGATGCTTGAGAGCACGCTCACTCATGTGGGGAGGGTCTGGGCGGTGCCGGCGCAAGGACCATGTGGTGCAGGCACTAGGACCTTACAGGGCACAAGAAGCGGCCGGCACTGCGGCCTTGGGGCGTAGCCTCCCAAAATCCAGCCCCTTACAGGGTGAAGGAAGTAAGAACATATGCACTGGCCAACCTTCTTCAAAGACATTTCATGGGCAGACAAGAAAACTCTCTCTGCTGGGATGTATGTTTTCCTTTGTTCATAAGCAATATTTTAAGCATAAACTCTCAAATTAGCTGTATATTGGTTAAATTCTGAAATATTGAATTACTGCTTGGGAAAATGTTTATGCTGCTTTATATCTGTGAAATATATATGTACTGTGGATGTGAGCTTTCCTTCTGTGCAATCAGATGTTGGTAGGCTAGGATCAATATTATGGAAAATGGTATTTTTAGGTCTTTTCATATTTCATTTTTCCTGCAGCTAGACTGTTTATTTTTTCCTGCATGCTCAGGCTGTGCTTTTGTTATGCACTTGTAACCTAATGAGCCCACACATTTTCACCTTTGCCATTCTTGGGATCAATAGGGTTAACCAGAAGAAAGCAAATACCCCTATTCATTCATATTTTTGTGCAGGGAAGGGTTTCAAAATGTAAAAAGTCACACTTTCTTTAGTCTCAGTGCATATCCTAACAACAAAATGCCATGCAGGAATCAGGTTTACATCATTCCCTTTTGTGAATAAGAAGCTAGCGAGAAGGATGTCAAACTTCCATGGATGGATGAGGATAGTGAATGATATTCAGTCAACTATTTAATTAATGGGACCTGTTATCAAGAATGCTTGGGACCTGGGGCTTTCTGGATAACGGATCTTTCCATAATTTGGATCTTCATATCTTGAGTCTACTAGAAAATCATGAAAACCTTAAATACACCTAATAGGGTATTTTTGTTTTCAGAAATGATTAATTATATCTCCGTTTGGATGAAGTAAAGAGAAAAAGAAAATCATTTTTAAAAATTTTGATTTTTTAGATAAACTGGAGTCTATGGCAGATTTCCATAATTCGGAGCAGTCTGGATAACGGGTTTCCGGATAATGGATCCCACACATGTATACATATAACAGTCAATCTAAATATATATAGACCTATTTTTGGTTGACTTGTTTACCACCTTTTTGGCCATTCAGCTTTCTTGTAAAATGCTTTTTTACTAGGGGGAGTTTGAAGGACTTTCAGGCATAAGAAGAAACAATAGCACATTAGTGCAATGCAGAAACTGCTAGAGGCAAACAAGATTATGATTACAAAGTAATTCTGTAATTTTTCCTTTAGAAAGCTGTAAAGGCAAAGAAACATAAAATGTTTTGGTTCCCTTCACATTTATAAATCTGTAGTTTTTTTAAAAAAAACTTCATCAGCCATTTCCCAGCCCAGTATTTTTGCTTCGTCTAAGGATCTTTCTGTAGTGAGCAATGTCTTTTTCTGATTTAATTACTTTACATAATTAAGCTTAATCAGAATGGGCATTTTAGAATACTCTAAAGACATCACAAATGTCCTTAGTTAAGAGACTGAAAAGGACAGAGCCCCATACTGATCAACTTTCTGTGTAAGGCCAACCAGAATATTTCCATTTTATTAAGCCTGTTTCCCAGCCAGTTTCCTACCCACGTACAAACCCTTCCCCCTTGTCCTAGTGCCCTAATTTTATGCAGCAATCTGTTATATGGAATTGTTTCAAAAGCTTCAGTGAAAGCTAAATATAACACATTCACATGCTAGATCTGCCAGTTTACTACTTATACACTTACACTCACCTAATCAGAGAAACTAATTTGTTTCATTTCTATGGTTTGGTTCATGCGCCACAAAAAAAAAAATATATATATAAATTCTATCATAAACCATACATGTAGATACAAATATTTAGTTATAGTCTACAGTTTAAATCTTTTTCATACTGTGATGTTACAGGTGGTATAGTTATGTATCCCCTAAAGGCCCACATACACGGGCCGACAAAAGCTGCCGACAGACTCAGAGTCCGCAGCCTATTGGCCCGTGTGTGGGGCCATCCGACAGGCTTCCCTGATCAATATCTGGCCGAAAGTCAGCGAGATCTCGATCGGGCAAGTTAAAAAATCCTGATGGCCGGGGCCGCATCTGTGCATGTATGCAGTCCCACGATCCGATCACCCCGATATCGCCCACTTCAATGTGGGCATATCAGGGAGAGATCCACTCGTTTGGCGACATCGCCAAACGAGCAGGTCTCTACGTCTATGGCCACCGTTAAGGGGAAATTCACTAAAGGGCAAAGTGATTAACGTTAGCGAAAATTCATTCAGTCATTTCGGGACTTTGCCGATTTACTAACGGACTCAGGCGTAACTTCGGTAGCGAAGGAGATAGACTCTAGTGCTACTTTGCACTCTTACACCAGACGAAGTTTCGCTCTGGCGAAAGAGCGTTACTTCACAAATTCACTAAGATGCGTCTTTTACTCAACGTTACCTGTTCCGCCAGACTTGCCTTCACCAGCTCAGACCAGATGAAGTGCAATGGAATGTAAAGGGCGTCCCAAAAAACTCTGGTGTCTTTTACTTTTTCAGGGTGATATGCTGCAAAGGTCCGTAATTTTTTTTTTGGGTACTCTGCTTACCCCATACATTTGCAAACATATGGCACATAAACTATAAATATACGAACAGGAGGACGGCACTCCGGTAAAAAACAGGTTTTTATTGTTGAGTACTGCAAAGGTACATAAGCCTTACGCGTTTTGGGAACACCTTCCCTTAATCATAGGCATACAAAATGGATCGAACACATGCATCACATAAACTATACACTGGGCTCATGTGTAGGGCAATATAACAACTTTATTTTATATTATTAAGGTTCCCTGGGCTTGTGTAGTGTAATGTATTTGCTGCAACATATACGTCCATTGTACTTTAACTTCCCGCCGTATGCAAATTAGCCAAGGCTAGCGAAACTTCACTTCGCTTGGTGCAGTAAAGCTAGCGAAACAGACTTCATCGCTCTGGATGCAACTTCGGATTTTAGTGAATTAGTGTTGTCCTGGCGAATCTACTCCTGGAAAAGTGTTGCGATGTGAGAGAAGCCGTCACTGGCGAATTTTCGAAGGTTAGTGAATTTGCCCCTTAGTCTGAGCTGGGCTAATTCCAGGCTTGTGCAAAAACCTCCTGTCAGATACCATCACCACTTCTGAAATCAACAGGAAGAATCCATTACAAAGTTAAAAGTGGGGATATTTGCAACGGTGATATGATGAATACAATTATTTAACCTCAAATTAAAGCCAGTGGGACAAGTCAGACATAAAAAAAGTAAAAATTGGTGTTACAACATATCCACCTTTAACCCAGTTTATTTTTGCAACAGAATTTGGCTACGCATTCATTACAAAGCTTTATAAATATATGTGATTTTACACGGTGGAGCATGGTGATGTTAAATTGGTGGCGTTGAAATAGTTGTCATTTTAATTCCATTTTGACTCTGGACACAAGTTATTGCAGTGAAAAAAATCCAAACCTGATACTTCTCCAATCTGGTTTAAGTCTGTAATTGTTACTCACCTGTGTTTGGGTTATGTATTTCATACCAGCCACAAGAAAAATATTTTGTGTACAACTGACCCAACACCAGGACTAAACCCTGGGATTTCAATTAACAAGATGGAGCAAATTCACATTCTTTTTTTGTAGTGAACTTGTGTTTATTTTAAGAGCTGTCATATTGCAAAGAAGGAACAACTGTACAAACTATGTATTTCTTTTCCTTCTCGCCGAATTTACATAAGACTGTAAAAGAATACACGGCAGCTTTCATAAAGAAAAAGAAATGTGAAACATGTTGGATAGTGGAGAAAAGGCAATGATGATGGGCTCAGTCTTCTGGGAAGTTATCCTGCATTCTTAGCAACCTCTGAGGTCTGCAGTCATTAAGACGTTAAGATGGCAGCTGTTCTAGTTGCTAGACTTTAAGTGACAAATGTTGTAAGACCAGAGATAAATGGCACAACATGTGCCACATCCTCTATATAGAAACCTCTGTCCAAATGGAACTGAACAACTTGCGGGCAAAAACTACATAACCTTTACACAAATTATGTCAACATATCAGAAATGTTGCCATAGCTCCAGATCGGCGAGGAACAAAAACATTACCATGTCATAGAGCTATAAAAATGGTCTTGAAATTCAAGAAGAAATCTTTGTAATACTTTAGATGCTGGGTCGGAAGTATTTGAGTACAGAGCAACGCATTTACCCAGCTTAACATGGTTTTACGTTAGAGGAGCAGAAATACATTCTGTCCATAACAATGTTCATACTATTTAAAATAAAATACATATATATACTGTATACATATTTATATTATATATAAATAATATACAGATACAGATTAAGCTATGATTTACTAAAAGATTTACTAAAATTTAAGTTGGGTGAATTTGTATTTTCTTTTCCTGAAATTTGCATCATTAATCTTATTGGATATTTGCCAAACAAAACTCGAAGCCAAAAACTGTTTTTTGTTTGTCCACAATGTTCTTCTGGTCCGAATCATAGGAGAAAAGGCACAGCTGCATATCAAGTGGAATGGATTAGAATGGATGGGTAAGGGGGTGAACATTTTGCAACTACTGTTTTTAAATTAGGCATAAAAACAAGAACAATCAAAAGATTTTCTCATTTTAAGGGTGAATAAAGAAGTGCTGCTCTTCAAGCAGCACCACACAGCAGCTGTTGCCAGTGGCGTAACTAGATATCATTAGGCCCCACATCAAATTATTTTTCAGGCCACCAAAATGTTTAGCGGTTGACTTGTTTTACCAATATTTATTGAAATTGTATATGAAATAAGGCCGCTTGGGGCCTATACCTCCAGGGCCCCCCCCCCTGCAGCTGAAGGGTCTGCTTCCTCTCTAGTTGCACCCCTGGTTGTTGCTAGACTGCACCTCTACTTTGTGCATAGGAGGAAGAGAAAGAAAGGCAGGGTAGAAGGCTACTCAGCAGGCACTCCTGTTAGGATTAGATGGCCTCATTTGTTTGGATGGTGAATGTCCACCTAGAGTGAATGTCCACCTAGACCAACTTAACCATGCTTTTGGCTAGCATATTTTCTCAGTTGTCTTACACTCACTACAGTACTATTCAGCTCACACCACTTTGAAATAAATATAAGCAGTATCACAACGAGAACAATAACATAAGTGCCTAGATGGTGTGTGCATCACAACTGCAGTACCCATTCTGCTGCACAAATCCATGCTGACAGATGACTTGCTTACATCCGCAATTGCAGTGGACAACTTGTGTTTTTTCTGCATTGAGCTTCTAGTGAAACCACTTTCATTAAAGATACTTGTGTCAAAATCCTCACCTTGCGTTTCCGTATAGCAGCGCCAATCAGTCGTTCCTGCCTTCTATTCCGAATTGGTTGTTGCTCGCCTATTGATGCAGGGAAACCCTGGCGCTACCACCACCTCCTGAACAGGCAGTAGCTCTGTGGTCCCCTACACACCCAGCATAGGCACAGCACACTTGCTCCTTAAAGGGGTGGTTCATCTTCAGGTTAACTTTTAGGGGCAAATTTACTTACCTCCGAAGTTGCGCCAGCGTTGACTTCGCCACACTTCGGCAGGCGTAGATTCGACAGGGCTGTGCAAATTCACAAAGATCCAAAGTTGCGCACAAGTTAACTATCATTTGCGAAGTTGCGATAGCGATGTTACGATCATCGGTTCAAAGTTACGCTAACGATGCCTAATTTGTATGCAGCGCCAAGTTAAAGTACAATGGACGTATATGTAGCAGCAAATAAATTACACTACACAAGCCTGGGAAACTTACATAGAATAAAATAGAGGCGTTATATTGCCCTATAAATGTATAGTTTAGGTGCCATATGTTAGGAAATGTAGGGGGAAGGAGGGTACCCCCAAAAAAATTTACGATCTTTTTCAGCCTATCACCCTTAAAAAAGTAAAAGACCCAGCGTTTTTTTGGGACTTAGAAAAAAATTCAACTTTTTTTAAGCAAGTCCTATCTATTCTATTACACTTTGCCTGGTCTGAGGTGGCGAAGTAAAGTCTGGTGCAAGAGGTAACGTTCACGAAAATCCGCAACTTAGTGAATTAGCGTAGGTCCGTCCCTTGGCAAGAGCGAACTTCGCCTGGCGTAAGGCATCCGTTAGTAAATCGGCCTTAAATTTGCCCCTTAGTATGTTATAGAATGGCAATGACAATTCTAAGCAACCTTTCAATTGGTCTTTATTATTTATTTTTTATAGTTCATGAATTATTTGCCTTCTTCTCCTGACTCTTTCTAGCTTTCAAAAGGGGTCACTGACCACATCTAAAAACAAATGCTCCGTAAAGCTGCAAATTTATTGTTATTGCAACCACCAGAAATGACACCAGATAGACTTCCGAATAGTTATGTTTGACTTGCAATGAAATACATGAACAAATGCATCTATTTTGGTGATACATCACAGTTGTGGTAGCCACAGCACAATTGTTTGAAGATAATTGCCCATTTGGGTCCACAAAGGCACAGAGTTCTGGGGTAAAAAACTGAGCACTGTGGGCAAAAAATATAGGGGCAGATTCACTAAAGTGGCCAATGCTAGCTTCAATTCACCAGAAATCCCATCCGCAGGGACACCGCCAATTCACTAACAGACGTAGAGGACAATTCGCTAGTGAACGAGACTGTCGCTATCGTTCGGTCGCACTCTATCGATCTGGCAAACAGTCGTTACTCTGCAAATTCAGTAAAGTACAATTTTTACTGAACGTTACCTCTTTCGCCAGCGTTTACTTTGACACCTCAGACCAGGCGAACTGCTAAAATAAAGCTTCATCTTCCTCAATCTTATGTCAGTGACATCATATCCTGTCTGCCAGAAATGCATTAAAGTTGTAAAAACGCTGGCGACTTTTTTTAAGCGGGATGTCTGCAAAAGTCCTAAGTATTAAACTTTTTTGTGTCAACATTTAAGGGGCATGGAACATTACTTTTAGGGTGGGCTCATGTGTAGGGCATTATAGGATCTGTTTTGTCTTTATTCAGGTTCCTTGGACATTTGTAATAAAAAGTGGCCACTTCAAGCATTTGCACCAACATCACTAATAAAGACGTCCATACGACTATATAATGTACCTTCTCTATTCAAATTGACCTAAGCGTAAGAGGACTAACAAAGTTTCGCTAGGCAGAAATGACCGCTAGCGTCGTTTTGCTTTTGAAATGCTCACACTGCCGAAGTAACGCTAGCAAAAAGTCGCCAGTGTTCAGCACCCAGGACGCAACTTCACATTTTAGTGAATTAGCGTAGTGGTAAGGAATATTCGCCTGGTGAAGTGGCGCGAAGTGGCAACAATTCGCCTTTTAGTGAATTTGCCCCAATGTGATTACAACTGTTACTAAGGTCCTAAACTTGACTCTTTTGCCAACCTGACTGTCCCTTCTCCCCTATCAAGGTTTTTAACTCTAAAAGACTACCGAAACACAAATATGACAACCCTCTCAAAGAGGAACATTGGGGATCAAATGTAACATCATCAGACCAATACTTTAATGGCAAAATTATAAAGGACATGCAAAGACAATGTTATATAAGTTGTAAAGAAAAAATTCAGTATGTTTTTAAGGTGTTAAACATGCATTGGCAGTAGTGATGGGCGAATTTATTCGCCAGGCGCGAATTCGCGACGAATTTGCGCGATTCGCTGTCAGCGAATAAATACGCCAAAACGGCAAAACCGGCATCAAAAACGAGGCGCCAGTTCGCCCATCACTAATTGCCAGGCAAGGGCACAAAGATATTATGCCCAGTTATAAAGAGATTTTAGCATTGTCTATTGGGATGGTATCAGAGGTATGTGACATTGTCTCAATCCTGGCAGTATAGGATTGAAATAGGATATTTACTACCCTGGAATACCCCCTAGTACCCAATAGTCTGTATTCATAAATCTGTCCCTTAATTTCTAATTGTTTTAGAGCAACTGAAGCTCTGTAGGATGGATGTGGCCCTCTAATAGAATATTATGGGTACCACAATTGATGAAGCCTACTTCTGCTTGAAGTATGCAGATGTTATAATGTGTTAGGTGCATTGCCACCTTGAGGCTGATAATATACTGGAATAATAGGAAAAAAACACTGCTTTGTGAGTACCCACAATCAAGGTCGGAACTAAGGGTATGCAAAAGAGGCACATCACATGGTCAGAGACACGCGGTCAGATTCGGGGAGATTTAGTCGCCCGGCTATAAATAGCCTCTTCTTCGGGATGACTAATCTCCCCGAACTGCCTCCCGCCGGCTAGAATCTAAATCACCGTCGGGGTGGCACTCGGAGCGCTTTGTATTCCAAAGTCGCCCAAAGTTTCCTCGTGAGGCAACTTCGGCCGACTTCGGAAAACAAGTTGCACTGATTGCCATCCCGCCAGCGATTTACATTCTAGCCAGTGGGAGGCAGTTTGGGGAGATTAGTCGCCCAGAAGAAGAGGATATTTTTGCTGGGCGACTAATCTCTTTGCATCTGAGCATGTGTCTCTGCCCTTAGAGCACAATGATGGGGGTGGGGTGCTAGGCACATAACTCATGTGTTCATATTCTTTTATTACATAGGGACAACAATGGTATCAGCAGTTGTCATCTTGGAATTTCATCTTCTGGAAAGGAATTTCAAACTGTTATTTGCAAGATGTACTGGCAGCCATGAAACTAAAATGGTGACATTGGTGATTAGACATAAATTATCCTGTTGTCTGTGTCACTTATTTCTGAGACCTAGGTTAAAAATCCGGAAATAAAAAAAACAATATTTTTTCCATTAAATAAAACTAATTAGAGATGTATGACATCTATAAGAGTACTGTGCACATTATGCTTTGCTTGTATTTTATTTCTTTTTCTAAAGAATACACTGAGTTTTCATAAAATAAGACTGTAAACAGTGGCTTTCATTTAATATCTCGGCACAGATACTGAATGCTCTATTATAAAGATAATTATTATCTATATTAGCTATTACTGAAGCATTTAATTACATTTGTTTATGCAAGAAATACAGCTAGCTATAACTTTTTCTAAATATAATAAATCAACGTGTACCGCAAAGAAAACAACATTCCTACAAAAATGGAATGGTTGGGAATTTTGCAGGAAACCTGTAGAATTTTTGCAATATGCAGGATTGAAAATGGGATGAGGCCCATTTACTAGTGAAGCAGTAGCCCAAATATTGACATGGTTGTTAGGCCAAAGTCAAGGCAGGTGACATTATATCTGTAAAGTTAAAATGAAGAGAGACAACATCCATTGCAAGGTCATAAGGCAGAAGGATAAGTACACTAACAAACAAAAATGATTACAGTTCTCAGTAAATACAATACTTTAGATGATGCTGACAAACCATTTGCTTACACACCAACATGCACACTGGCAGATGCTGGGTCACAATACACTTATGTACAGTAATATCATCACTGTTTTTGGGAACAAAACCCATCTACGTTAATGTAAAGGTGCAAACTTACAACCCTGATACCAAGATCATTCTATCCACAGTATCCCTATATCCTTGCCTCACCTCACTCCTGGAGAGTATCAGTTACATTCCAAACCACTCAGTGTTGTGCCCTCACATTTCCTGGAGGAGGTTTATGACTTCAAGGAAATATTGGAGGTACCAGTGGTTTTTAAATAGATATATATTCTAATACACATGGCTTGCAGTTCTTATGCACAGTGACGCTTTTAACAACAAAACTCACCCTAAATGGCCTTCAGACTCCATCCCCCGTCACTGCTCTAGGTCCAGCTCCACAGAATGGGCACCAGTGATCTTGGATATTAATCCTATTATGACCGTTTAAGCGGGACTTGTGCTGCCCTAACTGGCTCTACCCCAGGCAGACATTCATTGTGTGCTATACATTTCTTTATATGCTTTTCATACAGTTTTTTTTAGTAGTTTTAAAGAAAAAATTTTTTATGGTATGTTTGCTTTAACCCTTTTTTTGACTCAACAGGGTTAGCTTCAGACTATTTTCAGCTCAACACGCATCAATTTGTGTGCTAAATAATTATCAAAATTACATAGCTAATTGTCCATCAACATCAACCCATGTCCATTTTGTCCTGCTTTGCTTCTTTAACTTGCTAGAGCAAATTTAATTGTACCCACATTTCAGAGTTGTATTAAGGACAAACTTGCAAAGAAATCTATGCTACACTTGGCCAGCCTGTGGGGGCCTATAAATTCCTTGTAGAGCTATCTATGGCCCACATGCCTTGACTTGGACAACAACAATCTAAATATAAAAAAAACAATTGTAATCCAGTAATGAAGTATATATCATGATCAAAATAGAAACTGCTGTAGTCAGAAGAAGATGCAGCAAGTTAAAGCTCACAGATATATAGTGAATAAAGTACCCCCTCTTGTAAAATATAAGGATATTATAAGTTACGGAGGAGTTTCATGACCATATAAAAACACGAGGCTGAAGGCCGAGTGTTTTTATACAGGTCATGGAACTCCGAGGTAACTTCTAATATCCTCATATTTTGCAACTGGGGGTACTTTATTTATTATAATACACAAATTTCAGTGAGTCATGTGACAGAAATGACATCAGAACTCACCGTTTATAACTGATGACATCAGAACTCACCGTTTATAAGAATATAATTTACAAGATATTCATGGCTTTTGTGTATTATATAGTGAATAAAGTACCCCCTCTTGTAAAATATAAGGATATTATAAGTTACCGAGGAGTTTCATGACCATATAAAAACACGAGGCCGAAGGCCGAGTGTTTTTATACAGGTCATGGAATTCCGAGGTAACTTCTAATATCCTCATATTTTACAACTGGGGGTACTTTATTTATTATAATACACAAATTTCAATGAGTCATGTGACAGAAATGACATCAGAACTCACCGTTTATAACTGATGACATCAGAACTCACCGTTTATAAGGATATAATTTACAAGATATTCATGGCTTTTGTGTATTATATATATATATATATATATATATATAAACTGGCATAATGTATCAATGTTTTTGTTTTGTCTACACAGCATTTCACCATACATTATGTGCTTGCTTTTTTTGCAGCAGCTGTCCAGGCCACAGAGCACAATCCCTTAGCCATCTCTGGAAGCAGAGAAAAGGGAGCCTTGCAATGATGAGTGAAATGGGTCGGCCTGGAGCTTCCTCCCAAGGCCAATGGGGTGATCTGCTGCCTGTTGATTTTCCTGAAGCTCTGGAGGTGACAACGACTGCTGTTGAGAATGCCAGTTCATGTGAGTATCCCACAGAGAGTAGGCTGCCATTGACAGAGCACTGAAAGAAGTAGAGCCTCCACAATAGAAAAACAAGAAGTCATATTAAATAAATAGGAATAATAGTATGCTTGCTTTGTGGCAGTAGCTACTATTCTACCTGAATTGGCTCTACCAAAGTATTTGCACTTGATCTGGGATGATGTACAATGATTGAACTTTGGCACAACTGAGTAATTTAGGTGTCTGGATCAACCAGTAGACCTTTAGCTGGTGATCAGTAGATCTCAAGACACTGTCAACAAACAGCTTGTCTAAAATCACCCTCCTGTTTCATGCTTTTCATTCAGATATTTATTACACTAAGGTTACATAAGAAAGAGTTGTTTGTTAAATATAGCAATATACATTTTCTCAATATTTAAGTAATATTTTCCATGGAACAGAATGTTAACAATGCCTTTATGGGTGTAGATCATAATGGGACAACATCATGAAAAGTAGATCTTCTAATAGTAAAGTTTGGGCACTCCTGGGGGGCAAATTCACTACACGACGAATCGCCTAACGCTAGCGTGAATACGCCAGCGTAGCGCATTTTCGTTAATTCGCCGATTCACTAACGGACGCTGGCGTAAATTCGCTAGTGTTACTTCGCACCCCTACACCTGGCGAGTTTGCTCAACGGACGTAACTACGCAAATTCACTAACGCGCAAATTGCAAAATTAAGCATCGCTAGCGTAACTTTGCTTTGCTTGGCGAATAAACGCTAGCGCAACTTTGCAACCTTACGCTTCCCCTGAGCGCAACTTTGGATTTTAGTGAATGCGTAGCGCTGGCGAAAATACTCCTGGCAAAGTGCGGCGAAGCGGACGCTGGCGCAATAACGAATCTTAGTGAATCTCCCACCTGGTGTAACTGAATGCTCATGGGCCGGGTGTAGCCCAACAAAGCTTTTTATGGCACTCAGCCCTCCAAGGACCTCACAGACGTCTTTGTATGAAATAACTCCATATACTTCACATAGTATATAATCAGCCTACTGTACCCCATAGTTCTTTCTCCTCTATACCAAAAAGATCCATTACCATTTTTTATGTTTGTAACAAAAATAACTTTGTCAAACAACATTGTTGGCAGCAGTCACTAAATAATGATGTATCGAAATTCAAAGGAATAAAGTAGGGGAAGTGTCTCTGTTTTCACTCTGTCACCATTATAAAGAATGTGTATATTTATTAATACTGTGTAAATAGTTGTTAAGGGTTTCCCAATGTGCAAACGGCATTCCGTGTGACCAAGTCAGAGGCTGTAGTAGCACTCGCTCTATAATGAGTCATTACAAGTATTCATACACAATGTCTTGTCTTCTCATGCTGTTTTTGGAGCCATGTGCTCTGATTTTTCTGGATATGTTGTTTTTTTTTCATACCCAAATATACACAATAAACTGTGAGAAGCAATACACTGCCTTTCCATGTTATGTGATGCTCAGCCTTGCACACTCAAAGGGGCAAATTCACTAACCTCCGGAAATTCGCCAGCGATGGCTTCACTCACATAACCACACGCCAGGTGAAATTTCGACAGGACAATGCTAATTCACTAAAATACAAAGTTGTGTCCAGGGCGCCGAACACTGGTGAAGTTTCGCCAAGTTCGGCAAGCAAAGCGAAGTTGCGCTAGCGTTGGCTAATTTGCATACAGCGGGAAGTTAAATTTCAATGGACGTATACGTTACAGCAAATACATTATACTACACAAGCCCAGGGAACCTTAATAAAATAAAATAAAGTTGTTATATTTCCCTACACATGAGCCCACTGTATAGTTTATGTGCCATATGTTAGGAAATGTAGGGGGAAGCCAGGTACCCTAAAAAAAATTTCCGATCTTTTGCAGCCTCCTGAAAAAAGAAAACTAATGTTTTAAATTTTTTTATGAGGAACTCATCTACTCTAATTTGAACTGGTCTGGATCTAGGTGGCCGAATCTCTGGGCAAGAGTAACGTTCTTAAAATCCGCATCATAAGTGAATTTGCAAAGTTTAGTGTCCATTTGCCAGAACACAAATTCGCCTGGTGTTAGAATACTGAACGAACAAAAATTCACAGTGCTATTTATCTGGAGCTGATTAATAGGGGTGAGATTTCAATTTACGATTGTCGTATTGATAGTGTCTACAGACTTCTCACACAGATAACTCTCAGACTATATTCGTCGCTCGGAGTGAGCAATAAGATGAGTACATATGCGCTCTATGGCTATAGCGCCTCTTGCGCTAGCGAATACTCTACACACTCACACTCACACACGGTGTAACACCATTAGTATGACTGGATTAATAATCTCAGCGATTGGTATAATATGTCTCATCATATATCTACCTCTCTAGTTAATACATTATTTAGCTACCAAGATATATCACGTGCTCTGAAGCAGGTTGAAGATTGACACCAATACTACTCTACTTACAAAAAATACTCTTTGGTAGGTGAGCATATCGAATTATCCCTTTATTAAGCTGGAGTCAACTCGTTCAACTCTATTCTCTAAGTCCTTTAACTAGCCAGTATAGAAAAAATTGATTTCTACAGACTGTCGGCGGTGAGCTTTATCACTAAAATTACTAAGGACAATTAGACATACCTGAGACTGATGGTACTCATTTGCACACCATTATGTTCTAATAGCATAATTGTCCAATGTGCTAACCAAGTGAGCTATTACGACTAAACCTCTCCAATATTTGATTATATATTGAGAATGTGTGATGGAGACATTTCACTCAACCACTATAGGAAACTACACATCTAGAGTATATATCTTATCTTGTGTAACGTGCATAATTGTGCCCAATACCTCCTAACATGCAAGTGTAATCAATGTCATTTAGTTTCCTTACACTATCAAACCGCTACTACACACTTATACGTCTATATCTGTAACTAGTAAGAACATAAAATATAGAAAGTGAACAAGATTTTTGTGACTTTGGACATGTGTTTACAAATACTCTCACTATTTCTTTGTATATATCGATTATATTTATGGAAGCATATCCTTATATATAAGTAGTCCTTGCTATTATACTCTAGTCTTAACTCATTACCTCCGCATAAGATCAATATAAATAATTATAAGACTTTGTAACTTTCCAGAGGCTTGTCCCAAAATACCCTATAGATAAACAATGGTACACTTGATCGTCAGGCCACAACAGGACCTTGCATCTTAACAAACGAATCTTAACACGCCACTAGACGCACAATTTGCAAACGCTATATAGGGATATCACGAGGCACATCCGCTCATTATATCAGTACTATACTTCTTCTATAGTGTTATAGAGCCTGTCGGTATTCTCGCGGATTATTCCAGACACTCCTCCAGAATATAAACTGTATATTACAGGAACATTTTCATTTTTTACAGGAAGCTAGATATGGCTTCGGGTTGATTTGATATAGAGCACTGGGTTTACATCGCTTTCCATTTATAGATACTGCATATAGGTTAAGTTACAGATATTGATTTATATTGTATTACTCTGCAAAAGATGATACTGTAAAGCAGTGTCCTATTACTGTCAGAAACAAAGGGCTGTGTATTTCATTGATTTACTTGTTCCAGAACAGTAACCGGTATTACAGCCTATAAAAATTATGAATTATGAATGAATGTTAAAAATAAAATAGAGGCATATTGTTGTTCATATGAAGCTTTGTTAAAAGTGGGGGACAAGAGACAGCGTCTTCCATTATTTGGGATCATTTCAATAAAAACAGGAAGCAACTTGTGAAAACATAAAATGTCGTTTTTTTGCATGCACTAAAAAGCTACAGGCAATTTATTTGGTCAG
Organism: Xenopus laevis; assembly: GCF_017654675.1. NCBI lineage: Eukaryota > Metazoa > Chordata > Amphibia > Anura > Pipidae > Xenopus > Xenopus laevis. The sequence goes on along the minus strand of NC_054386.1, from coordinate 9,223,499 downwards.
CAAGAAGGGAACAAAGAATAATAGGCAAGAATAGCAGAGATAGAAAATGGGATGAGTAGATGAAGAAAGGTGAAGGATCACCTCAATGAGTAACATAAATATACAGTTCAGTTCACAAAAGAGATGGGGCAGAGATCCAATAAAAAGCAAATAAAAACTGATAAGTATGCAAGAAAAGTTCTACATTGTTCTATTAGATTTTATTTGCATAAAATATGAAAATCAGGTAAAGTATAATTACAGCACTAATTTATCTAAACATTTGTTTTTAAAATTGTTTTTAAAATGGCAGCATGCCTGACACTGACTTTGTAGGTACATTAAAGACAAAACAATCTTGGATGATGATCTATCCCTAGAGCATTATATACAGGTATGAGATCTGTTATCTTGATACCCGTTGTCCAGAAAGCTCGGAATTACAGAATGGCCATCTCCCATAGTCCTCGTTTAAGTAATCCACATGATTTTCTTTTTCTCTGTAATAATAAAACAGTAGCTTGTACTTGATTCATACTAAGATATAATTAATCTTTACTGAAAGCAAAACCAGCCTATTGGGTTTGTTTAATGTTTAAAGGATTTTCTAGTAGACTTAAAGGAGAACTAAACCCTTAATGAAAAAAACCTACCCTACATAGACCCCCTCCCTGCTCCCTCCCCCCAGCCTAGCTGATACCCTGGGTAAATGCCCCTAACTCTTTACTTACTCCTCGTGCAGATTCAGAGAATCGGAGTTCACGGGCGCCATCTTCTTCTCTTTAGTGACACTGTATAAACAGTCAGTGGTACATGAGCCGCATGTGGATATCCTCGAAACACCCCTGACTTGCTCATCATTCAGGAGTGCCAGGAAACACAAGCAAATTGCATTGTGGACAGTCATTCAAAGGAGAAAGGGCTCAGGTTACACAGCAGATAAGCTCTGTAGAACATAATGGTGTTATCTGTTATCCACTATTTAACCTGTACCATATAGCCTTTTTTCAATTGCCACCATTGCTACACAGCAGCTTGTTTATATGAACTATAGTAGTATTTCTGAAGCAAACACACCAGTTTAACCAGGGCAAGGCAACATTACATGATATTTGCATTACTTTAAAACACTTTCATTTTTTGGGGTTACTGTTCCTTTAACCATTGACAACTACTTTTAGCCTCCAACAGATGTAGTCTTTTGAGTGCAGGGAGTCTATATCAAACAGGTCTCTATAATAACACATGTACAGCTTATTATTAAAAACAAACAGTTTGGGCACATTAAAGGAACAGAATCACCACAAAATGAAAGCGTTTTAAAGGAATGACAATATTCTGTTCTGTTGCCCTGCACTGGTAAAATTGGTGGTTTTGTTGCAGAAACACAACTATAGTGAATATAAACATGCTTCCATGCAGCCATTCAAGCACAGGATACACAGTACATTATAGATAAATTCTCAAGATTACCATTGTATACTAAAGAGCTTATCTGTTATCTGCTGTGTATCCTGTGCCTTTTCTCCTTTTTCAGCTTGAATGGCTGCCCCCATGGCTACACAGCAGCTTGTTTATATAAACTATAGTAGTACTTATCTGTTATTTACTGTGTATCCTGTGCTTGAATGGCTGCCCCCATGGCTACACGGCAGCTTGTTTATATAAACTATAGTAGTACTTATCTGTTATCTACTGTGTATCCTGTGCTTGAATGGCTGCCCCCATGGCTACACGGCAGCTTGTTTATATAAACTATAGTAGTACTTATCTGTTATTTACTGTGTATCCTGTGCTTGAATGGCTGCCCCCATGGCTACACGGCAGCTTGTTTATATAAACTATAGTAGTACTTATCTGTTATCTACTGTGTATCCTGTGCTTGAAAAGCTGCCCCCATGGCTACACAGCAGCTTGTTTATATAAACTATAGTAGTACGTATCTGTTATCTACTGTGTATCCTGTGCTTGAATGGCTGCCCCCATGGCTACACAGCAGCTTGTTTAGATAAACTATAGTGCCGTTTCTGAAGCAAACACATCAGTTTTACCTGTGCAGGACAACAGTACATTATATTTCCTAACTCGAATACACAAATTCTTTGGAGTTACTGTTCCCTTAATCTGCATGATTCCCTTGAGAGATGTAGAAAACAGCATAGTATTATTGTTCACATTTAATTAGAATTTGGCAACCTTACTTACAATGGATACAATTACACATGACACAACTGCTCACTACAGGTCACATATTACAATTAACAAGCTGCGTTTCAAAAGGAACATTTTAGGAAAATGTTATTTTCCTTAAAGGCCAAACTTAGTCTAATTACACCTAAATCTAAAAACCCGTTAATTGAACATGTATGACCACTGTTCCTTAACTTACAAGGTAAATAGGCTGATCCTTCTGTAAAGTTTATAAATATCTGTTGACTATAAACAATGGTTTTCATTTAAACTTAATGAAGGTGATAAGGCAAAGCATAACACCAGAGCCAGTAAAAGCCTATCTACGTCTAGCTATGCCATAGCAATTTTTGCCTTGCCTAAGCAATCTCAATCCATAGTAGTTAAAACTGACAGATGTGCTTCGGCTGGCATCGATTTACGTTGAATTTCCGAATTTCAGCGGCCGCAAATGTTTTTGCGAAACAGTGGTGAATAGTTGCCGTGGAAAATTAACCACGACAAAAAAAATTATTGTGCGTCAAAACTGAAGTGCACATAACAATTGTTGCGTGTCAACATTTTTCAGACGCCCATTGACTTTAATGCGTTTGGACAAAAGAGTTGCGCATAAAAAAAAAAATTGACGCTCATGTCAAAATTATTTTGACGCCCATTGACGTCAATGTGTTTTGTGAATTTTTTCGCAATTTTTTCCAGGGGTTTCCCAATTTTTTTAACGAAGCAAAACGGGACAGATTCACCCATCACTACTGATGAGTATTCTCATAGCCTGTACAGGTAAATACTGTAAATCTATGAAAACAAGAACCACAAGGAACTTTTAACTCCACAATACAAGTGTCTGAAACGATCTAAAGATAATATGAGTAATTACACCTCAAAGTAAGCGATTTTTATTCACCACCATGCCATGTTTGGTCAAATAGAGTTAAAAACATTTAAAAATAAGCAGCGCTGCATGTGAAACGGAAGGGATCCCTTCTATATGGACATTAACCCCATTAACTGATTGTATTAATCAGATATGGGACAATTTGCATGCTATTGTGTAAAACAATTAGTAGTCCGTTGGTGTGGAAGGACGTGATAAAAGAAACTTTGAAAGGAATAGATACAAAGTCACAATTATGATCTCCTCTGATTAATTCTATTCAATTGGATAAATCCATGTTGATCCTAATAAAGGGAAAATTCAGAATTCAGAGGCAAAACAGCATGTATGCATTCCCCAAAATAATATATTAAAAAATTGGATTTATCCAATTGAATATAACTAATCAAAGGAGATCATAATTGTGACTTTGTATCTATTACTTTCAAAGTTTCTTTTATCACGTCCTTCCACACCAACGGACTACTAATTGTCTTACACAATAGCATGCAAATTGTCCCATATCTGATTAATACAATCAGTTAATGGGGTTAATGTCCATATAGAAGGGATCCCTTCCGCTGCTTATTTTTAAATGTTTTTAACTCTATTTGACCAAACATGGCATGGTGGTGAATAAAAATCGCTTTTTATTTTTACTTTGAGGTGTAATTACTCATATTATCTTTAGATCGTTTCGGACACTTGTATTGGAGTTAAAAGTCCCTTGTGGTTCTTGTTTTCATATTGATAAATTTGTGGACACCCCAATACATGTAGCCCGACATAATCATATTAAGCCTTATCTTAGATAATTTGTTGTTATTTACTGTAAATCTATGGCAATGTAAGTACCTATACTCCCTTGTAGTAATCACACTTCTGCTATAAAAATATCAGGTTATAGTGACCCTTCAATAAGTAAAAGCAGAGTGGAAAGTAACCAAGTAGTTGTCACCATCTGGTCAATCCTGGTCAAGTTGCATTGAATGCAATTTCAACATTGTCCGAGTTACAATTTCATAACTTCTGCCGTATTGTGTTATAATAACACAATTAGCATTGGCTTGGTGCAAGTCCTTAGTGTTTATTGAATCAATGTGCTAGTGGATCCTTGGGACTACCACTGTGAGAACGCATGCTTGCGTCCTGTCCGGCGCAGGCGCGGACGTGCTAATGCGCGTCGGCGTCTGACGCGGGACGCCGGCGACGGTCGCGGACGCGGAGGCGACGGTCGCGGGCGCAAGGACGTAGGCGGAAACGCCTGTGACGGACGTGCTGGCGTCAGCTCCGCGACGTCAGCGCAATGACGCCAGTTTGGCGCCAAAACTCCTGTATTTAAACCCAAACCAGATTAACATGCATTGCCTGGTTATTAGGTTATTTGACTGAAACCCTAGCGACTCTGAACTTTGGATTCCTGATTATTGACCCTTGCCTGAACCCGGACTTTGATTACTGCCGCCTGTCTCGACCTTCTTGCCTGTTTACCGATTACGAATATTGCTGCCTGCCTTTTGACCTCGGATCTCCTGACTACGCCTTTGCCTAATCCCTTGTACTTCGCTGAACGTCTCACTGGCTACTCTCCACAACCCTGCTCCCTGTTCCACTCCAGGTGGGTAGCGGTTGTGTGAGGCGCTTGTGGGTTCATTATCTTCTGCTCCAACCTCTTCTACGTCTGGATTATACTGGTAAGTCCTGACAACCACTGTGTCCAGGCTGGTAAATTCCAGGGTTGACTTGCATCAATGAGCTAATAATGCTTGCACAGTATTCATCAGAGCAGATCGATCAGGTGCTGTGACTTTCCCCGAGCCCTTGAAAGTGCAAGCTGTCATTTACTGGATGCCCCTAACCTGATTGTTGCTTTATAATATGTTCCATATACAGGTTATTCTCTGCGGTATTGCACATTGCTTTCTTCTGCCTGTACATTCACATTTTGATGTCTGAGGCATTTGAAATCACAAAAAAACCTTGCCACAGGATCAGGGTATAGGGATTGCTGATCTGGGTATATTGATTGCTGTCCTATGAAACAATCACTTTAATGTAATAAAGTATTAGGATCTGGCTCTTGCTTCAGCAGACAATTTAGTAGAAAAAAGCTGAACTATAGACACATTAGATGTTGTGTAACTGGAATGGCACAAAATGATGTATTGAATAACTCACTCAAGCCCAGACATGCCCAACTACTGTATAACAAACTAGAACGTTTCCTTCCCGTCCCCTTTGTCGCATGAATAGTTACGTGCCATTTCGTTCAAATTACTCACAATGCACATGCCATTGCTCTTCAGCTATTTTGCAGAATTTTAGAATGGATATTCCTTGATGTTGATAACGCAAGTTAAACGTCTACACATTACAAAATGGCAATTTTTACAATTTTTAAAATTTGTTTGCAACTTTGACTCGTTAGTATACAGTAATCTGCATACTTAATGAGAATATACTGGTGAATTCTAAAAGGGCACAATACATTGCACTCTTCTGTGTTCACCATTAGCAAGTATTTAAATACAGTTGTGATCAAATGTGGACCATTGTATTTTACGTAATGTAACTCTTGTAAAATGCCTTTGCATTATGTGTATCTTTTACTTTTTGTACTTTTCACACATTGCACTAAGCAACCTTCCAGCCATGTATTTCCTTTATTAGCTCTGTAACTATTGGCATATTTCTGATAACAAAATTCATAAAAATTGTTAAAGGGTTGGCCCTTTTAAGATGAGATGGGCCTGTCGTTCAAATGGCATAACAAGGTGCAAAGTACAGGAACCAAAGATGCAAAGTAATTAATATTTGCCTATGGGAAGGGGTTACTTTCAGGATTCTCCTTGTAACTATGATTCCCATTATTAAGGTGGAATTCCAGCAAAAATACTGCATTGTGGTAAAAATGTGGGGTACTCTACAAAGGCCCCATGCACCAAAATCACTCATCTTAGTGCTCATTCCCTAAGACTTTGTATCCACAGCTTTACTGAAGGTGCTGTCGGTGCTATTTATGGAGAAAGACCATACATTTGCTTTCCTTTCTGGAACACAAAGCCCTTAGCCCATCGTGCAAAGTATGGAGCTGGTGCAAAGTGTGGGGCTGGGTGCAATCTTGCCAAAGACATGGTAGTTTGCACTCATTTTTTTAGCACTATGCACCCTGCCCTGAACTTTGAAAATTCTTTGCATTTTGCACATTGCACTTCCATCATGCCTTTCTTGGTCTGGCAATTTCATACAGATTTTCTAAACACAATTGATGCCCATGCTAATCAGGGATATCAGACTCATGGCACCACAACTGTTGGTCAATGGATGCCAGGCCCGGACTGGCAATCTGTGGGTTCTGGCAAATGCCAGAGGGGCTGCTATAAAGTCCCATATAAAGTCAGTATTTAGTGGGCTGGTGCGGGCTGTTTGGGCCTCTATGTGGGCTGATTGGGCCTCTGTGTGGGCTGATTGGGCCTCTGTGTACCTAAAATGCCAGGGCCTATTTTAATTCGCAGTCCAGACCTGATGGATGCTGGGCGATACAGTTCACTTTTTCTGAAGGGCTGCAGTCTAACATACCTGCCTTGGGTTGAGCACAATTAAAACAGATGAAAAAAAGGAAAACATTAACAAGCATTAGCAAATAAAGCACAACATAGGTGTATAATCCATCTAATGTTGCTTAAATGATAACCCAGTGTGGGAAACATCTATTGGCTGTGCTTCAAGTAAATGTTTCTGCAGCAACTGAAAAGGCTGGAAGAGCTATCTGTTCAAGTCTAATGGAGCTCATCCTTGTAACAGAGCTGACCAAAATGACTGCCAGGTCAGGTAATATTTTAACCAATCAAATGGTAAAGTCATCCATTGTAACAAATTGCAAGGCATAACTGATCGTTTTCACAGCTAATGCTCTTGGATACCTTAGAACTGAGCAGTCCTTGTAAAGTATTGTCACGGCTCTGCTGCTGCTTAAGCAAACAGGCAACCAGCCATTTAAAGGGTACTTTATTTTTTAACCTGCACTGTAGGAGGTAGAATAAGTAGAGTCCTTTGCTCACATTCATGTCAGTGTGACATCTTGTTCATTGCACTTCAGCTTGTGCAAAAGCAACTGTCCCTGAAAGCATGATTATCAAATACTGGAAAAGTTAAACACTGCATCAACTTTGATTCTTCATTAAACATAAATGTCTGTGAGATCTGTGTTGGTAAATTCATGGGCCTTTTAATTTGTCTCAGACATTTGATTTCATACTTGCATATTCATGAACAAAATTCTGTTATGACAGTGCTTGTCGCTGTTTCTATGTTCAAGTAATAAACCATTAACTGGATGGGGGATTGCACGTACAGTATGTTGGGAGTGCTTGATGTCGCAATTGTACTGGGTAGGACATTTTGCTGGGCTTTTTAAATAATTCTTATTGGGGCGCTTCATTTTGCTGAGGTCTGGTTGGTGACAGTGATCGGTGATGCAGAAGTGAAGCTGTGATGTTTATACTAACAACCAAAAAAATGAATATTACATAATTCTTTTGTATTTTTAATTATTGTTTACTTTTTACTATTAAAAATCTTAACATGTTTGCCTGGTTTCAAATTAAGATTAATAAGCATTTTCAGGGCACAATCTAATCCCTATACCATAATAATCCTTATAAAACATCAAAATACTATTCAACTAAACAACAAAATACTATTCGTAAGGGATCAGTCATGTAGTTGTAGGAATCTGGACTCTTCTAGTAGAATCCTTTGGGCTTTCCTCTTTAATTCTCCACTCTGAGGTCGAACACCTGGTCAAGGCGTTTTTTAGCAGATAACATTTATAATTATAGCTATAGGAAAACATGTAGCAGCCATTCAGCCATAGTTCCAAGAACACTGCTGAGGCAGAATGTATGTTTAAGCTGTACATATACAATATATGGAGACATGAGGGAGGGAATATGAAGGTTAGGAATGCTATCCCAAAATACAAGAATCAAATGTCACTTGGGCAAAAGTGATTCAATAATGGAAAAGACAGAAGGATCTACTACAATATGAAAAATAAAAAGAGGAGTCTCAAATGACCTTCCTTACCTCTTTCCACTATGAATTGCATAGTATTGTTTCTCCTCTGTATACATGGTTACATTTTTGTGCAACCCAAAAATATGGCTCCACAGAGATGTCTTGACTATGCCCCTACCTGTGTCCCACGCCTAATTTGGTGACTCCATGGTTCTGTGGATACCATTCTTGGGGAACAACTAATATGCCTAAGGGCCCTTTTGTAATGTCATTGTCTGTAGACATAGTTGCAGTCCTGCATTTATCTGGCTAAATACTTAGGGGTACATTTATGAAAGAGTGCAGTTCCTCCACTAGAGTGAAATTCCGCAGCTCTCCATTCATTTTTATGGGATTTTGAAAGGCGTATTTATCAATGGGTTAAAATGTGAAATTTCACCCTTTAATAAATACGCCTTTAAAAACCCCATAGAAATGAATGGGAAGTGGCGGAATTTCACTCAAGTGGCGGAACTTCACTATTAACTTCACTCTTTGATAAATATACCCCTTAGCCTAGAGAGTGCTTTCTAGCCTGTGATTTTACCTGAGTAGACCACATTTGTTTGTCAACCTATTTAAGATGTTTGCACATGCTTTTTTTTCTATGTTGAAATGTTCAGTTCAGAAACTGACAAGAGTTTTAAAAGAATGCATTTACAGTATTAAGTTTAGGTACATGGTTAATGAATAAAATTAGAGGGCTCAACATGAAACTGTAAAACTGAACAATAGGATAAAGGAATTAAGGCTAATAAATAGCATTTATTTTTGGGGACTAACCCATTGAAGGAATTCAAGCACATAATGAATATATACAACGCAAATATAAAGACTTAATACTAAAACTAATCATTTATGTGTATCCAAGATGAACCACCTGGTGCTTCTCTGCCATCAAATTCTATGTGCCTGTGTTTTTGTTTATTATAACTGAATAATCATAATGAAAATACTACAGGTATGGGACCTGGGGCTTTCCGGATAACGGATCTTTCTGTAATTTGGATCTTCATTCCTTAAGTCTACTATAAAATCAAGTAAACATTAAAAAAAACCAATAGGCTGGTTTTCTTCCAATAAGGATTAATTATATCTTAGTTGGGATCAAGTACAAGCTACTGTTTTATTATTACAGAGAAAAAGGGAATTATTTTTAAAAACTTGGATTGTTTGATTATAATGGTGTCTATGGGAGATGTTAATTCCCTAATTCGGAACTCTCTGGATAACGGGTTTCCAGATAACTGATCACATACCGTATAAGCACAGCGCTGCGAAATATGCTGGCACTATATAAATAAATGTTAATAATAATAAGTACAGTTGTGTTCAGAATAATAGCAGTCCGACATCACTAACCTAATCAATCACTATTTTTGGTAGAAATTATATTTCTACATGGCAAATAATTTACAAGTAGGTGTAGTAGAGTAATGGCAAACCAACAGACCCAACAGTCATGCCATGAATGCTGCTGGTTCCAAATAATAGCAGTGCGGAGTTCAATTAGTGAAGTCATTCGTTCTGTGAAAAAACAAGTGTCAATTACGGCCATAATTTAAGGAAGGCCGCAAATTTCTCTCTGAAAATGGGTTAAATGAGTTAAATGGGTCTTTTCAGATATTGTTCAGAAGAATAGCGTCCTTTAATTAGAAAGTTAATTGGAGAGGGGGAAGCATATAAAAATGCAGAAAATGATAGGCTGCTCAGCTAAATGATCTCAAATGCTTACAAAATTGCATCCAAAATCTGAAAGACATGGAAGAAAATGGATCAGTTTCAACACATCAAAATACTTTGTTGACTTATGCTGAAGAGGAAATGCCTTTCAACACCAAACACACAAGTAAATGAGCAACATCTTGGTTCCAGGCCAACAAGATTGATGTTATAGAGTGGCCAGCCCAATCCCTGGACCTTAATCCAATAGAAAACTTGTGCGGTGACATCAAAAATGCTGTTTCTGAGGCAAAACCAAAAAATGCAGAAGAATTGTGGAATCTAATAGGTACCAGAAGTTGCTCAGAAATTCAAAGAAAAGCTGTGAAATATTTTTCAGTTTATGCAGTGAATGTCTGAGTTTGTAAAGAAGCCTGCAGACACTACTATATTTTGGAACAGCCTAATATTCCCTTTTCTTCACTTTCTGTAAAGGAATAACACATGTTTCATACATTTTTCTTCATGCTTGATATCTGAGACATCTTCTGTGGAGAAATAAAGCATACCTTACTGAAAATTGCTCTATACAAGTAATCAATATGAAGGACATCCTGGTTTTTCAAACTTTAATAGGTGGGTTGGACATTAGGAAAAAGTGCCACAAACAAGTTCAGTTATCTCATCACATCAGCCTATGGTTGAATAAGATTAGTCTTGATGCAGAATACGAGTGATATTGGGTGGTACAATTTCTCAGAACATGGCAAACATATTCATATATACATATATATATGATCATGATGACCATTAAATCTGTGTCCAGTCCCTCGTTGTTTAACAACCCTTTGTTCTCTTCTATTATTTTCCTTCTTGCTCTTCAAGTACAGGTATGGGACCTGTTATCCAGAATGCTCGGGACCTGGGGTTTTTCGGATAATGGATCTTTCTGTAATTTGGGTCTTCATGCCTACTAGAAATTCATTTAAACATAAAATAAACCCAATAGACTGGTTTTGCTTCCAATAAGGATTAATTATATCTTAGTGGGATCAAGTACAAGCTACTGTTTTATTATTACAGAGAAAATGCAAATAGTTTTTACAAATTTAGATTATTTGGATAAAATAATAATTCGGAGCTTTCTGGATATCGGGTTTCCGGATAAGGGATCCTATACCTGTACACACTGTAGATGAATTAAGAACTGTTTACTAGTGATGGGCAAATAAATTTGCCAGGCATGGATTCGTGGTGAATTGACGCCGTCGAAAATTCCACAGTGAATAAAAAAAAAATTGATACTCACATAAAATAGTTGCGGGTCAAAATTATTCAGAAGCCCATTAACTTTAATGGACAAAATAGTCTTGCGTATACAAATTGTCGCTCGCGTCAAAAATTGTCATGTGCCAAAACTATTTTGATGCCCATTGACTTCAATACGTTTCGCAATTATCGCCGTTTAGCAAATATTTTCGCCGTATCATGAATTATTTGGCCATCACTACTGTTTACCTGTAACTCTAGTTATCAGTGAAGTAACACTGAAGCATTATTTACCAGTGGTTATTTTAACTGGAATTTATAATAACTAAGAAAGACATATACACAAAACTTATAGCATAATCCATATCTTTTCTCATTCTTTGGTTGGCAGAATGATAAATTCTCTAGAACAGGGCAATCCAACCTAATAGGTTTTGCCTTGTACTGAATGTTCTGTGATCCAGATTTCACATATATTAATCAGCTAAACTGACAAGCCCCACGTCAATATACACGTCAATACATTTTGACCAACTTTCTGCATATATCAAAAGCATTGTTGAAATTATACAGACATGTTGTTGTCATTAAACTTAAAATTAATCTGTTCTGCATGCTACTAGATCCAGCATGCTTTTATATATATATATCTATAGACTTCATGATGTAACAAATAAAGTCACTATGGCTTCTTTTAGCAGAAGAAAATCTCATGCATTCACCTTCTAAATGTACATACATTCCCTCCCTATACACACTAACACATACAAGCATATCTTTGCATCACATTTTTCGTAGAAGGGTTCTATCATCACCTCATTATCACGCTAGTTCTTCATAATCTACTCTTGCTTTTAACACCAACTTATTTAGGAACATGTTGCTGTGTCTCATAGACGTGGTGGTTTGCAAAAATGATGTCTTAGAGGCAAATCACAAGACGAGTTTATGTAATTATTCGCTGTACACATGCCATTATTAAGTTAATAAAATAGAAATTATTTTAAGTCATTTAAAAACTAGAATAATTGCATGCAATATTAATGGAATGACATGCCTTGGTTTTGCGAGACAAAACAGTACCATTAACTTTAATGTACCAGACAGGGTTAGAGATATGTTGCTTGTCCTCACTGAGTGATAATGGGAGTCCCATTATCACCAGATTCTTGAAACAATCTTAAATTGTAGGGTTCCTCGCATCCTACATGAGCTCTAGATTTTAGTTTTTTCACCTTAAGCATTAGAAGAGCAGACATTCCACAATCTCTGTTAGGCCTCCAGTGGCACCTGATTTTGCACATGTTCTGGCATATATTCCATCTAGTGGCCAATACAGAACTCCAATTCAAGTAAATTGATCTAGATTCTCTCTTGGTTATGAGCACTTTCTTTCCTGCTCCAGTGCCTGACTGCAGCCTGCAGTGATTGCCTGTAATGATGGGTGAATTAATTGGCCAGGCGCTAATTTCCGCATTTCATTGCCAGTGAATACATTTGCGAAACTGCAGTAAAAATTTGCCTACGAAAAAATTTGGGTGCTCGTCACAATAGACGCCCATTGAATTTAAGGTATTTGGCCAAGATAGATGCTCATATAAATATTGTTGTGGACATCAAAATTGACGCGCGTCAAAATAATTTTGACGCTCATTGACTTGACAATGTGTTTCGCAAATTTCATGGGAAGCGAAAATGGGACAAATTCGCCCATCGCTAACTACCTGATAATAATGCTTATCTAACCTGGTCACGTTGCGTGCTCTTACCTTCATCTGAAGGAGCTTCATTTCCAATGTGTCTCTTCCAAAAGTATTAAATGCACAAGAACATGATCAAGCCAGATTCCTACCAAAGAATTATGGGTGGCCACTTTATGCCAACAAATAAGAAAAACCTAAGCAATAATATATTTTCATTAATTATTTATGCCAAATAGGATGAACATAGCAGGCAACGGTAGAGCTTTGTGACACACTCATCCCACACTCACACTCATTGAAAGAATTCATTATTTTGAAATAAATGAGTATCCGTTTGACCAGTCATGGCTTTTCCATACCAATAATATAAGGTCCTAAAGGACCTAAATGCAACATATAGCTAAATGCAGATTGCAAAAATGCTGATTAAGAGATATAAGGGTGAAATGATTGCCTCACACCAAGACTAGACTTCAGTACATAAATGACATGTCAGCAAGCTATCTGGTTCTTTACCAGTTTCACAGGATAGTATTTACCATTATGTATGTTATGAAAGGCTTAGCGTCTCTGAAGAGTTGGATGAAATAAGAGAATAAAACCCTATCTGTAACAAGCTGCCAAAATACTAACTGACGAAATGAAAAGCTCTGAATGCTGCCTGCCTGAACTTGTACCAATTACACTCTTGACTTCACATGCACTAGTGTTTTACAGTTTACTGTTTGGAACAAAAGCATCATTTCGGCCACCACCAGCATACCATAAATGTGTCCTACTCTTACTCTTACTTCTGAAATAAGAACACAAATCGCTTCAAAATATAGTAAGACTTTTTTTTCGGAATAAACACAGAGGTGACCTTTGTCTTTAAAGATTCCAGAACATAATCTTGCACAATTTATCCACCCAAAGCTCAGGGTGTAGTCGACAAGTCATTGCACATATCACAAATATCCCGTATAATCCTTCAGAAAAATTTACAAGATTTATAAATCATTTTGAATCGAGTGTGCTTTGTGAAATGCACTTGCCAATGCATCTTTGCATGTCCGTGTGGCACAACTGGAATAAGGTTACATATCTGACACCTTTTACATGTCATCATGTCTCTGATTGTTATCTACCTGACATTATACTTTTACTGGTTTTGCTGATTTGTGCAACTGTTGCTGGTTTTTGTAAACATAAATCTATATGATCTACACTCAATTGAAAAAGTTTGGGAACCCCTCTTAATTCTTTGGAGTTTTCTTAATCATTGGCTGAGCTTTCAAAGTAGCAACTTCCTTTTAATATATAACTTGCCTTATGGAAACAAAAGTATTTCAGCAGTGTCTTAAAGTTAATTGGATTAACAGAAAATATACAATATGCATCATAACAAAATTAGACAGGTGCAAGAATTTGGGCACCCCAACAGAGATATTACATCAATACTTAGTTGAGCCTCCTTTTGCAAATGTAATAGCCTTTGATGAGTGTCTGGATACTGGATGGTGGTAGTTTTGACCATTCGTCCGTACAAAATCTCTCCAGTTCAGTTAAATTTGATGGCAGCTGAGCATGGACAGCCTGCTTCAAATCATCCCATAGATTTTTGATTATATTCAAGTTGGGGGACTGTGATGGCCATTCTAGAATATTGTGCTTCTCCCTCTGCATAAATGCCTTTGTAGATTTCAAAATGTGTTTAGGGTCATTGTCTTGTTAGAATATTCAACCCCTGCATAACTTCAACTTTATGACTGATGCTTGAACATTATCCTGAAGAATTTGTTGATATTGGGTTAAATTCATCCGACCCTCGACTTTAACAAGGGCCCCAGTCCCTGAACTTAATAAAGGGGGTCATCCCCGAAATGTTGCATGCTGCATTAAATAAATTTAAAGCAAGGGTTTCACCTTGCCAGCATTACCTGTGTGCCAGTGAATTTCTTGCAGTACATTGGATAGGTGGGCGATAACTATTTCACTGGGCACCAGGGTTTTGTCTGCTTTGGAGGGCCAGGGTGTCCGTCTGCATCCGGATATTCTACTAGCCACACAGCCCCACAGCATGATGGGACATCCACCAAATGTGACAGTAGGTAGCAGGTGTTTTTCTTGGAATGCGGTGTTCATCTTCCACCATGCAAATCGCTTTTTGTTATGACTAAATAGCTCAATTTTTGTCTCATCAGTCCAAAGCACTTTGTTCCAAAATGACTGTGACTTGTCTAAATGAGCTTTTGCATACAACAATTGACTCTGTTTGTGGCGTGAGTGCAGAAAGGGCTTCTTTCTCATCCCCCTGCCATATAGATGTTCTTTGTGCAAAATTCACTGAATTGTAGAACGATGTACAGATACACCATCTGCAGCAAAATGTTCTTGCAGGTCTTTGGAGATGATCTTTGGCTTGTCTGTAACCATTCTCACAATCCTCCACATATGCTGCTCCTGTATTTTTTTGGCTTGCCAGACCTGGGTTTTACAGCAACTGTGCCTGTGGCCCTCCGTTTCCTGATTCCATTCCTTACAGTTGATACTGACAGTTTAAACCTCTGAGATAGCTTTTTATAGCCTTTCCCTAAACCACGATAGTGAACAATCTTCGTTTTTAGATCTTTTGAGAGTTGCTTGGGTTAAGTTCTGACCAGGGCATTATTTACAAGGGCTTTCTATATTCTTACTGGTTTTATATGAATTTGACCTGGATATTTTGTTTTCCCACCACATTCTATACAGGCGTCAAACTGACACTGGGGCGTATGTGATAGCATAGATTATGAGCATGAATGATGAACTAGCTCTGCTGCTATATCAAAAGAAGAAAATCATATTGGACCTGGATTTTGTTTTCCAACCACATTCTATACAGGACGTATGTGATAGGTAGCATAGATCGATGAACTAGGTCTGCTGCTATATCAAAAGAAAAGAATCCTATTGCTAGATGTAGGACTCCATTCTTATGCTAGACATACTCGGGCCAAGTATAGGATAACACAACCATTCATCCCGGAAGTTAGCTTTATATTGCTTCTACTATTATTTCAGCCATGTCCAAAGTCAGGCCTGGGGGCCAATTGCGGCCCGTTTTCAAATTTACAGCGGTCCTTTGCCTCCATCATTAATAATATTGAGGCCCCCCTAGCACAGTGCGTACAGGAATCGCGTAGCTGTAGCAGTAATATTTGGCCACATGATTATGATGAAATGATCTGCCATTTGGTCTATGCTGCTGCCTGATTCCTTGTTTAAATGAGCTAAATTATGTTAATGGTTCAAACAATGTCAGGCAAAATGGTCGACCCCCACACATTTTCACCTCACCAAATCTGGCCCTCGTTGCAAAAAGTTTGGACACCCCTGAATTATGAGATATACTGTATGTTTATTACATTTGCCGAATCCGAATCCTGCTGAAAAAGGCCGAACCGAATCCTGCATTTAGTGCATCCCTAATTTGTTCTATTATAGTAAATCTCTGGAGACCTTGCCAGTGCTTTAAATCCTCCAGAAGAAATTCCACATGTTGCAATTCTATATTTAGAGCTAAAAAAGCTTCATTTACCAACAGAGTGCATTGTGCAAAATGCAGTTTTTATATGCAAATTAACATGTTATTTACCCATAATGCAGTGATTTTTTTCAGAAATCCGGTGTAATTTCAGGCACACATCATGTTACATCATTTGCAACTTCCAGTAGATGCAGGGTAAAATGTGCTTGGCGAATCGCTCATAATTTAAGATGTATGGGGTTTCCCTGATAATGGTGTATCTTCCAGCACTCTATTTTAATAACACCATTAGCTTCAGATGCCTTTGCTGCTATTGTCCATTGACACAGCCTGTTGGTAAAACATGGAACTTGTGCGTGTTCAGGCTGGCACTTTTTCCAGGCTTCCCTAGTGGCAAAGTGTGGACAATTTGTTTGAACGGCCTGGGTAGATACTTTGGTGCTGCCCACTAGTACTCACAAGTGCCAGAAGTGTGTATGGATACAAGTGCCATACACATAATTCTGACAGTCAAAGAAGAGTTAATCACACTGCTTGGAATTCCTCGGGATTCCCCAGTTTGCTTTTTAGTAAATCTGCCTGCAAGTCTGGAACTGTAAAAATGATCACTTCAACAGTGTTACTGCTGATTTTACTTCATGTTCATTTTCCAATAGGGGGATCATTGTCATACCTGCAATATCGGCAATCACTTTTTTTTTTGGGGGGGGGGGGTTGTTTGGCAGAAAGGAAGATAATCCTTTAACAATAACACTACAACCCAGTTTAAAACACAAATACATTGCTTGGATGATTGAAAACATCATTCTCAATAAGCTTGTGTCTGCTATAATAGGTTAAAGGGATACTGTCATGGGAAAACATTTTTTTTCAAAATGCATGAGTTAATAGTGCTGCTCCAGCAGAATTCTGCACTGAAATTAATTTCTCAAAAGAGCAAACAGATATTTTTATATTCAATTTTGAAATCTGACATGGGGCTAGACATATTATCAATTTCCCAGCTGCCCCAAGTCATGTGACTTGTGCTCTGATAAACTTCAATCACTCTTTACTGCTGTACTGCAAGTTGGAGTGATATCTCCCCCTCCCTTTCCCCCCCAGCAGCCAAACAAAAGAACAATGGGAAGGTAACCAGATAGCAGCTCCCTAACACAAGATAACAGCTGCCTGGTAGATCTAAGAACAACACTCAATAGTAAAAACCCATGTCTCACTGAGACACATTCAGTTACATTGAGAAGGAAAAACAGCAGCCTGCCAGAAAGCATTTCTCTCCTAAAGTGCAGGCACAAGTCACATGACCAGGGGCAGCTGGGAAATTGACAAAATGTCTAGCCCCATGTCAGATTTCAAAATTGAATATAAAAAAATCTGTTTGCTCTTTTGAGAAATGGATTTCAGTGCAGAATTCTGCTGGAGTAGCACTATTAGCTGATGCATTTTGAAAAAAAACATGTTTTCCGATGACAGGGTCCCTTTAAGTTATGTTTTTGTGGCGTTCCCCTTTAAAATTAAAATTGTTATATAGACGGAATTATTTTATTACCATTTCCAAGGAATGTGTTCAGGGATAAATATCTTCCTTTATTATTTCCCATGTGTTTCTCTAAGACAAAATGTTTAAAAAAAGGGCAAGATTTATTTAGCGGATCCTTGATAGATGTTTGATTGTAATAATAAAAGGTATAGTCTGGTAACTTTTCACAAAAAATATAGAGTATTTTTCTATGCTCAACTTGTTGTTTGCCCCTGCTAATTTAGTTAATATGTTATTCCTGGTTTGCTATAATACATTCATTACTGCTCATCACATCTGTCCCAGTGAATTCCATTTCCTGTGGTTTTCATGAAGATCAGCAACCTGGAGCTTTCCTGATTAGCGCCACACTTTTCCCATGGCCTCATCACCTCTGATCCTCCTTCCCCCCCTCAAATGCCCAGCTCTTATTGTTAATCATCTGTTCTTCTCTGTTGAAAACTATTGTCAGATGTCTCCTTATCCCAATTCCCTAATCTAACTCTTGTTGTCTTTGATATTCTCTCTAATCCACCAATTTGTCAATTGAAGCGTTAGCCCATGTCCAAGCCAGCTGCTCTGTCACAGGACCTCCAGTTCCTCCTTGTGCTTATATGAAAGGTTTAAATGGTTTCGCCCAGCAAGCATAACGCAGTCCAACTAATTATTAATGCCCTTGTGATTAGCCATTTTGTGCAACATTAGTTGACCCATGGAGACAGCAGAGATATCAGTTAACCTCTGTCAAAATGAATTTTATGCTAAGGCTGTAGTTTTGTATAGTTTTACATGGACTGATTCTGAGCTCAAATATACAGTGGTTTGTATTTATATAATATTGAAAAGCATATCATTAAATATAGCTTATGTATACTGTAGATGTTCAAAATTGAAACTTTAGATATGAAACATTACATAGGTTTAATAACACTATAGCCATTTATTTCATCTTCTGTGTCAAGCTATCATTGGACTATCAATAGGAATTGTAAAGTACAGTTATGGACCTGTTATCCAGAATGCTGGGGACCTGGGGTTTTCCGGATAACGGAGCTTTCTGTAATTTGGCTCTTCATACCTTGTCTACTAGAAAATCATATAAACATTAAATACAACCAATAGGCTGGTTTTGCTTCCAGTGAGGATTATTATATTTCACTTCGGGAGGAGCCCTCCGCTAATTGGATGCCGCCAGGTCTTAATAAGAGAGGAGCCAAGCAAGAGTTCTGGATGAGCAAAGGGGCACAATTGTTTACCAAGGATTTAGGACGGAAGGCCACACAACTCAGGAGCAACCGACGGAATATCGTGAACAGACAGGCCGGGTCGGTACAGGCAGAGTTCAAGCAAGGTCAGACAAGCAAGGGCCAGGACAGGAGAATTCAGAATAGTCAGGCAGACTAGGGTCAAGATTGCAGAGTTCAGAATAGTCAGGTAGGCAAGCAAGGGTCAAAACCAGGATACACAAAGGAATTCACGTAGAATAAGCGCCCAGGAACTAAACAAGTTAGACCTAACAACGGGCAACTAATTTAAATCCAAAGTCCCTTTAAATACCTTTGAGTTTCGCCCCAATCATCATGATGGTGCGTAAAACCCGGAAGAGCGCGCCATAGAGGAACCATGTGGTGGCCGTCCCCGCCAGAGGTGCCGGGCATCCCCGCCAGCCACTTGACCACTCGGGTAAGCGTCCCTTACAACAGACTTGTATTCAACGTCCCAATTCATCCTATAGATCAGTGATCCCCAACCAGTGGCTTGTGAGCAACATGTTGCTCTCCAACTCCTTGGCTGTTGCTCCCAGTGGCCTCAAAGCAGCTGTTTATTGAATTCCTGACTTGGAGGCAAGTTTTGGTTGCTTAAAAACCAAGTGTACTGAAAATATAAACTCCTGTATGCTGCAAGTCCATATTGGGGCTACCAATTGCCAATCATAGCCCTTATTTAACATCCATTTGAACTTTTTATATTTGAATGTGGATGAAGGGTAAAAAACATCTGCTATAGATGTTCAGTTGGATTGATGTGAAGTCTCTGTATAGGCCAGTCAAGTTCTTCCTCTTCCTGCTCTGCAAACAAATTACATATGGACCTTACTTTGTGCATGGGGTTATAATTCTGCTGAAACAGGAAAGTCCATCCCCAATTGCCACTAAGAAGAAATCATATAATTGTCCGGAAAGGTATTGCATTATGTAGTGTAACTTTTCTTTGCTTTGATGGGTTTAGCTTTATTAGCAAATTATGATTTCAGGAGACGTCCACATAATTTTGGCCATTTAATGTAGCACTAGTATAAAGGCAAAAGGCTTTGGGCGGGTCTTTAGTTGGTACGTAGGGCAAGTTTTATTTTTTTATCTGCTCTCTATCTGAAGGGGACAGAAGAAAATATTTTTCTGGGAGTTAACCCTTTTGATTTTTCAAGAATGCTTTACTTACCTGATCATCATCTCATTGACTGGAACATCTTACTCAGATATGCCACTTGAATAAAGATGTTTAATCTACAGAGACATCTTCTTCTCCACCAAATATTTGAAAGGTTTAAATAAATATATAAAAATGCATATTTATGTATAGTATACAGTTTTTACAAGGTAAGCCATGCCGCAAAGGGATTATGTTAACGAAGACTGATCTGGAGTAGAGGCTTATATAGTGGTCTCAAGACACATCCCATGGTCCTTTGCACACTAAATGGAGAAATGAAGCAAAGCCACCTGTTCATTACCAAAGAATTAGTCTAAGCCAATAAAGTAGAGAAAACGCAGGTAACATGGAAACCAAAGATACAAATACATACTGTTGATCAGGTTCAAAAAATTTGGCTGCATAATATGCCAGATCTAACCTGTAGAGTAGAAACCAGTTTTGCATGTCATTTCTGGCCCTATAGTGTCAATATGGTAAAATCCTATACAATGTGCCTGTATGCCGATATATTTTCTTGGAGTTAAATCGTGCCCCAAAACTGCTATCCAACAACCCACTTGAGGCAGATACATTGTTTGCTTAACCCTTATGCCAACCCTGTGTGGAAAATGTTGTCGCACATAGACTTCAATGCATTTTTCAGTAAATTTTTGGAGCTTAGCAAATTTTCTGGCAAACAGGTCAAATTCGCCCATCACTAGGGGCTACAACCATTGTCTATGAGGACATTCACCATCTTGCTAAAGCATAACACCATCCATAATCAAATAATGCAGGGCAGAGCCTCTTTGATTTCACATAAACCCTGGCCATGGCTGCCTAAATATTTATCTTCTGCTTCCCTTTTGTACCATTTCTGTGCCACTTCAGCTGTGTAGTAACCCTTTAATTATCTCTGCTTGATGAATTCCATCCTGCGAACCAGTCATCCTGTCCTCCCGCTAACTAATATCACAATGAAATCCACAGTTTGCTCTTTTTGTAGATTGTGACCAAGGCAGGGAAAGAGTTAATGTGGGACTTGTGAAAGGATGACAAGGAGCTGATTGATGATAGCAGACAAAACAAGACAAAACAAATATTGGCTTTAGAGTGAGAGGGGTTGCCTGTAGGTGAAATGTATGCAGACTGAGAACTTCTAAAGGTGGCAATAAACGCACAAATAATATTGTACGCAACAAATTTTCGTACGATATTCGGTGCGTATATGGTGAGAAAAGAGCTGACCGATATCGGCAGAAGACTTGGATAACGGTCGACTCGTGATCGGGCTGGATGGAAAATTTTGATTGGGTGCCTTTGAAGGCACTTAAACATTGGCCATTGTTAGTGCTGAATCATCAGATACAGATAGAATTCTATTGTTTCTATCTGTATATCTGACAATTAGGATCTACACGTGTGTATTGAAAGGAACTATCTTTCTTGGAAAGATCTTTTCTAAGAAAGATCTTAATTGTTACGTCTATGGCCACCTTTAGACTGTAAATTGGGGAGGGAGATAATACAGTTAGCTAATACACCGTTCTACCACTGCCTGGGACAGTACATATGAACAGTAGTGCTAAGAATGATTTACAGGACTGGATATGGTATGCCAGGATCTGTATAAGGGAGATCTTCCAAAAAATAGTAATCTTCCATTTGATTAGGGACAGGCCTGGATTTGTGGCAAGGCCACAAAGGCCTGGGGCCTAGGCTGGCAAAATTTTAGGGGTGGTATACCGCCCAGCCGCATTTGGAACGCAGAGTTCCCCAGCGCTGTGGTGGGGGGGTGCGCGTGAGGACGAGGGCGCTAGGACCGTGAGGCCTCAGCCCACCGTGGACAGAAATCCGGCCCTGGTTAGGGAGCACTGGGATGTTAGCTAATTCTGCTACAGTTACTTGGCAAAGGTTAAAGCTGTTCTTGTATCAATTACGTTCTTTTATATGCTCCTTGCGTAGAATCTAGTCCTACACAAGCTATAACTTACTATGGCTGATGGCATACACAGCGTTTCCTCGAAACTTTGTTAGTCCTCTTACGCTTAGGTCAATTTGAATAGGGCGGGTACATTAAAGTCGTATGGACGTCTTTATTAGAGATGTCGGTGCAAATGCTTGTTGTGGCCACTTTTTATTACAAATGTCCAAGGAACCTGAATAAAGACAAAAGAGATCCTATCACATGACTTGGGGCAGCTGGGAAATTGACAAAATGTCTAGCCCCATGTCAAATTTCAAAATTGAATATAAAAAAATCTGTTTGCTCTTTTGAGAAATGGATTTCAGTGCAGAATTCTGCTGGAGCAGCACTATTAACTGATTCATTTTGAAAAAATTTTTTTTTCCCATGACAGTATCCCTTTAATGATATCATCCACCCCAACTTTAACCTTAGGCCTGGATATCTTGATACCCAATCAATGTCATGCTCCTCCCAGGACAATTTCATTTAAGAATTCTAGTTGACCATATCTATACATATATCTATCCCTCACCAGAAGAGGGATGCAAGGAAAAGATCTAGGGGTAAATTTACTAAAGGGTGACGTGACTAATGCTGGCGACAATTCGCCAGCATTACCATCTTTGGCTACTTTTCCGATTTACTAACGGGCACAGGCGACGATTCGCTAGCTAAGGAGATAGACGCTAGCGCTGATTCACACTCTAACGCCAGGTGACTTTTTCCTCTGGCGAATGGACGTTACTCCGCAAAAGATGCAGATTTTACTGAACGTAACTCTTTCACCAGACTTGCCTTCACCAGCGCAGACCTGGTGAAGTTCATTGGAAAACATAGAACAATCTTCATTTACTTACATCATCGTTTTTAAGTCCAAAAAGCGCTGGCGATTTTTCAGGGTTTTTCAGGCTGCAAAAGGCATACATTTGTTTTTCGTGTACTCAGTTTCAACCCATAAATTTTCTAACATTATTTTTAAGTGGGCTCATGTGTAGGCCATTAAAACAACTGCATTGGCTTTATTTAGGTTCCCTGGACATGTGTAGTTAACAGTGGAAATGTAATGTATTAGCTGCAATATGGAACATACAGACCTCCATTCAAGTTTAAATTTCCCGCCCTATGCAAATTAGCCTGAGCGAAGCCCTCTAACGAAGTTGCGCTAGGCAGACTTGAACGCTAGTGCTTCTTCGCTTTGATTTGCTCATATTGCCGAAGTAACGCTAGTGAAAATTCGCCAGTGTTCTACGCCCAGGATGAAACTTCGAATTTTAGTAAAT
This sequence comes from Xenopus laevis, assembly GCF_017654675.1. Taxonomy (NCBI): domain Eukaryota; kingdom Metazoa; phylum Chordata; class Amphibia; order Anura; family Pipidae; genus Xenopus; species Xenopus laevis. The sequence continues at coordinate 9,200,076 of NC_054386.1, read as the reverse complement.
TAGCATTGTCTGAACGAATTTTCGCCTGGCGATGGCTGCAAAGCCGTTGCTGGCGAATGTTTACCGCTTAGTAAATTTACCCCCTAGAGCCCACTGTACTTTATACAATCTGGGGGATTGTTATTGTTGTCTTTCTTGGTAGCTCCTTGTAACCCGTGACAAATCACTGAACCTCCTGACGTAGTATGCTGTAAATCATCTTGTGAAGCACTCGAGTACCACGGGAGGTATGTACTATATAAATAATTCCCTATTGTCGATAGGGTACACTAGATACTCCTAAGAGCTATGTTACTTATCATTGTAGGTCTATAATAAGCTGTCCCAATACTTCTACCTCAGAGCAACACCCTCCTACAAGACAGGTTCCTTTTTCCTCCATTAGAGAAACATATGGGGATACCCTATTAAATTCACTCACGTCAGTTACATAGTTACATAGTTAAATTGGGTTGAAAAAAGACAAAGTCCATCAAGTTCAACCCCTCCAAATGAAAACCCAGCATCCATACACACACCCCTCTCTACTTTTAATTAAATTCTATATACCCATATCTATACTAACTATAGAGTTTAGTATCACAATAGCCTTTGATATTATGTCTGTCCAAGAATATTATGTCTGTTGTATTTTACTGTATTTTATTTATTTTAAATAGCAATACTTATGTAGTGCACTTAATACAGTTTCTCATCCTGTTCTCTAGGTTGACAAAAGGGCATGAGATGAATTACATTGTACATTGTATATTTATTTTTTTTAATTTGCAGCGGAAACGTTAAAAACGTGTTTGAATATCCATCGCTAACAATTTTTCTAAAACTGTTTTTAAAAAGCCTAATTTTCTGGCATCACCTCTGCCTTTTCTTGTTAATTCCTACAAGTGCCCCTGTCAGAACTTTGATAGATGCACATGAGCCAGTTGCAAGAACATTATTATTAAGGATAACGGTCGAATGTTTGTTCCGGGACAATAAAGAACCTGGAGAAACGACATTCTCGCGCGCGCGCCAGACATAGGACACTTCATGCCTTTTCTTTTTCCCGCCCATTGCAGGCAGTCGATCACACAACACTATCTTTAACAGCACCTGGGCGGCAGTGAGTCAGTCCCATGCCCCAAGGACACAAGGGTCTGTTTACTCTGCATTGTTTCTCTGCTGTGTGAAGGAATGCAGAGGGAAATACCTCCTTTCCTATTACAAAGACAATACCGACTCTCTGTAACCCCTTGGATGCTGCAGACATAAGTGGATTCGGAACTGTATACCTGAGAATGTATAGAAAAAAATTAAATCATTTTCATAGAAACCTCAGGCCGCACGAAACCTTTTATGTGGTCAATGATAATGTGCTTCTGCAGTGCCATAATAATAGTAATATCAGATCCTAGATTAAATGAATCACTTCATACCTCCCAACATTTTGGAAGTAAAAAGAGGGACAATAATTTTTTTCCGCACGTAGCGCAGCAAATTTTTTGACCACACCCCTTTCTGTGGCCACACCCCCTAATTACCATGTTTGTTTTACAAAATTTGGCAGGTTATGAAAGTTTGAAAATATTTCTCCTTATCTAAACTGTGTTTTTGTGTCTCAAAATTGTTACAAAGTATCTTATTTGCACCTGACTCCCTGCTAAAAGCCAATTAAGTGAGAAACTTTGTTTCTTTTTCTGGCTGTTCAGTGCAGAGAAAAGAGGGACTTTCCAGTACAAATGAGGGACTGCAGGTTGAGCTGTCAAAAGAGGGACTGTCCCTCCGAAAAAGGGACAGTTGGGAGGTATGTCACTTAATAGCAGTGCTCATAAATGTGTTGATGAATATACAGGAGGTCATTTATAAACTTCGCGCAGGGCAGATTGGTTCGCAAAGTGAATATATTTGGTTATATTTATCAAATGTATAAAGCTGAATAAGAGGGTGCAAAAAGAATTGCGAATTTTATTTTCACAATGCGAAAATGTCTATAGCAGCTTTTAAAATATGTAACAATGAGCACACTCTGCGACTCAATTACGCCACAACTTTGGTGGCGGATGAAATAGTCGCAAAACAGTTTCGCAAACTGCGAATTTAAGTTACTGTCAACACGATTTTCGCACGCAACAACCTCGCACATTGGATGTGCTCACGCAAGCTCCTGTCTCATTTACGTGCCATTTGCGAAAATTTATTCACACGGCGCATTCGCAAAAACTGGAAAGACGGGCAGAGCAGTGCAATATATTAGCTTTCAGGAAAAAACATGCGCAATACAACCATTTGCGAAAAATATGCGCTGCTCGAACTTTATAAATGACCCCCACTGTGTTTAGAAGTATGGCGTATTTTCTGTTTATAATAGTGTATATATATATATTATTATCATTATATATTATTATCCAGGGTCAAAGTGAAAATTGTCTATAGACCAGTTAGGGGATTCGGGGAGATTTAGTCGCCTGGTGACAAATGGCCTCTTCTTCGGGCGACTAATCTCCCCAAAAACCCTTCCCGTCAGATAGAATCTAAAACGCCGGCAGGATAGCACTCGGATCGATTCGATTTCCGAAGTCACCCGAAGTTGCCTCATCCTGGCGGCGATCTACATTCTAGGCAGCGGGAAGGATTTCTGGGGAGATTAGTCGCCCGAAGAAGACTAAATATTCCAGATATTTAGTGTGTGCCGTTACCCTTAGAGTGTGGTTTCGGAGTATTCCTATATAGGGCAGATACACATGCTGCTATTTAGGGAGATTAGTCGGCCAGCGACAAATCGCCTCTTCTTCAGGCGACTAATCTCACCGAACTGCCTTCCTGCCGGCTAGAATGTAAATTGCCGGCGGATAGCCCTCGGAACACGTTGTTTTCTGAAGTAGCCTGTAGTTGCCTCACTAGAAAAATGTGGGCAAATTCGGAAAGCCGAAGCGATCCGAGTGCCATCGCGCTGGCATTGCTGAAGGCAGATTGGGGAGATTAGTTGCCCGACAAAGAAACGATTTGTCGCTGGGGCGACTAATCACCCGAAATAGCAGCGTGTGTCGCTGCCCTTAGTCCCCTGGAATTTGTTGCAGTAAAATGGAAACTGTGGTTTAATGGCATATATTTTTACATTGTTAAATGTTAATATTAAAAAGGGTGCTTGAACTGAATAAATCTGAAAGTCACTGGTCTAGAGCTTCTCACAGGTCTTTCTACTTTTGTCACTGGGAACAATTACTAATAAATCCTGTAATAAACAGCATTTTGAGTGTGCGCAGTTAATGCCCATGGAAAATGCATGTGCTGAACTAAGCAATATGGCTACCCCCAGTCATATGTACAAGGCTGCAGGATGTTCTATAAATAAAACATATAACTGTATATCACCAAATATATATTGAAGGAATATAATGTATGCAGTATACATCGGTAAATAATATAAAATAATATACAGCCATTATATAAAGATATCTATATCTATATCTATATATATATATATATATATATATATATATATATATATATATATATATATATATATATATATATATATATAAATTCAAAGTTCTAACGCACACCATCCAATGGAGATTCAAAAATAGAAATCACATACCTGGGTGCTACCCTAGAAAAGCTGCATGATCTAGAATCCGTAGAAAAAGGTGCACACCAGGATTTTCAATAAAACTTCAAATTTATTAAATAATTTTAAAACAGGAACCGGCCAACGTTTCGGTCATTCTCTAAGACCTTTATCAAGACCCTGATAAAGGTCTTAGAGAATGACCGAAACGTTGGCCGGTTCCTGTTTTAAAATTATTTAATAAATTTGAAGTTTTATTGAAAAATCCTGGTGTGCACCTTTTTCTACGGATTCTATATATATATATATATATATACACACAAAATGGTTAGCTGTTACGAAGTATAATTTACCTGTAAATCCCAATATGTACTTTGTGAGTTATGGGTCTGTTTATTTTATTTCAGCCATGTTTACCTTGGATTTCAGAATAAAATCTTAGCATATTGATCATCTCTGTGTAGTAATGTTTGACAACTTTGCTAAGCGATGCACATTAAACTGTGGTTTGTTTGCGCTCGTGTGTAATGACAAATTTAGCCCGGACATCTTTACTACGTTTTGTATGTTGAAATGTTAAAATTCTCAGGTTTTTTGTTGGTGGTGCTATCTTTGACCTTTAACAAAAGTTAGGGTACACGTATTATATTCAGGGAGTGTCTGACGGTTGGTCTGTGGGCAGTGTTTAATAAGGTATGACTAATTCAATACACATAGTCATATACATTAAGGTATCCTTTTAGGACATTGTATGGGGATAAGTTGGGACCAGTTGGAGATACTGTAAGCTATGACTACTGTTTCAACTCTATCCAGTTAGACCTGCTAATAACAAAGGTTAGTGAGCTGAACATAAAGGCAGTGGTGGAGGGGAAATGGACCTTTATCATGTGCAGCAGTTGCATAAGCTCATGCAGTCACCGTGGGGAAACCTTGCCCGTACAGATGCTTCATGGTAAAGCTCATTGATTCCATTGTCTGACACCTGCTCACCAATCTGCAAAAGAGAAAATAGAACATAGTTACATAGTTACATAGTTAAACTGGGTTGAAAAAAGACAAAGTCCATCAAGTTCAACCCCTCCAAATGAAAACCCAGCATCCATACACACACCCCTCTCTACTTTTAATTATTTTAAGAACCCCCTACGTTGCTTCAAATGAAAGTTCTTTTCTTCTAGTCTAAAGGGGTGGCCTCTGGTACGGTGATCCACTTTATGGGTAAAAAGGTCCCATGCTATTTGTAGAAACTTTAACAGTAGAAGTGTTAAAGTACATTCCAACCAAAGTGGTTGAGAAAGAAATCAGCAGATGGAGGTTAAAATTAAAAAGATGACTTTATTGAGGTATTATTTAAAATAACAGGCATCATTCGGGGAAATATTCCTACTCTATGACCCGTGTAGTCACCTGACGCGTTTCATGCCTCTTTCTGGCACTTCATCAGAGGTGAGGTCACAGGATATCCTGTCCCTTATATACCTGTGTCTATTAAAATATCTATCAATAAAAGAATTGAGCAAAAACACATTTTGCTTGTTACATATCATATGAGTTGCAACAGTTATTACAATAAATAGAGTTCGGATACATTTATCAAGCATCTTATGAACATTTTTAACAAATGAAGATGTTAACTGATGTTTCCATCAATACAAGACATTGCATGGTGTTATTTGCATATGACCTGTTTTGCACATCTATTTTAAGAAAGTAGTGATGAGCGATCACGTTTCGCTTCACCGATAAATTTGCGAATTTCCACGAAATACCTGAAACAGTGGAAAAAATAGCGAAACACGTTGAAGTAAATGGGTGTCAAAATTATTTTGACGAGCGTCAATTTTGACGCCCGCGACAATTGTTATATGCGCGCCTATTTTGGCCAAATGCATTAAAGTCAATGGGCATCCAAATAATTTTGATGCGTGACAATGTTTATGCGCACGACTATTCTGACGCATGCCCAAATTTTTTCACCTCGGTTTTTTTTTCACTGGTGAATTTTTGCAAATGCATTCGCTAGCGGCGAAACACGCAAAATAGCCGCATATTCGCGCCTAGTAAATTATTATTCACCCATCACTAGAAGAAAGTTGTATCCAAAATCAGAAGTCAGATGACAAAGTGATACTGACACTAAGGGGCACATTTACTTATGGTCGAATATCGAGGGTTAATTAACCCTCGATATTCGACTGCCGAATGTAAATCCTTCGACTTCGATATTCGAAGTCGAAGGATTTACTATCAGCAGTCGAATATCGATGGATTTACCGCAATTCGTTCAATCGAATGAATTGTTCGATTCGAAGGATTTTAATCCATGGATCGAACGATTTTTCTTCGACCATTAAAAGATTGCAAAGCCTATGGGGACCTTCCCCATAGGCTAACATTGACTTCAGTAGGTTTTAGGTGGCGAACTAGGTGGTCAAAGTTTTTTTTTAAAGAGACAGCACTTCGACTATCGAATGGTCGAATATTCGAACGATTTTTAGTTCGAATTGTTCGATTCGAAGGTCGTAGTCGAAGGTCGAAGTAGCCAATTCGATGGTGAAAGTAGCCAAAAAAACGATTCGAAATTCGAACTATTTTTCCTCTATTCCTTCACTTGAACTTAGTGAATGGGCCCCTAAGAAATGTATTTTCAAAATATTAATCTACATTAAAAGTTACCTATAGGTCAAATAATTGTTACTTGAAGTTGCTAAACCTGACTGTTTTGCCAACCTGACTGTCCCTTTTTAAACCTGTCAGTTATTATTATTATTATTATTAACATGTATTTATATAGCATTAACATATTTGCATAGCACTGAGTTTCTAATGCTAATGGACTCCTGCTGCACAAATATGGCAGCCCCCTCATACAGGAACAGGGTAGTAACAAAGGTAATGTAAAAGCATTGGGCAAATACTTCTATGGCAAAATTATAAATAGTATTTTAAGTCATTGTTATGATATATGTAGGTTAATTTCTGCTGTCAGTATCTCTTACAGCAAAGCATTGCTAGGAAGGCTGAACAATTCCTAGTTAAATAATATTTTTCTCCTGTTTCCTTTGAATCTCAGCCTGCCGAATGGATTAAGTCAAGGTTAAAAAGAGGTGGCACAAGAAAATGTGGGCCCAGGTGCAACAGAATTTTATGGCCCTTATGTTGAATAGAACATGAAAATCACGTTAAAACCATTATAGCTTTCATTTGTGGGATTCAGTGAGCCTGCAAATAATTCTTGGCCCCGGTGTTCTGCACCTGCTGCACAAAAGGCAGCTCTGCCCTTGTGAGATTGACCATAAAACAAATATGAGAATAAAATGACAACGTCTCGTCGATTGCCTTTCTGTTTGATGTTTGTAATGCTAACCTTGTTTATGACACCCAGTATGGGAAGCCGTGGAACATCACCGAGTCATCTAAAGGACAAAGCACAGATAAAAATGGTATTTAATTGCAGATTATATGGTAGGTTTATGGTTGTACTGTTACTTTAATGTTGTGAGCCTCCCCCATTGCCAAGAGCTACAGTGTGGTCAAATACCACAGCAGTTTAGTCTTCTCTATGTTGAATATATAAATTAATAATACTGTCATACATCCCCTGAATTTTAGAAAAAGGTTTAAGGAATAAAAATATCTTTTTTTTACTGAAATACTGAGGCAAATGGAAAGTCCACAGTAAATTTCTGGCTTCTGCTTCTTTGCACAAGGGTTAATTAACAGGGACTGTTTTTCACTTGTTCACCTGTAATTTTCAGTGTTCCTGAGCCAGGTAATTGGCTATGCTCACGTGCTCCCAGTTGTAAATAATAAGGAATCTGGTAGTTGGAATCCAAGCTTGTTAATGTGTGTTCTTTAAGCTTCTTGTCCCCATGGAAACCTTTAATGACATATTGCTGGCAGTTATCTAGCCCTTTGTCCTGTGTATAGACCAGGCTGCTTCAGCATTACAGCTTCTAACAAAAAGGCTTCTATAAACAGCAAAAACTGTTGGAATTAACCATGTTGTATGTTTTACAATTAATCTTGTCATATCATTTATTACACATGGTCTTAATTTTAATTAGAAAATGTAATTAAACGCATTCAGCTGATTTTGTGATATGTACAAAATCAAAGAAAAAGGATTGTACATTTGCCGATATCTACAATTCTAAAGATGGGCTGATCTGGCCATTAAGTCCAAATGTTACAAGAAAAAATTAAGAATTTCTTTTTGTTGGAAAACTCAAAATAGGATAGCTCCATATTTTCCGTATAAGCAACCAAGGGTCTATGTCTAGGGGCTGCACATTTAAGGGGGCATTACATGAATACGAGGTGAGATCATCATTTCTTCTTTAGGGTCATTTAACCATATTTGGTATATATATATATATATATATATATATATATATATATATATATATATCCCCACTGATGGCGGCACTCCCAGGGTAATTCCACATAGCCAGAAACTCAGACATAAAAAGGTTTATTTAGAGACCAACGTTTCGATTCCATACAGGAAACTTCATCAGGGAAAGAAATGCCAGAGCACAGAAAGAGGCTTAAATACAGAAAAGTGGCGCCAAAACTTGTTGTTAGGGCACCTAGCAACCTGTGTGAATCCAAGTGAAAAATTTACAAAGTGCATCGCTCAAGGAAAATACAGTGCCTCCTTACCTTAAAGGAAAACTATACCCCCGAACAATGTAGGTCTCTTTAAAAAGATATTGCATAAAACAGCTCTTACGTAAAATCCTGCTTCATTAAAAAAAACATTTTCATTATAATAATATACTTTTTAGTAGTATGTGGCAATGGGTAATCATAAATAGAAAATTGCCATTTTAAATTATAAGGGCCACCCCCTGGGATCGTACCATACATGTTAAGTCACATGAGCCAATTAACAGACAGAGTTGTGTCTTTTGCTTCCACACTTCTTCCTGTTACAGTTAGAGCTGCAGTATTTCTGGTCAGGTGATCTCTGAGGCAGCACACAGACCATCACGAAATGGTGGATCGTGGCAAGAGATGTAATAGGACAATATTTACTAACATATATATATATACCAGTATGGTAAGATTCTTTAATATGCCACTTATTTTGATATAAAATGTGTTGCTCAAGTATTGGAGGTATAGTTTTGCTTTAAGGAAACTACAAGTGCTCTGGTGTAAGCTGTCCTTGTCACAATACCAGCAAATCTCAAGTGGTTGGAGGTACAACCCGTCCTCTGTCTCACATCGGTGGACCGTAAACCTGGAAGTAACCTAGAGCCTCCATGAGACAGATGCTGCTCCTGTTGCCTGGCAACCCGAAAGCCATATGTGAGTCTGTGCACATAATTGTAACAGCCTATGCCAGTAGCTGTATACCAACACAATCAATGTTTAGTGCAGAGTAACAAGGATAAGCTGGGTAATGGCACAAAACCATACAAAAAGGGGTAAGCTACACAGTCATAAATCCTGAAACAAAATAAGTCAAGTCACTCATATGAAGCAGCCCGAAGGGAGTGTCTCATTTAGGCCCGGAGGGGCCACAGTGTCTAGTTTGAGAATCCATCTGGATTCCATCCTTTATAGCAATTTGTTGAAATTCAATTGCCATGCACCTAAAGGTGGGCAGCGCATGTCCTTTTTGCAAGTATTACCTTTAAATCACTATAGCAACTGTATGGGGCCCATTCACCAAGCTCGAGTGAAGGATTCGAAGTAAAAAAACTTGGAATTTCGAAGTGTTTTTTGGGCTACTTCGACCATCGAATGGGCTACTTCGACTATGACTTCGAATCGAAAGGATTCGAACTAAAAATCGTTCGACTATTCGATATTCGAAGTACTGTCTCTTTAAGAAAAAACTTCAACCCCCTAGTTCGCCACCTAAAAGCTACCGAACCCAATGTTAGCCTACGGGGAAGGTCCCCATAGGCTTGGCTAAGTTTTTTTGATCGAAGGATAATCCTTCGATCGTTGGATTAAAATCCTTCAAATTGTTCGATTCGAAGGATTTAATCGTCCAATCGAACGATTATTCCTTTGATCGTTTGATCGAACTATTTGCGCAAAAATCCTTCGACTTCGATATTCGAAGTCGAAGGATTTTAATTCCCAGTCGAATATTAATTAACCCTCGATATTCGACCCTTGATGAATTTGCCCCTAAGTGTAGATAGATAGATAGACTGACATACATATACAGTATATGATTAGAATACAAGTGTGCTTTTCTCTTTCACATAATATTTGGGTCATAAAGCACCACCTTTTCCCTGCAGACGTTTATTTATATAAATACAAATACAAAAGTTAAAAAAAAATAATGTGAATATATTTTTAAAGACCATCATAATTTGAGCACTGATACCATCTGTCTAGAGACATTGGTTTGTTAAATTACCCAACCCAAAAAAAAAAAAGAAAGAAAGAAAACACATTCCAAGGTACAGTATGCTGCCCTTATCACAATAGCCTTGGAAATGCATACATTTCCTGAGGGCAGACACCCTAAAGAAAACAAAAGTGTCTACTTTTTTTTACTGGATTAGCCATCTGGAATGTTTGCTAAATGATTTGTGCTTTCAGAGAATTCCATGTAATAAAAATAAAATCCCCAAATTGAGCAGATGATTTTGAAACAGCATAAATTAATCCAAAATAGCAAAAGGCAATGTACCATGTCTCCTGAATATATGATAAAAGACATGTATAGACACAGATTCGACTGGCATCGGTACCAGTAATGCCATCCTCGGCTTACAACCGGTATGTCTTTTCCATTTAAAGGATATCTTTCATATTCAAACCCGTTGGTCAGAAGTCTATAGGTACTGGCATCTGCTGCCTAAGAAAACATTTCAACCAGACTTAGGGGCAGATTTACTAAAGGGTGAAGTGGCCTTCACTAGTGAAAATTCGCCAGAAATCCAATCCGCATGGAGATTGCCATTTTACAAACAGGAGTAGAGGCCAATTCTCTAGTGAAAGAGTTCATCACTAACAAAGTTTCTCGCCTTTTTGCTAGGCGAATTTTCATTTTGGCGAACGATCATTACTTAGCAAATTCACTTTGGTACTCCTTTTAAAGAGAAAGGCTAGGGACCTAGCTAAAACGTTAGTCATTTATAATAAATATTATGATTTTTATAAGTCCTGAGAGTGCAGACCTTCTTGTAGTAGTTACATATAAGTGTATATATATACACGTATAAATATACACACACACAGTGATGTGTGCAAGTTTTTGTTTTGAAACTTTTAACATTTTCTATATTTTTATATTTCTATTTTCAAAGAAGTCCTAAATGTAGTTGAACAAAACCTAGTTGAACAAATGAAACAAAAATGATTATATTTGTATTATATTTGTCATGTATTTATTGAAAAAAAAGATCCAATAATATACTGTATCTGCGTGTGGCAAAATTAAGTGAATTGTGCTCTCAGTATTTGGTGTGACCCCCTTGTGCAGGAATAACTGCAACTACCGTATATACTCGAGTATAAGCCGAGTTTTTCAGCCCCCAAAATATGCTGAAAAACTCTACCTCGGCTTATACTCGGGTCAAGCGCAAAAACGGTCGCCGGCGTCCAAGAATAGTCGCCAGCGTCCAAGAATAGTCTACAAGAATTTGTGGAATATGTTAACTTTATATAACTAAAAGATTATAGTAATACTTCATGACTAACAGGGTGCTACACTTTTATTTTGACAGATAGCAATGAGATAAGTTGACCAAAAGAAAGGTTGAAGAATTCCTCTGGAATTGTGGGGGGAAATGCTGCATTGTGGGTAAAAACATTACAACTTACCCCCGAAATTGCAATAAAACTTCATTTGTGCTTGTAAATAGGCCCTCATGTTTTCAAGCACTTTTGTAGATCATGTTGATTTCCACTGAGCTTCAATACATAGGGGCATATTTATTAAGGGTCGAATTTCGAGGTGATGGGAGTTTTTTTAAACTCTCATCAACTCGAAATTCGAATAAAAAAAGATCAACCAAAATGTATTAAAAAAATATTTTTTTTAACCTGAGTGAATAGGCTGTATTCGAATACTGATCGTAATCGATCTAATTCGATTCATAGTATTTTTTAAAATTTTTCAAAGTCCACAAGATGACTCCAAATAGGTTCTAGGAGGTCCCCTATAGGCTAAAACAGCAATTCGTCAGGTTTTTAAGTGCGATTTTTAAAGAGACAGTACATGATAAATTTCTAAATTCAATTTTTTTTCAAATTCGAATTGAATTTGGACTATTCCCTGGGCAATGTACACTAAAATTAGCACGAAATTCGAATTTAAAAATTACATTCTTTAAATTCGACCTTGATAAATCGGCCATATAAAATAACTTTGTTCAAGTAATGGTAATACCATTATATCCAAGCCTTTTGTGTAGCATGTGATACTAGTCATACCCATCACAGTCTTTGGACTACACAAATAGCTGAATGCAGCTGTGGAAATAGGTTAGGGTTGTAAATGAACCTAGCTATGTAAAAAATTGTATGTGTTAAGTTGCTAGGTTTGGCTGATTCCAGGAGAACACTACCTGCCTGAATGCTGATGGTTAAATATGGTGAAGGAGAAATAATGGCTTTGGGCTATTTTCCATTGTTTGTGCTCAGAGCCGTCCCAACCCAGTGTGTGGGACCGCCATGACCACTTGGAGTGGAGGAAAAAGTGTCCGGACTACGGGTAGGCAGATAGAGGAGGTATGTGCCCAGTGCCCCATCAGCATTGTGCCCTAGGCGCGTGCGTCTTCTGCCTACCCCTAGTTCCAGTCCTGTTTGAGCTAGGGTTCATGGTTCCATTGACCTTAACCCAACTGAATACCTGTGGGATGTGTTAGATCGCCAACTGCAAGCTACACAACATCACTGCCCAGTCTTACCAAAAATTGGCCAGATTCAGTGAGAAAAAGTTATCTCACGGTTTATCACGTGAAAACTCATGGATGAGATTCAATTCAAGGAGAAAAACACTTTTCTCCTAGTTGAGTTCCAGTATTTTTCCCATAGACTTCAGGAGATCCAGAATGGGTTCAGGTTTTAAAGTATTTGTAAAGTACAAAATATGGTCAGGGTGGGTCGAGGTGTTGCCATGTAGACAGATGTCAATACATTAAGTGGAATACTGTATTTTTACTTTATTAGACAAAGGAGAGCACAAGTACGATACACATGATAATTTCTCAGCTATAACTGATATTCTCTTCTCCATAGTAACCAAGCTAGTTTGCTCCAGCCTCCTGGCATGCTTCTTAGTGGTAAACAGCTAAAAATTCCTTTATCTTCTATGCAAATGAGCAGGTTTAGATTCCAACACCATCCATTTAAGATGTCTTTTTGACCTCTGGGTGCAATTACCAGATTATATCGCTTAGAGGGAGACAGAGCCTCCCTAAAATGTGAAATGTAAAAAAAAAGTAGTACAACTTCCTTTCCTGAGCATTTCTGCTATTTAGTTCTTTATTTTAAGAAACAGAGGGTTTAACCATCTTCATCTCTGACGCTACTGGGGTGCCTGTAACCAGAGATGTCAACCACCCAAATTTTAAATTTAGGAAGTTTTTGACAATAGAGGTATTGGATAGGTTAATTATAGACTTACTTTGCCTTCATTTCTATTCCATTTTGTTTGTTTTATCTGTGTGTGTGTGTGCAGAGGAGCCTCTGTTCATACATATTCATGAAGTGCAAAATGACAGATATGTTTAAGAAAAATACTATTTAATAAAAAAGGGGGAAGAATTTTCATACTAGGGGCAGAGGGACTAGTAATAATATTCTTCTCTGAAACACAACCATTGCCCATGTAGTTGCTTCCCCCCAAACAAAGGTATCATATATAAAGTGGTAACAAAATCCAAAGCGTTGCCTATTGGTGCACAAAATCACATGAATAAATATTCTAACCTCAGAAAAAATCATTAGACAACTATTACATAAAATTAGATAAAATGCTAAAAAAATTGCACAAAATTTAGCATATGTTATAATGGTTAATTTCAAGAGCAGGCGAACAATTTTATGAAAAGAATCTACTATTGAAAATGGAAAAAATATTGTATTTGCATTTGTGAAAAAAATGTAGTTGCATGAAAAAAGTGAAAAACATTTTTTGTCCCAAACTCACCTTTGTCTGGGTCCCAAACTCTGACGCAGGGTTATGGTGACCAACGACTAATTTAGAATTGCAACAATTATCTGGTTGTTATGTCCTCATTTACCCTAGCAACCAGGCATTTTCCAGGTAGACTGGAAAATGAATAGAAGAGGGCATTAAAAAAAGATAAGTAATACAAAGTAACAATAACAATGAAACTGTAGTCTCATTGGGCAACAACAGTGTCAGACTGGCCCACTGGGATACAAGGAAAACTCCCAGTGGGCCCGGGTGTCAGGGGGCCCTTGTGCTGCTAAAGATTTGGCCTATTTCATGGTCATTTCCTATTTCTTTGAGAGACTAAATAAATGGAATAATTTATTACAGTATGTAAAGAATAGAGACTAGGAGCATAGAGGAGAAGAATAATAATAGTACTAAGAGTGGGCCCCTGGTCTATGGTTCTTTGGTGGACCCCTGGTCTAAGGTTTTTGGGTGAGCCCCTGGTGTCCCATTCCGACTCTGGGCAACAATTATTTTAGTTGTAGGGGATCTATAACCTTATAAAAGTTAACTTAAAGCTGAAATACGTCTTTCATGAATAAATTAAAAAACAGAAGGATAAACTGTGTCGTATTCAACAAGAGACAGACAGGAAAAATATCTTTGCTTCTTATTTTCTACACAAACCTATTCATATATTTACAAGTGGGACTTTGGTGGTAAGGTATAAAAAGACTTGGGACACTGGCAAAAATAATCTTTATACAGAAACACCCTTGTTTATTTTGTCTCTAAGCACAGCTCAGCTCAACCCTGAGAATTTAGTCAATGTGAGGGGTGTATGGAGCCAGCAAGTCTACGAGATAAAGGGTGGTATTGTGTACAGTCATCTACACAACTTGGAGATTTCATGATTGAATATATTATCAAACTGTGGAATCATATTTAAAAATTTCCTGAAGCCAACAACATTGTGTACTGAACACGAGATAATGAACTCTGAGGTGCCATTTATCCCCTAAGGAGAAGGCTGTTTAAAAAAAAAAGCTCTCATTTCTGTATATTGTGGCTCATGCTTTTGTTGTCTAAGCTACTGTATACATATCTGGGACAGAAAGGGAGAGAGCAATGGCAGAGTATGGAATATGGGCACTAGTCACTCATTTGGGCATTGCTAATGCCATGATATACATACTGTATTTATTTAGTTGCACAAAATGATCTATCTATCCAGGCTGATACAGGGTGGCCTCCATTGCCTATGTGGGCAGAAGTGTTTAGATAGATGAACAGTTACATTACCATTTCCCATCTAGGCAATACTATATGGCCAAAAATATACTTTCCAAATTAACATTCCGAAACCAAGGATATTAATATGAAGTTGGCCCTCTTTTACAATTAGAACAGCTTCTGCCCTTCTGGGAAGGCTTTGTAGTATTTTGAAACATTGGGCCAGATTCAATTCAATGAGAAAAAAGTTTATCATGGACAAGATTCAATTTGATATGCAATTCAATTCAGAAAAACGTATCTCACTGTTTATCACGTGAAAACTCTATTGTAAACTGCTGAAAGGCAATTTTAAAGGAAGTATATATTTTCCTAAGCTTCCTTTTCAAAAGTGTATGTAGAAATGCATTCAGTATGGACCATATGTCCATGTAATTTAACACATTGACTATGCTTTGGGAGTATTGCTATCATAACCTGAAATCAATAAATTGTAGCTTCTACAATGTTGGCTGGCTGTCACCTCCCTTGTCAACGATGGAGACTCTACATTGTTGAAAGGGAAAGGGGATATAATGATGAGTAATAAATAGTGATTTTAGTCTTGGCTAAACAAGGATTATTACCCTCAAAAATTACAACTATTGGAGTTCTCCATAGATCCTCTCTAGTTCCTGCCTATAACTCTAATTGTGTGGGTAGCCAAGCACAATTCTTTACATACGGAAAGATAAACTGCAGTTCCCATCATGTATGCCTAGCTGCTGATTGGCTGGCATCCTGTGTAAAAAAACTGACAGTTTCTGGCCCTCCAGCACAGTTTCACGTACAGCTCCCTAAATTCAGAACAAGTGCTAAGCTCCCTGGTCACGGCTCAATCTTCTGGAGCCCTCAGTTTCTCAGATGCCGCCGTCTTAACTTCAGAGGAGCAAAACAGATGTTCTGAACAAGCAAAGGGTCACGTGTGTTTTCAAGGTTTTGAATGGAAGACAACAGTTCAGGGAGTAGACAAAAAGCATAGTCAGGCAGGCCAGGCAGAGTTCAAACAGGGCCAGACAGGCAGTGGTCGGTACAGGCAGAGTTCAAGCAAGGTCAATCAGGACAAGGTCAATATCGGTAGAGTTCAGAATAGTCAGACAGGCAAGGATCAAAAACCGGAATCAAACAAGACAAAATCACACCCAGATACTACCCTGAAGTGCGCCCCGCAGTTCGTGCCATAGGAAACAGCACCAGAGGAGAGGAAGGATTAAAGCTGACCAAAGCTGCGGGCATCCCTGCCGGCCCCTGGTCCCCACTAGACCACCAGGGTGAGTCGCTACACACAGCTTGTGGAAGCAGCCTACAGGAAGCTGAAGGACTGGTTGACATTATCAGGAGACATTAACTGCCACATTCATGTTTAATGCAATTGCAAATGCATTAATCATGCAGATACTATGTAGACACACAGAGATACAAGTAGCAGCTACTTTTCATGGCTACAAATTAGAAAATAGTGATAATTGGCCTTGCTAAGATACTATGGGGTTTATTTATCAAACTCAAAAATTTCTCAAAAACTGGCTGTGCAAAAATGTGGGTACTCTTGTAATTTTGCTAATTTGAATGTATGTATCTGCTCAATACTGATAACTGGCAACACCAAATTGGTTGGATTAGATTGTTAAGCCTTGAACTTCATAGGCAGGTGTGTCCAATCATGGGAAAATATATTTAAGGGGACCAATTGCAAATTGTGCTTCTGTTTGACTCTTCTCTGAAGAGTGTCAGCATGGGATCCTCAAAGCAATTCAGATTCAAAAAAGTCAGTTTCAACTGTAAGGAATGTAATCAGGAAATGGAAGGCCACAGGCGCAGTTGCTGTAAAACCCAGGTCTGACAGGCCAAGAAAAATACAGGAGCGGCATATGTGGAGGATTGTGAGAATGGTTACAGACAACCCAAAGATCACCTTCAAAGACCTGTAAGAACATCTTGCTGCAGATGGTGTATCTGCACATCGTTCTACAATTCAATGCAATTTGCACAAAGAATATAGAAGGGTGATGAGAAAGAAGCCCTTTGCACTCATGCCACAAACAGAGTCTCTTGTTAGACAAACCACAGTCATTTTGGAACAAAGTGCTTTGGACTGATGAGACAAACATTTAGTTATTTGGTAATAACAAAAAATGCTTTGCATGGCAGAAGAAGAACACCGCATTCCAAAGAAAACACCTGCTACCTATTGTCAAATTTGGTGGAGGTTCCATCATGCTGTTGGGCTGTGTGGCTAGTTCAGGGACTGGGGCCCTTGTTAAAGTCGAGGGTCGGATGAATTCAACCCAGTATCAACAAATTCTTCAGGATAATGTTCAAGCATCATATGTTATAGAAATGAAAAGAAGTAAAACCCCTCTCTATTCAATTGACCACCAATTAAAGAAAATTCAAATATTAGTGCAGCAGTGTCAGAGTTTATTAACAGTTTCGTTAACGGTTACTAACCCAGTGTTGCTTCAATTATTGGGCAGCCATTGCTGGGTTACCCAATAAACTGCTATGTGCTAGGTGCTAATAATTCATTAGCAATTAAAAATCATGTAACAGGATTAATTAATATTGTGCTATAAAGTGCTAGTGCTTCAAATGAAATTGAGAAGTTAACTTAAATAACCAGGATTAAATTGACCCAGGTGTTCAAGCATCAGTCACAAAGTTGAAGTTACGCTGCAGGGGTTGGATATTCCAACAAGACAATGACCCTAAACACACTTGGAAATCTACAAAGACATTTATGCAGAGGGAGAAGTACAATATTCTGGAATGGCCGTCACAGTCCCCCGACTTGAATATCATGGAAAATCTATGGGATGATATGAAGCAGACTGTCCATGCTCGGCAGCCATCAAATTTAACTGAACTGGAGAGATTTTGTATGGACAAATGGTCAAAAATACACACATCCAGAATCCAGACACTCATCAAAGGCTATAGGAGGCTTCTAGAGGCTGTTACATTTGCAAAAGGAGCTCAACTAAGTATTGATGTAATATCTCTGTTGGGGTGCCCAAATTTATGCACCTGTCTAATTTTGTTATGATGCATATTGCATGTTTTCTGTTAATCCAATAAACTTGTCACTGCTGAAATACTACTGTTTCCATAAGGCATGTTATATATTAAAAGGAAGTTGCTACTTTGAAAGCTCAGCCGATGATAAACCAAACTCCAAAGAATTAAGGGGGGTTCCCAAACTTTTTCATATGACTGTATAGGCAAGCGCTTCTCTTCTCATGTGCAGGTAGGTGTTCCCATCAACAGCAACAGTATAATCAGTGACAATCTAAAGCTGGGTTCCACTGGCAGCTATGCCATTATATCTTGGTGGTTCAGATTGCTCTTAGCAGTTTCCTGGCAGCAGCCCCCCATTATGTATTGCCAGGAAATTACACTTTTATGAGTGATCTGCGTTCTAAACAATCACAAGTTACAGAACAATATGTTATTGAATTTGAACATTGGCTTTTCTAAGTTGAGTGAACAGCTGTTCGGGCTGATAACTGCCATCTAGGATAACACGTTGACTGAGTTATTAGTCATTTAGTAGGAATCAATGTTGAACCATAAAGCCCTGACAAATGTTTTTTACACAGTTGTTGTTTTTAAAATAAACAGTTGGTTTCCTTCTTTTTACTTTGCAGAACTTGAAATCTGAGGCCCATTATTTTCATCCCTAGCAATTTAGCAGATTGTGTGCAATTACATATTTGTGTGTGTGTAAAATGCACTGGTAGAGCGAGACAGTTGTAGACACCGTTGACATAACGTAGAGCCCCTTTGGGTCCAGTGTCATCCATCATTTTTTAATGGATCCCAGTACAAATGTGCCATAGAGCTGTACTATAGTTTCCCTACACTATAAAAACATACAGGTAGCTTCAATTGCTTTCAATGAAACTGATGGATAAAAGACAAATATAATAAATATATATATGCAATATTTTTCTACTTGCATGGGTGCTGGTTACTGATTCAAATGTTAATGATTTTAGGGGCCATTTGCCATGTGCAGGGCAGTGTGGAACAAAAGCCATGTTTATTGCACATTTGCTCCTTGCCCTGCAAACTTCAAAACTGCCATAGGTCTTTGTGCACCAAAATAGAGTGCACCTACCCCATGAATACAGCAATTCCTTCATCTGGCAGCACTTTATTCATGAGGTGCAGGCAGGGGATGCACATAGGACACGTTCCTCCTCTTGCAGTGCATATTGCCCTGTAATTTTCATTACTCTTATTGCAGTTGTTGTGTTGCTCCCACTAGGGCCTACACTATTTATCATACCGTGTAAAACAATTAAAGGGGACCCGTCACCCCAAACAAATTATTCAAAATCTGATTTTATCACATTAGTCAAGCACAATGAACTTTAGTTACACTATATAAATTATATGAAGCTTGTTTCCTTCAGTCTGGGAATTCATAATTATAACAAGCAGGCAGGAGCCATTTTGTGGTCACTGTTATTAAGGCAAGCCTTGTATCATCTCAGAATCTTGTTTTTGCACCACAATGGGGGACCTGAAGTCCATCCCCATGTCCTGGATACACAATTAAACAATGAAGAGAATGGGGGAATGTGTGGAAAGCAGTGACATGTAGGAAGTGCTGAATGGAAAGTGAAAGTAATTGTCTGCCCCGCCTCTATGCCTAAGGCGTAGAGGAGGGGAAGACACTATTTGTTTGAACGCTGAGATTTTTAAATGAGCTTAAAACAGCTATGAATATTTCAATAAAAAAGAGAAATTGGACTTCATGTATAATTTGAAAAGGACTTTTATTATACAGCTTTTTGTGTTTGGGTGACAGGTCCACTTTAACACCAGAAAAACTGTGTATATTAAATGACTAATTTATCAAGGTGCAAGTTTTATTTTATGCCATCTAAACTTCGAATTTGACTCCATTATTTTACATCACGTTTGACCTTGTGTAACCCATTAAAGCCAGTGGAAAAAATTCAACCGGCAAGTAAGTTCTGGGGGATAAAAAAATAGATGGATGAATGCTGTATTTTCCCATAGCATTTTTAAATGGCTGCGCCCATTTACACTGGATTTTTAAACAGAGACACACGATCACTGAAGATCCATACACTGCTTGAGAAGTACCCCGTTTTTAACACAGTGATACACAGGGGGCTATTTATTAAAATCCGAATTTATCTGATTATTTTCTGAAATATACTCTGACCAAATCCGCACGGGTTATTCCCCTTATTTATCAATACATTTTCCCAAAAAATTACAGTGCAGGGAAAAAACTCGAAAAAAAAACATGAAAATCGTACGAAAATTCGAATCGTAGAAATTTTTTTAAATTTTCCACCCGAAAACCACGAAATCTTCGGATTTTTGCACGAAACCAAGCGCAGATCAGGATATCTTCAGGACTTCTCCCATTGACTTATATACAACCTCAGCAGGTCTGAGATGCTGGATTTTCAGATTCTGACTTTTTCCATCCTCGGGGTATAATAAATCACAAAATCACAAAAAAATCGGATTTAATAGTAAGAAAAAATTCAACGGGCAAGTCATTTCTGGCAGAGAAAAAAATGGATGGATGAATGCTGTATTTTCCCATAGCATTTTAAAATGGCTGCTCCCATTTACACTGGATTTTAAGACAGAGATCACAATCACTGAAGATCCGTACACTGCTTGATAAGTACTCCATTTTTAACACAGTGATACACAGGGGGTTATTTATCAAAATCCGAATTTATCTGATTATTTTCTGAAATATACTCTGACCAAATCCGCATCGGGTTATTCCCCCTTATTTATCAATACATTTTCCCAAAAAATTTCAGTGCAGGGAAAAAAACTCGAAAAAAAAACCATGAAAATCGTACGAAAATTTGAATCGTACAAATTTTTTAAATTTTCCACCCAAAAACCATGAAATCTTCGGACGAAACCCAGCACAGATCAGGATATCTTCAGGACTTCTCCCATTGACTTATATACAACCTCAGCAGGTCTTAGATGCCGGATTTTCAGATCCTGACTTTTTCCATCCTCGGGGTATAATACATCACAAAAAAATCGGATTTAATAGTAACTCAACTTTTTAAATTCTGACTTTAATAAATAACCCCCTTAGTGATGTCTGGTGTATATGGTCGACATTTTTTGCACAGCATGATAAATAGGCTCCTAACTGCATTCTGCAGGAATGGTTGAGTGCACAAGATGAGAAAACATTTAGTAATAAGATGCCGCTATATATACCGCTTCCCAAGTGTTTTAGAATGAGCACTAAGGTGCTGTAATTATGTGACCCTTAGGGCAGAGACAGACGAGAAGATTCGGGGAGATTTAGTCGCCCAGCGACAAATCGCCTCTTCTTCGGGCGACTCCCAGAACTGCCTCCCCGCTGGCTAGAATCTAAATTGCCGGCAGGATGGCACTCGGATTGCTTTTTTTTTCCGAACTCGCCCAAAGTTTCCTTGTGAGACTACTTCAGGCGACTTCGGAAAACAAAGGCTCCGAGTACCATCCCACCGGCAAATTGGATTCTAGCCAGCGGGCAGACAGTTCGGGGAGGTTAGTTGCCCGAAGAAGAGGCGATTTGTCCCCGGGAGACTAAATTTCTCCGAATCGCCACCTGAAATATTTCAGATACATGGGGCCACAGGTGATAGTTCAAAAGTGCCCAACCACCATCCCTCTGTTCAAACTAGGGAGCTCTATTGATGTTGGTTTCCTCACAGTGCCTTTGTACAAACAATGATATTTGTTTTAAACGTATTTAGGTGCCATATTTAATTTTTTTTATTTAGTAATGCCCCTGGATTTAAAAGACTAAAACTAATTAATATTGCAAATCCATGTTGATTGATGCTTTGTCAGAATATCACCAACACCCACAGATTATCCATACAATTCACTTTTTACAAGTGATATCCAGTATAATCTAACGTAAGGAAGATTGCTGCCAGCAGAGAGAACCACAAGGCCATTACATTTGTTGGCAGTTAATGGCTGTAGCCAGTGTAAATATTAGTATATGCCTTCTATAGGATTGTCCTTATTAGCATCCCAGAGTTTGTGTAGAGTTAACAGGCTAAAGGTGGCCACACACGCACATATATTATTATACAAAACAATGGGAGACCCATTTATCAAAGGTCGAATTTCTAATTCATGTGATTTTTTTTTACTCTAATAAATTTGAATATACTCCAAATTCTATTGGGATCTTATTTAAGAAAAAAATGAGAACATCTAAAACTCGAACAAATTTTACCGACTCAAAAACTTGAATCGAATTCCATTCAAATTAGACTAAACTCGAATCGAGTTTTTCTCCAAAAAAACTTGAGTGTCAGGAAGGCTATTAACGTCTTCAAATGGGTCACTGGACATCTCCCATTGACTTATACATGAACTCGGCAGGTATTAGGTTGCGAATAGGGATGTAGCGAACCGCCGCCGATGTGTTCGCGAACGCCGTTCGCGAACACCGGCATAATTTGCGAACTGTTCGCGAACTGTTCGCGAACTTCGATCATCCGAAAATCGTTCGATTCGAACGATCGAAGGATTTTAATCGTTCGATCGAACGATTTTCGTTCGAATCGAACGAAAATCGTTCGATTTTAGCGATCGAATGGTCGAATGGGCGACCGATTTTGACGCGAACGCCTATTGGCGAACGTCGCGCGACGTTCGCGAACTTGCGGCGGACGCGAACAGTCGAAGTTCGCGCGAACTAGTTCGCCGGCGAACAGTTCGCTACATCCCTAGTTGCGAATATTCAAATTCAAATTATTTCCAGGGTAAAAGTTTGATAAATCTCGAAATTCGACTCGAGTTTGGATTATTCCCAATTTGAATTTGCCAGTTTTGACCCAAAAAACAATTTGAAGATTCTAACTTCTTATTCGACCCTTAATAAATCTGCCCCTCGGGGTGTGTATGGTGGGAGGCGAGGCGACCGTTATCGGCAAAAGTTTGGATATTGTTTGTCTCATTGATTGGCCAAGAAGGAAAATTTTTATGTGCCCGAACATCAACTAAGGGATACTGCTGAATCTTCAGAGGTAGAATTCTATTGTTTCTACCTGCATATCTTCCCCTATGACTACGTATCGTGGATACGAAACGCGTCAGGACGATGTTTGGTTTTAACCTGCTGAAATAAAATTCTTTGTTTTAAACTTCTGGGTGGACGCGGAGTGCTCGCCGATCTTTCATTCATTGCAACTCACCTCAAGCTACGGGCTCGGGGCCAGGGTCGGACTGGGGGGCCGCTGTCCAGGGCCCCCCCCCGCCCCCCTGCTAAGACGCGTCGGATCCGCAACAGCGCCGCTCGGCGCGCATGCGCAGCGCCGGATAAAAGATTTTTTTTTTTGCAATTCTAAATATCAGGAGAAGGGTTCTGGCCCGGCGGGGGCCCACGAGGGTCGGGGCCCACCCGTTTTTTTCCCGGTATCCCGCCGGGCCAGTCCGACACTGCTCGGGGCGATGCACCCGGGCCACCCTTTTCATTTGGTGAGTATGTCTTTCCTCCGCTTATTATCCTCAGCTTTGTTAGAAGGATTAGCTGACCTAGGAGCGGGACACGGGGTTTCTTCACACCCTGGTCACTGCACTTATCGGGTAAGCGCTAGATGTTTTGTCCCAGGATAACCGCCTGTATATGAATATTTTGATTGGCAAAGCCTAATTATGTGTCAGCTGGGACCCTTCGGCATTTTCTTAAATACATGTTTTGGACGCGCTGAACTGAGCGAAATAAAAATTCCCCTTTTTCCTCTGCATATCTTCAGCTCTTATAGTTTGTAATGAAAATGAGTGACCAATTGTTGCAGGAAAGATCGTAATTGTAACGTGTATGGCCACCTTAAAAAAAACAACAACAAAAAAATATATAAGGCATATCATGGTACACACAAAATTCTTCTACCATAAATTATATTTCACAATATAGATATCGTATGCATTCATCCACAAAAAAACACAGAGCTACCTTGTAGCTACTAAAAACTAGTGAAGTACCTACATCTACTATATATTTGCCAGTAGTATGGCCCCCTTCAACGATGCTACTTTGCCAAGGTGAAACCTGCCTAACTGCTTGGTTATTGGTTTCCATACTCAACAGGTGGTTTTAAATAGGCTTATGAACAGCTATATGGCAACTAAAATGCACAAAGAACATTGTCTGCGTTGTCTAAAAGAACATTTTGCTACTTACCCAATTACAGGTATGGGACCTGTTATCCAGAATGGTTGAGGCCTGGTGTTTTCCAGTTAAGGGGTCATTCTGTAATTTGGATGTACATACCTTAAAGGAGAACCAAACCCTTAATTATAAAAATCCCTATCCCCCTACCCTACATAGACCCCCCTCCCTGCTCCTCCCCAACCTAGTTGTTACCCCCCAGCCTAGGTGTTACCTCCAGTAAATGCACCTACCTCTTTACTTATCCCTCGGTGCAGATTCTGTGCAGTGGAGTTCACCGGCGCCATCTTCTTCTCTTCGGTAATCCTCGGGTCTTCTTCCGGCGCTTCGGCAATTTCCGGCACTTTCGACGCATGCGCAGTTGTCATGAACCGGAAGATTGCTCCAACTGTACATGCGCCGTTACGCCGTTCTCTTCCCAAAGATTACCGAAGAAAAAGATGTCGCCCGTGAACTCCACTGCTCAGAATCTGCTCCGAGGGATAAGTAAAGAGGTAGGGGCATTTACCGGGGGAAACACCTAGGCTGTGGGGGAGCAGGGAGAGGGGTCTATGTAGGGTAGCGGGGTAGAGGTTTTTACGATTAAAGGTGGCCATACACGGAGAGATCCGCTTGTTTGGCGATTTTGCCAAATGAGTGGATCTCTCTCCGATATGCTCTCTCCGATATGGTGGGCACAACGATCGGATCCTAAAGAATGGGAACGGGCGGTCGGATCGCGGGACCGTATCAACGAACAGATGCAGCCGCGATCCAACGGGATTTTTAGTCCCATCCGATCGGGATCTGGCAGACTTTCGGCAAGATCTCAATCGGTGAGGCCCGTCGGGGGCCCCATACACGGGCCAATAAGCTGCCGACTCGGTCTGTCACCAGCTTTTATCGGCCTGTGTATGGCCACCTTTAGAGTTTGATTCTCCTTTAAGTCTGCTAAAACATATTTGAAGGTTAAATTAGCCCAATAGAATTGTTTTTCCACCAAGGATTAATTACAGTATATCTTAGTTGGGATGATGTACAAGGTACAGTTTTGTTACTACAAAGAAAAAGGAATAAGAGAAATGTTTTTCAAATCTTTGAATTATTTAAATAAGATGCATTCTATAGAAGGTGAACTTCCCGTAATTTGGAGCTTTCTGGACAACAGGTTTCTGGATAACAGATCCAATACCTGTACATATGCAGACATTTCTACTCCTTAAAACACTAAGGGGCAGATTTATCAAGGGTCGAAGTGAATTCGAGGAAATTTTCGAAGTAAAAAAAATTAATTTTTTGGATACTTCAACCATCGAATAGGATACTACGACTTCGAATTTACTTAGAATTTGATTCGAAGTAAAATTGTTTGAACATTCGAATATTCAATAATTGAAGTACTGTCTCTTTAAAAAAACTTCGAAGTGCTATGTTAGCCTATGGGGACCTTTTAATGCATTTTTCGAAGTCTTTACACATCAAAATAAAATTGTTTGATCGTGCGCTAAAATCGTTCGAATCGTACGATTTTACTTCGATCGTTCGATGGCCAAATTCGGTGAAAAATCCTTCGACTTCGATATTCGAAGTATTTTAATTCGACGGTCGATTTTCAAAGTATTTTTTACCTCGAAATTCGACCCTTGATAAATCTGTCCCTTAAAATATATAACACTTGCGCTTTCTTTTATGCGGAGAGGAATTTAAGTTAGCAGTAAAGAGAAGAAAATTCCTCCCAATTAACAATGTAAATGGTAAATATACAAACGTGATTGCAACAGCTTTCTAACGATTATATTTAGTAAAAGAAATCTCTGGCAGGTCACATGGAATATGATGTTTGTTTATCCTACTTCTCTTCACTGGACTCTGCAGAGAAAATGTAGAGAGAAAGGCGACACTTTATCCCACTTTCTCCACTGTATTTCCAAAACACAAGTTACTCTTCTTTAATAATACCTGATAGAGCAAGAACTTGACGGAAGAACTAACACCTCCTTTTATTGAGAGAAAGTGGTGTGAGTCAAGGAAGATGGAGATACAGGTATGGGACCCGTTATCCAGAATGCTCGGGACCTGGGGTTTTCCGGATAACGGATCTTTCCGTAATTTGGGTCTTCATGCCTTAAGTCTACTAGAAATTAATTTAAACATTAGATAAACCCAATAGGCTGGTTTTGCTTCCAATAAGGATTAATTATATCTTAGTTGGGATCAAGTACAAGGTACTGTTTTATTATTACAGAGAAAAAGGAAATCTTTTTTAAAAAATTTGGAATTTTCGGATAAAATGGAGTCTATGGGAAACAGCCATTCCGTAATTCGGAGTTTTCTGGATATCGGGTTTCCGGATAAGGGATCCTATACCTGTACTCTAAAAGGATATCATCATCATCATCATTTATTTACAGTATAACACCAGCAAGTTACCCAGCACATTATAGTAATTTATAATAAACAGGGAACTAGAATAATTTAACAAACAAGAGTTACACAATAAAAAAAGGGCTGGTGTGAGGTCCCTACTAGTCATGTCCCAAGTGTATTTTAAAGAAAAAATTATTAAAAACATTCTTTAATAAGAACAGTAGTCAATAATACCCAGTCAAAAATATAACTAGAAATACTGTATTTTATATTCTGAATTTACTGTGCCAGCCCAGAGATTCAAAAGATCCATTATTTTCAAAACTGAGACAGAGGTTCCCCTTCCAGGATCTTGGTCTGCCATCTTTTAGTCCCAGTTGCATTGCACATGCTCAGTGCGCTCTGGGCTGCTGTTGTGAACTAAGTTTAGGAGTTTGACAATTGATGATCAATAGTAAACCTGCCCCTTAAAGGAGAACTAAAACTTAAAAATGTATTTGCCTAAAAATGCCATATTTTACATACTAAACGTATTGCATGAGGCTAAAGTTTCAGCTTGTCAATAGCAGCAATGATCCAGGACTTCAAACTTGTCACAGGGGGTCACCATCTTGGAAAGTGTCTGTGACACTCACATGCTCAGTGGGCTCTGATTGGCTGTTGAGAAGCTAAGCTTAGGGCTCGTCACTAATTATCCAGCAGAAAATGAGCTTCCCCTGTAATATAAGCTGATGCTACAGGTTTGCTGATTATTCAATTCTGATGCTAATTGCACTGGTTTCTGTGCTGCCATGTAGTAATTATCTGTATTACTTACTAATCAGCCTTATATTGTGACATTTCTATTCTATGTGTACTGTATATTGTGAGTGGCTCCCTAAGCTCAGTAAGTGACAGCAGCACAGAGCATGTGCAGTGAATCAGCAGAAAAGAAGATGGGGAGCTACTGGGGCATCTTTGGAGACACAGATCTTTACTGCTAAAGGACTGTGGTTGCCTTGGGCTGGTACAGAAACCTAAAACATAATGTACAACATTTCTAGATACTTCTTTAGTTAGGCTTTAGTTCTCCTTTAATTCTGACTTTTTCTCAGAAAAGAGGTATCTTAATTTGTTCTAAATATTGTTCTCTTTCATATGAGCTGAATGTTTTCACTTTTTGTATCACGAGCCAAATTAGCATCTTTGACATGCACAAGCCGAGCACTGGATTTATTCCCTCGTGATCCTCTTGCTAAACCTGTTTTCTCGTTGTTTACACGTTTAATGGATCACAAATAATGAGTGAGTGGTTTGTTTTACTAAACAGACTTTGCTGGACGGCTGACCAGGCACCTGATTGTATGTGAAAAAAAAAAGCTGATGTGTCATTTTAAATGAATTAGTTTAAGGGAACTCTCAGCATGTTTCCAGGTAGCTGGGCTCTGTGTGATTGTTCTATTGATAAAGTCTCCACTCCTCCTTAAATAAACATTTTTATTATTGCACATGCCAACACGTTTCACATAGGTTGAGCTACCAGTGAACCATGGTAAAGCAATATTAACATCTATGAGTTTTGTATCTTCCTAACACTTAATTGTGTCCTTATATTCCTTGCACCTTGTCTATCAAGAAAAGCCAAAGGAAAGGTTGCAATGAGGTCACTCCAATGACAGACAATGAACCGACCTAAATCTTCCATCGAATAGAGATTAACTATGAATCAGTATCACCTACAACGACCCTTGGCCATAAATAAGCTGCAGGCAAATGTCTTTGTTTCAAAAGGTTTCATGACAGCTAAGTGAAATATATTGTAAAGAAAGTGTAAGCCTACCAACCTTCCTACTAGGCTCAAATTCTATGAAAAGATTAATATGTTTTCCTTGATTAAGTATGTCCCTAAATGACTTTTTCTAATATATTTGTCACGGCCGGCACCCAATCCCAGAACAAGTGACAAGTACCCTGGTCTCCGCTCTGCTTCACCAGTAGTGTGACCACCGTTGGGCTTCGGGAGGAGCCCTCAGCTTACTTGGGTGCCATCTGGACTTAACGAGGGGTACAAGGCGAGATGTTCTGGCTAGCAAAGGGGCACGGCTGTTAGCAGAGTCTTTTTGGGTCGAAGCGTTGTTGAAAGCAGGCAAAGGTCAGGATCCAGAAGTAAGAATAGTCAAAATAGCCAGGCAGGGGTCAAAACAGGTTCAGAAGATAACAGACAGATTAGCACATGGCTCAGGAGCACCAGGAATTCAATTCACGGGCAATGACAAACAGTGGGAATGCCCCTTTAATACTTTTAAATTTGGCGCCATTGTGCGCTGACGTCATTACGCCAGCGCGCATGCGCCATTAAATCCGGAAGTGCGCATGCGCGCACACTAAGGAAGAGCCAGAAGAGGAGCGGCGCGGCGGGCGTCCCTGCCGTCCCCCCACTGGACCACCAGGGTGAGACTTTGTTACAATATTAAACATGAGAGTTCAGTCATCAGCAATAAATGGTAAGGATATCACTCAATCCCATCCGTTGCATTTTTGGGAATGAGGGATACTAACCATTTGTACGAACCTTGCCTGATTCTTTCTAAAATAAACTTCATACTATTACTGTGGTGTAATTGTAAATCATTCTCAGCATTTACAGAGATGACTTTTCCATACTGTACGAACATTCTCATTTTAGTGGTCTAGAGGTTTTAGAAATCACAAATAAATTAATTTTCTCTAAAAAAAAAATGTATTAAAAGATCCAATTATAAAAAGCACGAACAAAAAAAAAACTGAACAATGAATAAAAAAATCAAGTTTTTCTGACAATTACTAATAAAAAATAATCAAAAAACTCTTAGGGGCCGATTCACTAAAGGACA
Source organism: Xenopus laevis (assembly GCF_017654675.1). NCBI lineage: Eukaryota > Metazoa > Chordata > Amphibia > Anura > Pipidae > Xenopus > Xenopus laevis. The sequence goes on along the minus strand of NC_054386.1, from coordinate 9,170,749 downwards.
AAATAACATTAGCGGCCACCCGCAGGGAAATCGCCAGTTCATTAACAGATGCAGGCGCCAATTCGCTAGTGAAAGAGACCGTAGTTAGCATTCGTTCAGACTCTATCGCCAGGCGACTTTTCACTCTGCTGAAAGCTTGTTACTCCCCAAATTCAGTTTAGTACGGATTTTACTGAACGTTACCCCTTTCACCAGAGTTGACCAGGCAAACAAACTTTTTTTGGGTAAGCGGTTTTCTCCAGACATTTCATAACATATGGAACATTAATTTTACAGTGGGCTGATGTGTAGGGCATTATATTAACTCTCTTGTCTTTATTAAAGTTCCCTGGAGATTTGTAAGAAAAAGTGGTAACTTCAAGCATTTGCACCAACATTTATAATAAAGACGTCCATACAACTTTAAATTACCCGGCGTATCCAAATTGACCTAAGCGCAAGGTCACTAGCGAATTTTCGTTAGGCACAAACGAACGCTAGCGTATCTTCACTATGGAATGCTCACACTGCCAAAGTAACGCTAGCGAAAAGTCACCAGTGTTCGACACCCAGGGCGCAACTTCATATATTAGTGATTTAATGTAGTAGTAGCGAATTTGTGCCTGGCGAAGTGGTGTGATGTGTACGAAGCATTTGCTGGCGACATTTCAACCTTCAGTGAATCTGCCCCTCAATGGCTAAAGATAGGGATCATAGAATTAGCCCAGCTCCCACTGACTTCTATAGGACCTTGGCTGCTTTTACTTAGTGAATTTTTGTATTAGAGTTTTTTGTGAGTTTTACACTTACCGTATATACTCGAGTATAAGCCGAGTTTTTCAGCCCCCAAAATATGCTGAAAAACTCTACCTCGGCTTATACTCGGGTCAAGCGCAAAAACAGTCACCGGCGCCTAAGAATAGTCGCCGGCGTCCAAGAATAGTTGCTGGCGCCTAACAATAGTCGCTGGTGTCCAAGAATAGTCGCCGGCGCCTAAGAATAGTCGCCGGTGTCCAAGAATAGTCGCCGGTGTCCAAGAATAGTCTCCAAGAATATTCGCCGGCGTCCAAGAATGGTCGCGGCATCCAAAAACGAGACGCCGGCACCTCCAATGGGAGCAGAAACCCTCAATTTTTATTTACCAGAAGCTGCTGCATTTCTCACCTTAGCCATATACTCGAGTCAATGAGCTTTCCCAGTTTTTGGAGGTACCTCGGCTTATACTCGGGACGGCTTATACTCGAGTATATACGGTACTAAATCTCGATTTTTTTTGTCATACAGAAAAAACCCACAAAGTTTTAGAGAAAAATATCAATTTGTGAAAAAAAACCCCAGAAATACGAATTTTGTAAATAGGCCCATTTGAGGATGACTTATTAATATTAAAAAAAAAATTTCCCCTAGAATCAAGAAAAACGAAGCAAAAGAAAAACAGAATCTCTATTATTTTCATAGTTGCATTTTTGAGATTCACCAGTTAAAAGAATTTCAAAAATTCAAATGAAATTTGGCAGCTATAACCTGGTAAGCTACTATTCTATTCAGCGGAAGGTGTATTTTCAGCAGTCAAGCTATTTCATTTTTTGACTTGTGTAAACAGTTGAATTTATAAAAATTGAATGGAACATTATTGGTGGAACATTTTGAGGTTCATTCATTTCCTGTACAATTGGTGGATTCTGCAAATACTAAAAAATAGGAACAATTAAACAAAATATACCAATAAGCTGTGTTTAAAGACTTGTATTAAGGTCAGACAGTTTCTGAACATTCCCAGCTTTTGGCTTTGATGCTTTTATTTACTACTGAAGTCCCATAATTCTATGATGTTCTGTTCAATTCAACTCAAAAAGACTTGAAAAATATTTTGAACTTGTCCCATGCTGGAAAAGCCAAAAAGTGAGTTCCATTTCAGTTACCCACAATAAGTATGGTTTTGTGTGAGGAAAAACCCTTTTAACTTTTCACTTACAGGTATGAAAAGTCATTTTCAAATATGAAAACAAATGCTCAGTTTAAAGAAAATACCGTCAAATGGCTTTACATGTAAAGTCAAAAAGTGATGTCAAAAAAGTGGCAAATGCAAATTTAAAAACAAACAAAATAAATCACATCACTGGCTCCCAGAGTTATAAATAGTAGACACAGCACTTTATGCACAAAATAGTCCAATTTAAACCCCATCGTGCCTACTTGTGCCCCAAGAGGAGTGTCCTGTGCCGATTCACTGTTTGTTTCTACCTTAACACGAGGCTCAACTACAAGTATGGGATCCATTATCTGGAAACCCGTTATCCAGAACACTCCAAATTACGAAAAGGCTGTCTCCCATAGACTCAATTATAATCAAATGATTCAAATTTCTAAAAAATGATTTCCTTTTTCTCTGTAATAATAAAACAGTGCCTTGTACTTGATCCAAACCATAATTAATTAATCCTTATTGAAAGCAATACCAGCTTATTTGGTTTATTTAATGTTTACATGCTTTTCTAGTTGGCTTAAGGTATGCAGATCCAAATTACAGAAAGATCCATTATCCAGAAAACCCCAGGTCCTAAGCATTCTGGATAACATGTCCCATACCTGTATTCCCTTAATTTAAAGGGATTCTGGCATGATTTTTATGATGTCGTTTTTATTTCTAAATTACATTGTTTACACTGCAAATAATTCACTCTACAATATAAAATTTCATTCCTGAACCAGCAAGTGTATTTTAGTTGTAATATTGGTGTGTAGTTGCATCTCAGGTCATTTTGCCTGGTCATGTGCTTTCAGAAAGAGCCAGCACTTTAGGATGGAACTGCTTTCTGGCAGGCTGTTGTTTCTCCTACTCAATGTAACTGAATGTGTTGCAGTGGGACCTGGATTTTACTATTGAGAAGCTATAAAGTATTATTTGTTTGCTTATTGTATTGATATCAAGAACACAATTACCGGCATGTTCACCACCCAAGCATATTATTAAATAACTACTCCTGGGCAAGGTATTTCTGCTTGTTTGCTTTGTTAATTAAATAAAATACATATTGGTGTACATATACACACACACCCAAGGCATGCTACTACAGTATGTGACTACAGCAATGTGAATGAGATATGTGGCAATATTAAGGGGCACATTATATATAAACACTTTTAAGCAATCTCTTATCCAGACCAGTTCATTTTAATCAAATACTTCAATGCTTCCCATCTCTATAATAATAAAGTGGTACTTTGACTTGATCCTGAGCTGTCAAAAGCAATTCAACTGGGTTTAGTTAATGCCATTTAATAAATCAAGATCTGCTCTCTCGATAGTTATGTCACTGCCTACAAGGGCCCAGCTCGGAGATGGCAAGAAGTGCCCTAAAGGGGAAATGTAATTAAAATTGCAATTGTTGTTAGAAATTGTTCTGATTTTTGCGAATGTTTAGCGATGCTCGCAATTTAAAATCATTTTGGGTTGTTTTGCTTCGCCGAAAAATTCGCAAATTTCCAGTGAAATTCGCGAAACGGTGAGAAATTTATGAAACGGCGCCAGCGTAGTTTTTGACGCCGGCGTCCGTTTTTTTACGCGGGAACAAATTCACTGGCGAAAATGCGGCATTTTTTTTTGACGCTGGTGAATTTTACTGAATAAATTCACCCATCACTACTAACATTCGCAAATGTGTTTGCAAATCCTTTTTTTGCGCTTGAGTTCCCTCCCGGTTATCGCTACTCGATCATTCTGTTCTGACGTCATAACACCTCTGTCTTAGGAAGATATTTAAAGGCCTAATCGTTAAAGGTCGATATAAATGAGTCAATGCTTGAGATAAATTATATCTCTCAATTCATCTGAGCAATTCTATAGATCAGTTAGCACCTTGAAACAGTGAGCATATACCATCAAAGTAATGGGAGAAATAAAGGCAGGAATAACTGACATTGCTATTTTGGAGATACCACTTCACTTGTACAGTAATTGGATATGTGATATATCTTCAAGTTGCACTAAAATTTGCCATAATAGGCTGTGCTTTATAACTTTTTATCCTTGTTGAGAGACACAAGAGCACAGAGAATCATGCCGTAACCTTATAAAAATGAGAAGTAAAGTGTTTTGGTGATTGATGTTCAGATCTGTAGCAAATAGGGCCCTTTATAAATAGAACTTACTTATACTTGTCCTATTGCAAAGTAAAGGGGCCACATTATCATGGTAAAAAGCTTACTCTTTTTAACCAGATGGTTTTTTTTTAACTCTTGATATCGTTGGTTTTGTCACAAATAATAATCAGAACAAAAGGGAAAACAAAGGAAAATAAAAGGTAAAACAAATACAAAGAAAAAGTGCAAATGGTTATCCAAGTGCAATGAAATATCGCAAAATGACACAAGGCGCAGTGGTACAAAACTTTGTGTCGTGGAATGAGGGTACAAGGCGGCATTACCAATTCTATTTTGTCAGTTTAACGTATTTGGGGCCTGTGTAAAATGGGGTCTTAATCAGATAACATGGTGTCCAGCCTTCTGTTCTCTTTCTCCCTAGAGCTACATATTGAGGATAGGGTTCAGGTTGTTGAGTCTTTGTATCATTCAACCGCTGTGGGGATGTTGGGGAAACAATATACCCAATTCGCCCATATTTTGTCGTATGTGGACATTTTATTTTTGTTTACTTTGTCTTGGACTTCATTCATCGTAGGGATCCCTTTACCAGACATTTTAATAATTTTTAATCATTGCTCTCTTAGACACAGATGTTTCCTTGCCTTATATACGTTTTTGTAACTGGTCCATCTATATAAACCTGTATCCTGTACTGATTTAAGCACTTATCCTGCAATATCTTTTTCAGCCAGCAGGTGGTGGCATTTTAATATTTCTTTTCTATTCTATTTCTCTTTATTGAATTTTAAATAATCCAGCATCAAAGTTTAAAACAAAAATATCTGTCAAGATTTCATGTGAATCATACAAAGAAATTAATTTAACATTAAATAGTATTAACTACCAAGTGACCTGAGTTCTACTTCATCTTTTTGCTCAACACATTTAAAGACATTTAGGGGGTTATTTACTAAGCTCCGAATACCCAAAATTTTATAAAATCTGACTTTTAAAAAAATCACTAATTTTTCGGAATTTATTAAACCCCGAGGGCTAAAAAGCCCAAATATAAAAACACGGCATCTCAAACCTGTCGAGGTTGCATAAAAGTCTGAAAAATTTGGAGTTTTTGGGGAAAATTCACAAAAAAACATGAAAATCTGAGCTTTTCCAGCAAAGCAAATTTTTGGAATGTATTAAACCCCGAGGGCTAAAAAGCCCAAATATAAAAACACGGCATCTCAAACCTGTCGAGGTTGCATAAAAGTCCGAAAAATTTGGCATTTTAATATTTCTATTTTGCATTTATGACACCCTCAACGGTTGGTTTATCACAATATTATGCAAAATGTTGAATAGAATTTCCGTGTGGTTGCATTTCTGCATGTTATCGTGTTTTTTATGCTCAGTGGCTGTTGCAATGCATTTGTATGCTCAAATTAGCGATGATGAATCAGTGTCAATCATACCACATAGCAGACAACTGAACAACATGGTCTGATTTACTAATAGACAAAGTGTTAAGTGCAAAATAAAGTGGCACATCTTACCATGTTTAATAATGAAGCGCTGCCCCCCAATAGTTCCAATATAACTGCACCTGCAGCAAGTTGCCACAGAATATTGCATTCTCATATAGACAAAAGCTATACAGAAGCAGAAATTAAATCGTAGGCATTCAAGTTCCACTTGAGGCACCTCCAGTTCCTCAAAGGACCCAAACTGCTTGGTGAATTGAATATCCCAAGGGGTTATTTATTAAGATACACATTTTTCCGATTGGGTGATTTTTTGAGAAAAAAATTATATTTTTTCAAGATTTATTGCAAAGTGATGCCTTCTGAAATAAGGTATTTACTTGTCTCATGCCATACACACAGCACTGCCTAGATACCAAAAATGAGAGTTTTGATTCTCCCATAAGGCATCATGGGCGGAGAAATTCAAATCACTCCTTTGTGTCCCTTTGGCCAACTATTCAGCCAGAACCGCTGGTTTATAGCACAGATACAGCCTAATGGTTCAGAGCCATATATCCAAACTTGCAGACAGCCTGTTTCTATCTTGTTAGATCTCATCAGTGCAACATATTGGAACATGGCTTCTGAGGGGTAGGACTTGGAGAGTAGCAAAAAAAAGGAACCAATTCTGGTTATGGCTCTGAACCATTAGGCTGTATCTGTGCTATAAACCAGCGGTTCTGGATGAATAGTTAGCCAAAGGGACACAAAGGAGTGATTTGCATGTCTCCGCCCATGGTGCCTTATGGGAGAATCAAAACTCTCATTTTTGGTATCTAGGCAGTGCTGTGAGTATGGCATGAGACAAGGAAAAAGCTTCTGATTTCAGAAGGCATCACTTTGCATACAATTGTTAGCTAAAGGCTTTTTGGCTCCTTTCAGCCCTACTCACCATAACCAGAATTGGTTCCTTTTTTTTTTCAAGATTTATTAAAATCCTATAGTGTTAAAAGTCCAATGAAAAAAGTACTCCAATTCAGACCTGCCGAGAACATGTAAAAGTCAATGGCAGATGTCCCATTAATAATCCTAATCATAGCTTTTGGGCGATTTTACAAAAAAATTATAAGTTTTGAATGCAAAATCCAAAAAAAATTTAGGATTTGGATTTTTTTTACGATTTTATCATGACTTTTTCAGCACAAGAAAAATTCATGAAAATGTATTAATAAATAGGGGGGGAAAGTCAGTGAGGATTTGGTCGAAATAGCATTCAGAAAATAGTGAGAATTTTTTGGATTTTGATAAATAACCCCCTTAAGAAACAATTGGTATTAACATGATTTTTTGCTTCAAGTTGTGGGGACCCTAACCCAAGTGCTCAATTTGCTCCTCAGTCACAGTAGATGTAATGTTAAGCAATTTGCTTTATTTTAAAATATTGCATTTTGGCCCATGAAAACTTACTAATAGTGAAGGTACCAGTGCCATTTTTCTGTACAATATGGAAAGTGCAGCTCATCCCACCACACAAAGGAATTTCATGTGGTCAGTTTTTAGAATTCTAGTACCATGGTATTCCATAAGAAAGTTATATATTAGTGAAAAATACATTTTCTGCTCAAAGTTGGAGAGAGAAACAAAAAAAAACCTATGGCAAAAGAGGGAAATATCATTAAAATATTTTCTGTTTTGGGGAACCCGTGAAAAGTTTCGCAATGTTGGAAAAAAATGTTTACCAGTTCAGATAATCAAGCTTTAAAGTCTAAAATAGAATAAGGCTAGAAATGCTGTATTTTGTATACTAAATATAAACATGAACTTACTGCACCACAAGCCTAATCAAACAAATAATTTATGCTTTCAAAGTTGGCCACAGGGGGTCACCATCTTGTAACTTTGTTAAACATCTTTGCAAGACCAAGACTGTGCACATGCTCAGTGTGGCCTGGGCTGGTTAGGGATCATCATAAATTATCAAAACTGCACAAGTCAAATAATATCTGCCAGAAGCTGATACACAAGACTGATTAATAATCAGAATATGCAGACTGCACTGGGTCCTGTGTTGTCATGTAATCTAATGTGGATTTTATAGTTTTTGTGTTGTTTAATACAAACTTTCTCCAACTCTGCAGAACCAGTGGCTGCAGCAAAATAATCCTCCGAATAGAATCCCAGTTTATCTGTTTAAATCTGGCTCCATGATCTTTGTCCCTGCAGCTGGAGTTGGAAACAGTAAAGGGGATGTAAAGGCAAAAATAAAATCCAATACAAATCTCTACACAGTCGACGACTGCTCTACAGGGAAACAAACAAAGCTGCTTGAGTTCTGCATGGCTGGGAAGTAAGGCGGGGGCTCCCCCTGCTGTTCATAAGTATAATTGTTTTCCTGCAGAGCAGTTAGGGACTGTCTGACAATTCCTATCCACAGCAGTAAATGTAGGGAGAATTTCACTGCATACAGTCAGGTTTCTTATAAAAACAGTACACATTTTTTAATTAAAGTAGATATGTTTCTTTTTTATTAAAGAAAGTAAATATGGGATTTTATTTTTTTGCCTTTACATGCCCTTTAATATATTATTTTTCTATAATGTTTCTTTTTTGTTTCTATTTTATTTGTAAGAATTAACTATGCTAGGTATCATTTATGAAAGCCACAGATGCAGTGGCCCAAAATCACCCCTCGCAGGACCTATAAATATAGTTATGATGCTCTGAATGTGATACAGGGTGCAAGGGTACAAAGTCAATGGTGTATTAGTAGGCCCAGAGCTCAAACACTTTATCCTATCCCAAAATTGTCACCAGTGGCGTAACTAGTTGTTACTGGGCCCCATAGCAAATTCAATTTAGGGCCCCAAAATATTTATAAGTTGGCCTATTTTACCAAGATATATTAAAATTGCTAATTAATTAGGGTCTCACTGGGCCCCCTACACTCCTGGGCCCCCCTGCAACCGCAGGGTCTGCTTCCACTATAGTTACGCCCCTGATTGTCACTGTCCCTCTCTGCCTCTGTAGCTTTCAGAAATCAGGCAGCTCTCCACTGGGAACTAACCAGTTAATTCTATTTTGGGTTAGGAAAAATGAGAATTAACTATCGACGCTGCTCTGCATCAGCATAAAGAAGTAGAGCCTGGGTGAAATGTACATTCCTTCAAACAATATCCCAGCTACCAATATATATTTCTATTTTAGCCTCCTAGAGAAACAGTCATTTAGGTTGGTGTTCATGCTGTTATTCTATTTCATTAATTTCAGAGGTAAAAATATCATAAATATCAGCTTTCTCAGCCCCACCCTGAGCAGGAAAGTTCCACGTCAATTCTGCACTCACAATATAAGTGCAATTTCCTTGGTTTGCATTGACTCAGGGTAAATATTGCACCCATTGCTGTGAGTAGTCGTTTTATATGTTTATGCAGTGCTCCTAATGTATCAAGGAGCAAATAAACCACACTCATTCACAGAAAGTTCTCAGGTCAAAGCGTGTTGGAACAAGAAGCCAAAGCAGTAGAAACGATTAAATGACCATAAAATATTTATTCTCTTTGTTCGTGTTCTTTAACAATGCTGAGGACACTTGTCACCTGTGCTGGCGCTCACTTCCCATATGGCAAAATGCTTAAACTGCTGTATTTGATCTGTCGTAACCTTAACCACAAAAAGGGATTCCTTTTGACTAACTTATACAAGTTTCTGTTTGCACAACAGTTGTCATTGTGCGTGGCATGAAAAGAATTGCTGAGTACGCAATACACAAGCACTGGATTTAAATTTGCGACGATACTACATTTACATTTACTCACTCTCAGGCAGCTGTCAGTGGTGATATTCTGGGTAGCCTTAAACTGATTGGATGGAAGGATGAGAATCATCACTAGGCAATAGACTCATGTGCATCACTGGTGGGGTTTTGGGAAAGTTACAGCCAACTAGACTGTCAAGTGTGTATCTCAGATTAGGCTTTTCATGGCACGTGGCCACATAATGTAAACCCTCAAAACAAACTCATGTAAAATTGTTCAGAGGGTTCTCCTAAGCGATTTAGCAAATTCCATGAATTATTTTTCTAGTTTACAAGATAGAAGATTTTAAAATGCTAATTGAATGGGTTTGAACCTGCTGTTCATTTCAGCCGACTGGCTACATTATACATTGTTAATGGAAAAAAGAAGCCCTTTTAATAAATTAAGTTACTGAGCAGAGAAGAGTCAGTGCGGTCTTAAGTATTACTGCGTATACCCGATCCATCCCTCACTAGTTTCCAAATTGTCAGCCAATAGGATTAATGTTGTGCAAGTGAGTAAGTGTTCTGACTCCTTCTGTCATTATGTGGCCTCCACATTGAGCTCAATGACTAGGTAAATTCTTAATCTTATTGCAAATATAATTTGACTAATCTCCCTGAAAAGCCTTCCCGCCGGCTAGAATCTAAATTGCCGGCGGGATGGTACTCGGAGCACTTTATTTTCCGAAGTTGCCAATTTGGGACGAGAGGTGGCAGTGGATGTGTATGGTGTATAGAGAAAGTGGCTCTGAGAGGAGCAGAGAAGACGAGCAGGAACATATAGTGAGACAAGAGAAGAAATGTAGAAAGGAGTAAAGGGCTTTGAATGTTAGTAGAAGGCGTTTATATGTTATCCTTTGCTTAACAGGCAGCCACGCTAAGGTAGTCTCAGTGCAGTGTGCAGGTGGAAAGCAAGACTGGATAGGGTCAAGCAGATTATTGGTGCAGAGAAAATTAGTAATACGGGAGACATTCCAGAAGTTTAGAGGCTAGCAGTAAGAGAGAGACAGGACGGTGGTTAGACAAACAGGATGGGTCCAGTGTAGCCGTTTTCAGGATGGGCTTGACACAGGCCTGTTTGAATAACGAGGGGAAAGTAGCAGAAGTTAGTGTGGAATTGAATATATCAGTAAGTACTGGAGTAAGGACAGGAGAACACTGTTTTAGAAGAGGTGATGGGATAGGATCAAGTGAGCAAGTTGTTGATGGAGAGGATAGGAGAAGTTTAGAGACTTCAGGCTCAGAAATATGATCAAAAGAGTTGAAAATGGAAAAAGAAGCATTAGGTGGAATGAGAGTATTGGTATCTGAGGGGTGGGAACATTTTTGTAGGTCAACTTTGCTTTCAAAGAAGTCAGCAAAGTCCTGGGGGTATGTTCAGATGTTAGTGTATCATTTGTAGAGGGATGAAGTAGTGAGTTAAATATTGAAAACAACCGTCGTGGGTTGGATTTATTGTTATTTATGAGTGTATTGTAGTCCTGTTGTTTAGCCTTGGATAGGGCAGTACCAAGGCAGTCCATGAGAAATTTATAGTGGAGGAAGTCAACTTTTGTATGGGATTTCCTCCACATGCACTCTGCCACTCGTGGACAGGAACGCAGAAATCACGTCTGTCCGTTCATCCAGGGACAGGGATTGTGGGGTCGGCTGCATTGTGGCTGCAGAGATGAATGGGTATTGATAGCAGCAAACAGAACCGAGTTGTAGGTACTTACCAGTGAATCAGTATTAGAGGAAGTAGTGATGGAGGAGAAGCTAGACAGTGGCATAACTACCGGGGGAGCAGTGGTTGCGATTGGGCCAGGGCCCGCTCCCCCTCAGGCCCCCCGGCAGCCTGCGCGCCACTGACTTCATTGGGCCGTACAGGGGGGGGCCCGGCTGCACGTTCTGCGACAGGGCCCGTCCCCCTCTAGTTACATTGCTGAAGCTAGAACTGAGATAGTCAGATAGAGCAGTTATATCAACAGCGCAGGTGTTATGAACCAGAATTTTTGGTTGACGGTTAGTAGAGAGGGAGTGTGTGCAAGATAGAAAAAGTGATAAGATGATGAACAGAGAGAGGAAAAGGATTAATGTTAAATGCAGAAAGGTTTCATTTTTTGGCAAAGACCAGATTTAGGAAGAGACCATCCTTATGGTGTAGGTGTATTTGTCCACTGCTGGAGATCAAAGGAGGTGGTTAAATGGAGAAAACGTGATGGCCAGGACTGGAAGGGGTCATCAATGTGACAGTTAAAATCACCCAGAATAACTGCCGGTCTGTCAGAGCATAGGAAAAAAGAGAGGCAAGATTCAAAGTTAGAGAGAAACGTAGCAGGAGATTTAGCAGAAGGAGGTCTGTAAACAACAGCTACCCATGCAGCGAGAGGGTAGAACAGTTGAACTGCATGCACCTCAAAAGAAGGAAACAAGGAAGAAGGTGTAGAGATTAGTTTAAAGGGCAACAAGGGGAGGGCAGAATGACTACTCCTCCTCCACATCCAGTAGAGTGGGGGGTATGAGAGAAGGAGAGACTGCCATAAGAGGAGAAACCACCATAAGAGAGAACTGCCTCAATAGCATAATCTTTAGTAAACCTTGCAAGACAATTTATGTAGCATGAATACGATAATAGCCCTTAATATATATGTTCACCAGAATATTCCCAATGACTATACATCTAAATTCATCCATTTGCAAGATATAAAGAATGCTTATATGTACTAATATACTGTAGTATATGGTGATAATAGATGAAGCTGTTGCTTTTCCAATGAAGCAGTAGCCTGTGTCTGTACTTGTGGTGGTGGCGGCGGTAGGGTTGCTGTAGGGTTTGAAGAGCAATTGTTGAATCTATGCAAGTAATACATTTCTTACAGTCATTAAGGCTAATTCCTGGTTGCTTCAGAAAAAATGACTCTAGCATCCAGATTGCAGATAACATAAAGTTAGAGTTACAGTATATGAACTTCCCCTTTAAGTGCGAACATTCCTGAGGAATAACTAGGCAAGAAGCTGTAAAATAAAGCCTTTATAGCAGCAGTGCATCATAAGAACTTCAACTGCCCTCTATCCTTGAGTCTCATAAATAAAATGTAAAATAAATTTTACCATAGATCAGACTTACAAGAGAGCTCGGTTGTAAATGATTCCATAAGTCTAACTATGTAAATGTGGTTTTCCTTTCTGTCTGTGTATATCAAGATATACCACTTTTTTGTTACATATACCACATTCTGTCAGAAAGCGCAGCGTACCTGCGGGGGCGGATCTCGTGAATTTTCTCACACCGGATTTTTTATAGGATGGTTGGAAGAAAACTATGCTCCTCTTGTTCTTTTCATTTCTTGTCTTGATCTGTCCCTGAGATGCTTTGAATATTTATACTAATAGTAATGTGCAGAAACAGGCAACACTGTGTGAAAGAAATAACATCTCTGACAAACTTTAATTCTCTTTTTTTTCTTACAGCTGTTCTCTGTTTCAGTAAAATATTATGGATAATGAAAACAAGTCGGTAGGTGTTTTTGCAGATTTTGGCAAACACGTCATTTTAGCTTGTTAGACTAATTAGCCCCCTGAAATGGTTCTCTCTTCTTCCATTTGCAGTAAATGTGTAAAGTCCTCCAAAAGAGGGGTCTGGTTCTATAGCAACCCACCTCTTCTTACTTATATAGTAAGAATAATAGAGAGCCTGGACTGGATAAACCAAGATTACTGAATAGGGCCACATGCCAATGTGTCCTCACAGTGTGTTTTTCCTTCCAAATGTACTATATAAACCAAAATATTTACCTTTAAAAGTAAAGTCTAAAAAAGAATAAGGCTAGAAATGCTGTATTTTGTATACTAAATATAAACATGAACTTACTGAACCACAAGCCTAATCAAACAAATGATTTATGCTTTCAAAGGGGGTCATCTTGTAACTTTGTTAAACATCTTTGCAAGACAAAGACTGTGCACATGCTCAGTGTGGTCTGGGCTGATTAGGGATCGTCATAAATTATCAAAACAGCCCAAGTCAAATAATATCTGCCATAGAAACCGATACAGCAAGACTGATTACTAATCAGAATATACAGACTGCACTGGGTCCTGTGTTGTCATATAATCTAATGTGGATTTTATAGTTTTTGTTTAATACAAACTTTCTCCAACTCTGCAGAACCAGTGGCTGCAACAAAATAATCCTCCAAATAGAATCCCAGTTTATCTGTTTAAATGGGGCTCCATGATCTTTGTCTCTGCAGCTGGAGTTGGAAACAGTAAAGGGGCTGTGGCTTCCCTTCTCCTTTTGCACTTGTATGAAGTAGGCATCTAGTAAAAAAGCACAATCAGATGTCAGGCAATATATACAGCAGCGATATATTCCAGAAAATAACCATTTCACAACGTGCAGTCTTTGGGGAAAATTCACTAAAGGACGAATTTTCGCTCGGAAGGCTTTGCCACACTTAATGCAACTTCGTCAGGCGCAAATTCACTGCCACTATGCTAATTCACTAAAATGTGAAGTTGCATCTCTGCAGCCGAACGCTGGCCAAGTTTCGCTAGCGTTAATTCCTCAGCGTGAGCATTTCACAGCGAACTTTATTTAGCGATGTGCTCTTTCACTAGCGTATTCTCCTCTACGTCTGTTAGTAAATTGTCGATGTCCCTGCGGATGGTATTTCTGGTGAATTTTCGCTAGCCACTTCGCCCTTTAGTGAATTTGCAACTTTGGGTTCACTGGTGATCAGAACAAATGAAACAACACCTATATTGCACATATGGTAACTGCAGTCATTAGTGATGGGCGAATTTGCTCCGTTTCGCCGAAAAATTCGCGAATTTCGCGCGAAACGGCGAAATTCTTGTTCTTGACGCCGGCGTCCATTTTTGAAAAAAAAAATTTTGACGCCGGCAAATTTTTGCTGATGGCGGCAAATCGTGCAAATTCGCGCCTGGCGAATAAATTCGCCCATCAATAGCAGTCATCTAGATATCTGTCACATGCCCAGCCTAGAATGAAACCTGCTGATATCAAGATTCTATCCTTAGTTAGGCCTAGTTAGAAATGACTGGCTCCTTTTAATGGATCCCTATCGGGGGGTGTGTGTATTAACCAGCAGCATTAACTAGAGCTTCGCTATAAGAATTGGAATGTACGAGTGGGAAGAACACACACTGCAAGGTGGCAATTATTTAGTTTACTTTTAAACGCTGCCAGGTTTAGCTATAAAATTCCGCTTAGGAACCTCGTGCCTTTCTCCTGCCATTAATCTAGTGGGTTGGCCTCTAGCTATGGATTTTACTTTGTTTGGCAGGGGAAGCGACAACTTAATCCAATTCGTCTTTTTTTTCCCTTTACGCCTACATATTACATGTTGTTTAGCCTTTCTCTGTTTGTGGATATTCTGATGTTGTTGGTAAAGCTTTTATTTATTTATTTATTTTTTTTGCGTAATTCTAAAATATCTGACTACAGCGTGTGGTGTAATGTCTGTTTATATCATTAAGACATTTAACCGGCTAAATTGTACAGTATATATTAAATGTAGAAATAAAACATGGATGAATATGCGTGTATAATGGCATCTGAATATAATGTGAGCTGCTTACATACTGTCATCCCAAATAAGTTTTTTGTTTTTTCATACCACTAAGAAATGTAAATATAATACTCTGCTGTGTGTTCTGATGAAAGACTAAAAGCTCTCAGGTTGTGCTGGAATCCAGATATGAGGAGCCATTCAGGCTGGGACGGGGGCACTGCTGCAACTTATAAAATACTTGTCAATCTGACTTTCACACACAACTTATACTTTCCTACATTCATGAAAAAATAACAATATCGTTTCAATAGAATGAAACTAGGTAATGAGGTTAGGTAAGGAAGAAACCAGTAAGGTCATTGCACCCTCTGCATTGTTACCAGCCTTTCTACTTACCTTGTACCAGCCTTTCTACTTAACTTGTACCATCCTTTCTTCTGTACCTTGTACCATCCTTTCTAGTTGCCTTTGATCAGCCTTTTTACCGTAACCTTATACCACCCTTTCTATTTACTAGTGATGGGCGAATTTATTCGGCAGGTGCAAATTCGCGGCGAATTCCCGCGATTCGCCACCAGCGAATAAATTAGCAAAACCGCAGAGAAAATTCGCCAGCGATTAAAAAAACATCAGCGTCAAGAACGTGACGCCGGCGCCTTTTCGCTGTTTTGCGAATTTTGCTAATTTCACGAAACGACCCAAATTCGCCCATCACTACTACTTACCTAATACCAGCCTTTTTACTGTACATTGTACAATCCTTTCTACTCTAACCTTGTACCACCCTTTCTAGTTGCCTTGTACCAAGGGCCGCCATCAGGGGGGACCAGCGTCCCGGGCATGAAGGGGGGATGGCAGTGCTGCACTTTGGAAAGAGCCGGACCCCCCTTGAGAGCGCCGAAGCTTTGCGGCCATTTTTTCTCAAACAGCTGAAATGCGGAAGTGCTGAAAAGCCGAACTCCCAAAGCGGTGGAAAGACCCGAAGTCACGAAAGGAGGCGAAGTCCTGAAGCCACGAGTTCAATTCAACTGAACACCAATTTGTGTGTGTGTTTTTTCTTTGTTTTTAATCCCCTGGCCACCAATGTATTATTTTAATATTCTATATGCCACCAATGTTTTTTTTAAAAAATATTTTTTGGAGCCCCAATTTATTTTTTTTACTTGTAAGGGGGGCCCTAGTACCAGTGTTTTTTTTTAAAAAAACTTTTATAGGGGGCCCTGGCACCAATGTTTTTTTTTTAACTTATTAGGGGGCCCCTGACCATCAATAGCTTTTTATAACTTGTGTGTTTGGGGGGGGGGTTACTTTTTTAGCGCTGATGTCTGTGTGGTCTTTTACCAGTGATATGGAGTAGGCGGGATCTGGGTGGGGCTTGGGCGCTAGGGTGGGCGGGGCCCAACATTTAGTTGTATGGGGCCCTGTGATTTCTAATGGTGGCCCTGCTTGTACCACCCTTTCCACTGTAACTTTGTACCAGTCTTTTTACTGTAACCTTGTTCCGTCAACACTGTAAGCTGCACAGAGACACAGCTTCTCAATTTAAAAAATCATATTTAAAGAATAACATTTTGAGAGTTGAGACTTTTCATTAATTTACCCCATTATTTGCCCAATCAATGAGCACCAGCATGTTGACTTCTGTGTAGTGATGAGCAAACCTGTACCTTGTACAACCCTTTCTACTTACCTAATACCAACCTTTCTACTTACCTAATACCAACCTTTCTACTTACCTAATACCAACCTTTCTACTTACCTAATACCAACCTTTCTACTTACCTAATACCAACCTTTCTACTTACCTAATACCAACCTTTCTACTTACCTAATACCAACCTTTCTACTTACCTAATACCAACCTTTCTACTTACCTAATACCAACCTTTCTGCTGTACCTTGTACCATCCTTTCTACTGTAACTTTGTAGCATCAAAACTGTAAGCTGTATGGAGACTATGGGGCAAATTTACTTAAGGTCGAATATCGAGAGTTAATTAACCCTCGATATTCGACTGCTGAATTGAAATCCATTGTCTTCGAATATCGAAGTCGAAGGATTTAACGCAATTTGTTCCATCAAACGAAAAATCGTTCGATTGAACGATTAAATCCTTTGAATAGTTCCATTGGAAGGATTTTAATCCATCCAAAAAATACTTAGAAAGCCTATGGGGACCTTCCCCATAGGCTAACATTGACTTCGGTAGCTTTTAGGTGGCGAACTAGGGGGTCGAAGTTTTTTTTTTAAAGAGACAGTACTTCGACTATCGAATGGTCGAATAGTCGAACGATTTTTAGTTCGAATCGTTCGATTCGAAGTCGTAGTCAAAGGTGCCAGAAAAAACATTCGAAATTCAAAGTTTTTTTTCTCTATTCCTTCACTCGAGTTAAGTAAATTGTCCCCTATGTTTGTCAATTTAAAAAATCCTATTTACAGAATAACATTTTGAGAGTTGAGACTATTTCTATGAATTGACCCCATATCATCATTATTTGCCCAATCAACGAGCACCAACATATTGACTTCTGTGTAGCGATGAGCAAAACTGTCCTGTTTGCTTCGCTGAAAAATTTGCAAAACCACGGGAAAATTAGCGAAATGCCAAAAAAATTACGGAACACATTAAAGCCTATGGGCGATTTTTATGTTGCTGTGATTTTTTTTTTGTTACAAAATAAACGAGAATCTGTGGACATTTTTTTTTGTGGCAAATTCACAAACTGGTGTCAACATTTGCTGAATTGCATTGAAGGCAATGGGACAGCAAAGTCCCATACATTGTTTGCTCACTATACTACTACACACATGCCCCACGTTGTTACAGGACCCACTATCCACTATATCCACTACGCTACCAAGTGCTTTTTCAATAGAAAAAAAGGATCCCATGTTGCCCATTCCTTAAAAACGTTTCTGTTATTTTTAATATTACCCCTGGTCAACTGGTAATAGTTTCTACTACTAAACTTAGGGGGTCATTTATTAAAGTTTCTATTTTGTTCATTTCCCAAATCGTAATTTTTAATGCTAACAACCCTGGTATTTAGCATATATTGATACATGATATTTAGCATCATTTATTTAGCAAACAAACCATGAAAACATTTTTCAGTTGTTACATCTTTCTTTGCTTTGTAGTTTTAGAGGTTATTGGGGGGAGGGGGTTGTTTGTAAGCACACAAAAATTTCTATAAAAACAGGTTTTCGGATTCGTTCTATGTATTTTTTCGTTCTCAATTTTTCTTTTTTTGCATCTTTTCATGAATAACAACATTTGTGTTTTTTTAATCTCATTGATCAGTTTGCCGACAGACATGGTTGTCACTGTCAGAACCAAAGAAATGAAAAGCAATGAGCAATAAAGCAGCACTGCACTCAGACCTCAGGGATTTTACAATCTCTGTCTCCCCCTACTGGCAATAGAGTAACATTTCAAGAAACAAATAATTTAATATAATGACAAGATTGCTCACTCTTTTTTATAAGCAAAGACCAAACAGTTATTTCCAGACAGAGAAACTAAAACAAAAGAAATAGGATAGGGTTTTATTTAAAATGAAAGCTAAGTAATTTTTTTTAAGCAGCAGCAGCAATGTATATTTCAGCAGATCAGCAATGTATACACTGGTGTGTGCAAGACCTTCTAGGGCTGCTACACCAGGGGCCCCACACGCCCTCTAGAACCCACTAGTGATGGGTGAAATTTGCGTGATTCGCTGCCAGCAAAAAAATTTGCGAAACGCCCGCGACAATTGCGCGCCAAAAATTTCGGCGTCGTCGGAAAAACCGTACGCCGGCGTCAAAAAAATGGGCCCCGGCGTCAAAAAACGGGCACTGTCATCAAAAACGAGACGCCGGCGCCGTTTCACGAATTTTTCGTCATTTTGCAAATTTTGCGTGAAATTCGCGAATTTTTCAGCGAAGCGAAACGGCACAAATTCGCCCATCACTAGGGCCAACCACCACCCCTCCCCCCGTGTAAGCATTGTCCTTATATTTACTTTTACTGCAATGGGGGAGCAACAGGGGAGGGCAGGCAGGAATCAGGTCTGGGTCGGTCAGGCCCATAAGGGTGTTTTCCTTTCTTGCTCAGTCCGACCCTGGATCTTTATTTTTAATCAAATACCTTCTGGACATTTCAATTGGCTGATTGGCTACAGATCTGAGGTGCTAAATATATTTAATTACCCTTTCAGCAAGCAGTGAATTTATTAGAAGATTAAATTTTAAAACTGTAGGATTTCATTGCTACGTGTCCTTCTCCCTGCCGACTTCTGTATTAGCATTGTGAAGCTGATACAAATATTTATGGTCCATTTGAGGATTCGGCTGAAAATAAAATCCTAATACCAAGCTAAAGCTTATGCCTTATGTGTCTGTGTGCAAAATCTGATGCCGGAAAAGCCCGCTCATATTTCCCATAAAGTCATGAGGATAAATTGAATCAATAGCACTTACACTGCCATTGGTTTCTTAATTATAGAGAACATTAGAAAAATAAATGTTCAGGGATGTGTGAGGCCTAGACTGGGGGAGCCACAATGACAAAGCAAGTTGCATTGCATTTGTTTAAAATCAGTTTGTTTAAACATCGAATGATGATTTTGTGAGCATTGAAATATAATTTATGTGGGACCAGGGCAAAGCAGGAATCAGTCTTACCTGAAAATGGGCGGCGTTTGGGATCTGAGGTGGCTGTGTGCAGTTGGAAATGGCCTGAGGGATAGAGGGGTGGTTTAAAGGAGATGTAAAGGCAAAAAAATAAAATCCCATTTTTACTTTCTTTAATGAAAAGAAACCTATCTTCAATATACTTTAATTAAAAAATGTGTACTGTTTTTATAAGAAACCTAACTGTATGCAGTGAAATTTTCCCTTCATTTACTGCTGTGGATAGGAATTGTCAGACGGTCCCTAACTGCTCTGCAGGGAAACAATCATACTTATGAACAGCAGGGGGAGCCCCCGCCTTACTTCCCAGCCATGCAGAACTCAAGCAGCTTTGTTTGTTTCCCTGTAGAGCAGTCGGCGACTGTGTAGAGATTTGTATTGGATTTTAATTTTACCTTTACATCCCCTTTACTGTTTCCAACTCCAGCTGCAGGGACAAAGATCACAGAGCCAGATTTAAACAGATAAACTGGGATTCTATTTGGAGGATTATTTTGCTGCAGCCACTGGTTCTGCAGAGTTGGAGAAAGTTTGTATTAAACAATACAAAAACTATAAAATCCACATTAGATTACATGACAACACAGGACCCAGTGCAGTCTGTATATTCTGATTATTAATCAGTCTTGCTGTATCGGCTTCTGGCAGATATTATTTGACTTTTGCAGTTTTGATAATTTATGATGATCTCTAAGCAGCCCAGACCACACTGAGCATGTGCACAGTCTTGGTCTTGCAAAGATGACCCCCTGTAGCCAACTTTGAAAGCATAAATCATTTGTTTGATTAGGCTTGTGGTGCAGTAAGGTCATGTTTATGTTTAGTATACAAACTACAGCATTTCTAGCATTATTCTATTTTAGACTTTACTTCCCCTTTAAATATCCTTTTTTAATTGGAAAATGATGGGAGCATTCATTTCAGGTCCTGTATCTTGCTCCATGCAGTCCAGCTCTGGAAACAAGAGATAACTTTATTCCAAAGAATTGGAATAAAATTTGGAAAAATCATATAATTAGTGGAAGCACTTTTTCACAAAATTCACAAACCAGTCAGCTCACCTCTAGGGCTCTACTGGGACAAGAAATGGACCTGTACTGCACATTAAATGCTAAAAGTCGCCCGAAGTTGCCTCCGATTTCCATTTTCATTATAGCCAATGGAAGGCAGTTCGGGGAGATTAGTCGCCTAGAAGAAGAGACGATTTATCGCCGGGCGACTAAATCTCCCCGAATCTGAGCATGTGTCTCTGCCCTAAGGGTCAGGGCACACAGGCAGATTTGGGGAGATTAGTCACCTGGCGACAAATCTCCTCTTCTTCTGGGCGACTGATCTCCCTGAACTGCCTTCCATTGGCTATAATGAAAATCGCAGATGGGAAGGCACTCGGAGCGATTCGTTTTAGCCGGTGGAAGGCAGTTCGGGGAGATTAGTCGCCCAGAAGAAGAGGAGATTTGTAGCCAGTCCTGGGATTCTTCCCGAATCGGCCCGTGTGCCTCGACCCTAAAAAGTAATATCTTTTGGGTGATGAGTCTTCCACAGTTTATAGATAGATCATTTTAATCTGATGGATGAGCTTGTTAATAGCAAAAAGATAACGGCTCCTTTAATTTGAGACGGAGAAGGGAACTGAAAGTCAGGGGGTTATAGAGAGGGGCTGCTGTAGGGCTTGGGGGGTTAATATTGCTACAGGGGGCTTACAACAGGCAGCTGCGCAAGTGAAAGGTTAATGGCGTCAGACAAGGATGATAGAAAGAGACAACTGAGGGATTAGGGGGTTGGGTTTTCATGGCCATGCCCTGCTTGCTTTTGCACTAGCCTTATTAATATGAGAGGAGCAGTTTCTCATTTTACAGCGGCATTGAGAACGCCCCGCTTGGCTCTGGCAGAAGGAAGATTCCACAGGCAGACTCACCCCCCGCTGTTAGGGAGATAATGATCCACTCCAGATATTTTCGGAATCTTATATTATGTTACTGTTTAGTGTGAAAAGGAATTAGAGGAATCTTACACTATCCGGGAGTGGATCATTATGTCTCTGATGACTTGGCACAGCACAGTTTCCCTTTGTAGTGCAGTTAAATGAGTAAATACTCACAGTCAGGCTGATTTGGCCTTTGCACTTGTCTATGAGTAAGAGCAGCCCAGGCCCTGTATTCTCTCAGTAAAGATATTGTCCTAATTCATTTTGCATTAGACTTGCAGTGGTATGAAAAGAGAACTCGCTTTATGTGAAACAAACTGTATAGAAGGGTGAATTCTACAGAAAAAAAAGAACATTTGGCCCATCTTGTCTGTCTATAAATACCTAAAATGTAAGTAAATCATGCTGCACTCCACTGCTAGGAATTAATCATACAAATTCATCATCAGACACTGGCTGGATGCAGATGGTGTGACTAGTGATGGGCGAATTTGCGCCGTTTCGCCGAAAAATTTGCGAATTTCGCGCGAAATTCGCGAAACGGCGAAAAATTCGCAAAACAGCGCCGGCGTCTCGTTTTTGACGCCGCGGGCGTTTTGCGAATTTATTCGCCTGCCGCGAATCGCGCAAATTCGACGCAAATTCGCGCCTGGCGAATAAATTCGCCCATCACTAGGTGTGACCTATATAAGCTATGTCTTGTGGCAAAATTAGATACAAATGATATATTCAACTGAAGCCACAATCCCTTCATGGTATACCCATAGCTTGGTGTCCATATCTATTATTGGTTGCTATGGGTTGTTATACTGGGGTAAATTTGTCCAGTGTTGTTAAATGAGCACCAAAGAAACCTAATATTTAAAGGAGAAGGAAAGCTACTGAAGCAGTTTATTTCCAATAGATTGGCCCCAATAGTGCAAGCTATAACACTATATTTATTCTGCAGAATGCTTTACTATTCCTGAGTAAACAGCTTTAGAAGCTCTCTGTTTGTTTAGGATAGCAGCTGCCATATCAGCTTCCTGCTAGTGATGGGCGAATTTGCAGCGTTTTGCTTCGCTGAAAAATTCGCAAAAATTCGCCCGTTTTTGACGCCGGCGTCCGTTTTTTCTACGCAGGTCCAGTCCACAGAGTTCACAAACGACATTTTCTTCCACGTGATCTTCTTCCTGCTTTGACCTGCATTTTGGCGCATGCGCAATAGGAGCATTTCGCCGGTACGGATCTACTGCGCATGTACCAAAAGTCACAAAGTTTTCCGATTTCCCTTCATGACTTTTGGCGCATGCGCAGTAGATCCGTACCGGCGAAATGCTCCTACTGCGCATGCGCCAAAACGCCGGTCAAAGCAGGAAGAAGATCGCGTGGGAGAAGATGGCGTCTGTGAACTCCGTGGACTGAACCTGCGCAGAGGGGTAAGTAACAAGTTAGGGGCATTTGCCCAGCGGGACAGGTAGGCCAGGGGGGAGGAGGGAGGGGGAGCAACAAACGGGGAGGGGGGAGGGTTTTTGTGCCCAGGGGGTTTCCTTCTCCTTTAAGAGTTGATCTTTGTGCCAAGCACAGTTAGGGAATATGTGAGACTGAACTTTACCCAGGATGGTTGTTTGTTCTAAGGATCAGGGCCAAAAGAGAAAGCGGCTGCTCATCCTCCATCTGTATGTCTGGTATATGGGGATTGTTTAATAATTACATTACATCTCCACTCATCCTGAATTGGGGGTTTTGAAAGGAGTTATTGCAAGGGGTAATTGGCACAAAAAATAAATACCGTCAATGGTCAATAGTAGTTCCATTGAACTATTCAGGTAGGTATTAGCTGGAACTAAAAAAAGTGTGAAGGTGTGATACAGTCGTTTTGGTACTGTTGTGACTAGTTAACACTTTCACACCTCTGTGAGTTTCAGCTAACACCTACCTGAATAGTTCACTGGAACCATTGTGATTGGATATTGGTGACTGTTTCCTTAAGGGGTTAAAGGCCTTGTATCCTTAGTTGCCTACCAAATAAATATGACATTCCTTCTTACTGGAGTTCTGCCTTCATTTGTATCAAAACCTAGACTGCAGTATACACACCTTTAATGACCTCTGGGTCAGCTAGCAGAGCAGTTGGGCTAATTTCACTTTTTTTTTTCAATCTCATCTACTATTAAATTGTATTACTTTGAAACTGCATTAAAAAAGCGATACTATTTTTTTCCAAGGGGACCAAAACATATCTGCATTATAATTTCTATATGTAAGATCTCTCATAAATGACCCATTTAGCACATTTTGGTAGCTAGAAGTAGTGATGGGCGAATTTGCGCCATTTCGCTTCGCGAAACGGCGAAAAATTTGCGAAACGGTGCCGGCATCTCCTTTTTGATGCCGGCGCACGTTTTTTTTTCAGGCGAATTTTCCGGGCGTTTCACGAATTTATTCGCTGGCGGCGAATCGCGCAAATTCGCCGCAAATTCGCGCCTGGTGAATAAATTCGCCCATCACTAGCTAGAAGAGAACAAGGTGTTCCAGAATAAAATCGGATTAATGATTTACCGAGTAGTGAATGTGGTCCGGGTTCACCAGCCCCAGACCCCCAGCTTTAGGGAGCGCTACGGCAAAGGAAAACGGATCGGATCCACAGGACCAGAGAAATTCAATTAAAAAAATATTTTTATTTATACAAAGTTAAAAATATAAATCTGCATCTCCTTCCACCCTATGCGTTTTGCACCCATTCGGGGCACTTAGTCATGGGCTCAAAATTTGTGAAAGAGTTAAGAATTTTAAGAAGACAATAGACATCAACATTTTTTTATGCACCAAACTTTTTTTTTTTATAAATGCATTAAAGTCAATGGGCATTTTTTCTTGCAGTGACTTTTTTATGGTGGCTTTTTTGTCTCGGGGATTTTTTTGTCGAAATGCATTAGAGGCAATGGGCATTTTTTTCTTGCATTGACTTCTTTGTCTTGGCAACTTTTGTGTCTCAACGACTTTTCCGTCTTGGTGACTTTTTTTGTTGCAGCAACATTGTAGCTCTGCAAATTGTTGCAGCAGTTTCACAAAACAATTTGCAGATGGCAAAATTGAAAATTCTAACTGGTGCTAGAATGCCATCGTCAAAAAAGACATGGATTCATCATTTGCTGATTCTTAGCATAATACATAAAAAGCAAATAAACAAATATTCCTCTTATGAAACTGTAAACGATACGACTGGATAATAACTTTTTTGGAATCTATCTCCAAAAGCCATGAGGTTAATGCAGTATGAATCTAATAGTAGTAGTAGTATTGTATAAACAGGTAAAAGAAAAAAAAGGTAATAAAGTGACCGGGAAAAACAATAAAAAAGATATAAATCAGATCCTAGTTAAATTCGTTTGCCGGTGTAATATTCAATTTAGATATCCAATATGTCGTTTTCATCATTGTATAATTTCACCACTAGATGGAGCATTTCTCAAAGTTTTGACAAAGAAGTTCCCTTTCCCCAGCAGCTGATTTGAAAGAATTTTTTTGTGATTTGAGGGGGAAAAAAACCTTGTCACAGAAATAAAGGAATATATTTAAACTACAGCTTTCCTGTGGATGTCAAGTTAAATATATGCGGTGTCACTACTGAAAATTAGTGATGGGCGAATTTGCGCCGTTTTGCTTCGCCGAAAAATTCGCGAAACGGCGCCGGCGTCTCGTTTTTGACGCCGGCGCCCGTTTTTTACGCCGGCGTTAAATTTTCGCGGGCGTTTCGCGAATTTATTCGCTGGACGCGAATCGCGCAAATTCGCCGCGAATTCGCGCCTGGCGAATAAATTCGCCCATCACTACTGAAAATTAAAATATCTGCACATACTTATTCCAGTTGATTCCAGATGGTCCAGGAAAGAATGAATAAACATGTTATTGAACTGAAAGGATGATCATTCCCAAAAATAAAACATTATTTTAATAAAAATTAATATGTGTATAACAGTCATATACCTCTGAGTCCGGGAATGGCTTAGATACCCCCCTTGTAGGCAAATTGATCTCCTGATATATCCACTGGCAGCATATATATCAAATATCTAGTAAACTTTAAAGGGGAAGTAAAGTCTAAAACAGAATACGGCTAGAAATGCTGTATTTTGTATACTAAACATAAACATGAACTTACTGCACCACAAGCCTAATCAAACAAATGATTTAAGCTTTCAAAGTTGGCCACAGGGGGTCACTATCTTGTAACTTTGTTAAACATCTTTGCAAAACCAAGACTGTGCACATGCTCAGTGTGGTCTGGGCTGCTTAGGGATCGTCATAAATTATCAAAACAGCCCAATTCAAATAATATCTGCCAGAAGCCAATACAGCAAGACTGATTAATAAGAATATATTAACATAATATACAGACTGCACTGGGTCCTGTGTTGTCATGTAATCTAATGTGGATTTTATAGTTTTTGTATTGTTTAATACAAACTTTCTCCAACTCTGCAGAACCAGTGGCTGCAGCAAAATAATCCTCCAAATAGAATTCCAGTTTATCTGTTTAAATCTGGCTCCATGATCTGCAGCTGTAGTTGGAAACAGTAAAGGGGATGTAAAGGCAAAA
Source organism: Xenopus laevis (assembly GCF_017654675.1). NCBI lineage: Eukaryota > Metazoa > Chordata > Amphibia > Anura > Pipidae > Xenopus > Xenopus laevis. Next base: position 9,144,728 of record NC_054386.1, on the reverse strand, counting down.
ATAAAATCCAATACATATCTCTACACAGTCGCCGACTGCTCTACAGGGAAACAAACAAAGCTGCTTGAGTCCTGCATGGCTGGGAAGTAAGACGAGGGGCTCCCCCTGCTGTTGATAAGTATGATTGTTTCCCTGTAGAGCAGTTAGGGACCGTCTGACAATTCCTATCCACAGCAGTAAATGAAGGTTTCTTATAAAAACAGTACACATTTTTTAATTAAAGTATATTGGAGATAATTTTTTTTTATAAAAGAAATTAAAATTGCATTTTATGTTTTTTGCCTTTACATGCCCTTTAAGTACATCCACTTAAGAAAATGCACTTTTTTTACCTTCATCATCTTCCTTAATCATAGAAAATAAAGTGTGTGTGTTTCTGCCACTGCTCTTAGTTTCAGATAGTGTTGGATACCCCTATGTCACTTATTTTTATTATTATACATTCCTCATGGTTGTGCTAGTTGGCAAGCTATAATACATAGTATAGAAACATGACTGGAGTGCGCACCTAGCGATTGCTCTATGGAAGGGATCAGAATCATCTGCAACAGAATTTACCCTGTCGCACATAACTTTATATCAGGAAAATGCAGCTAAAGGAAAGTGCTTTTAATCTCGGCTGCCTTGGATTGTTCTATATGACATACATAAAACTTACCAGAAAGCAATAAAATGGCGAGTAAATAAGGATGCAATAACTGTAAATCTGTCCAATTGGATTGTGTTTAAGCAGATTCGGTACTTATCATCACTATATAAATATCACCGGCAGTATCATTTTCTCTGAATTATATTAATAATGGTTCTAGCTTTCCATTATTCATCTATTCAGTCACAGGCTACCCACTTGTTAGTCTCTTGGATACAATACTCAGAGCTGCTTCCTACATTGAAGTCATTTTATCAGCCTCATAAAGCAATAGCTGATGGCTTCGATGCACGAGAAACAGACCTAGAGTGACATGGAAATGGGAATTTTTCTATTTAATTTACAATATTTCTTTAGGCTCAGCCTGGTTTCCCTCCCCCTGTGATGCACTTCTAGCTGAGCCCATGAAGCTCTGGTCTGGAGATCCTCCCTTTCAGCTCTTGACCTTGACCAGTCTCTTGACCTGTCTCCTTGTCTGGTGGCTCTCCATTTTTTCAGAGATTCTTTCTCTTCACTCCTCAATATTTGTTTGCTCTTCCTTGCATGCTTTTATCTCAGTCAATAGGAGGTGTATCTTCAACATTTAAGATATTTTATTTATTTTTTAAATGAATAAAATTTGCTTCTAAACATTCGCCCTGCAGATGCATTTTCTTTGGTGGACCTGCCTGCCCAAGTATTATGAATGGCATTTTAGCATTTTTAATTAGCTGATGGTCACTATTGTTACCATTTAAGACTACAGAGGAAAGCTGATCAGTGACCGGAGTTCTCTGCTGATTGAGATACACAGACAGAGCCGGCTCTTTGATTGCCACAAGTCTTATGCCTCCTAGACCAAGCTATGACGACTAATCATTTGAGTAATACATTGGAAAGGTTTCTTGTATGAATTTATATTATTTTGCTTAAAGGAGAATTCAACCCTTTAGCAAAAAAACCCGACCAACTTCCGGGTCTTCGGTAAGCTGAGACGGAGTCCGACAAAGAGACGCATGCACAGTTGGAGCAATTTACTGGTTTGCGACTACTGCGCATGTGCCGAAATGGACGGAAATTGCAGAAGCCCCGGAAGTAAAAAGTTAGGGGCGTTTCCCATTGGGGCAGTTAGGCTGGGGGGGAGGGAGGTCTACGTGGGATGGGAGGTAAGGTTTTTTTTTGCTAAAGGGTTGAATTCTCCTTTAAAATCTCATTTCCCAGGGGTGTGTAAACCCCCAGATCTGCAGCCAGACAGTGTTAAGGTGGCCATAGACGCTCGTTTGGCAACATCGCCAAGAGAGTGGATCTTTCCCCGATATGCCATTAACAAGCATGGCTATATCGGGGGTAATCTGATTGTTCGGCCGTATGGCCGAACGATCCGATTACGATGTGCCATGGGCTCCGGCGGGATCGGTCGGGTCAAAATCAAACCTGACCAATCGACCAAACGACCGATCTCTGCCGGACGAAAGATGTCGGCACACGCCACTCACGATCCGAAAATGGTACGAATCCTCGATTCGTACGATAGGATCTGTGTGTCTATGGCCGCCTTTAGTGAATGGAGGGCACATGCACCTTATCCTGAGTGGCTCTAACACTCTAAAACGGAAGAAAATATGAAATACATTATTATTTTTTTAAAGTATATGGGGAACACAGTCTATTCTACTTTTGGGATACAGTATATATACACAGTATTAACATCCAGTCTTCTGGAATCCTGTTGTTGCAGAGGGAGCTTTTCAATGAGTTCTAACAATGCAATGGGGTTGCGTTGGGTTGATAGGTGGTATTCTCCCTCTGCTTGCCATTGTGTTTTTGCCAATAAAAAAGGGGCAAATATAATGGTGAACCCTGAAGGATCTTTGCTACTTTTAAAGCTCAGTTAAGTAATGCCACAAATATTTTATATTTAAAATGTAAAACGTCTCCATCAAATCCAGCATTGGGCCCACTCAAGGGGGGAGGGTGTTACTAAATTTCACTCCCTGCAATACATCATGGACTGTAGCATGAAATACATCTGGACATGTTTTTATTAAATTCCTGTTGTGGTAAGAATAAAAAGAGACTTTATTTAATACTGCAATTCTTCACAAAATGTTCCATAGCCATCTGTTAAAAGAAAAAGATATGTCAGTAAAATGATATTTTTGGTGTTCTTATTCAAGCAATGCATTTGCAAGACTTACAAAACAAGCTCCCTACGCATTTTACCTATAGTTCCTTGCTCTCCATTAAAGGGAAACTATTCTTCTAAAGACACTGCAGGTCTCTAAAAAATATATAACATCCCATATGTTAAACACTAAGCTTGATTTCTTGAGAATAACCTAATAGTGATGGACAAATCTGTCCTGTTTTGCTTTCCCGAAAACTTTGCGAAATGGCAAATAAACTTGCATAACGGTGAAAAAAATTGCAAAACGCATTGTCAATAGTCATCAAATTTATACCAGCGCCAATTTCAAGTCAATGGGCGCCCGAATAATTTTGATGCGCACAAATTTTTACGTGCGACAATATTTTTGTGACGTGGCAAATTTTTCGCCAGCGAATTTTTGCCGCAGTTTCGTGAAAACATTCGCGAGCAGCATAGCTCGGGAATCCATGCCTGGCAAATATATTCGCACATCATTACTAATAACTGGTAAGTTATGCAAGTTACTCTTTATAAATAGGTGCTGATTTTATGCTGCCCACATTCCCCAAGTCACTGTTTATACTCACCTTCCCCTACACTCTGACAGAATAAAATTCTGTGTAGACAGATTCTCCCGTGATCCCCCCTAACTTGAATGGATTCAGTGGCGTAACTACCCCCCTCAAAAGTGATCATCACAGCGGATTCGTGGGCTCTGGTGCAGTTGCCCCCTTCACTCCTGGTAGTTCCTCCACTGGATGGATTCTATTCAAGCCTTGGTCATTAGTAACCTGGCCTTGATGGCAGAGTCACCTGTTTGGCTGTAAGAGCACTTCTTTGCTCTTATGCTCTCCCACTGGTAACTCCCTTTCACTCCTGTTCTCCTGATTGTCATACTCATGTCATACGTTCATGTCATATGGATCAGGATTTCTCAACATTTTCTCAGAGGAAAAGAATTGGTTTAAAATGAAATTCTATAGGGGCAGATTTACAAAAATGGGAAGTGACTAAAGCTGGCGATTCTTCAGCGTTAACCCCTGCAGGGATTTACAACAGGCGCAGGCGTCACCTCACTAACGAAGGAGATAGACGCTAGCGGTGATTCGCACTCTATCGGCAGGCTACTTTTCGCTCTGGCGAATGGACGTTACTCCGCAAATTCAGTAAAATGTGGATTTTACTGAACGTTACCTCTTTCACCAGACTTGCCTTCACCAGCTCAGACCAGGCAAAGTGCATTGGAGTGTATAGATCTTCCTCAATCATCTGTTACTTACATCATATTTTGTGAGTGCAAAAACTTCTAAGTTCCAAAAACACTGGTATCTTTTCCTTTCTTCAGGGTGATTGGCTGCAAAAGTCCTAAAAAAATATTTTTGTGTTACCGGTTTCCCCCATTTCTAACATATGGAACATTAACTATACAGTGGGCTCATGTGTAGGGCATTATATTAACTCTATTGTCTTTATTAAGGTTCCCTGGACAAAACTTTGCATCTTAGTAAATTAGCATCGTCCCAGCGAATTTTCGCCAGACGAAGTGTTGCGATGGATGCAAAGCCATTGCTGATAGGGATGGCCAAATTTTTTTGCCTTGTTTCTCCCCGAAAATGATGCTCATAGACTTGTGTGGCGTCGGGGGAAAAAATAAATGACGCGCATCAAAATACTTAGGGGCAGATTTACGGGGAGGGAAGTGAGAAGTGACTAAAGCTGGCGATTCGCCAGCGTTACCGCCTGCAGGGACTTCGCCGACAGGCGCAGGCATCACTTCGCTAGCGATGGAGATGGACGCTAGCGGTGATTCCCATTCTATTGCCAGGTGACTTTTCTCTCTGCCAATTGGACGTTACTCCACAAATTCAGTAAAATGTGGATTTTACTGAAGTTACCTCTATTACACATTTGTAATAGGCAGAAATGAGTGCTAGCGCATCTTCGCTTTGATTTGCTCGGATTGCCAAAGTAATGCTAGCGAAAATTCGCCAGCATCTCTCGGCCAGGACGAAACGTTGCATCATAGTAAATTAGCGTTGTTCCAGTGAATTTTCGCCTGGTGAAGTGTTACGATGGATGCAAAGCCGTCGCTGGCATATTTTCCCTGCTTAGCAAATTTACCCCAATATATATTTTAAATAAATATACTTTATTATTGACTATTGTAGCATATATTTTTTTACTTTACTGGGGGGCCCATTCACTAAGTTCGAGTGAAGGAATAGAGGTAAAATAGTTCGAATGGTCGAATATGGCTACTTCGACCATCGAATGGGCTACTTCGACTTTCGACTACGACCTTCGACTTCGAATCGAACGATTCGAACTAAAAATCGTTCGACTATTCGATGATCGAAGTACTGTCTCTTTAAAAATTTCTTCGACCCCCTAGTTCGCCAGCTAAAACCTACCGAGGCCAATGTTAGCCTAAGGAGAAGGTCCCCATAGGCTTGCTAACACTTTTTTGATCGAAGGATAATCCTTCGATCGATGGATTAAAATCCTTTGAATCGTTCGATCGAATGAATTGCGCGAAATCCTTCGACTTCGATATTCGAAGTCGAAGGATTTTATTTCGCCAGTCGAATATCGAGGGTTAATTAACCCTCGATATTCGACCCTTAATACAACAGCCCCTAAGTGTGGTCATGGAGATTTATGACAACCCGGGGCATATGTTGTTATTTTGCATTCCTCAACAATAATCAAAGTAACTCTCACTCCCTGCGGTTTGAAAAGTATGGCAATAAATGAACATTGCATCCCTTTTGAGTTCGGGTGGCTGCTTGTTATAATGCAAACTCATAAAGAACTCATGTACAGGGGTAGAATTTATTGCTATTTTAGGGACAAGCCTTTTTCATTTTGCTGCTTTTTTTCATTTTTATATCATGACTTTATTTCTGTTTTTAGAAGACTGACGTCTATTCTTTGCTGTCTAGTTGACCCTGTTGCCCCATTAATTTGGGCAGAACTATAAGGGGCCGATTCACTAACTTCGAGTGAAGGATTCGAAGTAAAAAAATTTCGAATTTTTGTGCTCCTCGACTATTGAATTGGCGTAAATTCGCCTGAGTAGAATGATTCGAATAGATCGAGCGCAAAAACGCTGCGACTATTCGCCATTCGATAGTCGAAGTACTGGATCGAGCGCAAAAAACGCTGCGACTATTCGCCCATTCGATAGTCAAAGTACTGTCTCTTTTAAAAATACTTCGACTGCCTACTTCGCCACCTAAAACTTCCCGAATTGCTTTAAAAGCCTATGGGAAAGTCCCATAGGCTTGTTTTCCAAGTTTTTGATCGAATAAAAAGGCATTCGATCGAATGAAAATCCTTCGAGCGAATATTCGATCGAGCGCCTATTCGCCTGGCGAATATTCGCCAATTCAACTATTCGCCAGGGCGTAAATTCACCCGAATTGCCTATTTGATTCTATTCGATTCTATTCCCCAGTCGAATTTCGAGGGATTTAACCCCTCGAAATTCGACCCTTGATGAATTCGCCCCTAAAAGTTTGTCATATTTCAGGGTCCACTTTCTTTATTATACCTTCATTAAAATTAACCACGAAAAAATGAAATCTATGTAAATTTCCGTTACGGTGAAGTTTAATTGGCTCTCTGGGTAATGAGAGCAGTAAATGCAGTGCTGGCAGTGACTCTCTCGCTTAACACAGAAGCGTCTCTTGTGTTTAAGATAATTTTCAGTTTCTTTCACAGTTTTAATTGCCTTTTTGGTGGCTAGAATGATGTTGTAGTGCCTTCTGGCAGTGAGGGGATTAATTATAGCATAAAAGGCACTGACTATAGACGCACTGTCTGAAAAATTCTAATGCGGCAGATTAAGCTCTGATCTCTGGTCTTTCAGTAAATCGTACCTTATAACTTACTCACGCAGTACTGCCAAGTTGTCAGTTTCGGACTTTTCACTTTTTTGCCTCTTCTGGAAGATTGGGAAGAATCACATTTTATGCACTTGTAATTTTCCAAGATGCCAGATGTCGGCAATCTCCAGCAGATTGGGATCTGCACAGTCCGCCTGGATCTCTGCTCACCTGTTTACATTCGGCACATTTGGTTTCTCCTGTTTTTTTTCATTTTCCATTTCTTCTCCTCGTTTTTTGCTTTGCAGAGTCATGAAAAATGAAGCTAGAGATGAAATAGAAAGGAAAATAGGCCAGTCTTTGTAGGCCGAAGAGTCTCAAGGAGTCTAATTAGAAGAAAAATCTGCACTTTTATTGACTTCCCAATCATCAAGCACCGAGCAAAAAAAAAACGAGAGCAGCCGATTAACATCACATGTAGAATAATTTTTACAAGTAATCCACTGAGCTTTAGCTCTGAAGTCGTCCTGAATTTTTCTATTTGGAGCCTTAAACTACAAAATTTATAGATAAAAAGATGTTTTCAATCTTCTCTCTCGCATTAGCTTCTGTGGAAAGTCTTTTCAACTTGACTTGGAAGGGTGTTTAGCAGAATCCTGAAAGCAAAAGTAATAAAACTGCTGTCTTTATCAGCTTTTATTCTAGAAGTAGATCTTCCTTTTCCAGTATATTCTGTTTTATATAAAATGAAATTACCATTATACAGCCAATAATTATTTCCATGTGTTTGGGTAGGGATTGGCAGCAGACCAACAGTTGAATACAAGCAACAACCAGTAGCAGTAGATGGCTAAAGCTTGGTACAACTGATACTTTAGTCTCATAGTGACAAATACACATTATTTAAACGTTAGAGGGTTATTTATCAAAATCGGAATTTATCCCACCCCATCCAAATCCACACAGACTTTTCACCGCGATTTATCATTACATTATCCCGAATAATTCTTGTGCAGGAAAAGTCTCGATAAAATCATAAATAATCCAAATTCACAACTTTTTCGGATTTGACGCCTGAATACCGTGACTTTTTCTGAAACCCAGCACAAAACAGGATATCTTCCGGACATCTGCCATTGACTTCTACATGAACTCGGCAGGTCTGAGTTGTAGTACTTTTTTATTCGGACTTAAAGGGGCCGATTCACTAACTTCGAGTGAAGGATTCGAAGTTAAAAAACTTCGAATTTCGAAGTTTTTTTTGGGCTTTTTCGACCATCGAATGGGCTACTTCGACCTTCGACTACGACTATCGAAGGATTCGAAGTAAAAATCGTTCGACTATTCGACCATTCGATAGTCGAAGTACTGTCTCTTTAAAAAAAACTTCGACCCCCTAGTTCGCCATCTAAAAGCTACCGAAGTCAATGTTAGCCTATGGGGAAGGTCCCCATAGGCTTGGCTAACTTTTTTTGATCGAAGGATATTCCTTTGATCATTGGATTTAAATCCTTCGAATCGTTCGATTTGAAGGATTTAATCGTTCGATCGAAGGAATTATCCTTCGATCGTTCGATCGAACTATCTGCGCTAAATCCTTTGACTTCGATATTCGAAGTCGAAGGATTTTAGTTCCCATTCGAATATCGAGGGTTAATTAACCCTCGATATTCGACCCTTAGTGAATCGGCCCCAAAATGATTATTATTTTTTTCCCTGCAGTAGAAGTCAGTTCTAGACAATATATATTACATTACCGTGGTGTGTAGTTCTACCTTAAAACAATGGTCATAAATCCAATAAAATTAAAGGCTTGTTAAAGAGCCCAGTGTGGCCCAAAACATTGCCAAACTTTGATGTCTATTTTGAGCCAATAAAAGCACTTTTCTTGCACTACATATTGGACCAGTGTGCTATAGTTTCCTTGGACTTCTATGATATTTTGACCCTGAGCAGGGGGTCTTATAGACTGTTTAGCACCTGACACCTGAAAAGGTCTATTGGTAACAGGTGAGCACTCTAATTTTGTCTATAAATCTAATTAAAGTCAAACAAACTATTACTCAGTTAAGTCCAGAATGATATACAGTGGTCATGTCCCAGAAACCCCCAGTCCAAGGGTTATCCATCATTTGGTAAAGCAAATCAAAAACAAAAAATGAAGAATGACCTACTGTTTAGTGAAAAAGTAGCCCAAATATTTTTTTAAAAGTAAAAAATCTTTATTAGGACATACATTAGCCTAACACGTTTTGTGCCGAGGAGGGCACTTATTCTCAATCTGCCCTCTGCCCACCTTGGCACGAAACACGTTAGGCTAATGTATGTCCTAATAAAGATTTTTTACTTTTAAAAAAAGTGGGCTACTTTTTCACTTAACAGTAGGTCATTCTCCATTTTTTGTTTTGGAGGAGTCAGTTTTACTCAAGATCTATCAGGGTAATAGTACACAGGAACATTTTAAGTATTCCCACTCATCTGATTGGACAGACATGGAAAAACCAGAAGTCATGTCACTGATATGCCAGGTCACTGGGGAGCTCCACACTGTATATATTTTTTGTTTTTGTTTTTTTACAATGCTTTCTAGCAATCCACAGCCTACCAACCTTCTTCTGTTGGGTACCGCTGGGCCGCATGTATAGTCAGCACATCAGGGCTTTGTTGTCCTCAGTAACATTCCATGGGTACCTGACCTGGTTACCCCTGTACCTGTCATTTGGCAGCACTTGCAGGTTTTTATCCCCTTTCTGTAGAACTACAAAAAGCTCAAGTGACAAAATACTAGTTCTACATGTTGGTTACAGTTGATTATTGAACCTCATGCAAATGTTGTGCCTTTTATTCCATTAGATCAGGGATCCCCAACCTTTTGAACCCGTGAGCAACATTCAGAAGAAAAAATAGTTGGGGAGCAACACAAGCATGAAAAATGTTATTGGGGTGGCAAATAAGGGCTGTGATTGGCCATTTGGTAGACTCTATGTAGATTGTCAGCCTACATTGAGGCTCTGTTTGGCAGTGCACCTGGTTTTTATACAACCAAAAAAATAATCACCTGCTTTGAAGCCAATGGGAGCAACATCCAAGGGGTTGGAGAGCAACATGTTACTCACAAGATACTGGTTGGGGATCGCTGCATTAGACAATACAAAAATCAGAAATAAAATGAAATCTTGAGCTAAATGGTAAAAGAACCACTGGTTTATTGAAACATGTGCTTCAGTATTTTAGAAAACTACTCAAAAAGAAAATCTTGATCTTTTTGTATATTGCAGCCAATATATACACTTCTGTAATGTGCCATATGGGGGCCCATTCACTAAATTCGAGTGAAGGATTCGAAGTATTTTTTGGGCTACTTCGACCATCAAATGGGCTACTTCGACCTTCGACTACGACTTCGAATCGAAGGATTCGAACTAAAAATCGTTCGACTATTTGACCATTCGATAGTCGAAGTACTGTCTCTTTAAAAAAAACTTCGACCCCCTACTTCGGCAGCTAAAAGCTACCGAAGTCAATGTTAGCCTATGGGGAAGGTCCCCATAGGCTTTCCTAAGTTTTTTTGATCGAAGGATATTCCTTCGATCGTTGGATTAAAATCCTTTGAATCGTTCGATTCGAAGGATTTAATCGTTTGATCTAAGGAATAATCCTTCGATCGTACGATCGCAGTATTTGCGCTAAATCCTTCGACTTCAATATTCAAAGTCGAAGGATTTTAGTTCCTAGTCGAATATCGAGGGTTAATTAAACCTCGATATTCGACCCTTAGTGAATCGGCCCCTTAATATCTGCTTCATAGAAAACTCTTGCTCAGCATCTCTCCTCTATCATAATTTTTAAAAAAAATCAGCTGAAATGGAAAGACCTCTGCCCACTGATAAAAAAGCCATTCTCACAGTTTAAGGATTAGGCTTGATTGCCAGAGAATACAGTTCTTTTAACAAGCTTTCTGCGCTCTGTTCTCAGAACGTATTCTCTTTGTGATATATAAAGCTCTGAATTAGAGACCTGTCAGAAAGGGACTATATATTTTTTTTTTTAAGAAAGACGTGGGACGATAGTTTAAGATACAGAGATGTTATTGTAACATTAGCAGGAAGTTAGAATCATGGTGTTGCCTATTTGTACAATGGCTATTAGAAGACATCAAGGGGTTCCATGATCATAAAAAGCTACAAGACATATGGACTGTCAAGTTCCTTTTGGTCTGCAGACTAATGAGCCATCTCTGTCAATGCGTTTTCAAAACAGATTGTTTTGCCTTTCAACCATTTCGCATAAGCCCAGGGAGTCACTCAGACCCTTTGTAAAGATCCACATATCTCTTCTTTAACATTTAGTAGCCTATAACCATCATATGAATAATACATTAAAGCACCTGATTGGATTTAGACACTGCAGCAGTGCATAACTAGAGGGTTGCGCATTTGGACGGCATTTGCATTGGACCTTCACCCCACCAAGCCAGAACCTTACTGCTGCAGTGCTGCAGACCTTCCAATGGGGGGCACTTTTCCAAAAGGTGGCATATCTGATAAAGCAGTCACGTGAACTGCTCTATCCTGATGCTGTTGGATACATTACCTATCAATAAAGGTGTGAGTACAGCAGTCAGGTTTCACTAGAAGTAAGACTATTGGGCAGATTTACTTCCATGCAAATTTTTGCCAGCGTCTCTTCGCACCCATCGCAACACTTTACCAGGCGCAAATGCACTCAGACTACGTCAATTCACTAATATGCGGAGTTTTGTCCTGGGCATGAACGATGGCAAGTTTTTGCTATCATTACTTCGGAAATGCGAGCATTTGATAGGGAAGATGCGCTAGCGTTCATTTCTGCCTAGCGAAAATTCGCTAGTGATCTTGCACTCAGGTCAAATTGCATATTAACTAGGGATGCACTGAATCCACTATTTTGGATTCGGCCGAACCCCCGAATCCTTTGCGAAAGATTTGGCCGAATACCGAACCAAATCCTAATTTGCATATGTAAATTAGGGGTGGGAAGGGGAAATTTTATTTCACTTCCTTGTTTTGTGACAAAAAGTCATGCGATTTCCCTCCCCGCCCCTAATTTGCATATGTAAATTAGGGATGGGAAGGGGAAATTTTATTTTACTTCCTTGTTTTGTGACAAAAAGTCGCTGAAAAAGGCCAAATCCTGGCTAAATCCTGAACCGAATCCTGGATTCGGTGCATCCCTAATATTAACAATAGAGTTAATATAATGCCCCACACATGAGCCCACTGTAAAATGAATGTTCCATATGTTTGAAAATGTATGGGGAAAACCAATTACCCAAAAAAAGTTCAAGTTAGGAGTCTTGCAGGCAATCACGCTGAAAAAAGGAAAAGTCGCCAGCGTTTTTGGAACTTTAATGCATTTTCAGCTCACAGGATATGATGTAAGTGACAGAAGACTGAGGAAGATCTGCACTTCTCCTGGTCTGAGGTGGCAAAGTCAACTCTGGTGAAAGTGGTAACGTTCCGCATTTTAGTGAATTTGCGGAGTATCGACCGTTTGCCAGAGCAAAAAGCCGCCTGGCGATAGATTGCGAATCACTACTAGCGCCGGTCTCTTTCACTAGCGATTTGGCGTCAGCACCTGTTAGTAAATCGGCAATGTCCCTGCGGGTGGCAACGCCGGTGAATTGTTGCTAGCGTTAGCCACTTCTCACCTTAGTAAATCTACCCTCAACGTCTATATATGAGGCAACGTTCACACATCTGACTATTTAACAGAATAATATTTAAAAGTATAAAATGATGAAGTTTTGTACGGCATAATATCCTTTTTTTCCCCACGATCGCTCTTTTTGTACTGAAGTATTATTAATACACAGTAAACACAGATGCCTTCAGACTGTGGGAGCAGACTGAATACATTTTGGCATCACAGAGAAAAAAAACGTTTTTGATCTGTAACCAGAAAGAGTAAATTCTGGAAGACCGTGAAGGCGAAGCCTGCCTTACATAAGGATGAAGTTCCAGCCTTAGCGAGTGATTTAGAATCACTTTGTATGAAGCACTTCCTTTCTTTGGTTTAATATCCATAATATATGGCCCTTGAGAGCTTAAATTGCGCTGATGTAATGCAAGTTGTTTCATCTTCACAGAAAAGCTCCAGTCTGCTGGATTATCTCGTCTCCGCTGCCAAAATCATTTGATAACTATTGTTCACTGTGTAATGAACTTGCCACTGGATTTCTGTTCCTCAGTTCCCTTTATAGACGCTATTGTGCTCTTCAGTTGGAAGTCTAAGAATGGGTTTGCTAAATTATGACCTATTGAGCACCATCATTTTAAATGTCTAGAGTATAGATTTTAAGGCATATGGTAAAAACATCTGGTGTGTTATTTCTGCAACTAAGATTTTTCTCCTCAGACACATATGAAGCCTGTTTAATTATACAGTGCTGTAGTTAGGGCTTTTGGAAGACCTGCTAAAAGTTATATGAGATGTTGCCTAAGTAACAACAAGGAAAGGGTACAAAATTATTGTAAATATTTGCATGGTATGACACTTTGAAAACCCAATCTATAAACCTGGCACAGGGAAAAGATCACTTTTTAAATAAATATATACCTCTCTCATGTTCTTGGACACAGCTACAGTATGTGTGTCTGCCTTCATGGGATGCATGTAGTATGACTTGGTATGTGTTGATGGTCTTTGGAGAAGGACAGCAATGTAACTGTACATTGTTCTTTAGGTGGCCAACATCAGACTAGGGGCTCTAGAGCCCACCAGGGCTACCACCCCAGGGCCACCCCCACAACAGTTGTGAGATCCTTCACGGATGCTGCAACCCCCTCCCTGCTCACACATCTTGCCTTCTTTGCAGCAGTGGGTCTGGGTTGGTTGGGCCCACCATATTTAGCCCAGTCTGACCCAAACAGGGTGAAACAGGGAACCAGAATTGTATAACATGCTTCAAAGTTTATGAGTAATTGGTATTACAGCTTTGGGAGTTTTTAGGTCCTTTCTTCTTACCAGAAAGGAGAAGGCATCATTTTCCCCCTTTAATAAAATGTTCTAATTAGATATAGATGTACTGCACTTCGCTGATGTGTCTCACTGCTCAACCACGTGTTATGCCTCACTTTAAGCCACGGTGGGGACCTGCCCAGATAAGCAAAGGGGAGCTATAAGGGCACATTCAGAGGCATGGGATTTCATTATCATAAGACCAATTTATCTCAAAGGCAGTCAGCGCCAGAATGTTTCAGTTGAAGCCCTTTTAGCCCCTGTGATGGTTACAGAATAACCCACATTTTAGTGTTTAAGTTAATTAGCTATAGACCCAAGAATATCTAGGTAGGCAAATACACTTTTACCTGAAATCTCTATCTAACTGACCTTCCAGCTGGGCTATTGTCAGGGTCTGCTGGGATTCAAGCCAGGAACCTTTGGGTTTCTAGCTCTGCACCTTACCCACTGAGCCAGGGGAAGAGCCTGCAGGGTTGCTCACTATATATTACCTGGCAGTTGCAGCCCCAGCCCTGCAGCAGTCCTGCCTTGTCCTGAACTTTGTCTTGTTTACCTTGCCCTGGTCTGCCTTGCCTTCCCCTTCGGTTCTGCTCCAGTCCTGCTTTTAACCTTGCCTCGACCTTGCCCTGCCCTGGTTTCCTTGCTATTCTGTATCTTGCTCTGCTTCTCACTCCAAACCTTTCCATGCCTTGACCTTGAAGCGACCTTGCCTTGCCTGTCCTTAATTCTTGCCTCCTGACCCTGCCTTGTATCTTGTACCCCTTTATCTTGCTCTTTCCTCCCAATCCTGCTATCCACTCCAGTCTTCTCCTGCTATCCACTCCAATCCTCTCTTGCTTTCCATTCTAGTCCTCTTGCTATCCAGTCCTCTTGCTATCCTGTTTTCTAGTCCTCTTCTGCTCAAGCTCTCTTGCTACTCTGTCCCCAGTCTGATCTGATCTTCACCCACACCGTCCTGTACTATCCTTTCAGTCAGCTCCCAATCTACGCCCTCACCGTCCTGTCCCATCCAGTCTGTTCCAGTCCTGATCTTTGCCCTCTCCATCCTGTTCTGCTCTGCACCTCTTCCAGTCTGACTCATCACCCTCGTCACCCTATTCCTGCCTTTCCTTGCTGTGTTTCCTTTGGCACATACAGTCCCTGCCTCAAGGACTTACCCTTCCCTCATCAGCCTCCACAGCGCCCCCTACCTTATCCTTGACAGCTATCAAGGGTATCTATAAAACCAAATAATTCCCAAATATTACCCTAACCAGGATTCAGGCTTAGCCTCTCCAATCACTGCCCCAAGCCGCCCAGAGAGGAGCCCTACAGTTATGGAACCTCTGCTCTGAGTTAGTGTTAGAGTAAACCCTATTTAGAAGGTACTGCACTTGCGAGCTACAATTTAGCCATTCATTATTCTGCCTTTAACATAGCACATTTCATGTAAGTGAGAAAAATACGTGAAGACTGCTTATTGCTCAAGTGCTAGTAATGTGCTGCAGCATGTTGTTGCAGTCCCATTTAGACTGTAAGCCCTACAGGGTAGGGTCCTCTAGCCTTTTGTTTCCTTGACACTGAGCACTTAATCTGTATTGTAATTATATTTTTTATATTTATGTGAATTGTATTTCTAATGACCCCTTGTTTGTTACTACTAATTTATTGTTTTGTTGTACAGTGCTTTGCCCTCAAGGAGCGCTTTACAAATAAAAATATACATATATATACATACATAATACTGCAATAGTGGACATGTTAACATCAGTGTTCTTCCCTCATCCCACTCACTTGTTATGGTTTAATGCATTTTAACATATGAACTGCAAATGTTGTGACAGATACATAAGGAGAGCCTAAGGCAACTCCTCTATGAACTGGATTTATCTGTAGCAAAACAGAGTTACAGTATCTGTCAGATGCATGAAGCCTGCTTAGTTTAAATCCGCCAAGAGATTTATATCACTTAAGCTGCTATTACAAAAATGAGATAATCATCTTAATTTAGAACTTCCCCGCAAAATTAGCTTTCTGAAATATGAACTGATTATAAATTGAGATAAAGAAATAAATTGTGTGCTAAAAATAAAAGAAAGAGTCACTCTCTTGTCCTTTCCAGCAAACTTTTCTAATTTCTCTGTAGTTGTTCTGTTTTTAGTTCTCCGGTTGAACAATATTCCCGCGTCTTTCTTTAGATGTTGCATGTACTCCTTATTCTGTTGGGGTGCCAGTAATAAAATGATTTCTGCATGGATTTAATTAAAAAGGTGTTGAGGGTTTCATATTGCATTGTATACCTTAAAAGTGAATATAGCTAAAAATGCCATATTTTATATACTGAACTTATTGCACGATGCTAAAGTTTGAGCTTGTCAATAGCAGCAATGATCCAGGACTTCAAACTTGTCACAGGGGGTCACCATCTTGGAAAGTGTCTGTGACACTCACATGCTCAGTGGGCTCTGATTGGCTGTTGAGAAGCTGAGCTTAGGGCTCGTCACTAATTATCCAGCAGAAAATGAGCTTCCCCTGTAATATAAGCTGATGCTACAGGTTTGCTGATTATTAAATTCTGGTGCTAATTGCACTGGTTTCTGTGCTGCCATTTAGTAATTATCTGTATTAATTACTAATCAGCCTTATATTGTGACATTTCTATTCTATGTGTACTGTATATTGTGAGTGGCTCCCTAAGCTCAGTAAGTGACAGCAGCACAGAGCATGTGCAGTGAATCAGCAGAAAAGAAGATGGGGAGCTACTGGGGCATCTTTGGAGACACAGATCTTTACTGCTAAAGGGCTGTGGTTGCCTTGGGCTGGTACAGAAGCAAAAAACACAATGTACAACATTTCTAGCTACTTATTTAGTTAAGCTTTAGTTCTCCTTTAAGGGCTGGCAAAGTGTTTCATGTTTTAGAGGTCCCTCATGACAACTGATGGAACCTGAAGCTGTTCTGCAGCAATAAGACAAAGCAATAATGTCTATAGTATGCCAGCCGTTCACTTCAAGCCTTGTTAATGATTATAACTTCTGCTTAATAGTGTATGCAAAGTCCAATATCATTCAGTGAAGTAAATTTTTATAGGAAATATTATGCAAATAATAATAACAATAACAATGTGCTGTTTTACATTAAATCTGACTTATATACAGGTAATACTGTTATAGAGGAAATATTTATCAATATTTATCACTTGCCTTTAGCAATTGCTGCAATTTTACAATTCAACGTCAATTTAGAATTGAGTTCACTTACAACACATGCTGCACCTGAGATGTTCTGCTATTAACTCGAAATAATCATTTTTTAAAATTTAATGAGTTACAAGGCCAATCCTATGTATAATTTAAGCCATGTTTTGAGATATGGTCTCACAACAAGAGGGTTCAAATCAAACTCTAATAACCCAGCATCTAAAATTACAGGTGTTAGAGACCACCTTAAATATGCATTAAAAAGAAAAAAACAAACACCATAATGAATTAAATGTTAAAAGCATCTCATTTTACTGTTGCAGTAACACATAAAGGTACATGTAAAACAGCATTGAATTGATATTGCTTCCCAGACACCATTTGTTCTCCGGCTGTTCATGTCTATGGAGGAGTTTGTGACTGTTGCCAGCCGGCCATCAAATAACTTTTGCATCCTCGGCAATGAGCCCTATCTACCCAGGAGCATGGAGATAGCCACATAGCAGAAACACCAATTCAGAGCTGCTGTACTAAGGAAACATGGCTAGGAAGCTAGTGATACTTTTATTCAATCAATTGACCTGTGTGATTATTATTTTACTATTAAAGCTGGATGTTTCGAACTTTTAATACACTATGGCACTTCTATTTACAGGGACAGTTTTATTCTGCATTGGCTGAGCTAATGACAATCACTGACGAATTCTCCTTCCATTGGTACACCACTAGTAATTCTCCTTCCATTGGTACACTACTAGTAAAACACCTGCCAAGACCGGGGCCGGTATTACAAATTTACCAACAATGTAGTTGCCGGTAAATTTGTAATACCCTTATCAAAACCCCTAGGCCTGCCCCCAATCCGATGGAAACGTAACTTTTTTCCTCCTTCTTGCCTTTGCTGCAACTTGGCTCTGCCCCCTTTTACGTCACGGCCCACCTCTTTTTTGTCACAGTCCGCCTCTTTTGTTCCTGTCCCCACCACCAGCCAGTAAATTTTTTTTAAAAGGTGGCAACCTTATACACTGCTGAAGTTGACTTTGCTTTTTAAAGGAATTCTGTCATGATTTTTATAGTGTGGTTTATATTTGCACTGGAAATACCATATGCGATTTCATTTCTGAACCAACAAGTGTATTTTTTTTTACTTGTAATATTGGTGTGTAGGTGCATCTCAGGTCATTTTGCCTGGCCATGTGCTTCAGAAAGTGCCAGCACTTTAGGATGGAACTGCTTTCAGACAAGCTATTGTTTTTCCTACTCAATGTAACTGAAGGAGTCGCAGTGGGACTTGGATTTTTACTATTGAGTGCTATTCTCATATCTAACAGGAAACTGTTATCTTGATTGAGGGAGCTATCTGGTTACTTTCCCATTGCTCTGTTGCCAGGCTGCTGGGTGGGGTGCAAATTGCAGCAGTAAAGAGTAGTGATGGGCGATTTTATTCGGCAGGCACTAATTTGCGGTGAATTCCCGAAAAATTTCTCCAAAAACGGACACCAGCGTCCAAAAAATGGACGCCAGCATCAAAAATGGACACCGGCATCAAAAAAACTAGACGCCAGCACCGTTTGCGAATTTTTCGCAGTTTCACAAATTTTCTAGAAATTCGCTAATTTTTCTGCGAAACGCCCCAAATTCGCCGATCACTAGTAAAGAGTGAGAGCACAAGTCACAAGACTGGGGGCACCTGGGAAACTGACAACATGTCTAGCCTCCCATATATTTCAAAATTAAATATGAATAAATTCTGAACTTATTGCACCAACAGATTTATTCTGATGGAGCAGCACTATTAACTGATACATTAAAAAAAACAAAAACATGTTTTTCCACAACAGTAACTGATCACCAGTTACATATTGAATGTTCAGGCAACGTCTAGTACCTGGGCAATTACCATACTCTTTCTGTTGTATTACCAGAACAGCATGTGTACCCCTGGCCTTTGGGTGCTTGTTTTAGGCTTTTCTGGTGAATTCATGAAAAACTCAGACTTTTGGGGCATCAAATCCCAAAAAAATTCTGATTTTTCGGACGTCAAATCCGCAAAAATTTGGATTTTTTGCATGCCAGTCCGAAAAAGTTGAAGTTTTCATGCGACAATCCAAAAAAGTCACGCTTTTCCCGATCCTTTTTTTTTCATGTTTTATTAATGATAAGTAAGGGTTAATTATGGATTCTAGTTTGGTCTGACTTTTTTTTATTTAAAACATGAGAAAAATTTGGAATTTGATAAATAACTCCCTTCATGTCTGTTTTATCAGAGCTTATACAGAACTCTGCACCAAGGAGTCCCAAGGGTTTTACTACTTTACTTTCTTACCAATTCCTCAATATCACCGAAGACCTCAATTTTATGAGTCTCTAAACCTCTGTATATAAAAGACAAATTCTTGCCCTTCATCATAAATTTGGTCTATAATCTGTTTTGTATTTCTCCAAATTGATTTTTTTATTTTTTAATATTTCACCCACCAGTTTAGCATTTAGATGTTGACTCTAATTATCATTATAAACCTTTATTTCGTTGTTAGCGTGATTCCAAATCGGCACAAGATATCTCACTCTGACAAGACCTCCTTCAAAGGTGAACCTGCCAAATTGTTCTTTTCTGTTTCTCACATCACAGACGCCCAAATTAAGATCCATATTTCTTATGTTTTTCAGGCAGATGGTTTAAATTACAGAAGCAGAAAGAACCTGAGGCCATGGTTCTTTAGATGCTTCATCCTGTACAAAGGAATTTTCCACTCCTGCACTCTAAGGTCTTAGGTTTTAGAGCAGCTCTACAAATGCTTTCTTTTGGTTTCTGTCTTTCTGCTTATCTTCTCTAATATGTCACATTTTCAACCCCCACCTATAATCCAATCCTTCATGCAATGTTGATTCATGTTAGAATAAATTAGCCAGAAGAAGCTGAACAAGTTAAAGAGAAACATAAAAGAAACGAGTGGCCATTAACAATGAGCTAGAAGAATATGACAGTGTTATAGGTATCATAGTTTAGGGCACACATTGACAAGTAGGGGCAAATTCATCAAGGGTCGAATTTCGAGGGGTTAAATCCCTCGAAATTCGACTGGGGAATAGAATTGAATAGACAATTCGGCCGAATTTACGCGCTGGCGAATAGTCGAATTGGCGAATATTCGCCAGGCGAATAGGCGCTCGATCGAATATTCGCTCGAAGGATTTTCATTCGATCGAATGCCTTTTTATTCGATCAAAAACTTGGAAAACAAGTCTATCGGACTTTCCCATAGGCTTTTAAAGCAATTCGGTAGGTTTTAGGTGGCGAAGTAGGCAGTCGAAATATTTTTAAAAGAGACAGTACTTCGACTATCGAATGGGCGAATAGTCGCAGCGGTTTTGTGCTCGATCCAGTACTTTGACTATCGAATGGCGAATAGTCGCAGCGTTTTTGCGCTCGATCTATTCCAATCATTCTACTCAGGCGAATTTACGCCAATTCGATAGTCGAGGAGCACAAAAATTTGAAGTTTTTTTACTTCGAATCCTTCACTCGAAGTTAGTGAATCGGCCCCTTACTGTTGCTTTTTTGTTGTGAAAACCTATTTTTAATGTGAAAACTAGTGATGGGCGAATTTATTCGCCAGGCGCGAATTCGCGGCGAATTTGCGCGATTCGCCGCCAGCGAATAAATTTGCGAAACGCCCGCGAAAATTCGCGGCAAAAATTAGTCGGCGAAAAGACGGGCTCCGGCGTCGAAAAACCGGGCGCCGGCGTCAAAAACTAGACGCCGGTGCCGTTTTGCGAATTTTTTGCCGTTTTGCGAATTTCGCGAACCGAAACGGCGCAAATTCGCCCATCACTAGTGAAAACCTATTTTAACCCTTTTAATGCCCGGTAATTTTTTCAACATGAAGAGTATACCCCAAGGGGCAAGATTTAGGGGCAGATTGGAGAATTTAGAAGGTTTAGGTTGAAGATTGGAGAACTGACACATCTATTAAAGCTGATGAATATGAGTTGACCAGGGATTAGTGATGGGCAATAAATTCGCCAGACATGAATTCATGGCGAATTTCCGTGTTTCCTCGCAAACATATTAATTTGCACAACTGGGGTGACAATTTGCCGGGGAAAAATCCGTTGCGTCAAAATTGTCGGACGCCCATTGACTTTTGCATTTGGACTAGGGATGCACTGAATCCACTATTTGGGATTTGCCAGAATCCTTGGTGAAAGATTCGGTCGAATACCGAAACGAATCCGAATCCTTATGCAAATTAGGGGCAGGAAAGGAAAAAGTAGAAAGAATTCAACTTTTGTGACGAAAAGACACGTGATTCCCTTACCTCCCCTAATTTACATTTGCAAATTAGGATTCGGATTCAGTTCGGCCAGGCACAAGGATTTCGTTAACTGTCTTTGTACAAAAAGAGCAAAAGCACAATCTTTACATAAATATTTGTGTATTTGTAATTCATGTTTATGTGTCACAGTAGAGAAATCATAAACCCGTGTAGTATCAAACTATTAAGAAGACCTGAGACATTCATAGTTTGTCTTTCATTCATAGAGAAAGGTCGAATCAACTTCTTTAGTCCCATGTTAGACTACTTTGGTATATGATTAATCTTCTGCCTCATAACATAGGACATGAATTACATATACACACATATAATACTATATAACATATATAATAACTTTTTTGTGAAAAATGTCATCCAAATACATGACACATATTATCAAAGCCTATATACAATATCAAATGTAATCTAAACAGACATCAAATGGCTAAAAGACACATTGCACATTGCAGTCATTACAGTTGACCTGTATATGGAATATATGGACACGTGTGCATGCACCGCTTGCAGAATGCTCTAAGTATAAGCCCTTGGGGGAATATATACTGCCCTGGACATACAGCAAGGCCACGTGATATAAATATATTGGTGGAAATAAATACATTCTAGCAACTGATACTGGCCATGTGTTACCACTGGTTGCAATGAGTCATCTCTTGGGCTTTCCCCAGTGATGTCAGGAGGTTCCCTGAAAGCTTGTGCAGTGGTTTTTCAATAAACACTCTAGTGCTGTTACAACAATGTGTATTTTCTCTTTTATCTGGTTTTTGAATTTGAAATGATATATCATATACAAGCTTGGAAAGCCAAACTGTCAACTGACCATGCATTGATGGCATTTAGGAAGATACTTGCACCATACATGCTCTTTTGCAACTTGTAGTAAGTGCCAATTTATCCCTCAGCCACCCACATGTACTGCAATTATATAGGGAAATTACTGGCACCCTGGGCCTGCCATTAATTCTAATACGTTTTTAACAAGTTGCTGCAACTGGCTTGTGCCAAGTGAAATGGCCCTCAAACCATTATTGATACTGCCCCTTGAGCGTGACTCCTCCTCAAAATAATTGTAGGGGAAAAGGCTTGTGCTGCAACTTGGATGAAATTTGCCAAAATTGATTTGTCAAAAAGCAAGGTAGGAAGTTATTTTGTGTGTACAGAAAAGGGTAATCAGTCGACATATAAGGGATTATTTATCAAAGTCCAAATTTAACTCTGAACAAATGCGCACGGGTTTTTTTGCCTTATTTATTAATACACTTTTCCGGAAATTTTGTTTGCGGGAAAAAAACCTGTGATCATGATAAATACGAATCATGTGAATTTTTCGGATTTTCTGAAAACTAATTTTTTTTCTGATTTTTACCCTAAAACCCGAAATCTTTGGGTTATTGCACAAAACCCAGCAAACCACATTGACTTATATGCAACCTCGGCAGGTCTGAGATTCCAGATTTTCAGATTCCAACTTTTTCCATCCTTGAGGTATAATAAATCCTAAAAAATTTGTGGGGTTTTTTTCACTAAAAATTCAGATTTTATACCAAAAAAAGCACAAATTTTTGGGGTTTTTGGCATTCGGAGTTTAGTAAACAACCCCCATAATGATCACGGTAGAGTGTGGTGACTCATGTCCAACATAATCCTAATGCACAGTGAATTAGCTAAATGGTAAAATTATAATTATGTTTTTTTTTCACCAAGCTAAATACAAATTTTATTCTATGTAATAATTGTTTCAAAGGCAAGATTGTCGCAAAAAAAGTTAACTAGTGAAAAAGGGGGAAAACTACAGATGATTGTGGCCTACCAAGGATTAAACTGTTTTATGATGCAATGACTTCTGTGATTTAAAATGACAAAGACAGCTTTCTTCTTTAGAATGAATTTCTCTTTAATCAAATCATGGGACAAGCTCCTAATCCCATATATTGTTCATGAACTCCAAAATAGTTATTTTTATGTGGATATATAGGTCAGTTTTATATTACCTGTAAATAAGGACCATAGGACATTTACTCACAACATATTTGACATTTATGTACTACAAATTGGTTCACAGCTTGAGTTCCGGAAATCTGGATTCAATCCTGATATTTCAAAACTTCCACACTGGAAGGTTCACCTTTAAGTTAACTGTATGTAATAGAATAGCAACTTTTGAATTGGTCTTTTTTGTTTTTATTGTTTTTTAATTATTTGCCTTTTTCTTATGACCCAGTCTTAAAACAAATGCTATTAAGCTACAAATGTATTGCTATTTCTACTTTTTATTACTGATCTTTATATTGAGGCCCACTCCTCTTTCTGTTCCAGTCTCTTATTCAATTTAATGCAAGGTTGCTAGGGTAACGTGGACCCTGGCTAATGGATTGCTGAAATTGCAAACTGGAGAGCTGCTGAATAAAAAGATAATTTACTTAAAAACCACAAAAAAGAAAAAAAGAAAACCAATTGCAAATTTTCTCAGAATATCTACATCATACTGCCTGCAAAAGTCCTAACTATTAAACTTTTTTTGGTAAACATTTTTCCCCAGACATTTGAGGGGCATGGAACATTCATTTTAGGGTGGGCTCATGTGTAGGGCATTATAGGATCTGTTTTGTCTTTATTAAGGTTCCTTGGACATTTGTAATAAAAAGTGGCCACTTCAAGCATTTGCACCAACATCACTAATAAAGATGTCCGTATGACTTTAATGTACCCGCCCTATTCATATTGACCAAAAAGTAATAGGACTAATGAAGGCAGAAGCGATCGCTAGCGTAATTTTGTTTTGAAACGCTCGCACTGCCGAAGAAATACTAGCGAAATTTTGCCAGTGTTCAGCACCCAAGATGCAACCTCGCATTTTAGGGAATTGGCGTAGTGACGCAAAGTGTGTGAAGCAGTCGCTGACGACAATTCGCCCTTTTGTGAATCTGCCCCAAAGACTTTAAGAACACTTACAGTATGTGCCAATTCTAAAAAATCCTTTTATGAGAGCGATATAGGGATTTATGTATTAAAAGGCACTAAGTTTGCCCAGGGGCAAAACCCATAGCAACCAATCAGCAGGTAGCATTTACTGGTCACCTGTTTAAAAGCAAACATCCTATTGGTTGGTCTGGGTTACTGCTCCTTAGTGCAAGTGCAAACTTAGTGCCTTTTATTAAATATGAGGGCAAATCTATTGTGCTATTGGTTTCTATGTGTTACTGCACCTGGAAAAACTTTATTTTTATTATAAAGCCCTACGAAGACACATTTATGATTCTGATATTGACTCTCTCAATTGAAAATATATATAATTCTGCTTATAGTATGGGGGTTATTTATCAAATCAGATTTTATCCCAACATTTTCTGCTACAAACTCTGATTAAATCCGCTCTGGTTTTTTACGCTTATTTATTATTACATTTTCCTGAAAATTATCTTTCAAAAAAAATTGTTTTTTCACGATTTTTGGGATTTTTCACCATCAAAAAATCATTGGGACTTCTCCAATTGACTTATATGCAACCTCGACGGGTCTGAGATGCCGGATTTTCAGATTCTGACTTTTCCATCCTCAGGGTTTAATAAATTCTGAAAAATTTGTGATTTTTTAAAAGTCTGATTGTATAAAAAAAAATCACAAATTTTTCAGAATTTTTGAATTCAGAGTTTAGTAAATAACCCCCTATGTGTCTTACTTTTAAAACATGCAAGTTAGTCTGCCGGTGCTGCCAGAGATGAGGCAAATCAGTCAAAACAATAAAGAACTGTTTGTTTAAATATGACAATGTGGGGATGGCATTGCTGTATTTTAAATCTTTCTGGCTAAAGGGTTTGATGATTATAGATGAGGGTATTTATCCATAGGCATGTGGTTTATCATATGTTAAGGAGAAATATCTAAATATATTAATACCAAAGGGAGCAAAGTATGGCCGGCAAAGGCTTAAGAAGCTTCCCTTCACCACATGCTTATATTGAAATGACTGCGGAACAAAGGACATGAGAAGTGTGTAGGAGCAGCCAGCAGGAGAACAGCTTCTTCTGATTACCCCATTCATCCCCTCTGAAGTGTCTGCTTTGGTCTGCAGGGCATAAAGCAAGTTGGGCTTCAGTAAAGCCGCTCAATGGGACCTGCCAGCAGAGCAGTGATTGAAGGGAAGCAATTGCAGCAGGAACAGACAGCTCCGTACACACAGAACCCAATAAGACATCTGGATAGACGGGAGCCATATGGAGACTCCATTCCTTTCTTTCAAGAAACTGAGCTTTTCTGCTACAATATAAAACACAGAATAAAGAAATTGCTTATTACTGACAGCTGCGGGGACATTATTGCAACTTATGGTGTATGGAATATTGGATAAAGTAGGTTTGTGCAGTTTTCCATAGGTTATTGTGCGGATTCCTAGGGGCTGATTCACTAACTTCGAGTGAAGGATTAGAAGTAAAAAAACTTCGAATTTCAAAGGTTTTTTTGGGCTACTTTGACCATCGAATGGGCTACTTCGACCTTCGACTACAACTTCGAATCGAAGGATTCGAAGTAAAAATCGTTCGACTATTCGACCATTCGATAGTCGAAGTACTGTCTCTTTAAAAAAAACTTCGACTCCCTAGTTCGGCAGATAAAAGCTACCGAAGTCAATGTTAGCCTATGAGGAAGGTCCCCATAGGCTTGCCTAACTTTTTTTGATCGAAGGATATTCCTTCGATCGTTGGATTAAAATCCTTCGAATCGTTCGATTCGAAGGATTTAATCTTTCGATCGAATTTTCTGCGCTAAATCCTTCGACTTCGATATTCGAAGTCGAAGGATTTCAATTCCTAGTCGAATATCGATGGTTAATTAACCCTCGATATTCGACCCATAGTGAATCAGCCCCTTAGTTTGCATTATAGCACAAGACATCCTGGTTTATAATTTGTACCTTTCTTATTCAATACGTAGCCCCCAGGCAGATATGAAAAGTTCTGGACACCCAAACAAAGTGAAAATCAGATTTCCTCTATCTGTTGTGAATTGTGTAGTTTGTAGGATTTTGGGGGTTTTTTTTGGAAGGGGCTGTAAGGGAGCAGAATTTTGGAAATTTTTAATTTTATAAGAACCTGAGATAGTTATTACGTTTTTTCATACAATAAAAAAATAGCTTTTTGAGAAAATATTGCCAAGAATTTAAATATATATATTTTTTAAATTTAGGATAAATTGCTGTTACAAAAAACAATTTGTGCAAAAGAAACATCAGGTAAATAAGAAAGAATACAAATGATAGAATGATTGTTTTGAATTGCAATAGCCCTAATCAAAAGCTGGTCATACAATGTGCGTGGATGTGATCCTAGTGCAACAGGTTCCTGTAGGCCTGCGGTACCAGATCATCCTGATTTATCGAAGTGCAAGCTTAGCCAAACCGTGCAAAGATTCTCTAAGGGGCATGTTTATTATGCTGTGTAAAAAGCGGCGTAAAATTCTACGTGTTTTTTTCTTATGTGACTTCCGGTGAAAGCAATGTAAAATAACGGCATGAAATCTGGCGTTGACATGGCATAAAATTACACACACACCGTCCCCATTTATTTTACACAGCTTTTTACACAGTTTTTTTATGCAAATCTTGTTTTACACAGCATAATAAATATGCCCCTAAAGGTGGCCATACACTGGGAGATCCGCTCGTTTGGCGATTTCGCCAAACGAACGGATCTCTCCCCGTTATGCACACATTGAGGTGGGCAATATCTGGCTGATCCGATCATGGGCCCTAGGGCCCAACAATCGGATCAGAATGGAGGCAATACGGCCGGTCGTATCGAGGGACCACATCAACGAACAGATGTGGCCGCGTTCCGACGGGATTTTTTACCCTGCTGATCGACATCTGATCGACTTTTGGCCAGATATTGTTTGGGGAATCCCACCGGAGGGCCCCACACACGGGCCAATAAGCTGCCAACTCGGTCTATCGGCAGCTTTGTGTATTGGCCTGTGTATTGGGGCCATAAGTGGGTGGCATAGTGATTAGCAATAAGTGAACCTGCTGCATTTAGCAATTTTGCATTAGAAAAACTGAATTTATGTTTGCTCCAGTCCATTGGTCCCATACCAGACGCGAGAAAATCAGGAATAATGCTTTAAACTGAACTAAGTTTCTAAGCACTCAATGTTTTCCATAACACCAACTTTGCTCATATGTTTATGTACCATTTTGGTTGTCAGTCACCAACTATTTCTTTGGCCTAAGACATGGTGCGGCTCAGCTCCAACGCTCCTTATAAAAACAGTCTCATTGCAATAATAATATTTCCTGCTCACTGACAGTCTCGTTTTCCTCGTTTTCTGCAATGGAAAAAATGTCATCTACTACAACATCCCCAGTATTGCAACACGTGCCTGGAAATATTCCATAAAGTGCCATTAACCTTTCATGGGAGCCCGAGGCGACTTTGAGTATGAAATTGACTCAATAAATCCACAGGCCCCTAAATGAATGAGCTTGTTCAAGGGAAATTAAAGCTTTAAAATAATACCTACGACTCTGCAACTCATGTCTGTGGGGCTTTAGTTGCTTTCAAAGAGTGATAAATCCTTTCCCCGCTTGCTACTCTGTAGTTCTAAACCATGAAAATTAGCATTTAAACAAAATAAGCACTGGGATCTGTTGCACGTTGCTTTAATTATGCAGTAATGTCATGCTGCTTCATTATTAAATTGATTCCTAAAAAGAGCTTTCTTCTGTATTTACTGTTTAGAGCTGCTGGAAGTGAGGCTGGGATAACCAGTGAATATCATGGCGTCCCCGTGCACCAAATGGATCATCCTTCACATCTGTTGCTTTCTCAATAGAGGGATTCCTAGGAGAATGGTGAGCTCGGAATAATTAAGCAAATGAATCAGTTCTGAGTAATTGGGATCATCCCTGGCACCAGAACTGGGCTTTAAATCAATTCTTTTGTCGCTGGGCCTTAAATCAATTCTTTTGTCGCTTGGCATTTGTTAGACGCCAAGTCTCGCACCGATGATGGAATTTATAGAGCCAGGGATTGACTAATATTTCCCATTCATTTTATTGGGGGTTACACACCCTGTGCGCGGCTGTTTATTATCTTTTCCCTTACAAGTGGTATTTACAGTTTTATAGGAGAGTTATGAAGAGATTGCAAGACTCCTTCAGTGGGAAAAAGGTTAATATTTTTAATATATGGAAGATTATATTATAACACAACTGCATTGTGGCTACTGTGAGACACCAGCTGGAAAAGTAATAAATGGTGTCTATATTTCACCTAGGTTTCTTACCTATACATGGTGAGGGGCTCCAGGGAATAGATATAGGGAGAAAACCAGCTTATGGGTTTTCTCCGAGTTGTTTTCAATTTCTGGACTGGATCCTGGAGTCCGGAGGCTTTGTAGAGCATTGGGTGGGATGAAGCTTCCATTCCTAGGTCCATTACGGATGTTGTGCCAGGAGCATGTTCAGCTGACTGAGTAGT
Organism: Xenopus laevis; assembly: GCF_017654675.1. Classification (NCBI taxonomy): domain Eukaryota; kingdom Metazoa; phylum Chordata; class Amphibia; order Anura; family Pipidae; genus Xenopus; species Xenopus laevis. The sequence continues at coordinate 9,116,129 of NC_054386.1, read as the reverse complement.
AAATGGAGTGTTACAATTCAGAACAGTGAGAAGGGGGAAGCACTGAGAGGAGAGATCAGGCTCCCTAAAACCAAGCCAGCCACACTCATTGTGAGAGGTACTGGGGCTTGTAAGGAGGCATTGAAAGTTCCTGACTTTGGATTTATGCCATGCTGAAGTAAGCGGTTTTCAATTTACACTTGAACTGTGTTATTTTGCTGAATAAATGAGCAGGCCCAGTCCTGTTTACAACTCCACTTGCTGTTCACTTCATGTTATGCAAGTACTGCAGCCACCAATTGAGCAAATCCCCACACTACAAAAATGTATTCACAGCTTCACCATGTGAAATGGAAATATGTTGGGTGGTGCAGTACACGGCACAAAGAGAAGACATAGAAAAATGCATAGTGAAGGGCGAATCTGTGCCGTTTTGCTTGCGAATTTGCATTGAAGTCAATTTTTATACGCGCGACTATTTGGTCCAAATGCATTTAAGTCAATGGGCGCCCGAATAATTTTGACGCGTGCCAATTTTTATGTGCATGCCAATTTTGATTCACGCCAATTTTTTTTACGTGGCTGATTTTTCCCGGCAAATTGTCACCACTATTTCTCCGCAAATTCATGTCTTCCAAATTTATTTGCCCATCGCTGGTAATGCATACAAAATTTAAACACTTTAGCATGTCTTTTGCCTTTTTTGTTTATGCTTATATAGGGTGATGAACGGATCATTTCGTTTGCTAATGCCACTATCCATTTTGGGTAACAGTACAGCAGTAAAAACATTTTTATCCAGAAATCCAGCAAATGGATGAAATTATAAGCAGGGTTGATCCTGGGGCTGCTGCCACCCGATGCTGCCCTCCCCCCACTCTGTGCTTACAACTTCTGAGGGGGTCAAAAGAGGTCCACATTGCTAGTGTAATGAGCATCATTGCTCTCTTTTAACTAGTGGAGCTGAATTAAACAGAAATTCAGCTCATAAAGCTACAGGAGGCAGCTTTTTGCCTCCCCTGGTAACTGGCCACTTACTGCTGCCTAACTCATGGCAAGAGCTGCCCTGATAATAAGCCCCCAAATAATGTTATAGTAGTTTATATCTGATATTATTCAGAAAGCTCAGAATTACAGAAATTGTATCCAAATAACCCACATTTTTAAAAATGATATCCTTTTGCTCTGTACTAATAAAATAGTTAATTTTAAATGATTCAAAACTAAGATACAATTAATCCTTATTGGAACCAACACCAGCCTATTGGGTTTTATTTAATGTTTACAACATTTTCTATCAAATCAAAAGTATGAAAGGTATCTATCTATCAAAGGTATGAAGATCCATATTACATAAAGATCCATTATCAGGAAAACCCCAGGTCCCAGACATTTTGGATAACAGGTCCCATGTCTGTAGTTTCTTTTGTATGTGTTTTTGTTATTCCTGATTACTAGACTGTTATATGTCATACTAGACATTAAGCCCGTTAAATTAACGGGCGCTAGAACATATGTAGTCAAACATTCGCCAGAGACGGTCCGTGGGGCACATGCGCAGTATCGCAATCCCACGGACACAGGGACTGGACGCAGAGACACTTCAACTTTATTATATAGGATACAAATTAATATGTAAAACTTTTATAATACCTGGGAATACTCTTACCTGTTATTTTTTGTGTTATTGTCCTATTTTTCTCAAAAAAGGGTTGGAATTAGGGTGGATTTGGGTAGAGTAAAACCTGACCTAGAAGGAGCCTGTGTAAATGTCCTAACATTTGCAGTAATTATAAACCTCTGTAAATTAAGTCATAACGGAAGAATATTTCATTCCATCAAACTGTTTACTTTCCACCCATTCTTGTCTGACTATACCTCTACACATCCGACCTAGAAACCATTACTTCCTATACAACGCCAAGTAACTTTTATATCATCTGTAACATTCTGAATTATTGAAATGCTATAAAGCTCATGGAATTTCCATTTCAGTATTCATAACTATTTTACTTTCACTTCATACTGAACAACAGCTTTTTTTTTTTTAAATAAATAGAGTATGCCTACTTTGATGAAATCCATAGAAATTCATTGAATTATTCATGACACACAAACATGACTTGGGAAACCACACCAGTAGACAAGCAGAAAGAAAATACACATCCACTAGGGGGCATAATTATGAAATAGGGAGATTGAATTTGGTGGACAAATGCACAATTTATGGCGCTGTATGTGATGAACACTTTCCTTTCCATTTAAAAATTAAAAATAGTTTTCATATATTCTAAAAGGCAAGTGTTCCCTTTACTTTAAGGCACATGCCTGCAGTTTAAAGATGCCAAATCTCTACAGCCATTCTGTTACCAGCACAGTTTAGAAGCACTTCCATTCCTACCTCACCTTACTCTTATGAGGTAACATAGGGAGGGATAGATGAGTAAGGATCTGATTAAATTGACCAAACACTCCACTCAAAGTCGTCAAACCAGCGGATCTTTGTCCAGTTTGGCTGCCTACAAGTTGGGACAGACTAGGATAATCTGATCTTTAACTGAGGGCCAACAATCAAATCATACGGTTGGACCATGGAGACCCATTGGATCTACTGGTTTCATGGGGAGGTTGAACAGCAGTAGGATACATTAGTAATATACTTTTAGCCTGGTACAGTTTCAGGCAAATTTTGCTTTTTTTGTTAGTGGAAAGATTCTTGGGATGTAAGAATATCCAAGCCACTTATACCCTTAATGGGACTGCACTAGGCAAATCCATTATGGAAAAGGACCTTGAAGTCCTTGTAGATGATAAACTTGGCTGTAGCAAGCAATGCCAGTCAGCAGCATCAAGGGCAAATAAGGTCCTGAGCTGTATTAAAAGGGGCAGAGAGTCACGGGAGGAGGGGGTCATTCTTCCACTGTATAGAGCACTTGTAAGGCCCCATCTAGAATATGCCGTACAGTTTTGGTCTCCATCAGTCAAACAGGACATTATTGTATTAGAGAGGGTACAGAGAAGGGCAACTAAGCTGGTAAAGGGAAAATCTTAGCTATGAGGAAAGACTGGCCAAATTGGGGATGTTCACACTGGAGAAGAGGCCCTTAAGGGGTGATATGATAACTATGTATAAATATATAAGGGGTTCATTATTATTATTAACATGTATTTATATAGCACCAACATATTGCGTATAATAATCTCTCTAATGCTTTATTTACCAGTAGGTCTTTCCATCTGACACGAGGTCACCCATTCCGATTAGAAGAAAAGAGGTTGTGGCTAAATATTGGGAAGGGGTTTGTTACAGTGAGAGCTGTGAAGATGTGGAATTGTCTCCCTGAATCAGTGGTACAGGCTGATACATTAGATAGGTATAAGAAGGGGTTGGATGGTGTTTAGCAAGTGAGGGAATACAGGGATATGGGAGATAGCTCATAGTACAAGTTGATCCAGGGACTGGTCCCATTGCCATTTTGGAGTCAGGAAGGAATTTTCCCCCTCTGAGGCAAATTGGAGAGGGTTTAGATGGGTTTTTTTTGCCTTCCTCTGGATCAACTGGCAGTTAGGCAGATAAAAAAAAAAAAACTAAAAGGTTGAACTTGATAGACGTTTGTCTTTTTTCAACCTTACTTACTATGTTACTATGTTACTATGTTTGCAAATCTACACTAGAGTTTTGCCACGTGTTATATGTCACAGGGGGAAAAAAACAGGGTTTTGCACCAGGAAAATGAAGAAAATACACGGACGTCATTATTATGGGTCCCTTGTCGCCTTCCCCTTAACAACCTTACCTACAATGTAATTTCACCATCCCACTGACTACAATTGAAATACAATTGGCTAAAATTTCGTGCTTCACAATTTTTTTGATTAAACAAAATGGGCCAGTTTAACTCTTCACTACATAAAGGCAACATAGAAAGATCCAGTATACTTTTGCCATACATTTTCACTTAAAATGAAAGCCTTGAAGTTACATCAGGCTATCACCCCAGGGATAGTTTTTCCTGAATACTACTCAAACCTAATGAACGATTCCCTGGGGTGAAAATAGGCAAATGATGTGTGTACCTTTTCCTAAGCAGTCCCCGTGCTAATTAATAAAAGCACTTGCTGTGTAATGAACTGACTGGACACAGCTGTTGGCAGAATCTAATTACAATGGCTTATCCTTTAAATTGAAAAATACATTTATTATAAGAAACAATCCTATTTCTTGTTTGTTGTGGAGAATCTAGGTTAGTAGAATTGTATTTCTTGAATTATATTTTTGTACCCCTATTTCCATAGTATTTTTACAGTCACTGGAAATGATCTTATTTCTTGCAGTGTGCATAATACTGTGCGTAGGTCCAAGTCGCTGCTGAATTATGTGGGCTTGTATTCATCGTTTTTTTCTTTGCACTGGTGTGATAATTGGTGTGCATGCTCAAGAGCCCAGCTTAGAGGGAAACCATTAAATCAAGAACTTTGTCCTCTAGAGGGCAACTATCTTGCAACTATACCAGCCAAACTATGATTAAAGAGCATGTAAAGCAAAAAAATAAAATCCCATTTTTACTTTCTTTAATGAAAAAGAAACTTACCTTCACTATGCCTTAATTAAAAAATGTGTAGTGTTTTTATAAGAAACCTGTCTGTGTGCAGTGTAATTCTCCCTTCATTTACTGCTGTGGATAGGAATTGTCAGACAGTCCCTAACTGCTCTGCAGGGAAACAATCATACTTATGAACAGCAGGGGGAGCCCCCGTCTTACTTCCCAGCCATGCAGAACTCAAGCAGCTTTGTTTGTTTCCCTGTAGAGCAGTCGGCGACTGTGTCAAGATTTTTATTGGATTTTATTTATACTTTTACATACTCTTTACTGTTTCCAACTCCAGCTGCAGGGACAAAGATCATGGAGCCAGATTTAAACAGATAAACTGCAGAGTTGGAGAAAGTTTGTATTAAACAATAAAAAATTATAAAATCCACATTAGATTACATGACAACACAGGACCCAGTGCAGTCTGTATATTCTGATTATTAACCAGTCTTGCTTTATTGGCTTCTGGCAGATATTGTGCTGTTTATGATGATCCCTAAGCAGCCCAGACCACACTGAGCATGTGTCTTGGTCCTGCAAAGATGTTTAACAAAGTTACAAGATGGTGACCCCCTGTGGCCAACTTTGAAAGCATAAATTGTTTATTTGATTAGGCTTGTGGCTCAATAAGTTCATGTTTAGTATACAATATACAGCATTTCTAGCCTTATTCTATTTTAGACTTTACTTACCCTTTAAATGATGCCCGCTAACAGGGAAGTGTAATCCAAAAGCACTTTGTACTGTAGTAAATTCAAATATTCCGAACATCCACAAACAACTGAAGACCACTTTGTGGGTTGGGTATACTGTCAAATCAATCCAAATTATATCTAGACTCACATATCACATCACACATTTAGGGAGTTATTTATTAAAGTCTGAATGCCAAAAACTCGGAAAGTTTTTTTTAAATATAATATCTAAATCTTTAATAGAAAAAAAAACCTCACATTTTTCGAGATACATTGTAGGAGATGTTTTATACCCCGAGGCTGGAAAAAGTCTGAATCTGAAAATCCGGTATCTCAGTCAGACCTACTGAGGATGTATATGTCAGAAAAATTTGGATTTTAATAAATAAGGCCCTAATAACTGACACATCTTTGGCCTCCCCCACATACCAGCATGGCAACAGTGGAGCATGTGTTACAAAAAAAACCCCCAGAAACATATTTCTTTCAATCAGTTCTAATCATTTCAAATCTACTCCAAGTTTTGTACTAACACTATTGCATTAAAAGGTCAATTGACTTAACTATCACTTCAATCAATTTCATTCAATTCTAGAGACATAGATGAAAACCATCTGGAAAGCCAGAGACTGACTGCTAGTTTTTAGATGAGGGGAGGCCTTTAAATCTCAATTATGTAGTATTTATTTTCCTCCACATTGTATCGAGCAGCACTGGTTTGACAAGGCATTTATTTTGTGGGCCTTCCCAGGAGGGTAATAAGGAGGGTCAGCATTGGCCTGTCCTGCTTGAATATTTTAAAAGTACAGGTATGGGATCCATTATCCGGAAACCCGAATTACAGAAAGTAGACTCCATCATAATAATCCAAGTTTTGAAAAATGATTTGCTTTTTCTCTGTGATAATAAAACAGTACCTTGTTCTTGATCTAAACTAAGATATAATTAATCCTTATTGGAAGCAAAATCAGCCTATTGGGTTTATTTAAAGTTTACATAATTACAATTGTTTTTAAAGGGCCCAGGATCCATTTTTAACAAGTCAGTCAGGGGTGACTTCTGCATAATCACTTATGAGGTCAGATCAATGTAGTGTTGTGAAATTTTGCAATTATTAATAAAACAACGCAAAAATAAACAGCACATGCGAGGATTCAATGAGGAAAACATGTGAGGGGACAGTAACAAGTGGCTTTAATCTGTTTCTAGCAACGTACCTAATAGGAGTTGGGTCTGCCTATTTCAAGTTTTTCTTTACAGAAATGACCCTGGGTGGACTTCAGTTTGGATTGTGGACTTTATTTCAGTTATTGTACCTTTTGAATATTGTACTTTAAGGGTGGACTTTATGTTGTACTTTGTGCAGGAGGTCAGGGTGTGCACAGGAGGAATATTTTTTTAAATATGTAATAATAACTGGACTAATGCAGTAACACTGGGCTAATCAGATTTGCTGCGCCAATGAGGCAAATTGAGTAACTCACCTCAGGTGGCAGCGCCAAACAAGTTATTAGGTTTGGCAAAAAGCCACTCCTGGTATACTACCTAATGTAAAAAAACCCTACCCCCCTACCCTACATAGACCCCCCCTCCCTCCTCCCCTCAGCCTAGCTACTACCCCGGGCAGATGCCCCTAAGTCTTTACTTACCCCTCGGTGCAGATTCTGTCTTCGGTAATCTTCAGAGCTTCGGCAATTTCTGTGACTTTCGGGGGATGCGCAGTTGTCGCAAAACACAGAATTGCTCCAACTGCACATGCGCCGATACGGCACTTACTTCCCGAAGATTACAGAAGAAAAGAAGATGGCACCTGTGAGCTCCGCTGGACAGAATCTGCACGGAGGAGTAAGTAAAAAGTTAGGGGCTTTTGCATGGGGTAACAGCTAGGCTGGGTGGAAGGAGGGAGGGGGTCTATGTAGGGTAGGCCATCCGGTCAATTTTAAGGCAACGATGGGTTAAAATATGGGGCTTGTTTACCTAACGAAAAAAATAAACTTATAGTAAGTCATAGCAGTTAAATGCAGTAGTTAATAGTGACGTGCGGGTCGAGAATTTCTCGACCTGCACCCAACCCTAACCCGCCTCCTCCCTATCCGCACCCGGCCTGCTGCTGCCCCTCTATTTATAGACCCGCGCCTGCCGTACAGTGATGTCCCTTGCGGGCGGGAGAGCAGGAGAAGAGCTCGACATGGACCCACCCGCGAGCTGAAAATTTTTTGCAGGAGTTCAACTGAACCCGCCCACACATCACTGGTAGTTAACATATAATAAGAAACATGACAATGAGTGATTATACTTTCATAACATCACAGAACTTTACCCTATATCTCTACCAGCTGCAACATATATTGGGTGGGAATCAGTTGCTGAAGGTTGGCCTTTAGTGATGGGCGAATTTATTTGTGGCGAGTTTGCCATTTCACCGCTGGCGAAAAAAAAAAACACGAATTTGCAGTGAAAAATCGCTGGTGTTGGGAAAATTTTGAAATTTCAAAGTTTTCTTAAACTTGAAATTTTCAAAGCTTTTCCGACGCCGGCGACGGTTCTGAAGCTGGCGGCCATTTTGACGCTGACGAATTTCGCTAATTTTTGCCAGTTTCGCAATTGTCGCTGGAAATTTTCGAAATTTGTGTCGAAGCAAAATGGGACAAATTTGCCCATCACTGTTGGCCTTCCTTTTTGGTTGGATGCAGCAGTTCTTTGCCTTGGTGAGGCTTGGATTTTTTACATCTAAGCTCCTTTTTTATACTGCAAACTAACTTTAGCTTGTCTTTTTAATTTTTATTAATGGCAGGTAGGATATTTCCATGGCTATGGTCTAAAAAAATCCAAATGGAAGCAGTGCTAACAGCAGCTCTGGGGTTGCTTAGTCCCTATGAACACACAATGAGCAGAATTTGTTTCTCATAAAGAATTGAGGGCTTGCATTTCACCTGGTTACTCTGGTGCCCCCTTTAACAGTAAGTTGTCTTTTCTTAGCTGCTCTTGAAAAAAAAAGAATGATTCTAAGCTCTTTTGAAGATTCCGTTTCACATTGCAGTAGTAGATGAAAGCAAAAGAACAATAATGCTTGAAGCAAGATGAAGTTTTATGAAGCAGCTACAGGATGTCACTGAGAAGGACTCGCTGGTGAGCTTTCCTCTACACCGATGCTCCCGGGGAGCAAAAACATATTTCATCTAAAGTGACCTTCTTGCTTTCTACTGAAGCAATGTGTTATAGATGAAGAACATAAACAACATATTTCAATTCAGATTATTTTGCATTTATCTAGAACAACTTTGAATTTGCAGGAGAACCTGGTGGAGGTTTTACATTTTCCATTTCAACTGTTCAATGTTTCTATGACAATTCAAGGCCTGAGGCTCTTGTGGAAATGCAAATATTTTATACAGCACAAGACTAAAAAGTAATAATTCTACATATGTTAAAACATCAAATAATAAGTGCAACACACTTTCAGATCTGCCCTCCCGCACTCGCACTGGGGAAGAAAAAAAAACACCCAGTTTCAACTTCTAGCACACCAGCAACTTGATCGATTTGATAATTAAATAGCAGAAAATCGGTTAAGAAGTACAACCTGGAAACCTGAGAACTGCTCCCACATCTTGCTTGTCACCCCATTCCCTGTATAGTGAAAACTAGCAAATATGCTCTTCAGGTTATAAAGTACTGGGTCTAAAGGATGAGCAGGACTTGGGAACAGTGAGAGTTGGGTCAAAAGGCACCCAAATGGGTCAGGCATGTCCTTGTCATGGAAAACATTGAAGAGGGTGATGCATTTAACACGGGTAATGTTCGCCTTTACGGCTCTGAAAATCGAATTGGTTGGATTATAAATAGTGATGGGAAAATTAACTCGCCAGGCGCCAATTTCCGTGTTTTCGCCACAGTCAAATAAACTCTCGAAACTGCATTGTCGTGCGTCAAAATTATTCAGACATCCATTGCCTTTAATGCAGTTGGACAAAGTAGGCGCATGTATAAACGTTGTCGCGGTGGTCGAAATTGACATGCATCAAAATTATTTTGACGTCCATTAACTTCAATTCGTTTCCCGGATTTTTCGGCGAAGCTAAGCGGGACAAATTCACTAATAATAATGCAAAATTGGTCTCATTGGCCCTACACTGATACAGTTATGGGATCTGTTAGCAGGAAACCCATTATCCATAAAGCTCCAAATTATAGTTAGACTTTGAAGAGGGTGATGTAGAGTCCTGCAGCAGGTGTGGTACCCTGCGGGTTGCAGGTAGAGGTTTCGGGAGCGGGTATAGATGCGGGTTGTGGTTCTCCGTGTTTGCGGATCTTCTCAATAGTGACATCATTCGAATTCTGATCATGCCGAATTCTAATGATGTCGCTTCCGGTTTACAATGACAGCACTTCCTTTTTCTTGATGGTCAGCAGGTTGGGGATCGGGTTGCGGATAAGGTACTTGCGGGTCGGGTAGCGGGTCCAAGCGGGTAAGTACGCGGGTTGCAGATCAGGTTTAACAAATTGGTTACTCGCAGGACTCTATGGTGATGCATTTAACACTGGTGGTGTTCACCTTGACAGCTCTGAAAATCGAAATTGGTTGGATTATAGTTAGCGATGGGCAAATACATTTTCCAGGAGCTAATTCGCTGCGAAATTTCCGGGTTTCCCACCGGCGAATAAATTTGCAAAAATGCGGCAAAAATTCACTGGCGAAAAATCTGCCATGTCAAAAAAATTTGGGCACGCATCAGAATAGTTGCGCACATAAAAATTGCAGCGCGTCAACATTTTCCGGATCCCCATTGGCTTTAATGCATTTGGACAAAATAGGCGCGAGCATAAAAATTCTAGCGGGCGCCGAAATTGATGCACGTCCAAATAATTTTGACGCCCATTGACTAAGATATGTTTCGTGAATTTTTTGCGATTTCGCAAATTTCCCGGGAAATTCGCAAGTTTTTTGGTGAAGCGAAACGGCACAAATTCACCCATCACTAATTATAATGCAAAATTGATCTCATTGACCCTTTTTTGTTTTTTACACTGATACAGTTATGGGATGTGTTATCCGGAAACCCATTATCCATAAAGCTCCAAATTACAGGTAGGTGTCTCCCATAGACATTTTAAAGTATTGCGTCCATTTTTTTATAAAATATTTATCTTTGTTATAAAAGCACAGTACCTTGTACTTTATTCCAACTAAGTAATAATTAGCCAGTATTCTACTGGGTTTAAATAATTTTTTAGCAGACTTAAAGGGGTTGTTAACGTTTTCATTTTTTTTATTATTTATGGTTTTTGAGTTATTTAGCTTTTTATTCAGCAGCGCTTCAATTTGCATTTTAAACAATCTGGTAACTAGGGTCTAAATTCCCCTAACAACCATGCATTGATTTGAATAAGAGACTGGAATATGAATAGGAGAGTCCTGAATAGAAAGAGGAGTAATAAAAAGTAGCAATAACAATACATTTGTAGCCTTACAGAGCATTTGTTTTTAGATGGGGTCAGCGACGCCCATTTGAAATCTGCAAAGAGTCAGAAGAAAAGGGCAAATAACTATAAAACTATAAAAAATAAATCATGAAAACCAATTGAAAAGTTGCTTAGAATCGGTCATTCTATAACATACTAAAAGTTACTTTAAAGGTAAACCACCCCTTTAAGGCATGTAGATCCAAATTACAGAAAGAACAGTTATCCTGAAACCCCAGATCCCAAGCATTCTGGATAACAGGTCCCATACCTGTGAGTGGATACAATATGGGTAAAAAATGGGTACAGCACCCTATTATTAATTAACAATATAATTATGTATCATTATTGTTGGTAAATTAACACAAGAAGAACAAAAAACAAAAATGGTGCAACAGATTACCAGTATAAATAACGCAATAAATATGACAAGGTGCACTTGCCCCAGACACTCAACTTCGGGGAGCGACAATCTGGAATCAGTCAAATAGAACAAATGGGGCTGTCCAACACCCAAAGGAGTCCACAAGGCTAAAAGTTAAAAGTAAAAACAATATTTATTTGTAGAGTCTAAAAATTACACATCTCCATAAACCCTATGCGTTTCGTGCCCAGCAGGCACTTAGCCATGCCCATGGATTATTGATTCATATCCGTAATGTAATATATTGAGGTTTGATTCATACACAGATTTATCATGTGTCGAATTGAAAATTCGAATTTCGAGTTTATTTTAGGGGCAGATTTATCAAAGGTCGAGGTGAATTTTCAAATGAAAAAAATTTGAATTTTGAGTTATTTTTGTGTACCTCGACTAGGGAATAGACCAATTCAAATTTCAAAAATTAATCATGTACTGTCTCTTTAAAAATTCAAATTCGAACATTCACCATTTAAAACCTGCCAAATTGCTGTTTTAGCCTATGGGGGACCCCCTAGAACCTACTTGGAGTCAATTGGTGGACTTTTTAAAATCAAAGGATTTTTTGGGGAAAAACTTTGAATCAAATTTGATCGAATTTGCTATTAATTCGTACGATTCCAATTCAACCATACGTACCTATTTGATCAAAAACAGACCTATTCGACCAAAAAAAACTTTGACTTAATTTCAGTTGGTCTTTTTGAATTCTAATTTAGAAGTTTTTTCAATCGAAATTCAACCCTTGATAAATATGTCCCTTAGTGTAATTCGACTAGGGAACAGTTCATATTCAATCTGAGTTTTAAAAAAAATCGAGATTCGAATTTCTCAATATATCATGTACTGTCCCTTTAAAATTCGAATTCGACTATTCGCCATTTAAAACCTGCCGAATTGGTGTTTTAGCCTATGGGGGATGGGGAACCTCTTACAATCAATTTGGAGTCGTTTGGTGGATTTTTTTATTACAATTAGATTCGAGTTTGCGGGTCGATCCTATTCAACTGAATTAAAAAAAATTGAATTTTTAAATAATTTAAAAAAAATTTAAATAATTCTTTTTTTTTAATTTATGGGAGTTTAAACTCTAAATTCAACCCTTGATAAGTCGAATTTCGAGTTTATCAGAGTTTATAAAAACTCCCATCAACTCCCATTAACTCAAAATTAAAAAAAAAATGTATTCGATCAAATTAGATTCAATGTTTTTCACCCAAAAAATTTATTTTTTTCAAAAGTCCACCAAATGACTAAAATTGATTGTAGGCTAAAACGCTAATTCGGCAGGTTTAGATGGCGAATAGTTGAATTCAAATTCTTAAAGGGACAGTACATGATATATTTCAAAATTCGAATTTCACATTTTTTTAAATTCCAATCGAATTTGGACTATTCACTAGTCGAATTACACTAAGGGGCAGATTTATCAAGGGTCGAATTTCGAAGTAGAAAAAGCTTTGAAATTCAACCATCAAATTGGAATACTTCGACTTTGAATATCGAAGTCAAAGTTTTTTTAACATCGAATTTGGCAATTTGCGGTCGAAGTAAAATCGTTTGATCGAACGGTGAAATCCATATTTTTCTTCGACTTCAAAAAACTTAGAAAAATGCTCTAGAAGGTCCCCATAGGCTAACATAGCACTTCGACAGGTTTAATTTGGCGAAGTATTGAAGATTTTTAATTTTAAAGAAACAGTAGTTCGATTATCGAATGGTCGAATATTTGAACGATTTTACTTCGAATCGAATTCTAAGTCATATTATCCTATTCGATGGTCGAAGTATCCAAAAAAATTACTTCAAATTTCGAATTTTTTTTACTTCGAAAATTCCCTTGAATTCACTTCGACCCTTGATAAATCTGCCCCTAAAATAAACTCAAAATTCGAATTTAAAAATCTCAATTTCAATTCGACCCTTGATAAATCTGCCCCTAAAAGGCACACATCACAATTTGTTCTGTGCGTATAGTAGAACACTGTAAATAAGCATCTGTTTCTAAACTAAACTTTATGAATAAATTACTTCTCTACAATGACATTTTATGACCAGTTACTGTATAAAATCATGTGGGATGCATGAGGAGGGTGAGGGGAGGGGAAATCAATATATGTATAATAAAGTGATTTATAGATGCATTACTGAAACAGACGCTTTACTCGGAGTGATACTTAAAAGGTTATTTGAGGCAGGTTTACGGTATTTTGGTGGCTGATACTGTTATAAAACGTCTGCCCAGAGCACTTCTGTTACATTGGGACTCCCTTTATGGATTGTGTATGGCAAATGGCAGTCATTTTTGATTGGTCTTTTTAGATAAGAAGCAATAACAGCTCTTCAGTAAATATCTTACCATGGAGTGGAAGTCCACAATGTTTTAGCTCGTTCCTCGTAGCAATAGAAAAAACATTCAAGGTATATTTGTCGTTTCATTAATTTTTTTTGCAGCTATTGCAAATGCCATGGAAGTAATACTGACCCTCTGCCTTATTATTGGCTTATATTTCCCTAACGGTTGTCAATTAAAAAGAAAGCAGCATTAAATTCCTCCTGTTGGAAATCATTAAATTCTTCTGTTTTGAAATTGCTTCTATAGTGTTTCTCATCTGGTTGCAAATTCTGCCTTGAGAAATATGGCCATTGTTATGATAACTGATAAAACTCCCCTAAAACCTTCAGTTTTTTATGCCTAGGAATGAAATGAAAAGAGCAACATTTATGGAAAAAAGATTGCTACGTGTTTTCTAGCACTTGGGTCACATAACATCACATATTAATTTTCAAGATATAAAAGCAGAAATACTAAATAATATAAATTATGGTAATACATTGGGATTGTAATTTTTTTCTCAGTCTTTTTTTTTTGCCTCAATCATGTTTTTTTTTTTTGCTTATAACATTTTCCCTTCATTTCCTTAACCTGCATTACAGACAGTTTTATGTCGCAATAATAATAATCATAATAATAATAGATAATTTTCTTTAGACAAAACACAATCAACACAAAACACAATTGTGGCAAAAAAAAACAGGATTGAGAAAACAATCAAGATTGTGAGTTTTTGCCTAGATTTGCACAACTTGTTTCAGAACAATGCCTTTATTGCTGTTTAAGATGTTATTTTGCCACAATTTTTGCACATTTACTATTGGTCGAATATCGAGGGTTAATTAACCCTCGATATTCGACCCTCGAAGTAAAATCCTTTGACTTCGAATATCGAAGTCGAAGGATTTACCGCAAATGCTTCGATCGGACGATTAAATCCTTCGACTCGAACAATTCGAAGGATTTTAATCTATCGATCGAAGGATTTTCCTTCGATCAAAAAAAGCTTAGAAAGCTTATGGGGACCTTCCCCATAGGCTAACATTGGTGCTCGGTAGGTTTTAGGTGGCGAAGTAGGTAGTTGAAGTTTTTCTTAAAGAGACAGTACTTCAACTATCAAATGGTTGAATAGTCGAACCATTTTTAGTTCGAATCGTTCGATTCGTAGTCGAAGGTCGAAGTAGCCAAAAAAAAACTTCGAAATTCGAAGTATTTTTCATTCTAATCCTTCACTCGAGCTTAGTAAATGCGCCCCTAACAGTTGGCTAATCACAATTTTCCTCCCCAAATTCCAAAAATTCCCAAATTTTTAAATTGTTCCCCGGGCTCCATCCACGACCACAGGGTCTGCTTACTCTATAGTTGTGCCACTGGAATCACAGCAAAACATCAGGAGTCATTGTCTACACACCATGCACAGTGCAACAAAAAGGCTGCAACTGGGTATTTCTCTCACTTTGGACTAACCTGTATTGCTGCAGGTCTACATGCCCCCTGTGTTGGGTGCTTTGCTCCTTCTGCTGAATTTTCAATCCAACACAAGAGTGAAGTTTACCCTGGGGTGCAAGTGCTTCTTAAGTGAGACTAAGGGGCACACACTTGTTCCCTTCAGTGCCGGGCCACGCTGGGCAGGCGCCCTACGAATTTGCGTCCATGTGCGCATGCGCGAATATGTGCTCGCGTGCGCAAATTCAAGGTCGCGCGCATACGCAGAAGCTTTGAGAAGCGCGAAGAAAAGGAAACTGGAGTTGGGGTAGGCGACAGAGAAGGTACGTGCCTGGCGCCCTCCCAGCTTTGCGCCCTAGGCACGGGCCTACTCTGCCTACCCCTAGTTCCGGCCCTGGTTCCCTTAGTGCTCTAGCCTTGCACCCCAGGATCTGTAAATGACCCCTAACATTTTGAAAAGTAATAAATCAACCACAAATAGTTTGGATTAAGTTTTTCAGCCACTGAGATTTGTCTAAATCAGGAATGAAATCCTTGATCTGGTGCCTTGAGCATTAGTGGCTGTTCCTTATTTTAACACTTGCTATTCCCTAAATGACAATTGGGGCCACCATCAGGGGGCACAGTGGGTACTGCTGTACCAGGCCTAAAGGGGGGCCTGGCTGTGCCTCACTTTTGGAAATAGCCGGGCCCCCCTTGACGGCGCCAAAGCCGTACCGATTCTTCTGTAGTCCTGAAGAGCCGTATCCCGAGCAGCTGAAGTTGAAGTCCCAAGACCGGGAAAAGACTGGAAATCACGAAAGGAGCCAAACTTGAAGTTACAAAAGGAGCCAAACTTGAAGTCACAAAAGGAGCCAAATTTGAAGTCATGAAGCCGCAAAAAGACCCAAAGTCACGAAAGGAGCCAAACTTGAAGTCCCAAAGACACAAAAAGACCCAAAGTCACGAAGGAGCCAAATTGAATTCCCAAAGCCACGAAAAGACCTGAAGTCACAAAAGGAGCTGAAGTTGAAGTTGCAAAGCCACAAAAGGAGCCGAAGTTGTGTGGTTTGTTTTTTTTTTGTTTGTTTAATGTCACCAATGTATTATTTTAATACTCTATAACCCGATGTCACGAAAGGAGCCGAACTTGAAGTCCTGAAGCTGCAAAAAGACCCGAAGTCATGAAAGGAGCTAAACTTGAAGTCCTGAAGCTGGGAAAAGACCCAATGTTTTTTTTAAAAAATATTCCCCGGTGGCCCGAATGTTTCTTTTTGGGCCCTAGCACCAATGTTTTTTAATTAAAAAACTTTTATGGGGTCTCCTGGTCACCAATTATTTTTTTTAACTTGTGGGGGGACCTGACCACCAAATTTTTTTTTTTTAAACCTTTATCTGGGGCCCTGGCACTTCAGTTTTTTTTAACTTATAAGGGGGCCCTGACATGAATGGCTTTTTATAACTTGTGTGCGGGGGGGGTTTACAGTTTTTAGCGCTGATGTCTGTGTGGTCTTTTAACTGTGGGGTGGGCGGAATCTGGGGTGGGCCCCCGCTTGGGGCTAGGGTCGATGGGGACCCCGAAAATTTTGTTGTATGGGTCCCCGTGATTTCTAATGGCGGCCCTGATGACAATACAGCCAGTATGATGCCTTGAGATGCAAATGCTCCTGAGGATGCTGTGTGATCCTCCAACACTTATATTCAATTATAGAGACTTTAAATGATAACATTTTCCCTACAGCATTTGTTTTTTATGCTCACACACATTTTTCACTGAATTGCTAAAGATTTTATCTATTCAGTTTTAATTATCAGAAAAGAGATATTCAGCAGAGATTATTGCCTTGCGTACTCCATACCAACCAAACAATATCTATTCTTCTCACTATCTCCATCTCTCTTCTATCTTCAATGAAATCTTAGGAAGCACAAATCATTTTTGGATTCATATCAGTTTACAGCCAGGCGGAGAGATTTGCTGTAACTCCACTCAAAATGATCATTTTCCCCACTGTATTTTTTCCCCCCATTTATTTATTTTGTGAGGCAGTTGAATTCTGACACTTGGTACAAAAGGGCAAAGTTATAACTTTTTTTCTGTAATAATAAAACAGTAGATTGTACCAAGCTGCATGAATCCATATTGGTGGCAAAACAAACCTATTGGCTTTATTTAAATGATTTTTAGCAGATTTAAGGTATGGAGATCTAAATTACAGAAACATCCCTTATCTAGAAAGCTCCAGCTCCCAAGCGTTCTGGATTTATTTTGTATCCATTGCAATATTTGTTCTGCATATTGTTTATGTATGGTAGAAATGTACAGCACTAAAACTTCATCCTACTATACAATTATGTCCCTTCGCTTAGTACAATTAGTTATTTTGAAAAACCATAGTGCTTAAAGGACCAGTAACATCAACAAAATTTTTTTAAAAATTCGTTAGTATACCTTGAAAAAAATAAAAACCAAGACAAATTAAACTTTAAAATCACAAAGACTTTATTAAGAAAGAACTTACAGAAACTCCGCTTCCACTCCTTTTCAGAAAAGACTACACGGCAACGATCCATCGCTTTCTTCTCCCTGGCTATCTCCTATAAGGAAGGCAGGGAGGAGAAATCGAGCGCCGCAAGATGGATCCCCTGTTTGCTTTCTGAAGAGGAGAGCAGGCAGAGTATCGGTAAGTTATTTCTTGATAAACTGCGATTTTTTTGATGTTACTGGTCCTTTAACTAATTACTATTACAGCCCCAAAAAGGCAACATCAACTGAGCACATGCAAGAGGATAAGACACTGCGTTTTCAAGCTGCGGCTTCACAAACATATTAATATTCAATTTCTGTCTTTCTGATGTCATTGAATAAGTTATTACTCGGTGGCTGTCATCTTCACAGAAAGTATTAAAATCATGCTGGAAGATATAATGTATCAGTAAAAACCTTTGTTATTATCGTCTCACAAGGGGATTCAGAAACACAATAATCTGAGACAATAATAAGACATTACCAAATCCATTATTTTGGATTCAGCTGAACCCCAGAATCTTTCTTTTTTGGCCGAATACCGAACCGAATCCTAATTTGCATAAGCAAATTAGAGGTGGGAAGGGGAAAACATTTCTTACTTCCCTGTTCTTTGACAAAAAGTCACGCAATTCCCCTCCCCTAAAGTCACATGTCAAAATTGGTGCTCGCATAAAAATTGTCTTGCGTCAATTTTTGGGATGCCCATTAACTTAAATGCATTTGGACAAAAGAGTCGCACGTGAAAAATTGTCAAAATTGACGTGCAGCAAAATTATTTTGATGCCTGTTGACTTCAATGCGTTTCGCAAATTCTTCGCCATTTCGTGAATTTTTGCTGTAGTTTCGAAAATTTTTCCGCAAATCAAAACAGGACAGATTTGCCCATCACTAATGAGGACCTGTGCTTCCCAATGAATATAGCCTTATCGGCATTCAGCAACACTCTATTCAAAAGCATGAAGTCATTCAGATGCTTAAAAGAGTTGTTCATCTATGCGTTAATTTTAAGTATGATATAAAGAGTGATATTCTGAGCCAATTTGCAATTGGTTTGCATTTTTTAATAATTGTGGTTTTTGAGGTATTTAGTTTTTTATTCGGCAGCTCTTCAGCAATCTGCTTGCTAGGGTCTAAATTACCCTAGCAACAATAAATTAATTTGAATAAAAGAATGGAAGTAATTAAAAATAGCAATAACAATAAAATAATAGCTTTACAGAGCATTTGTTTTTAGATGGGGTCAGTGACCCCATTTGAAAACTGGTAAGAGTTAGAAAAAGGCAAATAACTAAAAAACAATATACAATAAATAATAAAAACAAGTTTGAAAAGCTGCTTAGAAATTACCATTTTACAACATACTAAAAGCTAAGTCACATGACCAGGGGCAGCTGGGAAATTGACAATAAATCTAGCCCCATGTCAGATTTCAAAATTGAATATAAAAAAATCTGTTTGCTCTTTTGAGAAATGGATTTCAGTGCAGAAGTCTGCTGGAACTTTGACAGGAGCTTGTATTTAGGCCAAGCAGTGTATGGAATAGATTAAAGCACCTTGGAGAAACACACATGGCTTTGACAAGAACATACAGCAAAGGCAGTCAGGGGTACTCATGTTTGGTAGAAGAAACACTGGCAGGAAAAAAGCACATGCTATTTGTCAGAGTGATGTCTTTTAAATAGTAGGCTAAATGGTTAACCAGCTGTTCATGGCCATCATAAAAATACATTCATTTCCAAGTCAACGTGAAACCCAAAAGATCAGGAATGTGAATCTTTTATTGTGGTTTGTTCTTTGTGTTAATCATATTGAAGTTGACTTTGCAAAGATAATAAACTTGCATTGCTTTCCCTTAGGAAAACTATACCCCCCAAACAATGTAGGTCTCTATAAAAAAAAATATTGCTAAAATGAAAATCGCCTGCGGCAGTGCATATGCGGCGCTTCGTTTTCCAAAGTCGCCCAGAAGTTTCCTCGTGAGGCAACTTAGGGCGGCTTTGAAAAACTAAGATTGTCCCCCCCCCCCCAAAAAGAGGAGATTTGTCGATGTGGCGACTAATCTACCCGAATCTGCTTGTGTGGCCAGACCCTTAGGGGGCAGATTTAGCAAAGGTCGAGGTTAATTTTCGAATGAAAAAAATTCGAATTTTGAGCTTTTTTTTGTGTACTTCAACTAGGGAGTAGTCCAAATTCGATTCAAATTTGAAAAAAAATTGAAAAATTCGAACATTGAAATTTATCTCTTTAAAAATTTGATTTCGACCATTCGCCATCTTAAACCTGTTGATTGCGGTTTTAGCCTATGGAGGACCTCCGAGAACCTATTTGGAGTCAATTGGTGGGCTTTGAAAAATTTAGGTTTTTTATGGGAAAAACTTTGAATCAAATCCAATGGAATACGCTATTCCTTCGATTCGTACGATTCGGCCAAATATGGACCTATTCGATCCAAAACAGACCTATTCGACCAAAAAAAAAAACCTTCGACTTAATTTCGGTTGGTCTTTGAATTTCGACATTTTTTGAATTCGAAATTCGAATATGCCCTTTAGAAATATATTTCATGCGTTATAACCAAAAAACATAGTCTGAGTATTCCTCTTTCTAAGAGAATTTTATAAAGGGCAAGAGGAGGGTAGTGAGTTAAGAAATATATTTAATTCTCTCAGTGATGGGCTTATGTGCATGAGACAAAAAGATGAAATCACATTCTCAGCAGCAAAAGATTCTCATTAGTGATGGGCGAATTTCTCCCGAAAAATTTTAGAATTTCCCACAAAATTCGCCAAAAAATTGTGAAATTGGAAAGTTCCCAAAAAATTGTGAAATTCAAACGCATTCCACTCAAAAATCATGACATTTGAAGGATTTCACAAAAAAATCGTGAAATTAGGATTCCACTCCAAAATCATGAAATTTGAAGGATTTCACTCAAAAATCGTGAATTTCAAGGTTTTCAGTAAAAAAAATCTTGAAAATTGGACATTTCACTCAAAAATCATGAAATTTGAAGGTTTTCACTAAAAAATCGTGAAATTTGAAGGTTTTCACTAAAAAATCATGAAATTTAAAGGCTTTCACTAAATTTTCACCAGCGAATTTTTCCGCTGGCGGCAAAATGTGGAAATTCAACGCAAATTCGTGCCAGGCGAATTTATTCGCCCATCACTAATTCTCATTTATTATTATCTCACATTATCTCCGGCAGTGTGAACTTCAGACACTCCCTTTGGAAGCAAATAGCTGCAAGTCTGGCACAGTGAGAGTGAGCCCCTAAGGGTTACTGAAAGGATTCGCCGAGTTGCTGCTCAAACCTGAGAATTAACAGGAACAATGTATAGGGCAGTGTTCAATCAGAGGTGGTACATTTAACAACTCATTATCTTTCTTCAAGTCCTCACAAATCATTAGAGTAGGCTTGGCTACACAGATAAATTGCTATACCATTTGCAAATGTACTTTTTTATTGGGCTATTATGCCATTATATTATGTTCATTTTGTAATCATCCAATGGAAATATTAAACAGGGCAGAAACCTCCCTCCATCTGGGTCTTTTAACTGGCGGCACTAAATGGGACATTTCATTATCAGGCGCAGTGTGATAACTAACCCTTCTTTTAAATGAAGTTCCTTTATTTAATCCTTATGCTAACAATATGGGCTCACTCCTTCATCCTCCGAAAACTCCCAAATTACTAGATAATTATTACTAGTGATGGGCGAATTTTTCCCGTTTTGCTTCACCGAAAAATTTGCAAATTTCCTGCGACATTCGCAGTTTTGAGAAACTCGAAAATCGATGTCCGCGTCAATTTTGATGCTGCCATTAAAGTCAATGGGCGTCCGAATAGTGTTGATAATTATTACTAGTGTAACGAATTTTTCTTGTTTTGCTTCACCGAAAAATTTGCAAATTTCCTGCGACATTCGCAGTTTTGAGAAACTCGAAAATCGATGTCCGGGTCAATTTTGATGCTGCCATTAAAGTCAATGGGCGTCCGAATAGTGTTGATGCGCGTTTAAATATCTGAGCTGTCAATGAAATATTACCTGCCCCGCCCCTATGCCTAAGACATAGGGGCAAATTCACTAAAGCGCGAAGAGGTCACGCTAGCGTGACGTCATTTCGTTTGCCGATTTACTAACGGGTGCTGGTGTAAATCCGCTAGCGAAGTGGACCTATTCTAGCGCTACTTTGCACCCTTACGCCAGGCGAAGTTGCGCTATGACGAATGGGACGTAACTACGCTAATTCACTAACGTGCGCATTTTACTGAACGTTACCTCTTGCGCAAGACTTGCCACCTCAGACCAGGCGAAGTGCAGTAGAGTAGATAGGACTTGCTTCAAAAAAAGTTGACATTTTTTCAAAGTCCCAAAAAACGCTGGCGTCTTTTCCTTTTTTAAGGGTGATAGGCTGAAAAAGATCGTAAATCTTTTTGGGGGTACCCTCCTTCCCCCCTACATTTCCTAACATATGGCACCTTAACTATACAGTGGGCACATGTGTAGGGCAATATAACAACTTTATTTTATTTTATGAAGCTTTTCCAGGCTTGTGTAGTGTAATGTATTTGCTGCTACATATACGTCCATTGTACTTTAACTTGGCGCCATATGCAAAATTTGCAAATTAGGCATCGCTAGCGTAACTTTGCTTTGCTTGACGAATTAACGCTAGCGCAACTTCGCTACCGTTCGCCTACCTGAGCGCAACTTCGCATTGGCGGAGCGCGGTGGAGTGTGGCGGAGCGCAACTTCGGATCTTAGTGAATTTGCCCCATAGAGGTGGAGCAGTGAATTACTTTCACTTTCAATTCAGCAATTCCCACATGTCACTGCTCTCCCCACATTCCCCCTTCCCTCCTCACGCTCTATAATTGTGTAGGGCACTGCACTCTGCACATGGGCATTAGTTCCCTCATTCTGGTGCATACACAAGATTTTGGGGCAATACACAACTTGTCTTAATAATAGACTAATAGTGTCCACAAAATGGCTCCTGCCTGCTTGCTGTGACTGTGTAATTCCAAGACTGAAGGAAACCCAATTTAAATAATAAATATAGGGTAAGTAAAGTTTATTTTGCTCAACCAACATGATAGAAAAGAATCTGGAATTATTTCTTAGGGTAACAGGTCCCCTTTAAATAAAAGGAAACTGTCATATATTTTAGCTTTCTGTACACCAAAAGGTTAAAAAGAATATTATAAATCAAGGGGAGGATACATCGATATATTGTCAGCATGAAATATAATCTGCCTAGGGAAATCAGGTACAAATCCCTTTGTCAGCGTGAGCCTTTCATTTACACCTTGGTATAAACCTTGACAGCTCCAGGCGAGCTGTCATATCATATGTATCAAACGTACCATTTCCAGCGGAGATGGAAAATGACAAAACTTACCTAAAATGTCAATTACAGAAGATCAAATACAAATTTGTAGTGTAGCCTTTTAAAAAATCATGCTGGAAAGGGAACGACATTACACTTGTATTACATAGACGATTAAATCATTTCAATTATTATTATTCTTATTATTACGCCCAAGTAAACAGCAAGAAGTCACCAGACATTTGCCAATCACAGGGAATCCATGAGATCTGGAGGATACGAGCCATAAAATAACAATTTAATCAAACCTGTGTGAGTAAGACGTCAAGGTTGACAACGTTCTCTGTAGTATACAGCAAATGATTGAACTTCGCTCCAGCAATGAGACTCATTGGAGATTTTACAGATCCGGAGCACAAGTTTTTCAAGCAATAACATAACAAGTCTGTAGTGGCAAATACTCAAGGTTTAGTTTATCAATATTTGCATTAACGCTGGTCCTAATGTCCTTGAGGTTCAAGTTTCTTCAATTCTGCATTAACATGAAATGTTTTAGTGTATGTTCATGAGAAGTGTTTTACTTTCGTTTACATTAAAATGGTAAAATGGTTGCGTATGGAGATTTGTTAAAAAGAGATGGAAGGTGAGGCCAATGTTTCATTGCATTTTGGGTAGAAGTTACATACTAGGGGGCAGATTTATCAAGGGTCGAATTTCGAATAAAAAAAAAATTGAAATAAAGAAAACAAAGTTTAATTTTGGGTGAAAAGGCTGTTTTAGTTCGAATTAGAATTGTACGAATTGTGCAATTCGATTCTAAAGGGGCATATTTATCAAGGGTCAAAGTGAATTTGAGGGAATTTTCTAAGTAAAAAAATTCGAAATTCAAAGTAATTTTTTGGAATAGGACCACCGAATAGGATACTACGACTTCGATTCGAAGTAAAATAGTTCGAATATTCGAAGTACTGTCTCTTTAAAAAAACTTCTACTTCAATAGTTCGCCAAATTAAACCTGCCGAAGTGCTACGTTAGCCTACGGGGACGTTCTAAGTTTTTTGTAGTCAAAGTAAAATCGTTTGATCGATCGCTGAAATCGTTTGAATTGTTCGAACGATTTTACTTCGACCAATAAACGGTCAAATTCGGTAAAAAAAAACTTTGACTTTGATAGTCGAAGTATAGCCATTCGATAGTCGAATTTCGAGGTATATTTCACTTCGAAATTCGACCTTTGATAAATCTGCCCCTGTTTTTTCTAAAAAAAAAAAAAAACTTAGATTTTTCAAAGTCCACCAATTGACTCCAAATAGGTCCCCCATAGGCTGAAACAGCAATTTGGCAGGTTTTAGATAGCGAATGGTCGAAGTTGAAGGTTTAAAGAGACATGATAAATTTTGGGGTTTTTTCAGATTCAAATCGAATTTTGACTTTTCCCTAGACGAAGTACACAAAAAAGCTTGAACTTTGATTTTTTTTTTAATTCGAATTTTCACTTCGACCCTTGATAAATCTGCCCCTAGATGTTGCACTAGATGCTTGCCTCGCTGGCTTTTAAAATGTTTGCCTGCCTCAAGCCTAATTGATTTTTATGGTGATGGTAAAATCCAATTAACAGCTCCCTTATTCCACATTCTCCTTAGAACAAGTGAAAAGATCAGTTTTGAGATGGTGCCTTCCAAAGTCAAAGAGAAGATCATCTTGTCCAGTTCTAGGAGACAGAGATGTACAAAACCAGTGATTTACAGCCTATCTGTGCTTTTCATTAGACCTTTTGAGAGAACTTCTTTACCCCCTCCCACACTTCCTCTGAAAAACCAAAAATTTGGAAAATTGAATTATTTTGAATTCAGTTTAACTGTGCTTGTGTGTGCGGAAGAATTAATGCTGACATTTCTTAATTAAAACAATATGAAAAAATAAATAAGACCCTTAGGGGCACATTTACTAAGGGTCAAATTAATTTTCGAATTTCCAAAACTTCAAATTTTGAAGTAATTTTTGGATACTTCGACCACCGAATAGGACAAATTCGACTACGATTCGAAGTGAAAAACTTCGACTTTGAAAATCGAAGTACCGTCTCTTTAAAAAAGTTCAACTTCGACACTTCGCCATCTTAAACCTGCCAAACAGCTGTTTAGCCTATGGGGGACCTTCTATAACCTATCTTGAGTGTTTGGGCAAGTTTTGAGAAATTGAAGGATTATTGGTAAATCGTTTGAATCGTACGATTTTAAAAATCCTTCGACTTCGACTGTCGAACTACCCTATTCGATGGTCAAATTTCGAAGTTTTTTGCACTTTGTATTTCGACCCTTGATAAATCTGCCCCTTAGTGTCCATGGATGTGACATGTTGTCTTATGTCTGCCAAATAGTGATGGGTGAATTTGGGGCGTTTCGATTCGCCAAAAAATTCACAAAATTTCCCTGAAGGCCTCTCCTTTTTGATGCTGGCATCCTTTTTTTCAGTTTTTTTTTACAATGAATTTTTGCGGCGGTTTCACAAATTTAACTTTGCCAGCGGCGAATCGAAGGAATTCGCGCCTGCCGAATAAATTCACCCATCACTACTGCCAATTTCTGTTGCTGCTATAAATTCCAAATAATTCATTCCTCATTTTAACAATGATAAAAATATATATATATATTAAAAGATTAGATTAAGATTAAGATTAGAAAACGTTGGCCTGTGAAAAACTTTGAACTGCACAAATATGGCACCACGGATTCCTTGCTCTTATAGGAACAAGTGTTATGAATAATATAAATTGACCTTGGTAATAGAATTCTAACATAATTTGCAGCATTCGTTTAGATTAACAGTGATCTAGATGCCTAAACACCTGTGTTCCTCCTTGGTAACATTATTTCACCTTCCTCTAATTGCAAAAACATGTTTTGCTTTCAGATTATAGGGACACCATTATGTTAGTGGATAATGTCTCCAAGCATAATTGCATCTTTTCAGCCTTTATGTGTTGTCTAAGAAGCATATTGATATATGTACAATATGTTTTTAATGATGCTGTTCCAAGCCACTCGCTGAGCAGTTACGGAGGTCACCCAAAACAGTCGTTTGTTCCTTCTATTAATCTGCTAAACCCATGAAGTGTCTGTCACTGAAATATTGAAATGTATCACATCATGAACAATCATATGTATGTAATGACAGATTAAGCAGAGCAAAACATAGAAAAATCTACAATAACTCTACCACAAACCTCTAGTCTAGGGGGAAGTGTGGACTGAGCAAATCAATGTAATTAGTTGGACTTTGTTAATACCTCTCAATATCTGTGCACTGGAGTAAATGAGAAGATCGAGTAAACCTCCTGCAGCCTCATTTAAATATGAATATATTTTATTATACCTTGAATTGGATTTACTTTAATTTGCTCTTGCTTTGTTCACTGGTGTGTTGTGGTTCATTTATTCTATGTGCCAGAGAAGAATATTCAACAGGAACTTTTTTTGGTAGTTGAATATCCTTTTAAAATACAATTAGGCAAAGGTAATTTCTGCAGCAAAGTGTGAGGAGGAGATGTTTGTAGCTGTAACTCAAAGATTATGTTTGAAGATAATGGGTAACGTTGTTTAATGGAGAAGAACAGGAAAGAAAAGCTAAAATTGGGTGGGGGTGCAGGAATAATATTGAAGTGAGTGGCAGCAAACAGAGGGACATGGATGTAGGACAGATGGTTAGGGGGCAACTGAAATGAAGAGGAAAAGATTTTGATGTAAAACAGCTACTGTACTTTAACAAACAAAGTGTCAAATAATTTTGAAAATATATAAAATATTCAAATCATTTTCAATTTTGAAATATTGATCTTTCATCCCTTTGCTAACATGCCTGGTATGAGTGTTTAGTAGTAACATCATATAGACAAAGGGACTTCAGACTAGGGGACAAATTCACTAAGCGACGAAAATGTGCTAGCGACGCACTTCGCCAGGCGTAGTTTCGCCAGGGCTGCTCAAATTCACTAAAATCCGAAGTAGCACCCAGGGAGGTGAAAGGTAGCGAAGTTGCGCTAGCGTTAATTCGTCGAGCAAAGCAAAGTTACGCTAGCGATGCCTAATTTGCATACGGCACAAGTTAAAGTTGAATGGACGTATATGTTGCAGCAAATACATTACACTACACAATCCCGGGAAAGCTTCATAAAATAGAGAAGTTATATTGCCCTACACATGAGCCCACTGTATAGTTTATGGGCCATATGTTAGGAAATGTAGGGGGGAAGGATGGTACCCCCAAAAAAATTTACAATCTTTTTCAGCCTATCACCCTTAAAAAAGTAAGACACCAGTGTTTTTTGGGACTTAGAAAAAATTTAAAATTTTTTTGAAGCAAGTCCTATCT
The DNA here is from genome assembly GCF_017654675.1 of Xenopus laevis. Taxonomy (NCBI): domain Eukaryota; kingdom Metazoa; phylum Chordata; class Amphibia; order Anura; family Pipidae; genus Xenopus; species Xenopus laevis. The sequence goes on along the minus strand of NC_054386.1, from coordinate 9,088,981 downwards.
ACTCTATTGCACTTCACCTGGTCTGAGGTGGCGAAGTCAAGTCTGGCGCTTAACGTTCAGTAAAATACGCAAGTTAGTGAATTTGTGTAGTTACGTCCCTTCGCCATAGCACAACTTCGTCTGGCGTTAGGGTGCAAAGTAGCGCTAGCGTTGGTCTATTTCGCTAGCGAATTTACTCCAGCACCGGTGGCGAATTTTTGCTAACGGTAGCCACTTCGCCCTTTAGTAAATTTGCCGCTAAGGATGGGTTTTGACTTAATGACTTATATTAGCTCATGTTAATTAACAATTGTTTGACACCATTTAAACAATATTAGTAAGTAATAAGAGTTCTAAGATGTTTGACATGACTAAACTATGGCAACATATTTAGTATTATAAGAAAAGTTGAAACAATACTTACCTACAAGCCAACCACCACATTCTGCATGAATATTTACATTTCTTATACAGTCAGTACTCTCATAAACCCAGCTTCTTCCTCAGTGATTACTGCAGCCTTCATTTTAATGGTAACCCTGCCTTCTTTCTTCTAGATTAACATAAAATTCCTTGAACTGAATTCCCATTCCATCAGGCACAGTATTTGTGAACCTTATGTGACACTGGATTCTTCTGTTACTAATTGGTTTCCAGAGTGAATATGCTGCAGTGTGCAGGTGGGGGTGAGCAAGCGGTCAAAACAAAATATAAAATGTAGATTCATTTAGAGACCTCGAAAAATCATTTTAATAACCAGCGTTCAAATAGCCTCGGGTTCACCAGTTACTGATTCTACCAAAAGTGCTTGCAGCAACTTCATTAAATAATCCCCACTAGAGAAAGATAAACATTTGCTAATTCTGCTGTTTATTTATGAAGCTAACTAAAAGAATAATGTATCTTTCACTCCACTTAATATACATAAATAAAGTTACACTGGAAAATTGGCTGAAGAAGCTTAAACCCATTGAGTTGATCCAAAGGGAGGCATGCAAAATCTCCAGACAGGTCAAATATCAAACTTCATGGGCATAAAACAAATTCCACTGTAACTCCAAATATATCTAGTTTCCGGAATCAATAACCACAGATTAGTGAACACCAGTAAACCCCCGATTCTCTAAAGAATCGTTAATGAAAGAATGGTAACAACAGTGAGGCAGCAAAATGCGATGGGTGCTGATTCACTCGGCATCCCCAGGCAGCAACTGGCGACGCTAATTTGTGGGGATGTAGAGTGAATCTGTGCCTATTGCTTGTTATTACCTATCTGCTATTAGAATTCTTAAATTTTGAGTTTATTGGTAGTAAAGTGTTACTGAAAAATTTCTTTATAAACAACATTTTTTGTGAAAATGTTCTCCTGTCCTTGAATGAGTTCTCCCTGGTGAGCTGTACTTAAAATCTTGACTTTAACATCAGATGAACGCTGCACTCTTGAAAATGCAACATAAAGTTGACCATGACCAAACACAGGCTCAGATAGGTAAATGCCGACTTTATCCAATGTTTGTCCTTGTGATTTGTTGATTGTCATGGCAAATGCAGCCTTAATGGGGAATTGTCGTCGTTTAAGTTTAAAAGGTAATTCCTGGTCAGAACTGGTAAGGTCAATTCTGGGAATCAAAACAGTATCACCGCTATGGGATCCTGTAAGCACTTCTGCCTTGATAACATTTTGTCTCATGCTCTTCACAACCCACCGTGTACCGTTACATAAACCTTGCTTAGTGTTAGGGTAGGGGCACACGGCGCGATTTCGCCGCGATTCTGCGCTGGGCGAGTTGTCGCTGCGTTTTTTAAGCCGAAATAGCTTTGCTAACTTTGGCGCTGGCGTCAATGCAAATCGCGGCGAAATCGCTGCGCTAATTCACACGCGGCGATTCTTTTTCTACTGTCGCCCGGAAACGCTCAGCGAGGCAACTTCGGACGACAATAGAAAACGAATCGCCGCGTGTGAATTAGCGCAGCGATTTCGCCGCGATTTGCATTGACGCCAGCGCCAAAGTTAGCAAAGCTATTTCGGCTTAAAAAACGCAGCGACAACTCGCTTAGCGCAGAATCGCGGCGAAATCGCGCCGTGTGCCCCTACCCTTAAGGTTTCTTAACAGCATGACTATTGTTCCTACTTTGAGTATAAGATTGTGTTGTGGTAATCCAGCATTGTTGATAGTGTTTAAATATTCTAATGGGAAGTTAAGTTTCTCACTTTCGTCTTCAGAATCAATACAGTCAGTACTCAGAAAGACACAGCTTTGTCCAGGAAGTAATGCAATCACTTGGTTGTTTATCATGTCAACATCAATATTTTTTGGAGATAATATAGCCCGTTTTGCTAAAAATGGCCACCCACGCAGGTACGCAACCGGTTCCCCTCCTAGAGTGACGCTAGCGCCGCCATTAGACAAACTTGCAAAGGAGTAGCAAGATGGCCGACGCTTATACAGACTTTAGTGGGCGGATGACAAACTCGCAGAGGAGTAGCAAGATGGCCGACGCTTATACAGACTTTAGTGGGCGGATTTGGCAGTGGGCGGATGACAAAGTCGCAGAGGAGTAGCAAGATGGCCGACGCTTATACAGACTTTCGTGCAGGTACGCAACTGGTTCCCCTCCTAGAGTGACGCTAGCGCCGCCATTAGACAAACTTGCAAAGGAGTAGCAAGATGGCCGATGCTTATACAGACTTTAGTGGGCGGATGACAAACTCGCAGAGGAGTAGCAAGATGGCCGACGCTTATACAGACTTTCGTGCAGGTACGCAACCGGTTCCCCTAGTGTGACGGTGAGCGCATCTGCCTCCCTAGATCCTAACCTTCCAGCGGTCGCCGCCTGAGTGAGCAGGAAAGAAGAGGCGGCGGGAGGCAGAAGGAGACGGTGAGCGCATCTGCCTCCCTAGATCCTAACCTTCCAGCGCATCTGCCTCCCCGATCCTAACCTGTTCTGATCCTAACCTTCCAGCACATCTGCTAATCGAAGGCCGCATCTATGTCTTTCGGCTGAAGTTGCGCGCGCATCTCATAGATCCTAACCGAAGTTGCGTGCGCATCTGCCTCCCCTCCACTCGGGACATAGATAGGCCTTCGGTTAGTATATAGGATAACTGCATATGCCCTTTCTTGTATAAAAAAGTCATGTAACCTACTTTATTTTATCCTAGCAATAAATCATTTATATAACTTTCTATACATGCATAGGATCAGGGTTGGACTGAGCTGACGGGACACCGGAAAAAAACCCGGTAGGCCCCAGGTTCTTATGGGCCCAGATCCGCACTCTGCGCTTTTTTTCTCCTGCCATGACCTCCCTTGTTTGGGTGGCTCACGGTAGAAACGCATACGCGATGCGGCACATCAGGGGGAGGGGCGGAGGGTTTTACCCAGTGACAACAGCCCCAGTGGGCCCCAGGCCCCCCAATCTGACCCTGTATAGGATTCTTTCTTATCTCACAATGAAATCTGTTTTGATCCAGTTTCAGTGTTAACATTACTATATGTTAACTGAGTTATTCTAAGATACAGAATAGTTATCTATCTTCCTCCACACAGATCATGTGCACAACACAGGGCTGCCATCAGGGGGCTACTGGGTATACAATCCTCCAGGGCCCGGTGGCTACTATATGTTAAGGGGGGCCTGGCCCTGTTGAGTTTCTTGGATTAGCCGGGCCCCCCTTTGAGTCACTAAGCTACTGAAGTAGGTGCCGCAACGAATAGGAGCCAAGCCGCCATGTAAAGGAGCTGAGCTGCAGCAGTTGAAAGAAGCTGAGCCGATGATGACAAAAGGAGCAGAGGAAGAAGTAATGTAAGTTCCACTGAGGCAATGTTTTTTTTGGTTTTTTAAATCCCTGGGCATTTTTTTTTTGACTTTATATGGGGACCCTGGCCACCAATGTTTTTTAATTTTATGGGGGGCCTTGTCACCAATTTTTTTCTAATTGTGGGGGGCCTGGCAAGTGATGTTTTTATGTTATATTTGTTGTGGGGTCTTGACTTACTATTTTTTTTTAACCAATGTTTTTTCTCTAACTTGGGGGGAACTGGTCATCTATGAGGTTTTTAACTGTAGGGGCCCCTGGCCACCAATTGGGGTTTTCTTTAACTTGTAGGGGGCCCTGGCCACCAATGGTTTCTTTTAACTTGTAAGAGGGCCCCAGAAAAATTTGTTGTATGGGGCCCTGCTAATTCTTATGGTGGCCCTGGCCCCACATATCGAAGACACCATCTTTAAAACTGTATATTACACATAAAGCATTAAATTTTTTTGGAATAAGTTCACCCAAAAAAAATCTTGGAACCTCATTTAGGATAACTTGAGAGCTGTTGAATAAAAAGTTAAATAACTCAAAAACCAAAATAATAAAAAATTAAAACCAGTTACAAATTGTCTCAGAATATCATTCTCTTTATCATACTTAAGGGGTTATTTACTAAACTCCAAATGCCAAAAGCCCCCAAAAATTGTGTTTTTGTAGTATAAAATCTGAATTTCAGTGAAAAAAAAACACACATTTTACGGGATTAATTATACCCAGAGGATGGCAAAAGTCTGAGTCTGAGTTTTTTTCAGAAAAAATTGTATTAAATTCGGACTTTGATAAATAACACACTAAAAGTTAACTCAAATGTGAACAGCTCCTTTTAAGGGTTTAAAATGCTGGGGCATTTTGAAACACTCAGTTGAACTGAAGAAGTCAATTAGATGAGTGGTGAAACATTTGCAAGATTACTTAGCCCAGTTGCTTTAAACTTATGACTAATAGTTACTGTAGATCATCGTAGCTGACTTTTGCACAAATCTTATTAGAGAGCACTTACTCACACACAGCACAGCTCTTACCCAAGATCCCCCAGTGATACAATGCCCTCACTACTCTCACTTGTAGACCAACTACCTGGTACTGTTACAAATAAGTAACCAGTATATGCTGTTTAAATGTGTCGAAAGAGCTTACAGCTGTACATGGTGGGCCCGGTTGCACACGCCCCAGACCTTCAGCAAGAGGAGCAAATACCAGGAGACTTCAAGAGAGGACGGCACAAGCCTGGGACCCACAAAATAGTAAAGAGTCAGATAGTAAAAGGTTAAAAAAAGCTTAAATTTTATTTTTTTAAAAATTAAGAACCAAGGCTTGACGCATTTCGTGTCTACCAAGGACACTTGCTCATAGGCTTTGCCGGTCTGTGTCTCAGCTTACTGAAGACCCGGAAGATGGTGAACTCCGATGCCTGAATCTGCACTGAGGGGCAAGAAAAAGTTATGGGCAGTTAGGCTGGGGGGAGGAGGGAGGGGGTCTATGTGGGGTGGGGGGTAGAGGTTTCTTTGCTAAAGGGTTGAATTCTCCTGCTTTAGACCCCTAGCACCAAACATCTTCGAATGAGACCGGTGCTTTGACAATTTTCGTGAGTTTCAGAGAAACAGAAAATTGCTCCAACTGCTCATGCGCCGCTTTGCTGGTCTCATTCCGAAGATTACCGAAGAGAAGAAGATGGCTGCCGTGAACTCCGATGGACAGAATCTGCACGGAGGGGTAAGTAAAGAGTTAAGGGCATTTGCCCCGGGGGGCAGCTAGGCTGGGGGGGAGGAGGGAGGGGGGGTCTATGTAGGGTAGGGGGGTAGGGTTTTTTTTATTAAGGGTTTGTTTCTCCTTTAAGTATTCAGTAATTAAGCCTGAAACTGGTATTTGTGCTCTATATGCCTTTATCTAATGAATTGTTCTTACAATTAGCAGGTGAATTTTACACAAATGCAAACTTGAGTTAAGAATACATTAGAGCTACATCTCATGGTTATGTTAGTTAAAGGGCTGCATTGCTGGGCAGTAGATGTGCACAACAATATCATGTTAATAAACTTTTCTCAGCTATTACAGGTGAGCCATAGACAGTCAACAGTCATATGTATACAGACTTATGGGTAATTCAGACACAGACTATTTATATTCTAATTTGAAAGTCCCTGTCCCTTGTCAACAAACCTTTACAATTCTAATTTACATTCTGTAATTCTGAACGCAGGCTACTTCTCAACCTGGGCTAATTGTTGTGTGTCCTCTATGCGGCAGCCAAGAGCTGTTTTGTCTAGAACATTACAGACCTACACAGGAACATCACAAATAAATCCCGTCCCATCACATCTCTCTATAACAAATTGGGAATGTCTAGCAAACAGATCTACAGAAGTTACATTCATTCTTATCTTTTGCAGATTCTTTGATCTTTGACCTTTAAAAATGAATTTTAGTAAAAAAAAGAAACCAGCTTTTTCTCTTAACATTATACTTAACATTATACTATTCCTGCTAAAAAATATATGTGCCATATGTCAGCCATATTTGCCTATTACATACACATTTCTTTCCTGAAAATAGAAAAGTATGGCTCCTCTAAAAATAGCTGAAATGACGTAAAATGTAAAAAAAAAAAAAAAGTAAATTTTCTATTTATTACAATATCTGGAATCCTAATAAATCTCTGTTTTTCTGCTATTTGAAACAGGTCCGGCTTTGTGCCTAGTCAGACAGATCATAAACTATTTTTACAGTGGTAAAGAAATCCTTTCACTGCAGAAACAGACAGACACAAGGTCACTTTTTCATCATTTAAACAAGACAAAGGCATTCACAGTTGCACAGACAGCAAAGCTTTGTATACAAAGAGAGTGGGAGAAGATCACTGGACTATAAACTCCATATGGAAACCGATCTCAAGAACAAAGAGTATCCTGCTAAACAAAATACTGTTATTAAAGGGGAACCGTCACCCAAAAAAATAATTCCAAGTCCTATTTTATCATGTTAGTTAAGCAAAATAAACTTTAATTACACTGTAAAAATTGTTTGAATCTTGTTTCCTTCCATATGGGAATTAATAATTACAGCAAGCAGGCAGGAGCCATTTTGTGGACACTGTTATTAAGACAAGCCTTGTCTCATCAAAGAATCTTGTTTGTTTAGCAGAATGGGGGACCTGATGTAGAGTCCTGCGCGGGTCCATTTTTTGGGACCCGTACCCGCAACCTGCAAACCGCAACCTGCAATCCGCAACCCGGACCCGCAACCCTCTTGGAACCACTACCCGACCCAACCCGTAAGCACCTTATCCGCAACCCGGACCTGCAACCCGCTGACCATCAAGAATCAGGAAGTGCTGTCATTGTAAACCGAAGTGACATCATCGGAAGTAGCCGTGATCATAAAAAAAGAGTAAAACAGGAAGTGCTGTCATTGTAAACCGGAAGTGGCGTCATCAGAAGTAGCCGTGACCAGAAAAAAGGAGTAAACATTGGTATTGAGAAGACCTGTGGCCCTACCCCCGACCTACAACCTGCGTCTATACCTGCACCCGGAACTTCTATCTGCAACCTGCAGGGTACTACAGGTTTTTGTGGGTAACCCGCGTGTACCCGACCTGCTGCAGGACTCTAACCTAATGTCCATCCCCATGCCCTGGCTACATAATTAAATGGTAAAGAGAACGGGGGAATGTGGGGAGAGCAGTGACATCTAGGAGGTGCTGAATGGAAAGTGAAAGTAATTGCCAGCCCGCCTCTATGCCTATTGCATAGAGGAGGGGCAGGCAATATTTGACAGCTGAGATTTTTAAATGAGTTTACAGCAGCTATAAATGCTTAAATAAAAAAATTATTTGGGTTTCATGTTATATTTGAAAAGCACATTTATTATACAGCTTTTTATGTCCGGGTGACAGGTCCCCTTTAAAGAGCCTACTGTTGGTCTATTCTGCATTGGCTGGGCAGTAACATTTTCCCTCTGTTCACTTTGTTTGAAGGGAGCTTTGTCATTGGCGTGTATTTTTCTGCCTTTGATGCAGACATTTCACTTAGTTTTAAATTTTTTTTGTTTTGCTTACATGGCAGAATTTATACTAGGGTGGTTATTTATCAAAGTCCGAATTTATCTAAATTTTTTCTGAAAAAACTCTGACCAAATCTGCACTGGTTTTTTTTGCCTTATTTATTGATACATTTTTCCAAGAATTTTATTTGCAGGAAAAAACCTGAAAAAAATTGAAAATCGTGGATTTATTCGCCCAACACTAGTCTTCATATAGGTTTACCACTGCTGTATTGAGGCTGTATTCATAACTACTACAGTAAGGCAAACACCAAAGAGCAATATGTAATAGAATCACATTTTTTTTACGACTTTTAAATATAATTATTAGAAGGAAGGTATTTATTGCAAGAAGAAATATGTACCTATTAAATTCAAGGCATTTGCATAAAAAGGGGTCATACTCATTCACTTTCTTCTGGGAATAGAGACCCTTAGTGCTTATCGAACAAGCACTTGCCCTGCAGGGAATTCTGTACTCTGCTCCTTGCACCATGTTGAAAATCTGCATCTGAAAATGAGGGCTGCAGCCATTCTGAAACAGCAGAAGGCAATGTGCAATATAAATGTTCCTTTATGTGTCTTATGTAAAGGCAAGCATCATAGGCTGCAGGGGTAACCCCTAAATTTGAGGTGCTAAGTGCCTCATGAAAATACAGGACGGCATGTAAAGGGGAGGTGAACTGTTAGTATTGTCTACAGTGCATGCAATTAAAAAGCACATTTATACTTTAGACTGGCATTCGAAGTAATCAGCATTTTGCCAAAGCATCCATTTTGGAAGTAGAACTATGAGAACTTAAATCTTGATTGTAATGATGCATTTTTTCCATTCATTTGTTTGGTAATTGCCAAGGTTAGGACACGGAAAGGCAAAAAAATAAAATCCCATTTTTACTTTCTTTAATGATAAAGAAACTTATCTCCAATATACTTTCATTAAAAAATGTGTACTGTTTTTATAAGAAACCTGATTGTATGCAGTGAAATTCTCCCTTCATTTACTGCTGTGGATAGGAATTGTCAGATGGTCCCTAACTGCTCTGCAGGGAAACAATCATACTTATGAAAAGCAGGGGGAGCCCCCGCCTTACTTCCCAGTCATGCAGAATTCAAGCAGCTTTGTTTATGACGATCCCTAATCAGCCTAGACCACACTGAGCATGTGCAGGGTCAGGCAAAGATGTATAACAAAGTTACAAGATGACAGCCCCCTGTGGCCAACTTTGAAAGCATAAATCATGTGTTTGATTAGGTTTTGTGGTGCAGTAAGTTCATGCTTATGTTTAGTATACAAAATACTGCGTTTCTAGCCTTATTCTATTTTAGACTTTCCTTGTCCTTTAAGTAGAGATCACATGTCTATTCTACATCACTATGTTCTGTGAATGTAAATGAACTCCACTAGTTTTTGTAAAAAAAAAAATGTACTGTACCTCTCTTGTATACAGATAGTTTTCCATAGCCTGGTTGTACATATATTCTACCCTCTATGAAATGAACCTAAAATACAGTGTTCGTTCTATAAGAGGAGGATTAGTTGGATGGGTACTTCGTTGAGTAATTAGCTGGAGAGTGTATTTCTAGCAAGAACTACTTTAAAAGTAAACAGTGACCTCTAAAAGGTCTCCAGTAATCAAGCTTTTTCCCATTTACACCTATCTGCAATGCCTTTGACTAAAAGAAGGTGATGACAAAGTGTGAAAACAGAGAAAAATGCATGTTTTCCTTATCACAAATATATTAATCATAAGAGCTGGCTTTTTTTGTGCTAAACTGAAGCCTGGATTAGTAAAAATGTGCCCACATTGCTCTTTGTACAATTTAATCTGCTTTTGCCCCCTGCTCCAGACATGAGGAGTACATTAAATAACATCTTCAACAGCCTTTTGGGCCCCAGCTGAATCTTCTACTTGAGTCCCTGTTACTCCCTGTTACTCATTGCTGCTGCCATAGAAAAGTGTTATAGAACAATAGTACAACATCATAATATCCTCTTCCTTTGAGGTGGAGGGAAAATGTATGGCAATGGAAATGGTCTTTTCTAGTGATGGGCGAATTTGTTTGGTTTTGCTTTGCTGAAAAATTAGCAAATTTCTCAGGAAACATCCTATAAATTAGAGAATTTCCCTCAAAATGGCAAAAAACTAGTGTAACGCATCAAAGTCAATAGGCCTCAAAATTATTTTGACGCACATCAATTTCGTCTCCCGTGACAATTTTTATACACGCGCCTATTTTGTCAAAATGCATTAAAGTCAATGGATGTCTGAGTCAATTTGACGGAACAAATTTTATGCACATAACTGCGCCCAAATTCTTTTGACACACCGGATTTTTTGCCGGTGAATTTTCTCGACAGTTTCGCAAATTTATTTGCCAGCAACGAAACGTGGAAATTCACCGCAAATTCGCGCCTGCCAAATTTATTCGCCCATCACTAGTCATTTCACATTATTATCGAGAGAATGTAGTTGGATTTGGACATTGCAGTTTAACTTGTCTGTTTCTATGTCATTTTAACAATTGTAAATCTTTACCTTTTATTACAAGATTTTTCTATGAAATGTTGTGCTGTTTTATTAATTTTAAGTGAAAATGCATTATGCCCTGCCTATCATAATATCATAATGTATCCTCTAGCCAGACTTCAATTTAAAACATATAACAGATCCTCTTATAATATCATAGTCTGACCAGGTATATTGATATAACGAATGTATGCCCCTCCTATGCTTTATAATAATACATTACCTGGCCAGGCTTACCAATTCAATCACCCATGTAAGAACATATAATTATGAAATTATATTTCCTCTAGCAATGTCTTACAGTTTAACACCTAACACATGATTAGGATGTCATCATGCATTATCTAGCCAGGCATAACTGTACTACTAACAGGCTTCCCTGATAATGGTGATGTCATAATTCACCCCTAACGTTCATCATACATTATAAATAATGTTTATTCTAACAAACGTTTGAATCATTACATTTAGGGGCACATTTACAAAGCTCGAGTGAAGGATTAGAATAAAAAATACTTCGAATTTGAAGTATTTTTTTGGCTACTTCGACCATCGAATTGGCTACTTCGACCATCGACTACTACTTTGAATCGAACGTTTTGAACTTAAAATCGTTCGACTATTCGACCATTCGATAGTCGAAGTACTGTCTCTTTAAAAAAAACTTCGACCCCCTACTTCGCCACCTAAAACCTACCGAGCACCAATGTTAGTCTATGGGGAAGGTCCTCATAGGCTTTCCTAGCAATTTCTGATCGAAGGAAAATCGGTCAATCGATGGATTAAAATCCTTTGAATCGTTCGATTCGAAGGATTTCATCGTTCGATCGGACGCATTGTGGTAAATCCTTCGACTTCGATATTCGAAGGATTTAACTTCGATGGTCGAATATCGAGGGTTAATCAACCCTCGATATTCGACCCATAGTACATGTGCCCCTAAATATAATTTTGGTTTTGCAATTCTACTAAAACATTTTGAAGATATTTCCCCAGGCAGCTAATTGTGTTAATTAATTAGTAATTAATACAGATGATAAAAATATGGCAGAGCAGAAACCAGTGTAATTAGCATCAGAATTGAATAATAATCAAACCTGTAGCATCATCTTATATTACAGCCAGGGAAGCTCATTTTCTGCTGGATAATTAGTGACGAGCCCTAAGCTTAGCTTCTCAACAGCCAATCAGAGCCCACTGAGCATGTGAGTGTCACAGACACTTTCCAAGATGGTGACCCCCTGTGACAAGTTTGAAGTCCTGGATCATTGCTGCTATTGACAAGCTGAAACTTTAGGCTGTTGCAATACGTTCAGCATTTAAACATGGCATTTTTAGCCATATTAATTTTTTGGGTTTAGCCTTTCCTACCACCACCACACGAAAAGGGGTAAGCTCCCACTGAGCATGTGAGTGTCGCAGACACTTTCCAAGATGGTGACCCCCCTGTGACAAGATCATTACTGCTGTTGAAAAGCTATTGAAACTTCAAGCTAATGCAATTAGCATGGCATTTTTAGCCATATTCATTTTTAGGGTTTAGTTCTCCTTTTTAAAAAATTGCTGAACGAGAAAAGTTAATGTTTGCGGTAGAAACATCAAACAGGCTTTAAAAATGCATGCACTTTAAACTTGCAATGCAATGGGGAAAAAAACTACTATAAAATGCAAATTTTTGTTCCTTCACAACTTTTATTACTTTTATTACTTTCCCTCATTTGAACAGTAATGCCCATCTGTGGTTTTAGTAAATACAAACCAGAGTTTAGCTGCCTTGGGAAATATCTTGCCATCTTTCAAAATGTTTTAGTACAATTGCAAAACCAAAATTAGATTAAATGTAATGATTCAAACGTTTCTCAGAATAAACCTTATTTATATTACTTCTGGCCTAGAATATCATTGAAACAAAAGCATTTTGCTATGGCGATCATGGTCTCAAGGGACATATTTTAAGGACACTGGCAGCTGATTAAAATGTTTTTCTTTTTTGTTTTAAAGTCCTCTGTTTGCCGCATGCTCCTCTCATTGGTCTGACAAATTTCGCACCATACTGAGCATTTCAGAGTGCAACCTCCGGGGTATAGGCTGCATATGTGTGTGCACTTCTCTGTGACTGAACTGCTCTCCCACTAGGATCTATGTGGAAGGGAATGGGATAACAGCCCAAGCAAAGGAATTGTGAAAGGTTAACCCATCACTAAGGTCTAGCAGGAGGCATTAGATTGGCAAGTCCTCCACTTGTTTATTTACCCCAGTGGAAAAAACCCCATGTGTGACTTTTGCTCAATATAGTCCCTCTCATTTTTACATGGAAGCCATTATGGGCTGAAGCACTTTCATTAACTACATCATTCAAGTTCTCTTTGTTACATAGATCCCTGGGTTTTCATTCAGAGATAAGCAGAAATAGTCATCAAACACTGATCTGAAACTTGGAGCTGAGCATTGCAAGTGCCTGACAGTCTATAGTTTGTTGCTTATTAGACTTTAAATAAATGCCGTTAATTAAAGCTCCCAATGCCGTCAATTAAAGCTCCGGTGAAATTCATGACTGCTTAATAGTCAGCCGTTATTCGGAAATAAAGGGAGAACAGTAAATATGCCTTGACTGGCACAAGAAAAACACCTTCAGCAAGAGCCAAACATCTTAATGCAGAACAGTTGTGTTTGCCGTCAGATGGACACACTATTTAGCACTATGTGCTGGGTGTCAGCAGTATTTCTGTATCCAGCAGTGCTCTGCCAGGCTGTCAGTGAAGGTTACAGAAAAGATATAGGAATTAATTTACCAACTGCATGCATTTCAATTATTGTTGTAATGTCTACCCTAATGTATTTGTGCATGATCCAATTTTGCAGTCTGGTGGGGGTTCATTATTGCTGGGTTGCGGTACTTAGTGTGTAGCACTTGCCGCCATGGTGGCTGTTGCTTCGTATTCTGATTGCAGACACTATACACAATGCAAGTTGTAAATATTAGCCTGGCTGTTGCTATATATATATATATATATATATATATATATATATATATATATCTATATATATCATCAAATTTAGCCGGCACTCACGTTACAAAAACAAATTGAAGTGCCTGGGTGCACTTTGATAAAGGCTAGAGTGCTAGCTGAAACGTCACTGATCTGGGCCGGCGGGGCCCACAAGAGCGGGGGCCCACTGGGTTTTTCCCCGGTGTCCTGCCAGTCATCCAGAATGCTCAGGAACTGGGGTTTTCCAGATAATGGATCATTCCGTAATTTGGATTTTCATACCTTAAGTCTACTAGAAAATCATGTAAACATTAAATAAACTCAATATGCTGGTGTTGCCTCCAATAAGGATTAATCAAAAACCTTTAAAACCACTAAAAATTTAAATTAGACCTTTAATAAATGGGCCTCCATAGGTGGTAAAGCCAGGAAGTTTCTGGTAATTAAAGGCAAGGCAAAAAGTAAGCTATGGGGTGAGTTTAAATGAGAAAGAGATCAGGCACACATATTGGGCACACTTAAAATACCTTTTATTTGCATCGCTTTAGGAATATCTTTCCACTCCACAATATTGTGTATGTTAGGGTAAAATATAGAAGATAGTGTTGGGCGAATTTCTCCCGTTTCACCAAAAAAATCACAAATTTCCTGCGAAATTCGAAAAACTTAGAAAAATCTGTGAAACACAAATTTTGCCACTGACGTCCAAAAATTTTTATTCCATAGAGCTTGTAAATGTTGCAGAAATGAAATATTTCTGAGTACATATTGCTTAAAAAAAATAAAAAAAATAAATTGAAAGACTGTTTCGTTTTGTTTTCAATTTCCTGCTAGTGAATTTATACACCAATGTATTCCACATAGATCAGACTGTATACAGGTGTTCCTGGGCTTCAACATAACATTAAACTTTTCATGTAATGTACCAGCGTAGCACCAAGTGCATAATGTAGTCACCCCAAAATAAACTAAAAAAGACGGTTCGTGTTTTAGAGGAAATGTTTATCTTAAAACAATCTCTTGTGCTTTTTTTGATTCTTTTGTCCCTTATATGTAGACTCAGCATTTTTTTCAGTTTTCCTCCTCTGAGTATCAGTTAATTGCCTTGAAGCAAGGTGTGAAGATGCTGTTACATCTCCTATTTCTGCTCCCAAAGGAATATTAAGTAGTGGAAAACCATTTTTTCCATTATGGTGATTTCATACGCCTCAGTGAGGTTGTAGGTTTGTTTTTTTTATGATTCTTTTCTTTTTCTGTTTTTTTTTTATTTATTCTTGGTGGTATATATTGTGCATCACTGTCATACAACTTTCAAAGGATTTTTAAAGCCCCTGGTCTGGCTAAATCCTGCCATAGACGTGCAGATTTCACCCATGTATCCAAATGATCCGATGTCCCAATCTGCCTCTAACCATTGAAATTAAATAAAGTAGTACAAGAACAAATCAGACGATGTTCTGCCCATGACAGCAATTGTACGAAAGTGATGTCTGACAAATTCTAATGATAGTCACTATAGATGGACGAATTTGTCCCGTTTTGCTTCGCTGAAAAATATCGGAATCTCCCGCGAAATTCAAGTAATGGCAAAGAATTCACAAAAAGCATTGAAATTATTTTAACACGCATGACACCCGTGACAATTTTTATACACGCACCTATTTTGTCCAAATGCATTAAAATCAATGGGCGTCTGAATAATTATGACGCAAGACAATTTTTATGCGCACGCCTATTCTGACGTGGCCGAAATTCATCGTAAATTCGTGCCTGCCGAATTTATTCGCCTATCACTAACAGTCACCCATTTATATGGTCAGATAGGCAATACATGCAGAGAAATTATCATTAGCCAACAAAAATCTTTTAACCTGTCCGATTGACTAAACAACCGATCGCCAAATGTCCGGACAATACACACAAGGGCCAAACATTGTACGATACTTTGACTCGTACAACTATATTTTTGCATCTATGGCCACCACATGGGGGCCGATTCACAAAGGGTCGAATATCGAGGGTTAATTAACCCTCGATATTCGACTGGGAATTAAAATGCTTCGAATATCGAAGTCGAAGGATTTTAGCCCAAATAGTGCGATCGAGCGATCGAAGGATTATTCCTTCGATCGAACGATAAAATCCTTTGAATCGAACGATTGGAAGGATTTTAATCCAACGATCGAAGGAATATCCTTCGATCAAAAAAACTTAGGCAAGCCTATGGGGACCTTCCCCATAGGCTAACATTGAGTTCGGTAGCTTTTAGATGGCGAACTAGGGGGTCAAAGTTTTTTCTTAAAGAGACAGTACTTCGACTATCGAATGGTCGAATAGTTGAACGATTTTTAGTTCGAATCTTTCGATTCGAAGTCGAAGTCGTAGTCGAAGGTCATAGTAGCCCATTCGATGGTCGAAGTAGCCCACAAAACACTTCGAAATTCGACGTTTTTTTACTTCAAATCCTTCACTCGAAGTTAGTGAATCGGCCCCTTAGAGTTTGACTACAAGCCTGCCGTAGCCAAACACCTGATATGGTGGATAATTGTCCCAATGTATACACAAAAGCCATGAATATCCTGTAAATTATATCCTTATAAATGGCACTTAATGATGTCATCAGTTATAAATGGAGCATTGTGATGTCATTTTTTTCACATGACTCACTAAAACTTGTGTATTATAATAAATAAAGTACCCCTTTTTGGAAAATATGAGGATATTAGAAGTTGCCTTGGAGTTCCATGACCTGGATATATGGCCATTGAACTCTTCTGTGACTTCCTTATATCCTTATATTTTACAACAGGGGGTACATTATTCACTATATTTTTCACACTCTGATGTCTAATGTGTAATGTAAAACTCGAAATAAAAATGTTATTGAAGAAATATTATATCATATATCATATTATGTCATATTGTACATTGCAAATGCTGAGAAACTTTCAATGCAATTGTACCTCCCAACCATCCTGTTTTGATCTGCTGCACAGAACTGCCAGAAAAAGATACATAGTTTCTAACTTAATAGGCTCTTGACAGAAAGCCCAGAATACATACTTAACATACTTTTGTAACGGTTTTAGATAAGATAAGAACTTACAGAACTTAAAGGGCAATTTACCTTCCTTAGCAAAACTGTAATAACACATAAAAACCACAGAAATGTGTTCAAACATTTATAACCTGCCAAATTTTGTAAAATGGACATGGTAATTAGGGGGTGTGGTCGCAAAAATGTGCGTGGTCAAAAAAATCTTTTAGTCCCTCTTTCTGTTTCCAAAATTTTAGGAGGTATGTAATTGCTAGCTTGAGAAATACCTTATTCTAGTAAATACCTGATTTATAATAACAATAATACATCCTGTGTTTAAAATGCTTCTTTAACTCTCTGAATGTGATTTGTGTTTGTTCCATAAATTATCCCTCTTGTAGCTCTGAGCCACCTGAAAGGAAATCAATTGTAAGAATTTATTTATACGGTCGTGAAAAAAATCATTTTGGTTGGCAAATATGTAAACAGCTCGAGAGCACTTGAATAGCTGCACTGTGCAATTAAACCATGAATAACATCACTGGAATAGGATTTCTGTCTTCATATCAGATTATAGATATATATTTTTAAAATGGCAAGTATTTCTGCTTTCTTGCTATACTGTATTGCTACTTTGTATGATGCACACTTTTGATGAATTGCTGTATTTTAGTAAATTGATGCCATTATATGACAGGCTTATTTCGGAATGCACCGAATCCAGGATTCGGTTCGGGATTCGGCCAGGATTCGCCCTTTTTCAGCAGGATTCGGCCGAATCCTTGTTCCTGGCTGAACCGAATCCGAATCCCAATTAGCATATGTAAATTAGGGGCAGGAAGGGAAATACCGTGACTTTTCGTCACAAAAGAAGATTTTTTTTCCACTTTTTCCTTTAATTACCCTAATTTGCATATGCAAATTAGGATTCGGATTCGGTTCGGTATTCGGACGAATCTTTCACCAAGGATTCTGGGATTCGGCCAAATCCCAAATAGTGGATTCGGTGCATCCCTACTTATTTGGATAGTTTTAGGGCAAAGACACATGTGGAGATTTGGGGAGATTAGTCGCCGGGCGACATATCCTCTCTTCTTTGGGCGACTAATCTCCCTGAACTGCTTTCCTGACGGCTAGAATCTAAATCGCCAGCGGGATGGCACTCGGAGCGCTTCATTTTCTGTCTCCTCACGAGGAAAATTTGAAAAACTTCGGAAAACGAAGCGCTCCGAGTGCCATCCAGCCAGCGATTTAGATTTTAGCCAGCAGGAAAGCAGTTCAGGGAGATTAGTCACCTGAAGAAGAGGCGATTTGTCGCCGGGCAACTAATTATTGGCGCTAATGCATACTTATGTAGTGGCAGATTTATTAAGGTTCAAATGGTAAATCCGAATTTTTGAGTTGGATTTTTGGTTAAATGTCACAAATTCGAGTTGGGAAAAATCCAAACTCGAATTTGAGATTTATCATACCTCAACCATGGGAACAACTCAAATTCGACGCGTAAAACCTGCCGAGTTCATGTAGAAGTCAATGGCAAAGGTCCAGTGACCCATTTGAAGATGTTAATAGCCTTCCTGACATTCAAGTTTTTTTTTTGGAGAAAAAACTAGAATCAAGTTCGATTCAAATTCGACTGCAGATATCACTCTAGGAAGACGTCTGTATGTATGTAGTCCCTTGAAAAATTTGGGAAAGGTTTCTAATTTCATTCCTAAGAAGAAGAACACGAGAGCAGCCTCTTTCTTTCTCCTGACAACTTCCTTGACTACTTGGTGGTCAGACTGGTGGGAAAATGACCAGCAGGTGGTGCTGTTGTAAAAAAATATATTTGTATCAACAATACATGTATCCTCTAATATCTTGAAATAAAAACAAAATAAATAATGAATGTACATTGTAAAAGTGCTTAGAGTAGCCCCCTCATCAATTTTACTTTCACTTATTTTAAAGGTTTGCTTATCCTTTAAGAAAAATGTTATTTTGAAACAAGCATGCCTAAGCTTTTTAGTTGAGAGAGTATTTTAGCAATTGTGGTAGGTTGTGTTCTGAAGGAGTATATTATTGGCAACATACAGGAATACTCTTTGAAGCTCATTGTATCTCCGTGAAAGTGCTGATTAAAATGTCCTAAGTGTCATTCAGGAACTGCTGGCAATTACTATTATTTGTTCTTTTCACATTCAGATTATTTGTAACTTTGGAACACGCTGTTGAAAGAAAAATAGCGGTCCTATCTTTGTAGCGATGGTTCACACTGAAAAAAATGTTTGCATAATAAAAACCTCCATCGTCCACTAATTTTATAAATTATGTGTACAATAGTTGTGTTGTTGTAGTCAACCTCAAGCTACGCAGGTACCAAATAGCCCAGAATTACCAACAAAATAATTGTGCATTTTGGGACAATAATCACAGGTCACGTGCCTTCCACTGAATGCAAAAGGAAGTGAGATAAAGGAAGTGAGTGTTTTCAAGAATGGTTAGAACACCGCTCTAAGGGGCAAATTTACTTACCTCCGAACTTGCGCCAGCGTTGCCTTCACCGCACTTCGAAAGACGTAGATTCGCCAGGGCTGCGCAAATTCACGAAGATCCGAAGTTGCGCTCAAGTTACCTATCATTTGCGAAGTTGTGCTAGCGATGTTACGATCAGTGATTCGAAGTTACGCCAGTGATCGGAAATTTGCATACGGCGTGCAGTTAAAGTACAATGGCCGTATATGCAGCAGAAAACACATTAACATAATACATAAATGTATTCTAATGCCCTACACATGAGCCCATAGTATAGTTAAGTTACCATATGTTATCAAATGTAGGGGGGAAGGAGGTTACCCTAAAACAAGATTTTGCTCTTTTTGAGCCTATCATCCTTAAAAAAGTAAAAGACACCAGCGTTTTTTGTGACTTAGAAAAATTTTTTTTGACGCAATCCCTATCTACTCTATTGCACTTCACCTGGTCTGAGGTGGAGAAGTAAAGTCTGGCTCAAGAGGTAATGTTCACGAAAATTCATGAATTAGCGTAGTTACGTCCCTTCGCCAAAACGCAACTCCGTCTGAGGTAAGGGTGCAGAGTAGCGTTAGAGTAGGTCTACTTTGCTAGCGAATTTACACCAGCACCGTTATGTTAGTAAATCGGCAAAGTGGCAAAATGACGTCGCGCTGGCGAATTTACACTAGCGTTAGCCACTTTGCCCTTGAATAAATTTGCCCCTAAGGGCAGAGACACACTGTCAGATTCAGGGAGATTAGTCGCCCCTTGACAAATCTCTTCTTCGTCTTAATCTCCCCGAACTTCCTCCCCTGCCTTAGGTCGGCTAGAATGAAAATCGCCGGCGGGATGGCACTCGGATCGCTTTGTTTTCCGAAGTCGCCCGAAGTTTCCTCACAAGAAACTGATTTTCATTCAGACTGGCGGGAAGGCAGGGGAAGGCAGTTTGGGGAGATTAGTCGCCCCGAAGAAGAGTCGCCAGGGCAACTAAACTCCCCGAATCTGACAGTGTGTCTCTGCCCTAAAAGCTACTCACAATCAAAGTCCAAAAAAAAATTCACCTCAAACACTGGCTTCTGTGATAATATGGTTGAAAGATAGCTTGGGACATAAGAAAATATAAGGAAAAAAACAACATCATAAGATTAGAAAAAGCACAGAATACAGGATATGAAGTCAGTTGAAAGGAGTTTAAAGGAGTTTTTGTAAGACATTTAGGGGCAGATTTATCAAGGGTCGAATTTCAAATTTGAAAAACTTCGAAATTTGAATGAAGAAAGACCAGCCAAAATTTATTGAAAAAAAAAAAATAAAAGTTTTTTTTGCAGGTGAATAGTCCGTATTCATTTGAATTGTATGAATCAAAGTAATATCACATTGGAGTCGCACGAATCAAAGTTTTTCCAAAAAAAGTCCACCAATTTACTCCAAATGGGTTCTAGGCGGTCCCCCATAGGCTAAAACAGCAATTCGGCAGGTTTTAGATGGCAAATGGTCGAAGTCGAATTTTTAAAGAGACAGTACATGATAAATTTAGATTTTTGAATTTCCTAAGTACACAAAAATTTGCAGCGAAATTCGAAATTTTTGATAAATCTGGCCCTTACTCTATATTGCAAAAAATTTGTAAACTATAAGAAACACCTACATGCAGATAAGACTACCTTAATAAGTCAGTTAACAGGTAGTATCATTGAACACTACTGTATCTATCCATGCAATGAAATGGCTTCATAAGTATAATCTTTTACAATTGATGCTGATTAGAACATAGTTTTCATGTATATATTTTTGCTTTTTTTAAATGCAAGCTCAAAGTCGTTTAGGTGCTTTCTCAGTTTGTCATTTGTGTTTGTAATCCATTTGCCTAATGTAATGGTATAAGTCTCAATACAAAGAAGGAAGTCATTTGCATTGCATGAATAAACCAACAGTAAAATCTATTTTATCCCAGTTACATCACCATATTTACTCTGTATTCCCCTGTAATGAGTTGCTAACTGGCAGAAGGCATTTGCATGCAGCTGACATTCACAGCCTTTAACAATACATTGCTGTGTTGCTCTGTTATTAGACCATAAAATGAGAACACAAATAATTCTCCATTATTCAAAAACCACACAATTAGCTTTTTCTCCATAAACCAATCACATCTGTCTTCAAAATTTTAATTCTTATTGACGTAATTGTACCATGTTCCAACTATAATACACAAGTGAAGAAATAATGTGACGTTCCAAAAGAACCATTAAATATATTTTAAATATCTTGGGGCAAACTTATTGCTTAGGTTCAAGGCCAGGTCTACAGTTACCATACCCAATGTAATTAGGAATTTATGAAGCACACACGCTACCCATGCAAGTACATAAAAGGGAAGAGGATCACAGAGGATCAGAAGCCTTGTTAGAGTGTATGTGAGCTAGAGTATACGTATATGTGTTATGTATATATGTTTTATATTCCTTTGATAATGACTTAAAGGAGAAGGAAAGCTACTGAAGCAGTTTATTGCCAATAGATTAGACACAATAATGCAAGCTATAACACTATATTTACTCTGCAGAATGCTTTACCATACCTAAGTAAACAGCTGTAGAAGCTCTCTGTTTGTTTAGGATAGCAGCTGCCATATTACCTTGGTGTGACATCACTTCCTGCCTGAGTCTCTTCCTGTTCACTCGTTGCTCTGGGCTCAGATTGCAGCAGGGAGAGGAGGAGGGATGGGGCAACAGGGAGGGGGAGAGGGAGAGAGGAGCAAACTGAGCGTGCTCAAGCCCTAGCCCTGGAGGTTTAAGCTTAAAACAGGAAGTCTGATACAGAAGCCCATGATTACACAATAGAAGGAAAGAAATGTGGTGTTTCTTTTGACAGAGGACTCAGAGCAGCATTACTTTGAGGGTTTACTGGTGTATTTATATAGACCTTTCTGATAAAGCTTACTTAGTTTTAGCTTTTCCTTTAAATGTCTTTAAGGGATTTTATTTGGTTTTTTAACCTGAAAACATCTGAGCGTAATAACAGGTTGCTAAAACAACAAGGTGCTGTATCCAACTGTAGCCTCCACTACCAATATCAACATGTCTTACAGGTATAGTGGTTTAAAACAAGCTGCTTCCCAATATTAATCTCCCCTAAATGCCTTCCCTCTGGCTAGAATGTAAATCGCCGACGGGTTGGCACTCGGAACACTTCGTTTTCCGAAGTCGCCCCAAAGTTGCCTCACGAGGAAACTTCGGCGACTTCTGAAATCTGAATCGATCCGAGTGCCATCCAGCTGTCGATTTACATTCTAGCCGCCGGGAAGGCATTTAGGGGAGATTAGTCGCCCGAAAAAGAGGCGATTTGTTGCTGGGCGACTAATCTCCCCAGTAGCCTGCCACCACTCTATGACACAGAACTACTAGTAGTAGTTACTTGTTATGGCTGCAAAATAGAAAACTGTCAAAATTGGCTGTGCTAAGACACTACTTGACAGATTGTGGCCATTATATGCATTCCTGCAGTTTCACAAGTTAAATAGATAACAAGAGTGTATTAATCTAAAAATGGAAAATATTATCCCACATAAGTGTGACTGTTACTAAGGCACTCAGTAAGAGTATCTGCAAGCCCTGTGAAATGCATAACTCTACTGAGCAGTAGTGTATTTATTTGAACTGATTGGTCTCTATACTTAAAAGGGGAATGCCACAAAAACATAACTTAAGCTTTTTGAAAAGTAAACATTATTTCAAGCAACTTTGCAATATACATCAATTAAAAAATATGTAAACTTTTCATGATTTTTAATGGTTAGGAGCAGTTCCCTAAGCCTAGCCCCCTGCTCTCCTGCTGATCTGTCTGACTACTTTGCTGAGCTGTCTGACTACTGTTACTTTGTATCAACAGCCATCTGTCCTCAGCCTGCATCCTCCAAACCCCATAATTCCCTGCACACGTGATTTCAATAAGGAACAGAACATCACAGTGCAATGCATTGTGGGTTATGTAGTTCCTGCATGCTGTCTGTAAGCTGTGGAGAAGTTGTTACAATTTGTAACATTAGTGTTTACTCCCTCATTCCCTGCCAGGATTTTAAATGATGCAGAAAGCGAAGAACTGTTAAACAGCTGGATTTCAGCATAGAAAATGGCATTTATTCATACTTTTTGAAGACACAGGTAACAATGATGGGTATAGTAGGGGTTTCTGTGTTATATGGGCCTCTTTATCAAATTTTGGTTTGGAAGCCAGAGTTCCCCTTTAAGAAAAACACAACCTGACATGAGAGATCAAGTCAATGTTTATGTATTTCAACATTTTATCTTTTGAAGTACAGTACATATGTGCCTTTGGGCTGTTTCTCTATAGTGAAAATTCCTGCCATCCTGATGCCAGGTAAAACACAAATATACTGATTGATGCCAGGACAAAGTGTATCAACACCATTATGTGAAAAAGGGCAATATGCATAAGAGAAGAGCAAATCCCTAAGTCATCAAGTTTACCCAGGTGCAGGAACCCATGGCAACCAATAAGATGCTTGCTTTTCAACAGGTGACCAATGATTGCTGATTGTTTGCTATACCCATAGGTGTCCACAGGAAGGGGCAAGAGAAGCACTTGCTTCCCCTGGAGTTTCCTCCTCAAACAGGGCAAGAACAATTGCCCCAGATCCTCGTAATGGTCTATACCAGGGATCCCCAACCTTTTAAACCCGTGAGCAACATTCAGAAATAAAAGGAGTTTGGGAGCAACACATGCATGAAAAATGTTCTTGGGCTGCCAAATAAGTGCTGTGATTGGCCATTTGGTAGCCCCTATGTGGATTTTAAACCTACATTGAGACTCTGTTTGGCAGTACACCTGGTTCTTAGACAACCAAAACTTGCCTCCAAGCCTGGAATTCAAAAATAAGCCCCAGCTTGAGGCCACTGGGAGCAACATCCAAGGGGTTGGAGAGCAACATGTTACTCACGAGCTACTGGTTGGGAATCACTGGTATAAGATCTCAGTCGTTGTTAATTCTTTGCTTTTCTCTCCTGATAACAATGCAGGTGTCACAAACAACAGTAGATCGATGTTGCTTACATTATAGGGGTTATTTAAGTGCAGTGGGCAAAGTGCAGTCTTGAGCGTGATCTCCATATTTGTCTCCCATAATGCAGCGATTCCCCACCCCTGAGAATTCAGATTCGCCAAGGGGATTATACATTACACAATTGTGCCCAATATGGCAACATTAACACAATTGTGCTTATGTAAATCTGATACAACTGTGAGAGTGACATGCACAGTCTATAGTTTTTAGTGTTTATTGATGCAGAGGAAGCCTACAGCTAGCGGCCATTGCTGATCTCTGTCTGTAATAGCACTAAATATATTATGCTTCTATGCACATTGTACAACGATTATAATGGTAACATTTACCATTCATACATAGATTTGTAAATCGATATACTGTATATCATATATATATTGGGTTGCAGCTAATTTAACTTCATCATCATTTTTAGATTCAATTCTTTCAGAAAAGATGAACACAAACAGGCTTAATCATCCTCATGTTAATGATTTTCATCAAGGCTATCCAGCTTCAGGCTTTAACATGCCAAGATTCAAATAAACAGATTACTGACTTCTGATGCTACTGGCGATAGTCTGATTGACTGACTCTTCTGCCCTATAATTGAAGTTAAACCTTCTGTCTGTTCAGCTGAGGCCCTTGAGACATTGATTAAGCCAGCATTGGTTTACTTTTTTTATGCTGAGCAAGAATAAACTTGGTTCTAATAATTTGTAGATGCAAAAAGTGAATATAGACTACAAGTGCATACATTATGTAAAATTATCTGATACCTGACTAATCTTGAGAGACGACAAAATGCTCAGAGACGTAGTGGATGCTGAATTATATATGAATGGCCTGCTGGTACTTAAAGGAGAAGTAAACCTCTTATTTAAAGAAACCTACCCCCCTACCCTACATGGACCCCCCTCCCTCCTCTCCCCCAGCCTAGCTGATACCCGGGCAAATGCCCTTAACTTTTCACTTACCCCTTGGTGCAGATTCACGGCATTGAAGTTCATGGCAGCCATCTTCTTTTCTTCGGTCTTCATCGGAAAGTACTCTAAGTTCTGTGTTGGCGCATGCGCAGTTGGAGCAGCCTTCTGGTCTTTGTCAACTGCGCATGCGAAAGTCATGGAAATTGCCGAAGTGCCAGAAGATGACCCAATGAAGACCCAAGAAGAAGATTGCGGCCGTGAACTCAGATGCCATGAATCTGTACCGAGTGGTAAGTAAAAAGTTAGGGGCATTTACCCGGGGTAGCAGCTAGGCTGGGGGGAGAAGGAAGGGGGGTCTATGTAGAATTTGTTAAAAGACACATTTTCAATACTGTAGTGCAGTGATCCCCAACCAGTGACTCACGAGTAACATGTTGCTCTTCATTGGATGTTGCTCCCAGTGGCCTCAAAGCAGGTGCAAATTTTTGAATTCTTGTCTTGAAGGCATGTTTTAGTTGCATAAAAACCAGGGATACTGCCAAACAGAGCCTCCTGTAGGCTAACAATCCACACATTGACTGCCAAATTACAGCTCAAATATGCCCCCCCTGGGAAATTTTTGCATGCTTGTGTTGCTTCCCAACTTTTTTTACATTTGAATGTGACTCATGGGTAAAAAAGGTTGGGGACCCCTGCTGTAGTGTATACCAGAATTTTGGACTCTACACAGTAATGTATTAAAGAATACAGAGGTATCAAAAATATATCCAAAGATACAAAGATAAATTATGAATTAGCGACCATGTGGATAAAAATGTGGATGAAATCAGAAGGTACATAGGGGCAAATTCACTAACCTCCGAAAATTCGCCAGCGACGGCTTCGCTCACATCGCAACTCTTTGCCAGGCGTAAATTCACTAGGACAACGCAAATTTACTAAAATGAGAAGTTGCAGGCAGGGGCGCCGAACGCTGGTGAATTTTCGCTAGCGTTAGTTCGGCAAGCAAAGCGAAGTTGCGCTAGCATTGGTAATTTGCATACGGCGGGAAGTAAAAGTACAATGGACGTATATGTTGCAGCAAATACATTACACTACACAAGCCCAGGGAACCTTAATAAAATAAAATAGAGTTGTTATATTGCCCTACACATGAGCCCAGTGTATAGTTTATGTGCCATATGGAAGGAAATGTATGGGGGAGCCCGGGTACCCCAAAAAAAATGTATGGACTTTTGCAGCCTATCACCCTGATAAAGGGAAAAGACGCCATCATTTTTTGGGACTTCGAAAATTTTTCAAAAAAAAATTGAGGAAGCCCTATATATTCCATATATTCCATATATACTCGCCTGGTCTGAAGTGGCGAAGGAAATCTGGTGAAAGAGGTAACGTTCAGTAAAATGCGTATCTTAGCGAATTAGCAGACTTACGTCTATTTGCCAGAGCGAAAATTCACCTGGCGATAGAGTGCAAATGAACACTAGTGTATGTCTCTTTCGCTAACGAATTTTCGCCTGTGCCCGTTAGTAAATTGGCGAAGTTCCGAATTGACATCACGCTGCAGAATATTTGTCAGCGTTAGTTTCTTCACCCTTTAGTAAATTTGCCCCATAGAGTATATCCAAACTTCCAGATAGCCTGTTTCAGTCTTGTTATATCTCATCAGTGCAAGATATTGGAACATGGCTTCTGAGAGGGTAGGAGCTGGAGAGTAGCGAAATACAAAATCGAACAGTTTGGATATATGGCTTTAAACATTAGGCTGTATCTGTGCTATAAAACCAGCTTTTCTGGATGCATAGTTGGGACATAAAGGAGTGATTTGCATGTCTCCGTCCATGATGCCTTATGGGAGAATTAAAACTCTAATTTTTGGTATTTAGGCAGTGTCATGTGTATGGCATAAGACAAGTAAATATCTTCGGATTTCAGAAAGCTTCACTTTGCATACAATTGCTTGTGATGGGCTTTTTGGCTTCTTTTAGCCCATCTCACCATAACCAGGTTTGGTTTTCTATTATGACCATGTAGGTGTCATTCTTGAATTAGTGCATTTAGGATGATCTAGTATTTATCCATGCCTACAGTATATATATTGTATATTGTATATGTATATTGTTGTTAAGTCATTAGCATAGCCTACAGTCCACAAAACACACTGAGGGCTCCATCTATTCTGCAAACCTATGTAGACATCTAGCAATTATATGAGTACATCATCCCTGGAAGAGGTCTGCTTGGGGCAAGCAACCAGCATATACACTGCAATAACAATCCAGAATACAAAATGTATTTCAAATAAGAATAAATCACCCTTCGAGGTGCAGAAAATAATAATGATATGTGATACTTGCTAACATTTCACGAACTGTATCAAAAGCATGAAAACCCCAGGACAGAGAGAAGTACAAGGGTTTGAAGTGCTTTCTTTCTCTTGTGTGAATTTCTGTTTTGAACTGGTCTTTCAATTATTTTCGCTCTCTGCAAACAAAATTGGCAGGGTGGTTGCCTCCAGGACAGAGAATAAGTATTTTTTTATCCGTATGTGCCTAGATTAAAAATCCTTTATTAGAAATTCAGCAGAGGACTGGCCTAATTAAAATCCAATCTCCACTTTGCTCCCAGGCTGTATTGAAATATATTAAAAAAAATTTGTGTGCAGTGATTCGCTGGAGTAAGTTAAGCTGCAAAAAGCATGTAAGGGAAGGATATTTGCGTCGCCATGAATCTTTTGGAAATTTCTGTAAGGGGAAATGCACACAAATGTTCTCTCCTGGACCTTGTTCAACAGATTACTAGATAATATAGAAAAATGAGGGAACAGAGATTTGCTAAATTAAAGGGAAGCTGGCATCATATAAAGTTTGTATCTGTTCCTGAAAACAGGGTTGTATGCTTAATAATGTAGACTATTTTTGGGAATGTTTTTGGAATAAATGATGAAAAAGTTTTAATGACCTTTGCGGTAGTATAGTGAAGGACAAGCGAAGTCTAATTTACTGGGGAGGGTGCCAATATTTTATGTATCCCCCTGTGAATTAAATTGTGAGCTTTTCTCCCAGGGTGGGATATACAGACAAGGTGGTGGTATGGTTACTAAATGATCCCCAGCCCAGTGCTATTTTTGGTTTAAAGGGGAGTGCTAGCCTGGGAAAAAGTTATCTATTTAATTCAATGGGGGGAGCATTTAGCCCACAGTGGTCCAAGATCCTATCTGAAGTCTATAATTGAAATCATTGCAGGATTTGGAGACTTTAGGGGGCCGATTCACTAACTTCGAGTGAAGGATTCGAAGTAAAAAAACTTCGAATTTCGAAGGTTTTTTTTGGGCTACTTCGACCATCGAATGGGCTACTTCGACCTTCGACTACGACCTCGAATCGAAGGATTCGAAGTAAAAATCGTACGACTATTCGACCATTCGATAGTCGAAGTACTGTCTCTTTAAAAAAAACTTCGACCACCTAGTTCGCCATCTAAAAGCTACCGAAGTCAATGTTAGCCTATGGGGAAGGTCCCCATAGGCTTGCCTAACTTTTTTTGATCGAAGGATATTCCTTCGATCGTTGGATTAAAATCCTTCGAATCGTTCGATTCGAAGGATTTAATCGTTCGATCGAAGGAATAATCCTTCGATCGTCCGATCGAACTATCTGCGCTAAATCCTTCGACTTCGATATTCGAAGTCGAAGGATTTCAATTCCCAGTCGAATATCGAGGGTTAATTAACCCTCGATATTCGACCCTTAGTGAATCAGCCCCTAACAGTAGTGATGGGCGAATAAATTCGCCAGGAGCAAATTCACAGCGATTTTCCGCTTTTCGCCGTCAGCAAATAAATTTGCGAAACAACAGCAAAAAGTAGCCGGCAAAAAATCCACCGAGTCTAAAACATTTTGGTGCGCGTCGTGCACATAAACATTGTCGTGCGTCAAAATTATTTGGACGGCCATTGACTTTAATGCATTTGCCCAAAATAGGCATGCGTATATCAGTTGTCGTGGGCGTCGATATTGATGAGCGGCAAAATAGTTTTGACAATGCGCTTCGCAGGAAATTTGCAAATTTTTCGAAGAAGCGAAACGGGACAAATTCATCCATCACTACTTAACAGGATTAATTGACAGATAAACCAGGATAAGAAATGGATAAAACACAAGAACATTTAGGGGCCCATTTACGTAGTTTGAGTGAAGGAATAGAATAAAAAATACTTCGAATTTCGAATGTTTTTTTTTGGCTACTTCGACCATCAAATGGACTACTTCAAGCTTTGACTACAACTTCGAATTGAACGATTCAAACTAAAAATCGTTCGACTATTCGACTATTCGATAGTCGAAGTACTGTCTCTTTAAAAAAAAACCTCGACCCCCTAGTTCGCCACCTAAAACCTACCGAAGTCAATGTTAGCCTATGGGGAAGGCCCCCATAGGCTTTCTAAGCTTTTTTGGGTCGAAGAAAAATCGTTTGATTGATGGATCAAAATCCTTCAAATCTAAAGATTCAAAGGATTTAACGATTATTCGTTCAATTGTACGATCGAATGAATTGCGGTAAATCCTTCGACTTCGATATTCGAAGTCGAAGGATTTCCATTCGGCAGTCGAATATCGAGGGTTAATTAACCCTCGATATTCGACCATAAGTAAATTTGCCCCTTAATTATATTCATAATCAATAGAGTTATAGTTTTAAATAACACATGTTGCACCTCTGCTTTAAGTCACTAGGAGCAACAGCTTCCCTTGTAATCAAGATAAAGGATAATAGCAGGAGCAACAATCGCCCCAGGCTTGGGTTTACGGCAGATCTTTGTAAAGTATGTGCTAATAGCCTGAGTGTAACACCGTGTAGATAACTATTGTCACCATTGTTATTAATCTGCAAATCCTACAGTAATTCATAACAGACTGTTCAGATGAGTAATACAAATCCCTGGCAGATGACTTTCCTGCAGAGGCTCCAGATATCAGTGAAGCCAACCTTCTCAGTATTCCTATCACTCCTTTCTAGATAGATTACAATGCCTAGAAGCAAATTGCCTACACAGACTTCTTATCTTAAGGTCATGGAATGATCTGAAAGAATCTTTAGCTGATAAATGCAGACGAGAGAGACTGCGGTGTTTATAGACAACCACGTTACCATCTAGGTATTTCCATCTCTGCTCAAGCAAAAAATGATCAGTTCCAATGAGAATTAGGTGATTTTCAAGAATGATGACAATTTTATATTTTAGAAAAACGTCCAAATAAAATTAGAAAATTGTGTTGGGGTGTACAGTATATACTCAATATGTCTAAGGGTGATGGCAGACGGTCCCGCCAGCAAGAATGTGAATCGCCGTTGGGATGGCACTAGGATCGCTTCTTTTTCCAAAGTCGCCCGAAGTTACCTCTAGATCCAAGTGCCATCCTGCTGGTGATTCATATTCTTGCTGGCGGGAAGGCATTTTGGGGAGATTAGTCATCGAAGATAAAGCGATTTGTCGCTGGGCGACTAATCTCCCCGGAATCTTACTGTGTGCCACCAGTCTCAAGTTTAAATTAAAAAGGAAATCAGCTCATTACTGTTTCATCCTCTTAAAGGAGAGGAAAAGTTATAGTAACTGGGGTTACCAAATATTAGGCACCTCTGGCAATTAACCCAGTACAAATAAGAATGTGCACACAGTGGGGCTTGTTTATAAACACTGGGCAAATTTGCACCTGAGCAGTAACCTATGGCAACCAATCACATGTTGCTTGCTGTGTTCAACCGGCAGCTGCCTGTTAAAAGCCAGTTACTGATTGGTTGCTATGGGTAAATGCCCAGTTGCAAATTTGCCAACTGTTTATAAATGAGTCCCAGTGTCTTTACCTGTAATAATATCACAATCTTGCAGCATGTGGTAAGGGCAGAGGCACACGGTGCTATTTCGGGAGATTAGTTGCCCAGCGACAAATCGATTCTTCTTCGGGGCAACTAATCTTCCAAAACTGCCTTCCCGCCGGCTAGAATCGAAATCGCCGGCTGGATGGCACTTGGATCGCTTAATTTTCTGAAGTCACCAAAAGTTTCCTCGTGAGGCAACTTTGGGCGACTTCAGAAAATGAAGCACTCTTAGTGCGATCCCACCAGCAATTTAGATTCTAGCCGGATGGAGGGCTTTGCGGGGAGATTAGTTGCCCGAAGAAGAGGCAATTTGTCGACGGGCGACTAAATCTCCCCTAATCTTTGCGTGTGTCTCTGCCCTTAAAGGAGAGGAAAAGTTATAGTTACTGGGGGTACCAAATATTAGGCACCTCTGTTAATTAACACAGTACAAATAAGAATGTGCACACAGTGTCTTTATCTGTAATAATTAGCGATGGGCGAATATTTCCACGTTTTGCTGCCGGCGAATAAATTTGCGAAACTGCTGTGAAAATTTTTTTGACGCTCGTCAAAACTATCACGTGTCAACATTATTCAGACGCCCATTGACTTTAACGGAGCGTAAAAAAATTGACGTGAGCGTCCGAATTGACGCAGGCATCAAAATTCACATTTCGTTAATTCTTCACTGTTTCGCTGTAGGCATACAGTAATGAAAAAAGTAAATAAACTAATGTAAACTTCAAAATAATATCAAAATAATATCAAACCCGTACTTGGGGGTTACTTACAAGAAATATGAAGAGGCACATTAACTATTGGTCGAATATTGAGGCTTAATTAACCCTCGATATTCGACCCTCAAAGTTAAATTCTTCAACTTAGAATATCGAAGGAATAATTGTTGGATCGAACGATTAAATCCTTCGATCAGAAATTGGTTAGAAAGCCTATGGGGGCTAACATTGCTGCTCAGTAGGTTTTAGTTGGTGAAGTAGGTGGTCGAAGTTTTTTTTAAAGAGACAGTAATACTATCGAATGGTCGAATAGTCGAACGATTTTTAGTCGAAGGTCGAAGTAGCCAATTCGATGGTTGAAGTAGCCAAAGAAAAACTCGAAATTCAAAGTATTTTTTATTCTAATCCGTCACTCGAACTAAGTAAATGTGCCCCGAAGTGTTGCATAAAATTGTGTCGCCA
Source organism: Xenopus laevis (assembly GCF_017654675.1). Taxonomy (NCBI): domain Eukaryota; kingdom Metazoa; phylum Chordata; class Amphibia; order Anura; family Pipidae; genus Xenopus; species Xenopus laevis. Next base: position 9,057,041 of record NC_054386.1, on the reverse strand, counting down.
GATTTTTGTATTGAAGATAAGTCCCCAGTACAATATTTTTACAAATCAGTACCCCCCTTTTTTTTCTTTAGCCGTATGTGATATTCCAACTGTAATAAAGAAACAAAATACAATAACATTACAAAAGAGCAGTGTGTATCTTTAAGTATTTTTTCAGATGATATTTACTAATTTGCCATACGAGAGGCTGCCGAGACATTCTGATAAAGTTAAAGAGTGCCACATGGCTGCACATCTTGAAATTGTAAATTATGTGATCATGAATATTTAATATAATCACTTAAAGGATTTTACTGCTGTGATGCGATTTGGACAAGCGTTGCTTCATTGTTCCTACAGAAAACTCTTATGTTAATTGCCCTAAACTCACAACACGGATTCTGTTAAAGTATAGTATGATGAACATTAAATACCCTACTTTAGCACTGCAGAGGCAATCAATATTGCTAAAGGCAGGTTCATTATATTCAAAATGAGTACAGACCCCAGGGGGAGAGGGAACTGTTTGTCTGCGACACATTCTAGTCAGTCTAATGCATAAAATCCATTTCAAGCAGGCACGATACAACCGAAAGTGCAATAATAACAAAAATATGCCTGGCAATGTATGGTGATGTTTACAGAAATGTAAATACATGGTAAGACAGGATTTGTTTTGGTTTTTTTTGTTTGTTTTTAGAATTTTTTAAATTCAATTCTGGAGTGCATATTTTTTTGGATTCTGTGCTTTGTGTGCAGATGAGTGATGGGGTTTCTGACAGCCAAACCTCTTATGACCATGTCAATATGGTGACAGGAGGGCCCAGGAGGTATAAGGGCCCCATGAGTCCCCATTTCATATATCGTTTCAATAAATATTGTACAATACAGGTCAACCTCTAGACATTTTGGCGGCATGAAAAATAATTTGCTGTGGGGCCCAGTAATATATAGTTTTACCACTGACCAAGGCAGACTTTATTAGACAGCTTCTCACAGGTATAGCAGACTGTTTCTGTAGCAGTCTGAGTAACTCTCTTTTAATTGGCCTTCCCCTCCAGAGACTTCACCTCTCCAGTCCATAATGAACAGTGCCACAAGGTTCATACACCTCAGCAACCGCTCCTCCTCTGCCTCGCCACTCTCCCAATCCCTGCACTGGCTTCCGCTACCTTCCAGAATAAAATTACAATGAATGACCCTGACATTCAAAGCACTTCATAACTCTGCCCCACCCTACATCTCTGAACTCATTTCTAGATACTCACCACCCACTTACTACGCTCCTCTACTGACTTGGTCCTTAACTCTTCTCTCATTACCTCCTCACATGCTCACATTCAAGACTTTGCAAGGGCTGCACCCCTCCTCTGGAATTCTCTCTCACAACTTTCTCCAAACTTTTCTGCTTTCAAAAGATCTCTTAAAACACACTTATTTAGAGAAGCATACCCTCACCCTGCTTAATTACCAAATGCAATACCATATACAGTATTACATCTTTCACCCACTTAATTCTGATCTTAACCTTTTCCACACCTTGGGGCCGATTCACTAAGCTCGAGTGAAGGATTCGAATGAAAAAAATTAGAATTTCGAAGTATTTTTTTGGTACTTCGACCATCGAATTGGTTAAATTTGTTCGAATTCGAACAAAATCGAACGAATCGAACGGAAAATCGTTCGACTATTCGACCATTCGATAGTCGAAGTACTTTCCCTTTAAAAAAAACTTCGACCCCCTACTTCGGCAGGTAAAACCTACCGAAGTCAATGTTAGCCTATGGGGAAGGTCCCCATAGGCTTGCCTGTGATTTTTTGATCGAAGGATTTTCCTTCGATCGTTGGATTAAAATCCTTCGAATCGTTCGATTCGAAGGATTTAATCGTTCGATCGAACGAAAAATCCTTCGATCGATCGCAGGATTAGCGCTAAATCCTTCGACTTCGATATTCGAAGTCGAAGGATTTCAATTCGAGGGTCGAATTTCGAAGTATTTTTAACTTCGAAATTCGACCCTTAATGAATCTGCCCCCTTGTGTCTTATTCCCTTCCCTTTAGATTGCAAGTTCTTTTTGCACAGGGCCTTCCTTACCTTTTGTACCAGTATTGGTTGTGATATATGTAACTCCATATGTTCTATGTATGTAATTCATGTGACTTAGTTGTATAAACACATTTACTTTACAGCGCTACGAAATATTTTGGCGCTATATAATTTTACATGTTATTAATAATAACAATAATAATAGAGCACATTGGGGATGAATGAAGGAGATGTCAGCATGGTTTTACAAGACAGATTTTGACAAATGAATTTACAAAACGAGTGACTATAGTATGAACACAAGTCTAAATCTAAACGTCTGAATTTAATGTACAAGCATGCATTATTAAATGATACCACTGAAATATAGAAAGAAATGAAATCTATTTCTTATCAAAGGGTTTGTGTTGAATCTGATACAGACTAGATGATTGATGGACACCACTGCAAGTCTAATGTGGTCCTCAGTTAGACATCCGAGCAGAGCACCTCTAAGTTTGTATACTTTCCTTTTTCCCATATTTATTTCAAGTGAGTCTGTTATTGAAATCTTCCGATTTTTTTATATGCTCATCATGCATTAATATATGTTTATTTAAAGGCTTTACTTTCAGCTTTTTCCAAGAATGCTGTTACAACAAGCAATTAAAAGTATTTTTAATATTGTTTTCCTTTCCTTTTCACAGCAACGGCCTTTCCACAACCTCTAAAATACCGGAAAGATAATTCTGTTGACTATATTAAAAACGCCAAGTGCATATTGTTTGCATTACTCATTGCCATTTAATAACCACCCTGCGCTTTGTATAGAAAACAAAGTGAGTAAATCAGCCTTGTATTCACTGAGTAACAGGAGAAATCATACGCAAAGGAAATAGTGATGAGCATGTTGCTCAAGGGTTTCTGAGAATTTTCCATCAATGTTTTATCAGTGATACTGTGAAGGTTTGTAAGAGGGCAAGAATGAATAATTGAATATAGATAGCTCATTTGTAAGAAAAAAAAAAGCTAGAGGTAAATTAATGTAATTACTTGTTGTTATCAACATTTAGGGGCACATTTACTAAGGGTCGAATATCGAGGGTTAAACCCTCGAATTTAAATCCTTTGAATTCGAATATCAGATTCAAAGGATTTAGCGCAAATCCTACAATCGATCAAAGTAAAAATCATTCGATCGAACGATAAAATCCTTTGAATCGAACCATTCGAACGATTTTAAGCAATCGATCGAAGGATTTTTCTTCGATCAAAAAAAGCTTATAAAAATTATGGGGAAGGTCCCCATAGGCTAACATTGTACCTCGGTAGGTTTAAACTGCTGAAGTATGTAGTCAAAGTTTTTTTTAAAGAGACAGTACTTCGACTATCGAATGGACGTTTAGTCAAACGATTTTTACTTTGAATGAGTCGAAGGTCGTAGTAGCCTATTTGATAGTCGAAGAACCCAAAAAAGTTTTTTTTCGAAGCTTGATAAAAGGCCGCATGGCCTGAAACGTTGCGTGATGCCCACAAAAGCACAAATAAAGGCTTTTTAACTACTTGAAGAGTTGGTGGTGCCGTTCAATCTTTCACTACACAGTTTGCCAATGGGAAGTGGCCATTGTAGAACGTGCACCATCTCCAAAGAATACTGAGAATCGATGTGCAGACTACTCTTTTCCTATCACTCCAAATTCAAACAAGGAATTATGGGGCAAATTCACTAACCGGGGAAAATTCGCCAGCGCTGGCTTCGCGCACATCGCAACACTTCACCAAGCATAAAGTCGCCTGGACAACGCTAATTCACGAAGATCCGAAGTTGCGCACAGAGTTCCGGACGCTTGCGAAGTTGCGCTAGCGAAAATACGATAAGCAGTTCGAAGTTACGCTAGCGAGCCCTAATTAGCATACGGCCATACAATGGACTTATATGCTGCAGCAAATACATTACACTACACAAGGCCAGGGAACCTTAATAAAATTATATAAAGTTGTTATATTGCCCTACACATGTGCCCACAGTTTAATTTAGGTGCCATATGTTATCAAATGTAGGGGGGAAAGAGGGTACCCAAAAAAAAATTTACAGTCTTTTTCAGTCTATCACCCTGTAAATAGGAAAAGACACCAGCGTTTTTTGGGACTTAGAACTTTGGGACTTTTTTTTGGACCAAGTCCTATCTACTCTATTGCACTTCGTCTGGTCTGAGGTGGAGAAGGCAAGTCTGGGGATAGAAATAACGTTCAGTAAAATCAAAAAATGTAGTGAATTAGTTAGTTACGTCCATTCGCCAGTGTGAAAATTCACCTGGCGTTAGAGTGCGAAGTTGCGCCAGAGTCTATCTCCTTCGATAGCGAATTTACGCCTTTAGTAAATCGGTGAAGTGGCAAAATGAAGTAACACTGGCAAATTTACGCCAGCTTTAGCCACTTCATCCTTAAAGGGGAAGGAAACCTCGTCGGCGCTAACCCCCTCCCCCCTCCCGTGTATTGCCCTCCCTCCCTCCTCCCCCCTGGCCTACCCCTCCCGCTGGGCAAATGCCCCTAACTTGTTACTTACCCTTCTGCGCAGGTCCAGTCCAGGGAGTTCACAGGCGACATCTTCTTCCACGCGATCTTCTTCCTCCTTTGACCGGCGTTTTGGAGCATGCGCAGTAGGATCGTTTCGCCGGTATGGATCTACTGCGCATGCGCCAAAAGTCACGCGCATGCGCAGTAGATCGTACCGGCGAAACGATCCTACTGCGCATGCGCCGGTCAAAGGAGGAAGAAGATCGCGTGGAAGAAGATGTCGCCTGTGAACTCCCTTGGACTGGACCTGCGCAGAAGGGTAAGTAACAAGTTAGGGGCATTTGCCCAGCGGGAGGGGTAGGCCAGGGGGGAGGAGGGAGGGGGGGCAATACACGGGAGGGGGGAGGGGGGTTAGCGCCGACTAGGTTTCCTTCCCCTTTAAGTAAATTTCCCCCTATATGTGCAAGAACTTAAAATTGATGAGCAATTACATTTATATATCCGCGATTAAAATGCTGCTATACATTTATTATAAATTCCTTAACAATGAAACCAATGTTTTTCTTTTATTATAAGAACAGTCCCTTCTAGATTGTATTCTAGAAAATAGATCATTAGTATCTCCAAAGGAAAATGCATGTATTAACCTACTGATTAATGTAAACAACATCTAAATGGGCTAATATTATTTAGGGACAAAATGATCTTAGGGACATGATAAATCTTTGCCTGTGCCTGTGCCATTGCCCCATCTTCCCTCTCTTGGGAATGAAGCTGATTATCTCCTACTAAATTGATGTTCACAAAAAATAATTACAATGTGTTTTCCCACCAAAAATGAATTTCCTTGAGCTAAATTATGTAAGCAAATTAACTTATTAACAATATGGCATTCTATTGAAAACATTATTACAAATTACTTTGGGTCCCTGGCTAATTTCATCTTAACATACTTTAGATTGCACTGCTAACATATATCCTTTTCCTGACTTTGTTAAAGTTGAAATTGAAAGTTGGTTAGGTAACTGAAATTCAAGTTAAAGGGATACTGTCATGGGAAAACATGTTTTTCCCAAAACACATCAGTTAATAGTGCTGCTCCAGCAGAATTCTGCACTGAAATCTATTTCTCAAAAGAGCAAACAGATTTTTTTATATTCAATTTTGAAATCTGACATGGGGCTAGACATATTGTCAGTTTCCCAGCTGTCCCAGTCATGTGATTTATGTTCTGATAAACTTCATTCTTTACTGCTTCGCATTTTATAGCGAATATAGCGAATCATAGCTATGAAATGCTCACACTGAAGACGTATTACTACCAAAAAGTCACCAGCGTTTGGCACCCAGGACTCAGCTTTGCATTTTGGTGAATTAGTGTAGTGGTAAAGAATTTGCACCTGGCGAAGTGTGCAAAGTGGTTGATGGCGACCAGTCGCCCTTTAGTAAATCTGCCCCTATGTGTGTAAGAGTCAATGAGAGTGGTGGTCTACCTTCAGCAACTTTAATATGTAATCTCTTCTGGGAGCGCTCCTCATAGTTCACTTAGTCACCATGGTTACTGCCAGTGATTCCAATAATAAAACTGCTTTAGAACCATTGTTGCAAAGTGAAAGATATCTATATTATGAGCTACACATAATGAGCATTTAACATTAAATGGGTGGAATATTCTTCTATAGAACTGTGGGCTTGATTTTATTACAGCTATTTAGACATTTTAAATGAGAAGCTTAGTTTTGCATAGCAGAGAATATACAGTAAATGTTAAGGTTAGTAGCGCTGCTGTTTAAACAATACATAAACTGCTGAATTTAAATTCTGGCCAGTTTGAATGTGTTCATACAAATACAAGAGATCCTCTGCATTCAACCCATTATCAATATATTAAGGACATTAAGACAGCATTGTTTGTCCATTTATTGCAATATATTCAAGATGGCCAACTACATCAAAGTCATCCCTGGTCTGGCCAGTTTGTATGTGTTACCTGTGTCTAGTAGGTTTATTAGGGAACCCCAGTTTCGTCCTACACTCCAAAAACACACAGGCAGGTTAACTATACCTGAACATTACAGGCCTCTTTAAAAAAATATTGCATAATATTGTAAACCACTGCTTCATAAAGTGTTCTTCTTTTTTTAGTGGTATATGCCATTGGATAATCCTAATCCCTGCTACAGAAAGAGCTGCATTATTTTCTGTCAGGTGACCCCTGAAGGAGCCCAGAGACAATCACAGGTCGGCCGAGGTAAAAGATGTGTAATGGCAATATTTTCTGATATATATATGTCAATTTGATGTGGACTTATGCAAAGACCTACCTATGTAACTATGTAATAACACAGTAGGGGTAATTTATGACTCCGAGTGCAGTTGAGGTTGCCCTTCAGACAAAATACTGTTCATTAAAGGAACTTGTGTCCAAAAATAACTCCTTGCACATCTGTATAGTTTAACTTGGTGTTGCCTGGTCTTTCCCACCTCTTATTTCAAATAATGCCAACATATTTTGCTGCATTCTTTTTGGTGCCCTTTGGGAACACATGCAGATAGTGTCCTACTTGGAATTAAAGCAAGGACTCTAAAGCTGCAAAGGCAGCAATGCTGAACTTTGTGCCACTGCACGATTCTTAATAAGATCCCTATTGGTTGATGCCCCTGGCACTGCATATTTTCGTGAGAAAGGGTCTTAAAGGGCATGTGAAGGCAAAAAAATAAAATTCCATTTTTACTTTCTTGAAATGAAAAAGAAATCTATCTCCAATATACTTTAATTAAAAAAATGTGTACTGTTTTTATAAGAAACCTGACTGTATTCAGTGAATTCTCTCTTCATTTACTGCTGTGGATAGGAATTGTCAGATGGTCCCTAACTACTTTACAGGGAAACAATCATACTTATGAACAGCAGGGGGAGTCCCTCCTTATTTCCCAGCCAAATTAGAATTTGGAAGGCGCACACCCATTAGCATGCTGAGGTGCTAATCCAAGGGTGGCTGCCCAATCATAGACTCCTGATAAATATAATAGAAATAAATATATCTATGGATTGCACACTCAGACTTATTTAGAAGAATCAAAATGTATTATATCATATTAAAAAAAGTTGCCTTTTTGATCTCTTTTATATTGAGGAGTTTTTTGCCCCTGATGAAGACCACTGTGGTGGTCGAAACGCATCGGGTTTTTCTGTGATGTCTGTAAGTTTTTATTAATATGATATAATAAATGTTATTTTCCAGCCATGCAGAACTCAAGCAGCTTTGTTTGTTTCCCTGTAGAGCAGTCGGCGACTGTGTAGAGATTTGTATTGGATTTTATTTTTGCTTTTACATCCCCTTTACTGTTTCCAGCTGCAGAGACAAAGATCATGGAGCCTGATTTAAAACTGGGATTCTATTTGGAGGATTATTTTGCTGCAGCCACTGGTTTTGCAGAGTTGGAGAAAGTTTGAATTAAACAATACAAAAACGATAAGATCCACATTAGATTACATGACAACACAGGACCCAGTGCAGTCTGTATATTCTGATTATTAATCAGTCTTGCTGTACCGGCTTCTGGCAGATATTATTTGACTTTTGCTGTTTTGATAATTTATGACGATCCCTAAGCAGCCCAGACCACACTGAGCATGTGCACAGTCTTGGTCTTGCAAAGATGTATAACAAAGTTACAAGATGACAGCCCCCTGTGGCCAATTTTAAAGCAGAAATCATTTGTTTGATTAGGCTTGTGGTGCAGTAAGTTCATGTTTATGTTTAGTTTACAAAATACAGCATTTCTAGCCTTATTCTATTTTAGACTTTACTTCCCCTTTAAGCATTTATTGTATTCCCTGTCACCAAATTAACCTTATATTAGCATATGGTTGGACATGCGACAAGGACAATAGTCCTGGCACAATCTTTTCTAAGAATCAGCATAGTCCACATCCTTCCGATGAATTTTAACAGTAAAGACAGGCAAACAGTGGTTAGCAGTGACATCTAAAATAAAAATAATCCTGTCATATATTGCTTGACAGCTTAAAGTACAAGTCACTTTACTGTATAATAAAACAAAGATAAGAACAGTAACTTCTGGAAGTGTTAGGACTTAAATTGGATATATTACTTCCCTATACAGTTATACTGCACATCAGGGTCTGCCACCGAGCAACAAAATTTTAACAAAATAGAACATAGCTGTCAAATTGGCCTGGTAAACATGATTGGCAGCAGCAATATGAAAGATAATGCCTGTTAAATCTTTGCTCAGGACTAGCAGAAAGAGCTGTGGACAGTAATACTTATCTCTCAGACACTCATAAACAAATACTGTCAGCAAATACATTTACTTTCAGTTTAGCTTTCTAACATTTCAGCTCACCTTGTCTGTGCAAACACCTTATAAATACTATATTTGCAGAGTCAGCGTTAGAACGGACGCAGACCACATTGCTTTTTACAGACTTAAAAGATAAGATTTAATATTACTTAAGTGAAAGTCCCTTGGGTCTTAATTAATTTAGCATTCAGCAACAGGAACACTGTCAGTCATGTAAATTATTCATAACATTTTTTACAGACTTCCGATCCTGAAATTCAGAGAGAGACCAAAACATTATTTAAAAATCAAAAAGGACAAGCTTAGGTTAAATTAACCATTGAAACTGCTTTCCAAACAGAATATTTATTAGAAATGGAATGAAGCATTTCTGACCCTGAATGCTTTTGCAAAAAACGATTGTTTTGCTTTGCGACTCATTGCTCAGGCAATTATTATTGTGATGCTGTGACAACTTACATTACTATGAACTGCCTGTGCAACAAGGTCTTTGACCAAGACTACGCACATGCTCAGTGTGGTCCGGACTGCTTAGGGATCATCATAAATTATCAAAACAGCACAAGTCAAAAAATATCTGCCAGAAGCCGGGACAGCTGGGAGGTATGTAAAAGAGTTTCTACTTTTGAAAAGGGTACAGGTTTGTGGTCTATAAAATTGCCCATTTTGCCACTTCAAGGACGGGTAAAGCTCTACAGACGGCTCCTACTTTATTAATATATTTTCTGGCTCTTAAAGCAGGTTAACTAATTTGCTACCAATGGTTGCAGGATAGATGGTTTGTTTTCAATTCTAACTGTTAGAGCTGAATTTGACAGATATATAGGTAGAAACAATAGAATTCTACCTGTATCTGATGATTGAGCACTAACAGTGGCCGATGTTAAGGTGCCTTCAAAGGCGCCCTATCAACATTTTTGAGGTTAGTCTGTTGTACACTTTCAAAGACCCTTTGCTTTAGTCTATAGACATCTTTATTTAGAAAAAAAGTGTAACCCTCCCAGAACCTTTTCCATGGTATTTGTTATTTTAATCCCAGAATCTCAGGGTTTACTGTAATATAACTGGAGGAGTGAATTTAAAGTGAGCATACATCTAGAATTTATGATCCCATAGAGTGAGGATGATAGGACTTGTACATCTGCTTCAGCTTTGTAACTACAAATATTTGATAAAAGAAAATAACAAATTGGCATTTAAAATATAATTTCAATGTTTAGTTACAAAAGGTTTTACATTTTGGTAACTGTTTTAGGGAGATCCTTTTTGCTTTAATTTCTGCCATTATATGTGACCTAAAGGCACAATGGAATTTTGGGAATCCAAATATTTTTTACTTCTTGACAGTATTTATAACCAAAGCAAATAGGTAAGGGCAAATAAATTGGCTCAACTCACACCTCACTTATCTTTTTTTACTTCTTAACCATCTTACAATAAGTTATCAGTACCATTTACTCTTGGTTTAGTAACTATTATACTCTGGCCAGAAGATGGATTTAAAGTTCTTGGACAAAGCAAAATGTACGTGGGAGGAGGGTGAGCTACACATATGTAATGAGGCTGATTTGGTTTACTTTATTTTGTTTTCATCTAAGCTTCTGCCTTTTTTATATGTTACTTGAAAATATTTCATACAACATACATACTCCACTGCATGCTCCAGATCTACCATGCTAAAATAAAATCTAGATTACTTAAAAATAGTTTGAAAATCTTTTGAATAGTCAGATTATACTAGATTATACTAGGGTACTTGCTATCAAAGTGTACTTTGGGGCCTATTTAGCAAAACGGCAATAAATTGAAAATGCTATAGGAAAATATGGCATTTATTAGGGATGCATTGAATCCACTTTTTTGGATTCGGCCTAACCCCAGAATCCTTTGTGAAAGATTCGGCCAAATACTGAATTGAACCGGAACACTCATTTGCATATGCAAATCAGTGAGGGGGAGTGAAAAAGAAAGCTGTGGAGAAAGTGCGCGGAAAAATATTTTTTTACTCCCTTGTTTTGTGACGAAAAGTCACCGAATTTAAAGTATTTGGATCCGATTCGGCCGAATCCGACTGAAAATGTTCGAATCCTGGCCGAATACCGAACCGAATCCTGGATTCGGTGCATCCCTAGTGTTTAACCATTGTGTTTTATTTCCAGTTTTTTTTTTTTGTTACCGCTGGAATATGTGCTTGAATTTTTCCCATTGACTGTATGGGGTTACATAAGGTCTGAAGTGGTGTAAAATAACAACATCAAATTCAGCGATCAGGAGGCATAAAATAAAACACACACCTTGACTTATTTGCTATTTATTATTACACAGTGTTTTACGCCCTGAGAAAAAGTTTAGGTCAATCAGCTAGGTAGACTAGAAGACCATAATGGGCCCATTGGGAAATCTACCCCTACACACTCAGAAGCCTAAAATTAAAATAAAGTTGTAGATAGCATCCAACTCCCTCTTGGATGTAAAATAATCTCCTGTTCATCCCATACTGAGATCCCACAAAAATGAAGCCAAGTGAGGAGCTGATCTAAAAGACTGCCCACTCTTAAAGGGGTTCTTCACCTTGAGTTAACTTTGAGTTTTCATTTTTTTTATTATTTGTTTTTTGTGTGTTATTTATTCAGCAGCTCTCCAGGTTGCAATTTCAGCAATTTGGTTACTATGGTTTAATAACCCTAGCAGCCATGCAGTGATTTCAATAATTGACTGGAATATGAATAGGAGATTGAAATAAAAAAGTAGCAATAACAGTGTCGGTGACCCCCATTTGAAAGCTTGAAAGAGTCAAAAGAAAAAGGCAAATACTTAAACAACTATAAAAAATAAATAATGAAGATCAATTGAAAAGTTTCTTAGAATTGACCATTCTATAACATACTAAAGGTTAACTTAATGGTGAACCACCCCTTTAACTATTGGAAAACCTATTCTCATGCCTCAAAAGCCTTATGTTAGCCCCACCAACGTATGATTCTGTGACTTCCACCAATATTTTTCTGTTCCACATTCTTTAAAAAGTAGGATAAACATACAAAATAGTGAAAAAGAAGGACTTGATGTTTTGAGGTTTGTTTAGGTAAGGAACTATAGTGTTATAGATAGATGCATCCATACTTAACAAAAACAATTGGTTTAGAAAAGATTTTCTTTTTCTTCTTTGTGCATATTTTAAAAAAGGCTGACCTTACTGATTTGTGAACGGAATAGTTAATAACCTAGAACTTTGCCTGATTGGATGAAGTCCGCACAGTCAGCTGTCAGTGTTCCGTGACCACTGACTCAACAAAAGCCTATCTGCTAATAATAATAGCTGAACCAAATGTTCTGATATTCAGCAAGCTGTTGTTTTCTAAAATGATAAGTAACCAACAGAAGTTGAATTGATATCAGTTTCATGAACGTTAAACTCACAATGATGTTTCAGCCTGACACAAATTAACTCACCAGTTAAGTTCAGCGATATCAGCTAGTATGTGATTTTTCAGCTAGAACATTAAATTGTGGGATAATGTAAGCAGATTGAACAGCCACTAATACAGCATATTAGCAATGAAAACCACAATTCATTAATTAAAGGGGACCTGTCACCCAGACATAAAAATCTGTATAATAAAAGTCCTTTTCAAATTAAACATGAAATCCAATTTCATTTTTTTATTGAAGCATTCATAGGTGTTGTAAACTCATTTAAAAATTTCAGCTGTCAATCAAGTATTGTCTGCCCCTCCTCTATGCCATTGGCATAGAGGCGGGGCAGACAATTACTTTCACTTTCCATTCAGCACTTCCTAGATGTCGCTGCTCTCCCCACATTCCCCCATTCTCTTCATCATTTAATTGTGTAGCCAGGGCATGGGGATGGACATCAGGTCCCCCATTCTGGTGCACAAACAAGATTCTGAGATGATACAAGACTTGCCTTAATAACAGAGTCCACAAAATGGCTGCTGCCTGCTTGCTATCATTTTGAATTCCCAGACTGTAGGAAACAAAATTCAAATAATTTATATAGTGTAATTAAAGTTCATTTTGCTTGACTAATGTGATAAAATAGTATTTTGAATAATTTTTTTGGGTGACGGGTCCCCTTTAAGTGTTGATCAAATGTCTCACCTCCTCATCCCATCCAGCTGTTTAGGGCTTTAGCACATGGAAGATTCGAAGAGATTTAGTCGCCTGCCGACTAATCGCCTCTTCTTTGGGGCGACAATCTCCCCCAACTGCCTTCTCCCTGCCTTCCACCTGCTAAAATATTTTAGCTGGCGGAAGGTAATTTCGGGGAGATTTTTCTGTTTAAATAAACAACATCTACCTTTCTCTGTGCATAAATAATGCAGTTTAGTTTGCTGAAGAAATATTGAATTCAAAACTGCTTTTTTATAGGTTACTCACTAAAACATTTTCTCTCCCTAGATGCATCGCCTTTACGTTCACATTCTACAGTATATCTGACTTTTCCTCCTCTGTTTTATTTTCTCTACATATGAACTTTTGTTTCATCAATAAAATTGATTTGTGTTTCAATATGCTGGCGTGATGTTAAAATCTCAACTTTAACATTTGATAGCAAGTCAGGAGGTAAATTCTCACCTGGGAGGAAGAACTGTAATATTATCAGCAGTTCTCAGATTTTGCCTTGGCTTTACAAATTGAAGGGGGCAGCTCATCAAACTAACCCCAGGCACACAAATTACTTAGTTACGCCTTCGGTAATAATGTTTTCTTCACAGCTGTTGCTTACTGATAACTAAATCTCCTCGGCACAATATAAACAGATTCATTTAGCTATAGCACAGGGGATAAATATTATCAGTCAATATTAGGTCACCCATAGCAGATTATTGCCATGCAGTATTGTGTTTTTTTTTACATGCAAACAACTAATGTTTTTTTAATACAGTACTGAATAAGTAGTGGCCAAATAAATTTCAGTTTAGGATTATATACAGTATATACTGCGGCTCCTTTACAAATTGGATGCTAATATTTATTGGATCCAGATGTTCCCAAGTTGTGGCCTTGTGGAAGAACTCTATGTAGCAAAGAAACTGCCTTGGTTTTGACCTGTCCCATTTTTTGAAAACATAACTTTCTCTTTTATTGCTTTGGACTTGCCCTAGGTTTTATATTTAACTAGTGTTGGGCGAATTTTTTTGGCAGGCGCTAATTTGTAGTGAATTTCCATGTTTCGCCACTGGCGAATAAATCCGCAAAATAGCCGGAATTGTCGCCGGCGTCGATTTTTGTTAGGCTGGGGGGGGGGGCAGAGGGGGCTATATCACTCCAACTTGCAGTACAGCAGCAAACAGTGACTGAAGTTTATCAGAGCACAAGTCACATGCCTGGGGGCAGCTGGCAAACTGACAATATGTCTAGCCCCATGTCAGATTTTAAAATTGAATATAAAAAAAATGTTTGCTCTTTTGAAAAATGAATTTCAGTGCGGAATTCTGCTGGAGCAGCACTATTAACTGATGCGGTTTGAAAAAAACATGTTTTCCCATGACAGTATCCCTTTAAATTATTTTTTTAAATAAAGATTATATATATTATAGAAGGATCCCTGATCTGGAAAACCCCAGGTGCCAAGAATTCTGGATAACAGGTCCCATACCTGTATATCTAATTGTGGGCCTTATCCTAGTTGAATCCACACTAGGATTGCAATATATAGGACATATGGGTGGGGCAAAAAGTAAAATGTATACGTAGGTAATAACAACCAGAGACACACGTGGAGATTGGTCACCCAGCGACAAATCGACTCTTCTTCGGGCGACTGATCACCCCTCAATGCCTTCCCGCTGGCTAGAATCTAAATCGCCGGCGGGATGGCACTCAGAGTGCTTCATTTTCCAAAGTCGCCCGAAGTTTCCTCGTGAGTCAACTTCAGGCGACTTCGGAAAACAAAGCCCTCCGAGTGCCATCCCACCTGCGATTTTGATTCTAGTCGGCGGAAAGGCAGTTCGGCCCGTACTGTAAGTGACCTTAATCTTTCATGTTATGGAGATTCGAGGAGATTTAGTCGCCCGGCGACTCCACGTGTGTCTCTGCCCTTAATGATCTACCATCTTGCAACAATAACATGAAAGATTAAGATCACTTACAGTATAGGTTAAGGCTTTGAACGTAACAGAGCTGTAATTTATTGCCCCTTGATATGGTGGACCAAAATACTTTTAACCCCTTTATAATAAACAGAAGCCAGAAGGCTTCACAAAAAAAGTATAAAAGGGGCTTTGCAAATGGCAAAGGCCGGACCTGCCAATGGAATATATACCTACAGTATGAGGAAAGGCTCAATCCTGAATCCAACACCCTTAATAGGCTGTGGCTCTGCTTCCCATAATGCTGTGCATGACTGCAGATAATAGCGATTGTAGTTCTTCAATACAACTTTTCAAGAATATTTACAATGAATTTTAACTACAGAAGACCTACTTCATCTGTTGTCTGTGATCTACATTTATAACTAAGAAATGAACGACCTGCTGGTTCTGCACAGGTGGCTTCTCCGATGTATCAGTATAAGAAGAGATTGTTTCATATTATGTGTCAGAAATAATCAATACCATGATTGATTAACATGTAGAAATGATGATTCTGCAGGAGGAATATCTGGATTTTCTCATTTCAGTCATGCCATGGGAGACCTGCAAAGGAGAAAAGAAATGAGTAAATATGGAACATACAGTAGATGCTTTAACATAAACAACTGCTTGTGCTGTCAAAATTGTTAAGTCTCCTGATATGCCCGTTAAACCTTTTCTGCATACATTATTTAACATAGCACATTATTCGCACTGGTTTTCCCATCTGAATGTTTCACAGTCAACAAATCAATTACCAGCTAATCACAATCTTGCAGCCTTTTCCGAACCCTTAATTGCTGCTGGTCCTGTACTAAATTAAGGTCTTCTGCCTCCTAAATGCGGAGTGCATGCAGTCTACACAAGCAAGTTGTGCTTTAGGGCCCTTACTCACGGGCGTTTGAAGCTGCGCTCCCCTGCATTCTGCTTTTATGCGTTCAGCCGCAGGGGAGCGCAGGAGTAGACACGATGAATTCTTTTCAATGGGGCTGTACTCACACAGACGCATGTAATTGCCGAACGCAGGTTGGGACGCAGCATGTTGCATTTTTTCTATGATCGGCGCTTACATGCATCTGTGTGACACATTGAAAAGAATTCATTGTGTCTACTCCTGCGCTCCCCTGCTGCTGAACGCATAAAAGCAGAATGCAGGGGAGCGCAGCTTCAAACGCCCGTGAGTAAGGGCCCTTAGAATGTTTAGTTTGGTGGTGACTTGCCTTAACCACCAAGCTACATTTTCTGATACTGAGCATCACATAGCCAGAAAAAAACATAGGTTTATTGAAACACTGACAATTAAGGGGCACATTTACTATTGGTCGAATATCGAGGGTTAATTAACCCTCGACACAGAATGATACGATCACAGAATGAAACACAGCACACAATGTGCATAAAAGGTAATGTTGAAGCGTCTCAGTTCCTCTGATTTTAATGATGTACTTAGTTTCTTTTTTTGTAGCACTTGCTTTTGATCACGTAGGGGCTGATTCACTAAATTCGAGTGAAGGATTCGAAGTAAAAAAAACTTCGAATTTCGAAGGTTTTTTTGGGCTACTTCGACCATCGAATTGGCTACTTCGACCTTTGACTACGACTTGAACGATTCAAACTAAAAATCGTTCGACTATTCGACCATTCGATAGTCGAAGTACTGTCTCTTTAAAACAAACTTCGACCCCCTAGTTCGGCAGATAAAAGCTACCGAAGTCACTGTTAGCCTATGGGGAAGGTCCCCATAGGCTTGGCTAACTTTTTTTGATCGAAGGATATTCCTTCGATCGTTGGATTAAAATCCTTTGAATCGTTCGATTCGAAGGATTTAATCATTCGATCGAAGGAATAATCCTTGTATCGTACGATCGCAGTATTTGCGCTAAATCCTTCAACTTCGATATTCGAAGTCGAAGGATTTAAATTCATAGTCGAATATCGAGGGTTAATTAACCCTTGATATTCGACCCATAGTGAATCGGGCCCTTGAGGTTTGTTACAGATTCACAAGGACACTTAGGGGCAAATGCATCAAGGGTCGAATATCGAGGGTTAATTAACCCTCGATATTCGACTGGGAATTAAAATCCTTCGACTTCGAATATCGAAGTCGAAGGATTTTGCGCAAATAGTTCGATCGAAGGAATAATCGTTCGATCGAACAATTAAAATCAAACGATTCGAAGGATTTTAATCCAACTATTGAAGGATTATCCTTCGACCAAAAAAAGTTAGCCAAGCCTATGGGGACCTTCTCCATAGGCTAACATTGACTTCGGTAGCTTTTAGGTGGCGAACTAGGGGGGTCAAAGTTTTTTCTTAAAGAGACAGTACTTCGACTATCGAATGGTCGAATAGTCGAACAATTTTTAGTTCAAATCATTCGATTCAAAGTTGAAGTCGTAGTCGAAGGTCAAAGTAGCCCATGCGATGGTCGAAGTAGCCAAAAAAACACTTCGAAATTTGAAATTTTTTTTCTTCTATTCCTTCACTCGAACTTAATGAATGGGCCCCTTATTGAAAAGAAACTTTGTACCATTTTGGACACAATTATAAATATGGACATTATCAGGAATCAAGATGGGATTCTGACACATTGGCTCTGCTATTCCAAATTAAATGGATTGGAACACATTGGGACATTTGTAATACAATTAAGGATCACTAATGAATACTGTTGTTCCCGCCCAATACCCTCACTGTTTCCCCACCCACAATTTACTCCATTTAACACAGAACAGTATGTGATTTCACAGGCTTGAGAAAGGGTCTTGCGAGGCCCGAAACGTTGCCACATGTCTGCTCACATTTGAGCCAATAAAGTACACTTTTTGATGATTATACAGTGTGCTGCAGTATATTGGATTTCTGTAAATCCCAACAGACATAGCCAATCAGAACTCAAGGAGGACATCTCCATGAGTATACATTTGAGAAATCAGACATTTTGATTGGCTCAGCTGAGCTGGATGAATGATTCTTTATCTTTGATTGATTTGTGCCAACTGAATTGGACACTATTGCAGCTAATAATGCTGCGCGTCCATTTCCACTTGGAAATTATGTGTTGCAGTTGGCATTTGATTTACAAGCTACTGTAGTTTGAGGGTATATTGGGGCAATGTGCACAGTTTACAGTGTACCCTCAATTACACTGTGGGGGAATGCTAATGAAAAACAAGACAATTTGCTTCCAAAAACTGCACTTTGCTCTGCACTATATCAAGTCCTGTATATTAAACTCGCAATATTATTTGAAAAGCGCATGTTTTGATAATCAAACAGAGTAAAATGATGCTTTGAGCTTTCAACACATATTGAAGTAGCACATGGTTGGCTTATTACATAAAAAAGAGCAAATTGCATGAAATGTATTCAGGTTATGCTCTTTCATCTAAAGGCTAGGTAATTGCCCTTCATACTGCTTACATCCTACACAAGCCCCTGTGTGTGATCTTTCAATCCGTGCTTGCAGAAATATAAATGGAACTTACAACTCAGTATAATGTGAGACACAGAGATAGTACATTATGTAGCTGTCATTATCAAATGTGGTACCATTAGAGAAGTCCTTTTATTACTAGCATAGGATTAACAGCTCATGAAATGTGTAGGTTTAAGTAAATTCTTTTAAGAGAATCCACCCCCTATGTAAACTGACATTAATATACAGGTATGGGACCTGTTATCCAGAATGCTCGGGATCTGGGGTTTTCCGGATAATGGATCTTTCCGTAATTTGGGTCTTCATGCCTTAAGTCTACTAGAAATTCATTTAAACATTAAATAAACCCAATAGGCTGGTTTTGCTTCCAATAAGGAATAATTATATCTTAGTTGGGATCAAGTACAAGCTACTGTTTTATTATTACAGAGAAAAAGGAAATCATTTTTAAAAATTTGGATTATTTGGATAAAATGGAGTCTATTTGAGACAGCCATTACGTAATTCAGAGCTTTCTGGATATCGGGTTTCCGGATAAGGGATCCTATACCTGTATATATATAATACACAAAAGCTATGAATATCCTGTAAATTATATCCTTATAAATGGTGAGTTCTGATGTCATCAGTTATAAACGGTGAGTTCTGATGTCATTTCTGTCACATGACTCACTGAAATTCGTGTATTATAATAAATAAAGTACCCCCAGTTGCAAAATATGAGGATATTAGAAGTTACCTCGGAGTTCCATGACCTGTATAAAAACACTCGGCCTTCGGCCTCGTGTTTTTATATGGTCATGAAACTCCTCGGTAACTTATAATATCCTTATATTTTACAAGAGGGGGTACTTTATTCACTATATATTTTTATAAATGACTCTTGTGTATTTCCAGACAGACCAGCTTGCCAGGAAATACATGAGACTCTCCCATAAGGTGCAACATGATTGAAATATGATTGCCAAAAATGGGTGGCCCTTCAGCCTCATCAACTTGGAATATTATCAAGTCATTTGGAACACATTCCGAGCGGAGATGGTAAAACCATTTTAGGAACAGTAAAAACAATATTCTGAATAAAATAAAATGCTATAAGCAGAAAAGGAAAGGGGAGAATGAGGAGAAATAAAGAAAAGATGAGAGCATCAGAGATGAAAAAGACAAATAGTATAATAAAGAGTAAGAGGAGGCTAAATAGAAAATGGAGAAATGACAGAGAAGAAAGATCTGAAAATAAAATGAGAGCAAATGATGGAAATAAAAATTGATCTAAAAATTTATCAATTTTTGAATCTATTCAGATAGAACACGGTCTGTGAAAGGATGAATAAAAGAACAATTGAGAGCAAAAAATGATTAGAAAAAAGACTGTCTAAGAAAGAGTACATTATGAAAAAGAGTTATACAGATATGAATAAGAAAAAGAGGGGACCTTGAGATAGGTGGAAAGCAGAGAAATTCTAGGTCAGAGAATCGGGTGTAAAGGAAAAATAAGGGATGGATGAACTTGCTACGTGGTAACTGAAATTAGAAAACAAGGGAAGGTGGATGTAAAACAAGAGGAAACATTTAACCGGATGAGTCTTTAGTTCCCCCAAGAACACTTTCTAAAACACTAAGGGGCAGATTCATTAAGGGTCGAATTTCAAAGTTAAAAATACTTCGAAATTCGACCCTCGAATTGAAATCCTTCGACTTCGAATATCGAAGTCGAAGGATTTATCGCTAATCCTGCAATCGATTAATCGAAGGATTTTTCGTTCGATCGAACGATTAAATCCTTCGAATCGAACGATTCGAACGATTTTAATCCAACGATCGAAGGAAAATCCTTCGATCAAAAAATCACAGGCAAGCCTATGGGGACCTTCCCCATAGGCTAACATTGACTTCGGTAGGTTTTACCTGCCGAAGTAGGGGGTCGAAGTTTTTTTTAAAGGGAAAGTACTTCGACTATCGAATGGTCGAATAGTCGAACGATTTTTCGTTCGATTCGTTCGATTTCGTTCGAATTCAAACGAATTTAACCAATTCGATGGTCGAAGTACCCAAAAAATACTTCGAAATTCGAAGCTTAGTGAATG
The DNA here is from genome assembly GCF_017654675.1 of Xenopus laevis. Lineage (NCBI taxonomy): Eukaryota > Metazoa > Chordata > Amphibia > Anura > Pipidae > Xenopus > Xenopus laevis. The sequence goes on along the minus strand of NC_054386.1, from coordinate 9,036,559 downwards.
GGCCCCCAAAAGTTGGCCCAGTAATAGTTAATATCAGATAGATAATAGCATTCAGTTTATGGCTGTATTTAGTATGGCCCTTGGAGGATGTTGGGAGCTTTAGTTCAGTAAAAGCTGGAGACTCGTAGATCTCTGGATTACAAATTAACCTTTATTGATTTAACATCAAAGTTTCTCCAGCATGACTTATCTATAACATGTCACAAATAATTCAGCAGAAGAACAGGAAGAAAGGTAGCCAAGAAAATTTGAAACAGTAGAAGGAATTTTTAAAATAGGACATTATATTTATGAAAGGTTGCCTCCTTCTCATCTAATACATGTTTTATTGCGTTCTTGATGCTAGACAAGAGTTAGATGTTGGTCCCAAATTCTCAAGCCTTTTATTCTAAAACGCCTCATAAATTTTTCATGATATTTTACACACATCAAACATTTTCCAAAATATAAATGAAAAGAGTAAGATAGATACGTTCAGTATTAGAGTTTAGAGGGCAGAGACAGACGAGAAGATTCAGGGAGATTAATCGCCTCTTCTTCTTCTTCGGGGCGACTAATCTCCCTGAACTGCATCCCCTAGTGTTCACAATAAAGGTTCAGCAAAAATTATACAAAAGCAACATGCAGACAACATGACAGAAGCCATTTAGTGAACACAATTTTTTTAGGATATTGCCTATGTATCAATACTCCTGGCACTCTGTAACATCTGTTTTTCTCTTAGCAACATGGGAAGTAAATTTAAGGGGCCGATTCACTAACTTCGAGTGAAGGATTCGAAGTAAAAAAACTTTGAATTTCAAAGTGTTTTTTGGGCTACTTCGACCATCGAATGGGCTACTACGACCTTCGACTGCGACTTCGAATCGAACTGTTCGAACTAAAAATCGTTCGACCATTCGATAGTAGAAGTACTGTCTCTTTAAGAAAAAACTTCGACCCCCTAGTTCGCCATCTAAAAGCTACTGAACTCAATGTTAGCCTATGGGGAAGGTCCCCATAGGCTTTCCTAAGTTTTTTTGATGGAAGGATATTCCTTCGATCGGTGGATTAAAATCCTTCTAATCGTTCGATTCGAAGGATTTTATCGTTCGATCGAAGGAATAATCCTTCAATCGTTCGATCGCACTATTTGCGCTAAAATCCTTCGACTTCGATATTCGAAGTCGAAGAATTTTAATTCCCAGTCGAATATCGAGGGTTACTTAACCCTCGATATTCGACCCTTTGTGAATCGGCCCCTTTAAGTGTAATTGTCATTAGTGATGTAAGGGCGGGTTCGGGCTAAGCTCTCACTCCTCTTCGTGGGTGGCTGGTGGTTGTGGGTTGAGGTCTTCTCTACTCGCCCACCACCTTCGAATTCCGGTTTATAGCCGTGTGCCTGCTCGTCCCGCCCCTTTTGTGACATCATTGGCGGGGTTGGTTGACGCGGGTCTATAAAAGGAACCCAGAAGTCGGATGCGGGGGGCGCGGGTTGTGGGAGGGCGGGTCCAGGTCGGATTTTACCCGACCCACACATCACTAATAGATAAGTCTTATTTTCACAGCACTGTGTACACTTGTGATGCTATAAAAATAAATACAATACAGTCATTAATTCATGCCGTTTCATGGTATCAAGAGTATAATGGAAATATAGAATATATGGAAATATAGTGGCCTGAAAGTATGTTTGGAGAGGCATCTACTGCAGTTGTTTGTGCCTACACCATTATAATAATTTTTTATTAATGAATATAAATTTAGTTGGCACATTTTTATTAAGCAACAGCATAATTGACCATAGGGAACACCTTAGAAAATATATATCAGCAAAGAACAGGTGTCAAATTATATGGAAAAGAGGAAACCTGCTGTCTGTTCTGTTTCAGGAAAGTTTCGCTTTTGGTTATCCGGAATCCTTTGAAAAAGGCAAGTAATTATTGGACAACAAAATCCTTTATATCCTTCAAAGCCAATGTGTCTTTTATTGTATTGATTAAATAAGGCCGTTTATATTTTCCCACGATCTCAATTCTCCCAAGCCCTTTCATGTGGTTAGACTTGATGAATTTACCTACTTACTTCGTATGCGAGGCGTTTGAGTTTTACCACACGAATGTGCCGCTGAGCACTGATTGGAAAAACAGAAATGGTGGTCTAGGTGTTTTTTTTTTTCTTTTGTAAACATACAGTAAATATAATAAAATGTTTAAACGTCTCATTGGAAGTTGGAAGTGATATTTTCTGTTTATTATTCTAAGCAGCCTTTCACAGCAACTAAAACCTTGTTGTTGCATGAATTATCATGTACAGCAGTCGCTTGCTTTACAGTACGTCTTCTGCATGAGCAATAAACTCAACTGTCACAGTCACCCAGGTGTGGCATCTGGTGGCAGATATGGTCAAAATGATTATATCTAACATAGGGGCAAATTCACTAAGCGCCGAAGCGACGAAAGCTAGCGTTACTTCGCTAGTGTTTGGCATTTTCGTTACTGCGCAAATTCACTAACGAACGCTGGCGTAGATTAGCGAATTTTCGCTACGGACGTAACTACGCAAATTCACTAACGCGCGCATTGTACTGAACGCTACCTTTTACGCCAGACTTCCTTTGCCACCTCAGACCAGGCGAAGCGCAATAGAGTAGATAGGGATTGCTTCAAAAAAAGTCAAAATTTTTTCTAAGTCCCAAAAAACGCTGGCGTGTTTTCTACATTATGGGTGATAGGCTGAAAAAGATCGAAAAAAATTTTGGGGCTCCCCTCCTTCCCCCCTACATTTCCTAACTCATGGCAACTTACCTATACAGTGGGCACATGTGTAGGGCAAAATAAAAATTTTATTTGATGTTTTGAAGGTTTCCCAGGCATTTGTAGTGATTCTACGTATTCCTCCATTGAAATTTGAATTTGGCGCCGTATGCAAATTAACCATCACTAGCATAACTTCGCTTCGCTTAGCGAATCAACGCTAGCGCAACTTCGCAACCTTACGCTACCCCTGAGTGCAACTTCGGATTTTAGTGACTTTGCGAAGCGCTGGTGAAACTACGCCTGGCGAAGTGTGGCGAAACGCGGCGAAGTGTGGCGAAGTTACGCCTGGCGCAACTACGAATCTTAGTGAATTTGCCCCATAGAGGGGAGACTAGCAAGGGGTACTCTTGCACTCTTTGCACTAGCGTTGTGGCCTCCCTTGACCCTCTCCGGTGCACAAAAAGGTAAGTGTGAGGAGGGTGGTGGCATCTCAAAGGTTTCCTCAGGGTAGTGAAGACCCCTGAAATGCCACTGAGACTTGCTGCATTTTGATACTTGCACAATTTCCAGCTTAGTGTTGTAAATGATGATGATAAACAAAGGACATATATGTACAGACTCCACTGTCCATTTAGTTATGTTCCACTGCAAAGTCAATTTCTGCTTTCACATAAGTCATTAATCAGTTGCAGGCCAAGTTTCTGCTGTTGCTATGTTTTTGCTTCAATTCAACATTGTGATAGAAACATGAAATAACATTGTATTTCAAGGATGAGCTTCCACTGCAACGCTACAATCTTGTCTTTATAATGTTTACCTGATTCTATTAACAATGGTTAATTCATTAATAATGCTTAATAATAGGGACACATGCTTGGCTTTCGGGAAGATGTCAGAAATGGAGCTTTGCACTTATCCCCAATAAAAACCTTCTTAATGAAATTAATTGTACGGTCAAGGAGGCAAGCAGCTTACAGAACTTGTGGCAACTTGGAAAAATACAGGACCCCACGGTGTTAAATCACCCATATTATAATGGTGTAGGCACAAACAACTGCAGTAGATGCCTCCCCAAACATACTTTCAGGCCACTCACTAATGATACCCACCGAGTTCCAAAGCCGTAGTGAAGAATAACTAATATTTCTGCGAGGATCTTCTTGAGATTTCTGCCCCGTAAATGTGACTCAGCACGTTTATGCAACTCGATCTCAAGCTTTCTAAATCAACTGGGGAGTGTATTAGAACAGCAATAACTGAACTTATAAAGACAATAAATACATATCTTGGGGTATACATAAATTAGAAGGATTTGTTGATTGCTGATGGCTTGTTGTGGGAAAAACTTTCAAGAGTAAACTTTAGAAACTCGGCTCATGGTACCTGATCTTAAATTAGCAAGGATCCCAGCATTGGGGCATATTCAGACCTCATATGAGTTGTATATTATCATCAATAAACCTTGGTCTCCCAACGAAGGCCTGGTGGTTTGACAGGGCACAGATACATTTGGCAATAAGGCCTCAGGTTGACTTTTCCTTTAATGCACTTAGCTGTAGGCTGACCCTGACACAGTCTTTATACCATCAGCTGAATATTGTATTCTAGTTCTTGAATACAGTTTGTTTAGACATAGGTAAGCATGGCCATGTATTCTTTCTATCTTACATTTCACACATCATCCCATGCAGTGGGGGGGGGGGGAGGGAGGCATTTCACTAAGTAATGGGTAGGGTTCAGGTTTTTGTTTTATTCTACAAATGTAAACAATCATGCAGCCATGGTCTATATACAGTGTTAGCTAAGTAGACGCCTAATAGGCGACTTCCATACTACAACACAGCAGTGATATCAGAAGACAATGTTCTAAACTGCCAAAAAAGGCACTTAACCAAATGATTTGGTTGGATTTACTGAGCAGTTGTTTCTCATTTCTGAATTTCCAACAGGATATGATGGAGATATATTTAAATTCTGTAGTATTGTCTTTCTTATACAAGCGTGCCTTTCCATTAAAAATGTACATCCTCTCGACACGACTCCAATAAATCCGTCTGTTTGTCGTGTGGCTGGTTCCTACTTTTTATATACCTTCATCATTTTAGGTATGATACATTACATACTGTTCTATCTGGCTTTTCATTGTACACTCTGGGGCAGATTTACTAAGGTTCGAGTGAATTTTCGAAGTACAAAAAGTTTGAATTTCGAAGTAATTTTTTGGATATTTCGACGATCAAATAGGATACTACGACTTTGAATTCACTTCGACTTCAAATCGAAGTAAAAATCGTTCGAATATTCAACCATTCGAAGTACTGTCTCTTTAAAAAATCTTCAACTTCAATACTTCGCCAACTTAAACCTGCCGAAGTGCTATGGTAGCCTATGGGGACCTGCCAGAGCATATTTCTAAGTTTTTGGGTTTCGAAGGAAAATCGTATGATCGTAAGATAAAATCGTAAGATTCGAAGTACGATCAGAGTACGATCGGTATATGAATAAAATCCTCCGACTTCGAATTCGAACGTCGGAGGATTCTATTCGATGGTCAAATTTTGAAGTATTTTCGACTTCGAAATTCGACCCTTGATAAATCTGCCCCTCTGTGTTGAATTTTCATCTGCTGTGTCTTCTGCTTTCATGTTGTGCACTATGTTTTAATAACAAGATTTTGCATTTATTAGATACATAACTTTTAAAGATATTGCTTTCTGCACAGATCCAATATACTTTTGGTCATAAAAACAGCCATTTCCATTGTATTGCCTCATATAATGGATCTGCTTGTTGTGGGAAGAGAGAAGGTTTATACCGCAACATTTATACTGAGGTTGGGAGTAAGGCAGCACTTTTTAAAGTATTGTTTTATATATATATATATATATATATATATATATATATATATATATATATATATATATATATATATATATATATATATATATATATATATATATATATGTTGTATGTTTATTACAGAAGCAAGCATTACATTTTAGGGAGTTTACCAAAATGTCAGTAAAAATTAAAGTAGGGTAGTTCATACAGTATATTTTGGGAATATGTGGCCTTTTTATTAAGCAAATATCTTCTTGATTAAATATGAGTCATCGCTACTGTGGGTAAAAGAAAGGTTTTGTGTGCATATGATTTATGGCACCAAATGAGTTTCAGGTTGTATTTAATTTATTGATCTTTAACAACAGCTGTATAGAGCAAGGTGTTAACAGTTACTATGTGGTTATATGCTCAGTCTTTTCATTTCCACAATGGAGTATTTGAACAGGGGAGAGAAGGTGACTAGTGATGAGCAAATGAGTCTCTGATAAATTTGCGAAACTGCGAAAAAAATTGGCGAAACCTCCAAACATTTGCAAAAAAGTTAACAGGCAAAAAATTTTTTATGCAGAACAATTTTTTATGTGCGCCAAGCTTTTTATTCTCCAAATGCATTAAAGTCAAAGGGTGTTTTTTTCTTGTGGTGACTTATTTTGTCTTGCCGACTTTTTCTCCAAATGCATTAAAGCTAATGTCGAAATAAAAAATTGCAGATAGCGAAATGCAGAATTTTGCCGCAAATCCAGGAGAGACCCCTTGGTGAAAGACGTGTTCCATAACAAAAAGAGAAAGAATCACCAACATGGTTTATGGTTCAGCAGTGTTGACAGACAATCTGAATACTATAACTGTATGAAAAAGTAAAAAACGTAAGGGATTTTCAAAAGGCAAACAGGAAATGTGTGATTCCTAGTAGAGTCCTATCCTATCCTATCAATGCATAATGGTGAGCATATAAAGTAATATGAACATTTGTCTTTAAAGGAATACTGTCATGGGAATTATTTTTTTTGAAAACACATCAGTTAATAGTGCTACTCCAGCTCAATTCTACACTGAAATCCAATTCTCAAAAGAGCAAACAAATTTTTTTATATTGAATTTTGAAATCTGACATGGGGCTAGACATATAGTCAGTTTCCCAGCTTCCCTAGTCATGTGACACACCTGCACTTTAGGATGGAACTACTTTCTGGCAGGTTGTTATTTCTCCTACTTAGGGCTGGGACACACTGGGCGATTTGGGGAGATTTAGTCGCCTGGCGACTAATCGCCGCGACTTTCCACGACCAATCTTCCCCCAAATGCCTCCCCTCGCTCTGCGCCTGGCTAAAATGAAAAATCGCCTGCGCTAATCACACGCGGCGATTCGTTTTCCGAAGTCGCCCCCAAGTTGCCTCGTGTGTCCCAGCCCTTAATGTAACTGAATCAGTCTCAGTGGGACTTGACTTTTACTGAGTGTTGTTTTTAGATCTACCAGGGAGCTGTTATCTTGTGTTAGGGAGCTGCTATCTGGTTACCTTCCCATTGTTCTTTTGTTTGGCTGCTGGGGGAAAAAGGGAGGGGGTGATATCACTCCAACTTGCAGTACAGCAGTAAAGAGTGATTGAAGTTTATCAGAGCACAAGTCACATGACTGGGGGCAGCTGGGAACTGACAATATGTCTAGCCCTATGTCAGATTTCAAAATTTAATTAAAAAAAAAATCTGTTTGCTCTTTTGAAAAATGGATTTCATTGCAGAATTCTGCTGGAGCACTACTATTAACTAATGTGTTTTGAACAAAAACATGTTTTCCCATGATAGTATCCCTTGAACAATCATTTACTCTTCTTTATTTTCAAGATTAATTTAGGGATAGTACCAACCAATTCTCTCTAATATGGGGTAATGTAATAAAGTTAGAACCAGATCTTGTGACTAGTGATGGACGAAGTCAAAGGGCGTCAAAATGATTTTTATGCGTAAATTTTTGCGATTATTTGGTCCAAATGCATTAAAGTAAATGGGCGTCTGAATAATTTTTATGAGCCAATTTTTATGTGTGCGCCAATTTCAAAGCAGCAGATTTTTCGGAAGACGAATTGTCACCACAGTTTCTCTAATGAATTTGCTTGCAATGAAACATGGAAATTTGCTGTGAATTCGTGTCCAGCTAATTTATTCGCCCATCCCTACATGTGACCCTTTACAACCAATAAGATATTTGCATTCAAACAGTTGACCAGTAAATTGCTGATTGGTTGCTATGGGTTGCTATATAAACTTTGCAATGGTTATTAGTGATGGGCGAATTTGCGCCGCTTCACCGAAAAATTTGCGAAATTCGCGAAACGGCGAAAAATTTGCGGATTTTTTTCTGCGAATTTTCGCAGGTGTTTTGCAAATTTATTCGCTGGCGGCGAATCACGCAAATTCGCCGCGAATTCGCGCCTGGCGAATAAATTCGCCCATAACTAATGGTTATTACATTGTCCCATATTGTCATTCTATTCCTAAAAATATCCAGTCATGGCAGCTAATTGCAATTAATTAAATCACAAAAGGAGGTCCACATGTCCCAATCTTTAATTTAATAAATACATATAAAAAACATGCAAAATAGGTTAGTTATGTGCGACAGTGGAGACAGTGACCACCATTTTATATTATTTAAAGAACCCTGTAAAATACATAAATACCATAAACCAACTTATAAAACAGACACATATAGGGTTATTTATCAAGCTCTAAATATCCGAACCTAGAATAATTCGAAGTTTTCGGAGCAAAAAATTTAGTCCAATGGTCTAAAAACTCCCGGTATCTAAAAGCTCTCGAGGTCCTGTATAAGTCAATGGGGAAGGTTCCAGTGTCTGTGTTGATGTCCGTACCGATATCGGATGATTTCGAGGTTTCTGCGCAAAAAACTCTGAAAACTCAGAAGAAAATGACGTTTTTGCGGAACAATTCGGAGTTTTCGGGGAAGTTTGCCCGACCCTATTTTTTCTGGCTTTTTTCTTGATAAATAAGGTCCATTCGGGAATTTGGAGTTGCCCGAAGTTTGATATTAGAATAAATTCGGACCTTGATGAATAACTCCCATAATCGTTTGCTCTCAAGCATATTATTATGTCTTTTATTTAATTGAAGAAACATGATTTCTGCTGTACCGCAGCACCCATTGCTGATCTGTTTCATCATGGAAAAAACAAGACTTGTTATAAACAAAATATAAATATCCAGAACCATGGGAATGTGGAAACAATCTAAGAGAAGGGTCTGCTCTGAACCCAAAAAAACAGATTGCTGCCAGCCGGCCCCAGGTGAATATCACAGGAATAGATTAGAACAGTTTAGAAATGAATGTGATGACAAAATTCTGCTCATCTAGCATACAGGTTCACATCTGTCAGATAGGAGTATTTTTTTACATTCAGGGGCCCATCAGTTATCCACTGGAAGCAGACAGATGCCTTTAGAAACAGAAAGAAGGCAGATACCCTGTAATGAACTGAAAATGATTTAATCATCTGCATAGGATTTTTTAATAATGACATACCTTATGTATTCATACAGATATTCTTATGGACAGAAACTTCCCATTGGTAATTAAAGGGGAGAGTATTGTAAGTAATGTATCAGTATTTGCAGATGACACAAAATTATCAGCCCAATTAATTCCATCCAGGATGTGGCACTTGCAACAGGATCTTGACAAACTGGCAATCTGGGCAGCTAAGTGGCAAATGAGATTCAATGTTGATAAATGTAAAGTCACGCACCTGGGATGTAAGAATATCCACTTATACCCTTAATGGGACTGCACTAGGCAAATCCATAATGGAAAAGGACCTTGGAGTCCTTGTAGATGATAACCTTGGTTATAGCAAGTAATGTCAGTCAGCAGCATCAAGGGCAAATAAGGTCCTGAGTTGTATTAAATGGGGCATAGAGTCACGGGAGGAGGGGGTCATTCTTCCACTTTATAGATCACTGGTAAGGCCCCATCTAGAATATGTCGTACAGTTTTGGTCTTCATCACTCAAACATATTGTATAAAATGAGGTCACCCATTCTGATTACAAGAATAGAGGTTCCACCTAAATATTGGGAAGGGGTTTGTTACAGTGAGAGCTGTGAAGATGTGGAATTGTCTCCCTGAATCAGTGGTACAGGCTGCTACATTAGATAGGTATAAGAAGGGGTTGGATGGTGTTTAGCAAGTGAGGGAATACAGGGTTATGGGAGATGGATCATAGTACAAGTTGATCCAGGGACTGGTCCCATTGCCATTTTGGAGTCAGGAAGGAATTTTTTCTTCCTCTGAGGTAAATGGAGAGGCTTCAGATTAGTTTTTATTTCCTTCCTCTGGATCAACTGGCAGTTAGGCAGGTAAAAAAAAAGTTAAAAGATTGAACTTGATGGACATGTGTCTTTTTTCAACCTAACTTACTATATTACTATGTAAAATAAGAGGTTGGTATTGTATATAAATCTCAAAGAAACACCACCTGAAATAACTCAGTTACAGATTCATGTTACTGATGTTACAAATGCTCCTATGCAATAAACTTAATAAGTGAGATCTGTAACCCCCTTTGATGGTCGAAGTAGCCCAAAAAAACCTTTGAAATTCGAAGTTTTTTTACTTCGAATCCTTCACTCGAATTTAGTGAATCAGCCCCGTAGGGGCAGATTTACCTAGGGTCGATTATCGAGGGTTAATTAACCCTCGATATTCGACCAGGGAAGTAAAATCCTTCGACTTCAAATATCGAAGTCGAAGGATTTTGCACTATTCCTACAATCGAACGATCAAAGTAATAATTGTTCGATCGAACGATTAAATCCTTGGAATCGAACGATTCGAAGGATTTTAATCCATCGATCGAAGGATATTCCTTCGATCAGAAAATTGTAAGGAAGCCTATGGGGACCTTCCCCATAGGCTAACATTGGCCTCGGTAGGTTTTAGGTGGCGAACTAGGGGGTCGAAGAATTTTTTAAAGAGACAGTACTTCGACTATCGAATGGTCGAATAGTTGAACGATTTCTACTTCGAATCATTCAATTCGAAGTCGAAGGTCGTAGTCGAAGGTTGTAGTAGCCCATTCGATGGTCGACGTAGCCAAAAAAAACATTTGAAATTCGACCTATTTTTCATCTATTCCTTCACTCGAACTAAGTAAATGGGCCCCATAGCCATATTTAACGAACGTGGTGTTTATGCGAAGGAAGGCATGAAGCAACACCAGTGGCATCTTAAAGATGTGTATAAGTAAAGGTAAACATATGCAAAAATAAAAAATAAACACAAATGTTTTCAACCAATCCGTTTGCTGAAAACTGACCTCCATGCAATAAAAATCCTAGTGAATATGCTTGGGCCACCAGCCATGGAAAGGGTCAAGATATTCCTTAGAAATGCATGGTGGGCAGGACACTGCCTAGAAATAGCCTTGCATAACCAAGATTGCTGAGCTGTAGCAGCTGTACAATGCAAGAGTGATCTCTAGGCTACAGAAAGAAATCCCATTTCCAAAGTTTGTTGCTATAATTAACACAGTTTCATGCTGGAAGTGATATTGTAAAACAGATTAAATGCCTTTTCAGAACCTGCTTTTGCAGATTATTGGAAAACTCAAAGCAGATTGTTAACATGGAAATAATTGAATAAATTCAATATTTGCCCAGACAGTAGAGCATTTGTATAACATTTTGTGTATCTAAAAGCTTAGCCTAGGAGGCAAGGTACAAGCTAGGCCTACAAAAAATAAATGAGGAAATTCTTAGAATGATGATGAACACTATACGTAGGCCTCCAGATGGAAACATATTATCTAACAGGATACATTTTACAGGCAATTCAATTTATATAAACACCAGACAAATTGCCAAAAATAGATACAGGTATAGAACAATTATCTGGAAAGCCATTATCCAGAAGGTTCCGAATTAGGGGAAGGCTGTCTCCCTTAGATTCCATTGTAATCAAATAATTAACATTTTTAAAAATGATTTCATTTTTCTCTGTAATGATAATAAAGCAGTACCTTGTACTTTATCCCAACTAAAATATAATTACTCCTTACTGGAGGCAACACAAGCATATAATTTATTGTTTAAATGATTTTTTAGTACTATTAAGTAGTGATGGGCGAATTTGTCCCATTTTGCTTCGCCACAAATTTCTCGCAAAATTTTTTCGAAGCCAGTGAATTTTCGCAGCAAATTCCCGAATTTATTGGAAACAGGTGAATTCGCACCTGGCGAATAAATTCGCCAATCACTACTATTACAGTAATACCCCTTATCTGGAAAACCCCAGGCCCCAGCATACTGGATAACAGGTCCCATACCTGTATATATTATTTGTATTTACACATAAGCATGATTCTTTATATTGAGAGGCAGCAATGATAATCTGTCTAACTCACAGGGACCCTCAAAAATAAGAGGGACTATCAGTGCCAGACTACAATGGATAGTTGTAACTTTAGAATAGAAAGACTAATATTTAAACCATTTAACCTTCCCACCATGTGTAAATAATCCATATTCAGGTTTAATCCTTACTTTGTATGGCTACAGTATTAATAGATCCAAAAAAAGGGAAAAGGGAATTGTATACGGTAGTTATTAAGCTGCACCAAGAAAAAAAAACATGTTTATACTTTAACTGTGTACCTTATATGTGAAACTAATTTCAACTTATGGTGCACTCATTTATAAAACTACATATGTAGGATGTATAGCAAAATGTACATGTGCATTTTATACAGCAATGCTAGCACTCTTACGCTTAAATGCTAGCACTCTTACATTTAGGTTAATTTGAATGGGGCGGGTATCTAAAAGTCGTATGGATGTCTTTATTAGTAATGTTGGTGCAAATGTCTGAAGTGGTCACTTTTTAAAACACACGTCCAATGAGCCATAATAAAGACAGAAGAGATCCTCTAATGCCCTAGACATGAGCCTACCCTTACACAGTAACGTAACTAGAGGGGGGCGGGTCCCCTGCCCCTGTCCGTACACCCGGAACCGCCCGGGAATCAGCCCAGAACTGCCCAGAATTCGTGCCGTTCGAGCTGCCGGGGGGCCCTGAGGGGGTGTGGGCCCTGGCCCAATTGCACCCCCTGCTCCCCCGGTAGTTACGCCACTGCCCATACAACTGTGTCATGCCCCTCAACTTAGTTTAAAAAAATTGTTCACACATAAATCTTTAATAATTCAGACTTTTGAAGGCAATCCCGCTCTAAAAAAAGAAAAGTCGCCAGCGTTTTTTACAACTTTGATGCATTTTCGGCAAACAGGATACAATGTCCCTGACATAAGATTGAAGCTGCAGCTTAGTTTTATCAGTTCATCTGGTCTGAGGTGGTGAAGTCAACTCTGGCAAAAGAGTTAATGTCCAGTAAAATTCGCATCTTAGTGAATTTGAGGAGTAACGACTGTTCACCAGAGCGAAAAGTCGCCCGGCGATAGTGTGTGAACGAACGCTAGCGACGGTCTCGTTCACTAGCGAATTGTCCTCTACGCCAGTTAGTGAATTGGCGATGCCCCTGCGAATAGGATTTCTGGCAAATTTTCACTAGTGTCGCCCCATTCGCCCTGTAGTGAATTTGCCCCTAAAAGTGAATGACACCAGGGATTCCGAGGCTTTCCACATCAGGGACCACAGGTAGTCAATAATCAGGGTAAGTTAAATTCATGGAGATGACTGTAGGTGGTAAGAGTTAGTGACAGGCCATTAAGTCGAGTAGTTGAGGCTCAAATGATGATTACGGAAGTGGCCAGTGCCTGGCGGTACCTTACCAGACAGGGACCCAGAGACAGAGTTGAGAAATTCCCCTCAGAAGGCAGCATATATAAGTTACATGGGGCTGCTTACAGGGATAAGAGCAAGGATTTGCACTACCGGTAATTCCCTACATACACTTTTGGGGTCCCAGCCTTTTTCAGCTGCACCAGATCTAACCCTATTTTAAATACCAGAAGAATATAAAAGTGAAGGTGGTAGATTAGCATAATCAACTCAAGCCCAAGGGTCATGGCAGGCTGCACATTTGTCAACTTGGTTGACAACTGCTTCTGGTACCTTTAGGAGGCACAGTTCGCCTCCTGTACACCCGCTCTGACACTCAAAATAATATGGCCTGGGAGTGATGGGGGGGGGCAGCATCAGAAAGGCCACCTCAAGGCTGCAAGGGGACATGAAACGCCCCTGCCCAGAAAAAGAGGGAACTAGGTTAAGGATTTTAAGATCTACACCGGAAGTTTTGATATGAGAAGGTATTAACAATGGACAGTAGAGGGCCCACATACAGAGAGAAAATACAGAGACTATTTACAATATTATAAAGGAAGAAGACAATGTATGCTCTGTTCATTAAGCAACTGCAAGCAATAAGCAGTTCGTTTCTAATAGGATTGTGCTCTTAGAATAATTCTAGTAAATATCTGATTGATTGCTGTAAGTCACAGAACTGGGACAACCTTCCCTTTTTATTAAATGGCCTTATTATTTTAGTAAAAACCAGTCCGTAATGTAGACAATCAGGTTTTATGTGCTTATCCTTAACTAGGGGTACTTATAAAGCCAGATTTGTCAGAGAGGCTTATTACATTTTATGGTTTAGTCATTTCAATCTGCAACGTGCTTTGCATTAGCTCTGTGTTTATTTGTTTTACAGACTGCGGTTTAAATGATGGAGCTCTGTATGTGATGCTTCTTAAAACATCTCACCGATGAAATGCTTGGCAAATTGCTTTGCCATCATAAAATAGGTGCTTATACAAGATGCAACAAAGTGGCTTTGAGGGTGTGTAGTTATTACTAGGCTTCAGTGAATAAGGCCAACACACCTTTAATCAAACATTAAATGACTGGAGAACATCCATCAAGCTTGTTGCCATATAAAAAGAGTACATCAAGCTAACAAAATAAATACAGCCTGACAAAGCCAATGCAGCTTAACTCCTTCAATGCACATCATCTAAAGGCTACATGTCAGGGTCATTCTTTCTTAAAACAGAATTACTTTTTTGAAATCTGTGACCCATCATCTATTCTTTATCTTTATCTTCTTGATCTCAACCAGTCTCACAACCACAGCATGGTATAGTCTGCTTTCTCTCGAGAATATTTACACATGTTTGTTACACGCCATTGCCTATCAAAGATCATTTAAACTATGCTTTTTCCAAGACATAAAAAGATTCTTGGTTGCTTTGTGACACGTTTCCATTGATTGTATAGATCACTACTAATTGGACTTCGTTTAAAAACAAAAAAACAAGCAACCTCCCAAAAGCTTCAGAGTTTCCTCTTGAGGCAACTTCGGGCAACTTCAGAAAACCGAATCGATACGTATGCCATTCTGCCAGCAATTCACATTCTTGCCAGCAAGAAGGCTTTTGGGGAGATTAGTCACCCGCATTAGTGAAGATTTGTCACTGGGCGACTAATCTCCCTGTGTGCCACCACCCTAAAAGGAGTTTTATGATAAGTCGGTGTCCAAGGGTTTGCTTGGACACAGGAGTAAGGCCACTAGCTGTAAGTTTGGCTCATACCACAAGAGCTCTGCAGGTACTGGTGTTTACCAAACACGTGTAACCCTCTTGACACCCCTTTGTCTGTGTTACACTCCACGTGTAGCGCCTACCTGATGGCAAGGGACAAACCTGAGCCACTCCGCAGTGGTATTGGGAGAGTCTGGGCAACTGGTACTTACTAGCTCAGAGCCTACACCTAGTGGGATCTGGGAATACAGTAATAAAACACACACAATATTTGTTAAACTGAATAACTGTTTATCTAAAATTAAATGGCCAACTAGTACAAATAGCACTCCTAACCAGGCGGGAG
The DNA here is from genome assembly GCF_017654675.1 of Xenopus laevis. NCBI lineage: Eukaryota > Metazoa > Chordata > Amphibia > Anura > Pipidae > Xenopus > Xenopus laevis. The sequence continues at coordinate 9,021,127 of NC_054386.1, read as the reverse complement.
TAGGGCTTCCTTACTAACTTGCTTGTGCTGACTATCTAACTAATTAAAGAAGGCAAAGTACTTTAATGACCTTCCACAAAAAAATCTGTTTCTTCAAGAGCTTCTTTAGGGTACTGTCCCTTTAAACAGGATACTCACTACAAATCCTATTTGGATGCTTTACAGTTTCTCTTCGGGCGAGTGCAGCACATTCAGACATACAGTGTGACTACCAGCCCATTTAGATGCTCAGATGGAAATCCCCTGCTGATGCTGATTTCTCCAATCTGGATTTCTTTCATGCTCTCTGTCCCTCCAAGCACAGTATCTGGCTTCTCTGTGCCAGCCTGATCCAAATGAATGCTTTTGGTGGAGCCTCTCAGCTCTCTGGGCCCACCAGCAGCTCTCTGGTCTCTCTCTGTCCAGCATGTGGTTCTCTCTGCCAGGCTTTCTCTTCTGCCAGCATCTGTGACTTCCTGTTCCTGTCAGCCACTCAGTAGCTGTTGTGTCACTTCCTGCTGCATTGAGATCACTGAACAGCTGGTTGCTAGGTAACAGCATACAGCACACAAATACATGATCCATACCTGTGCCCTTACAGGAATAAGTGCAAGGGTTTTACACTAATTCCCTACACACACTTTTAGGGTCCCAGCATTTTTCTGCAGCACTAACAGATCTAACCCTATTTTAAATACCAGAAGAATATAAAAGTGATGGTGGTAATTTAGCATAATCAAGTCAAGCCCAAGGGTCATGGCAGGCTGCACATTTGTCAGCTTGGTTGACAACTGCTGTTGGATGTAGTTCCATAAAGGTGTTTCAATGCCAAGCCAAAGACCAGGTGTACTGGAAGTGATGGAGCATTAACATCTACATCTGACTTCAACATCTAACATAACCTGACTGGCAAACTCAGTTGCATAATATATAATGCTTAGACCAAATCTCTATGTAAAGTTGACCATGTGCAGTGACCATTATTTTCACTTGAGTTGGCCCAAGTTTTAATTAAGTCAAGAGGCCATTGGTCCTAGTGTTTGTCCCTCTAAGGATTCAATTACTTACTATACGGTATTGCCTTTCAAGCAGGACACACATTATCATATATCCCTGTACATGTTGCATTTAGGACTAACATCTGTTTTTGTTGCATGGTGATTACAGGTACTGGCTTGCATTATTGGGATTCCGAGTTCAATCCTGATGAGGACACAATATGTAGGGAGCTGGTATATCCCCCCATTCCCCTGCCCCCCCCCCCCCACCATGTCCATATGGGTTTCTTCCACATACTTTATTTTCCACACTTCAAAATTATACTGGCAGATGGTTTCTGATTAAATCAACCCATGAATGTAGTAGTAACAGTTTAAGCTCCACAAGGGCAGGGACTGATATGAATAATGAACAGTCTCTGTTAATCAATGTGTCACGTTTGTTGGCACTATCTAAAGTATAATATATAATAATAGTTGTTACACATTTCTCTGGCGCTCAAATATCAGAACTTGCTTTGCATTCTAAAAGGCAGGGTCCTACTGTGACAGCTTAGTTCAATTTTTCATTATTGTAATGAAAGTTTTCCAAGATATAATATACATTCAATCTAAACATACTGAAAAGTCCTAAAGAGACTGTAAGTTGATGCTGACATGATGTTTCTTTCTCAGCACCAATTCATTGTCCCAGATGTTTGCAGTCAGCGTGTACTGTGGGTTATACAAGAAGGAGAATGACATGGCTGTGGAGGATGAGGACAACCTTGTCTCTAGCTGATTTTAGAAATCCTGAGGCCAATAAAAGTGTGTGGGGGAAGGTTCCCAAATCATCTGTCCAACATCTCCCACGTCTGACAAGACAGATTGAACTTACTCCCCAGAGCAAGACCCATTATCTGAGGAAAGCAGAGCATGTTATATTAACTCAGAGGTGTCAGTATAAAATTGGAAAATATTAGTGGAAATAAGTTGTCTACTTCAACATATAAAAACCTTATTTAATTAGAAAGTAAGTTGTTATTTAATCACAAATGAATGAGCTTTTGTTTATGGCATTAAAAAAATAGTTCAGTTGAATAAACATGTTATCTAGAAATGAATTAATCCCCCTTCTCGGCCTAATTAGTACAAAGCTCCTCAAGAAGGTCACATTCATTAATCCTTAATTTGGCATTCTGCTAAAGAGGTAGGATCAGTCAGACAGACATGCGGTGTATTAGAGTTGATGCATGGCTAAGTGGAGATAAAAGATCATCTGCAAGGATTTCTCAGAGTGCTTGGAAATGAATCGGTATGTGAAAAAGCAATGCTAGGGTCCATAGTCTCCTAATGGATGTTTTAAAGAATGAACCAAGAAAAATACCAGATACAATGTATGTGTGTCAGATCCAAGGCCCTCCCTCTGTTCTTGGCTAAACCTCCCAGCATTCTTTCCATTAAAGGAACAGTGATTCCAAAAAATGAAAATATTTTCAAATAATTACAGGTATGGGACAGATTATCCAGAATGCTAGCGGGACATGGGGGGTTTCAGATAAATTTGGGTCTCCATACTTTTTCTACTAAAGAAATAATTTAAACATGCCACCATTTTGCTAAAATTTGCTAAGCGTCCTTAGCACAGAAAATTATACTCAAGCGTGCACATGCAAGACCAACCAAGGGACGTCTGAGTTCATTTTTTCACTTGGCTGGCGCATTTTTCTGAAAAGCAGCACTGGCCCAGTGGAGAAAACAGTGATTGGATTCAATTGCCTTATCCTCTACCCTATCCATCATTTTTCCAAAAATGATGATTACAGATGAGTCTGTAATTCATCATCCAAAATGAAGTTTATTCTGTTTTGGATTTTTCAGTTGTGTTATATGCAAATACCTGTTTTTAAAAACTGCCTTCTTGGCCTTTCTACTACCAATATGAGTATTGTTGGGCTAATGTTTCAGATGAAGTAAAGGCTTTTGCCTTTTTTCCAGTGAACTGGATCCATCTGTGAAAAGAGTTACTTAAAGTGAATGTAGGCAGATGTATTGATCTAACAAAGATATTGCAAACTAAAGGTGGCCATAGACGCACTGATAATATAATACAAAACAATATTTTGTATGCAATTTGGTGCATGTACTGGATGGTGGGAGACAAGTCAACCGATATCGGCAGAAGACTTGGATATATGTCGGCTCGTCAATCGGGCTGGCTGGAAAATTTTGCCTTTGAAGGCAAATGAACATCGGTCTCTGTTAGTCCTGAATCGTCAGATACAGATAGAATTCTATTGTTTTTACCTGTATATGACAAATTCAGCTCTACACCTGTGTATTGAAATTAACGATCTTTCTTGGAAACATCATTTCCAGGAAGGCCCCCTAACCTTATCATTAGTGATGGGCGAATTTATTCGCCAGGCGCGAATTTGCGGGGAATTTGCGCGATTCGCCGCCAGCGAATAAATTCGCCGGCGTCAAAAAAAATTTTTCCGAAAAAACGTACGCCGGTGTCAAAAACGAGACGCCAGCGCCGTTTCGCAAATTTTTCGCAGTTTCGCTAATTTCGCACGAAATTCGCAAAAGCGAAGCGGAACGGCGCAAATTCGCCCATCACTACTTATCATTATTTTGCATAGTTTCTAAAAGTAAAAGCTGGTGAATACATTGGTCAATATTGTGTACATTTTAGAATTTTTTTTGCATTTAAAATCCCACTGGCACTTGCACTCAGTTCCAACAGAGTCGACCATTCTGTGATTCTATAAGCTGTCAGTCTGTTCAGATAGACAATCTAGTGTGCTGATGCCTCTTGTGACCTTATGTTGGGAAACGGCTGGCACTAGAAATTATAAGGAGCAAAACTGCATTCCCTTGAGATATACCCATGGTTGATTTGACCTGAAAATCATCCATCAGTGACCAACAACTAACTGATAGCTTAGCTGTGTTGTAAATTATCTCATGCAGGTACCACACCAGAACATTAAGGTTTTAGGGCAAGCTAATAAATGGTGCAAAGTTTGCTAAAGGTCTAGCGTCCCCTAAAGTTAGAAACAGGTAGTATGTATTGATCACACAGCTGATTGGTGGTTCTGGGTTATTGGCACCTTTTATTACATTTCTTCACTAGCCTCCTAAGATTTGGTAACATATTAAAATGCAAGGGACAGAGTTTACAACCAATCAGATGTTTGTTTTTAAACAGCTAACAAGTAAATGTCACCTGTTGATTGTTTGCACTGGGTGACTAAACTAGCAGCAAACTTTGCTCCGCTTATATTTAGTTTTGTTCAGAATTAATGATTCTCCATCTACACTGACAGTTATTTAGCCTTCAGTCTTTTTTTCCCTTGTCACCTCTCATTAGTCTCTAGAAACCTATAACACAGACAAAATGTGTTTTCTTTATTGATTCATCTTCCTTCGTCATTCAATGAAGAAAAACAGCTTAAAGGTGACTTATTTAGAGGGCGTCTGGCTTGAAGGAGCCTTTTCCACGGCAAGTTACTGCATTTGATGGTTTTTATTATTTTGAAGAAAACTTGGAATGAAATTGCTATTTTGAATAAAAACAGAATAAGTGTCTATTAATTCTAGCAGCATCTGGCTAGGTTGACTCTTTCCATTTTCATGTTATGTTTTTGAAATAAAACTGTCCTCGGCCGTGCGCCACTATGTTAGTCTGCCAGCAAATGTAAGTGTGTGCCTCTTTCTCTTTATCTCATGTTCTAGGTAACTATTATGATTCTAACGATTTCTTATCATCAACAGAAAAATATTAAATGACTAGTGATAGGCGAATTTGTCCTGTCTCGCTTCGACAAAAAAATTACAGAATTTCCCGCAAAATTCGCAAACTGTGAAAAGTTCACAAAACGCAAGTTTTGACACCAGCGTCAATTTGAGGGCGTAAACAATCTCACTGGCGACAGTTCTGATGCCGCGACAATTTGACGCGCGCCTATTTTATCCAATTGCATTAAAGTCAATGGGCGTGCGGAAATTGTTGCCGGCGTCAAAATTGACGGCGGTGTCAAAAAAATGAGAAACGCGGAAATTCCCCACAAAATCGCGCCCATCACTATAAATGACATAAAACATAAAGGCATATATATATATATATATATATATATATATATATATATATATATATGCAACTAAGTGCAGCAACCAAAGTGGAACCAAAGGACCTAGACAGTGTAAACTGTTGGGGTATATGTATATATATATATATAGGAGCCCAAGATTAATTTGTTTATCTAGGATGGACTAATCTTTACATTTACAGTAGATTAATACATGGCATGTCTTTATCATAAACATTGAACTGTTGGCTCATGTCAGACTTTGGCCAGTGACAACAGAAAGTTTTTTTGTTATAGTCTGACTAAAATGTAGTTTGGGGTGGGAGTACACTATAATGTAACACTATGACACCAGGGCACTTATACAACTCTATATTCCATAATGAAAAATATTACTGTTCATCTCCCTCAGGATATTTTGCTTAAAACTTCTAGCTGCATAGAGCAACCTTACTACGCTACACATCATTAACCTTTGGCCAATATGTGTGTATATCTTTATTTATATAGCAATACCTACCGTATATACTCGAGTATAAGCCGAATTTTTCAGCCCCCAAAATATGCTGAAAAACTCTACCTCAGTTTATACGCGGGTCAAGGCAAAAATGGTCGCCGGCGTCTAAGAATAGTCGCAGGTGCCTAAGAATAGTTGCCGGCGTCCAAGAATAGTCTCCAAGAATATTCGCCGGCGTCCAAGAATGGGCGCTGGCATCCAAAAACGAGACGCCGGCACCTCCAATGGAAACTTACCAGAACCTGCTGCATTTCTCACCCTAGGCTTATACTCGAGTCAATAAGCTTTCCCAGTTTTTGGAGGTAAAATTAGGTATCTCGGCTTATACTCGGGACGGCTTATACTCGAGTATATACGGTATTAAGGTTTTTATTGTATGAGTTATTGTGATGTGCCCATCCATTCATTTTTGTTCTACATATATAGAAATTTAGATTATTTAAAGGCGTCCTATTGATGAAATCAAGCACCCTTCAAGATGTCGATCTTCTCAGTACTTTATAATCTGACAGTTTCCAGAAGACAAGAAATAAATTCCAAGGTAAAGCAGAATGACATTTTTCGAATGTAATACATTGGTCAGATTACAGTGCAATATGTATTTAAAACTCTAGGAGAGCAAAGGCCACCAATAACAATCTACAATGTAAACATGGGTCTCCCACTTCCCTTCCATCCTTTAGGAATTCAGCGTTTTTGTTGCTTAAGGGGTTGATGAGGTTTATGTAATTCTGAGGACAACCAATGCCTTTTAATTGTATGGATTTGTAAAAAAAAACAGGAGTCTGCACTCCTACACGGAGCTTGTCAGCATGAAACAAAAACTGATTTACTGAGGTCTAATTTAATTTAATTCACTGCTGCTCTGGATGCACAAGCCTCATATGGATCTGTTTGTTTAACCTCTCAGCTATTTTCATAATACATGGGTGAATAATAATTTCAGTGAGAAAATTTCAGGACTCAGCTCCCTGTGCGCTATTTTCTTAAGGTTAAACAAGATCTCCTTGTAATGTGTTAGAAAGAAGCCCTTTGATGAACAATAATGTTGAATACCGTCAGCAGAAAAAAAAAAAAAAGATTCATTTAGTAGTCAACAATGGAGTCATTTACAGCCTTAATAGCGCCTACATTTAATTTACAAACATAATAATACCTCCGCCTGTCAGAGACCACGAGTTTGTGTTTGGAAAGCCAACTTGGCAATGTCAATTACAGGTCATGGCATCGCTTTTAAAGAAAAAATATACCGTATTTAGAATAAAAACACTTTTCCTTAGAGGGAATGAAAGCACAACATTGTAAATTGACCTAATAAAAGAAACTTTAATTCCAAGCAGCTTCATCATTTGTAAATCTAATTAAAAAAGGGGTCTACACCCGAAACATGTTGTGTGAATAAAAGCACTTTGCAGTAAATTGCTGCTTGGGCTTTCCTTAAGAATGTCGTAGTTGTACAATGGTGCGTATAGTCTTATTAATATAGTTCACACACACATTCCCTTATGATTTAGAAATGTAGAAATCACTATTACTGCAGTCATTTTAAGGATATATGCTCGATAAAACTGTTCAGAGAACTGGATGGTGATTAGGCACTGTTTGGCTTTGCTGTGTGATTCCCATGAAGAAATATTTTCTGTAATTCTAATATTAGCAAAACTATTTATTAGCTGTGTATTCAGTGAGACGCTGCCCTATAAGGAAGATTTTGAGCTGTTACAAACAGTTGGAAAATATCTGCAATATAAACAACCCAAGACCATCTTTTACATATTGATTCATCCCTTTACAAAGGAATCCATTGGGAATGCTGTAGAAGTACATAAGTTACATTATCAATAATGTGTTGTTTGTTAGACTGAACCTTTTTATTGATCTTTAAAAAAACAGCAAGTGTCCTGGTTTCTCAAATTCACAACCTGCAGAGATTTCAATTTATATTTTTAATTACCATATTTTGATATATTCTCCAAACCCCGGGTCCAACACTATCACCCAATCAACTTCATTACAAGATTGATCTGCAGAATCATGGGACTTTCCTGGAAATAGGAGGGTGGGGGCATTCAAATGCAAATGGCCATAGACGCAAAGATCCGATCATAAGAATCCTTGATTCGTACGATTTTTGGACTGTGTGTGTGGAGAGTCCCGACATTTTTCGTCCAACAGAGATCGGTAGTTTGGTCGATCGGACAGGTTAAAAGATTTCTGTTGGCTGCCGATAATATCTCTGCATGTATTGCCGATCATACGATTTTCAGAGGGAGGCTGTCACCAGCTTTGTTGGACATGGCTGTCAGGGGCAGAACATCGGCTGATCTGTTCTTTTACTTCTTTATTTGATCTGAATGGTTAGTGGCTGTTCAGGAGATGGGGAAGTCCGATCATTCGAGGATTCGAATGATCGGATCTTTGCATCCATGGCCAGCTTAAAGGAGAAGGAAAGGTTAAAACTAAGTAAGCCTTTTTAGAAAGGTCCATCTAAATATACCAGTAAACCCCCAAAGTAGTGCTGCTCTGAGTCCCCTGTCAAAAGAAACACTGCATTTCTTTCCTTCTATTGTGTACACATGGGCTTCTGTATCAGACTTCCTGCCTTCAGCTTAAACCTCATTGCCCTCGGCAAGAGCATGCTCAGTTTGCTCCTCTCCCCCCCCCCTCCCTTCTCTACTGTAATCTGAGCCCAGAGCATGGAGAGACTCAGGCAGGAAGTGATGTCACACCACGTTAATACTGCAGCTCCTATCCTAAACAAATAGAGAGTTTCTAGAGCTTTTTACTCAGGTATGGTAAAACATTCTACAGAATAAATATAGCATTTTAGCTTGCACTATTGCAGCTTATCTATTGGCAATAAAATGCCTCTGTAGCTTTCCTTCTCCTTTAATGATATATTGTTCCAATAGGCCACAAAGCAAAACATGAGAGATGAAATGGCAAAAAGAGTTACATACATATTCCAGAATAGGAAGACAAGGTTTGTAGTGTGTTGCCGGCAAATAATTTTAAATAAGATAATGGACTAGATTTTACATTACAGTATTATTTCTCTGTTTGTTATTAAGTGAAGAATGTGAAAGTGAAGAATTGTGATCGGCACTAGCTAAACCCACTAATATCCCATTAAAATAGAATATAATCATCTTATTATTCATGATATCAGGACTTCTACCTAAATTCTTTATTTATCCTGATGTGGATCTGAAAAATATCTTTAAGAGCCCAGGCAGCCAATCAGTAGCAAGCAAAGTAAAGCTATAACAAAAGACAGATGCACAGACTTTAAATTACTTTCGCCAAAAGTTTGCTAATTAGTCTGCAGACTCCAACAGTAAAGGTGGCCATAGATGTAACAATTACGATCTTTCTTGGAAAAGATCTTTCCAAGAAAGAGCGTTCGCTTCAATACACACGCGTAGAACTGAATCGTCAGAGATACAGATAGAAACAATAGGATTCTATCTGTATCTGACAATTCAGCACTAACAATGGCCGATGTTTGGGTCCCTTCAAAGGCACCCGATCAAAATTTTCCGTCCAGCCCAATCAATGAGCCGACTGATATGTTCTGCCAATATCGGTCGGCTCTTTTCCCACCATACACGTCTGGAATATCGTACGAAAATTAGTTTTGTGCGATATTATCTGTGCGTCTATGGCCACCTTAACTCAGCAGTTCCCACCTTAGGATTTAATGGGAGTTCATTACAGTGTTTATTGTCCAACACGTGCACTGCAGAACGTGTAAGCAGCTGCTGCCAGAACTTCAGGTCATTTCTCAAGCACCTACTATAAAAAACAGGAAGACGATGCCAGCTTCCGAAATCCTGATACTGAATGATGCATTCATAAATCTTAATTTAGGAGTAGCTTCCTTTAAATATGATAAAATCCTACTGTATTTTTTGAATTTGAATTTGTATAAAACTATGTGAGTATTCCCTTCTGAGGTAGTGTGACATGAGTGCCCTAGTGCAGGTACCGTTAAGTTAATATATTCAAGTCTTGCTGACAAAGCAAAAATATAATTTTGCACTGTTATTTAAAGCAAATTCTAATCCTAAAGAATTAAATTCTCTCATGATCATGCAGAAACAGATTCAAAATAAAAAATAATTTACGTTTATATTACCAGGTATAATGAGATTTTGGCAAGCCCTCCTCTACCTCCTCTTCAATAAACTGAAAAACAACGTAGTTTTCATATCCATGGCAACAAATTGGGATGATTATAAATCAGCATAGAAGCTTACTCCTTTGCTTACTTTATGGAAGTGAGTTACCATAGAAATTTATGGGGCCATTGTATAAATTGACTTTATATAAAACAATGTTTAGTCAATAACTGATACGCAAACCTGATTGAACAACAAACGAAGTGGGTTATTAACTAAAATCCGATGCCAAAAAATAGAAAAATCTGTGGGTTTTTTTGAATAAAATCTGAAGTTTTAGTGGAAAAGAAAATCACGAATTTTTCAGGATTTGTTATACAAAGAGGATGGGAAAAAGTCTGAATCAAAAAATCTGGCATCTCAGACCTGTTGAGGTTGCATATAAGTCAATGGGAGAAGTCCCAAAGATTTTTTGATCTGCGCTGGGTTTCGTGCAATAAAAGTAAGAAAAAAAGTTTTCGCATGGAAATTTCGTATGGAATAAAAAAGGATTTTTTTACAAACTCCAGAGCAGGTGTTAGTGCAATCGTAGCTTAGCGATAATGAGCAATGTAATATTCGCCTGTGAATGATTTTGCATTCCAAACAGTGCTAAACATTTACAAAAATGCCATTTTAAACAAGGCGTACAATTTTAATTACATTCCCCCTTATAGATAAAATTCAGTGTAAAAATAAAATATGTTTCTAATATTGTTAATTAGAAGAAAATGTCATCTATAAATGCTGGAGTGACTGGATGTCTAATATAACAGAACACAACTTCTTGCTTTGCAGCTCTCTAACTCTGAGTTAGTCAGTGACTTTAGGGGGGGCCACATGGGACATAATTCTTCAGCGAGTTTACAATTGATCCTCAGCATGGAGCTCAGATGCAAAAGCAACAGTTGTGACCCATGTCCCCTCACCTCAAGTCACTGATTGGTTACTGCCTGGCAACCAATCAGTGGAAACAAAGAGAGCTGAAGTAGTGTTCTGTTCTGATATGTTAGACATCCGCTCACTTCAGCCATATAGATTAACAATATTAGAAACGATTTTTTTATCTTGCACAGCCTATTTACCGATTTTTATTTTTATACAGAACAATTCCGTTAAATTACCTACATGCCTTCCCCAGTCTATCCCTTATGAATACAGAGCTGCCAAGCACAGACAATGCAGTATTCATTGGGAACGCCCACAGCCATTCTTGAGCACAATGATTTGCTTCTCTAGATGCTCATGGTGGGGCAGGTTGTATTGTAAAAAAACATGGCTGCCTTGCCATTTATTAATAAATTCTTACGTCTATCAAATTGTTCAGTGCTCAACAATGCCTTCAGAGTATTTACCGTTTGGGTTCCATTGGCTCAATCACTTTCATTTTCCAAAGACAAGCAAATAGTTTTATCAGAAGCCAGTTAACCTGGCTGTATAAGTATGTTTAGAGTATGGTCCGAAACAGGATAACCCATAGGAAACCCACAAAGGCATGCATTTAATATTATCATTAGAACCATCATTGTGTCCCAAGACAACAACTTAGAATTCCCCAAATATGAATTAATTTACATTCAAGTTGGACCCCCCCAAAACAAATATTGGGACAGCCCTATGACTTGGGAACCAAAATTTTAGACTAGGTTTAGTCACCAGCAATAACTTCAATAATTTATGATTAAAAACATATCCAAGTAGAAAGTCAACTAAATATAAAGTAGTGTTAGTAGTGAAATAACATTAAGCCCTCGTACACTAATGTTTTCCATTCATCTGTTATGACAACTGGTTGCTTGGAAAACTGGAGCTCTGTGCTCCCACAACGATTGCCAACAGTCCGTGTTTCCAGGGATAGTAATTTTAAGTAATTTAAGAAATATGGACCCTGAAAATGTCCACAGTTTTTATAATTCCAGAACTTCAAAAATGTATTTCAGTGCTTACATGACCAGATCGAACGATTAAATCCTTCAAATAGAACAATTCGAAGAATTTAATCCATCGATCGAAGGATTATCCTTCGATCAGAAAAACTTCGGAAAGCCTATGGGGACCTTCCCCAAAGGCTAACATTGGCCTCGGTAGGTTTTAGGTGGCAAACTAAGGGGTCGAAGTTTTTTTTAAAGAGACAGTACTTCGATTATCGAATGGTCGAATATTCAAACAATTTTAAGTTCGAATCATTCGATTCGAAGTCGAAGGTCGAAGTAGCCAATTCGATGGTTGAAGTAGCCAAAAAAAACATTTGAAAATCGAAGTTTTTTTCCTCTATTTTCCTCTATTCCTTCACTCGAGCTTAGTGAATGGGCCCCTAAGCGTAGTCTCTTGTGAATCACACAGGGGGAACTCTGAGGATACCACCATTTAGAAGACTTATTAGATCATATTAGATCACATGCCATTTGTTAAGATACCTACATTTTTGCTTTAGATATTTGTCCAGTTATACAAAATATAAATGAATATGGTTAAATATCTGTGTAATTGTTGCTGAATGTTATTGTCAGTTAATTCTGGAATGCTGTGTTTTTTTTCTTTTAACTACTCTCTTTAAAATGAATTATAGTTCTCATCTCATGCAGCTCAATCCTTATGTGTCAATTAGTGTCAAGATTTTTTGCAGTTATGTTGTAATGAGGCCAAAGCCAGTGGGGGCAGAAATGGCTGATTAATATCACATGCCAGGGAGGCTACAAATAACATTAAATAATCAATGACACGGCATTTGGATCAAATACTGTCCACTTGTAAAAATCCAATGCTTTTTCATATACTTAAAGGAGAAGGAAAGCTAAGGAGGCATTTTATTGATTAGATTAGCTGCAATAGTGCAAGCTATAACACTATATTTATTCTGTAGAATGTTTTGCCAAACAGCTCTAGAAGCTCTCTGTTTGTTTAGGATAGCAGCTGCAGTATTAGCTTTGAATTGAGGGTTTACTGGAATATTTAGGTGGACCTTTCTGATACTAAACAATGATTCACGCTGTTTCAGTTCATTCTCTCCTTTAATCTCTATGTGCACATTTCTTGAGATGAGCAAAGGAAATCATCAGATATTAAAAATCTGCAAATTGTGATGGTTCGCCTCCTTTGAACTGTGAATATGGAGATTATCTTTTTTTGTCATGTTTTATAAATCATCCAGAAGATATGACAGAAAAGTCCAGAGATTAATCACATCCATATTTATCAAAGAGAGAAGACAGCTGGAGAGATTGGGACTCTCCAGGTCTTGATTCACTTATAGTATGTAGATTGTTATGGGCATATTTATGAAAAGGTGAAGACTGAATTCTCAGTCAACTTGTCAGTCATCACTTTCAGCCAATTAAATCACCCAATCCTGCATCCCAGGTCTCCTGCATGGACAGGTTTTTGCAGACTTTATACATGTTAGACTTTTTTTTTCCTTTGGTAGAGGTGATTTAAATTTGAATAGGTTCAGCAGAGTTCTGTTTATGTAAAGCAAAATACAACCTGTCATAGGTCAAGCTCTATGATATTCCAGAATAGGGATGTAGCGAACTGTTCGCGCGAACTTCGACTGTTCGCGTCCGCCGCAAGTCGCGCGACGTTCGCCAATAGGCGTTCGCGTCAAAATCGTTCGACCATTCGATCGCTAAAATCGAACGATTTTCGTTCGATTCGAACGAAAATCGTTCGATCGAACGATTAAAATCCTTCGATCGTTCGAATCGAACGATTTTCGGATGTTCGAAGTTCGCAAACAGTTCGCGAACTGTTCGCATTTTTTGCCGGTGTTCGCGAACGGCGTTCGCGAACACATACTCGGCGGTTCGCTACATCCCTATTCCAGAAGACCAAATATGCCAACCACCCAAATATCATCCAATTTAATGATATAAATACACCAGCTACGAGGAGGTTTGATATTTTGAGGCATAAGACCTTTATTGCATCATGCAGTCTGTGGGTGAAAGTTTTATTCCATGTATGTTATTAAAAAGGAGAAATGAGATATGGGAAAGGCAGCTGGAGAGTATACCATGGTACATATTAGACAGTAGTTTGGTTATTTTAGATCTTATATAGAAAGAGTGACATAGCATCATCAGTTATGGGACATCAATGAACTGAATGGAATACAAAGCCAATACTGCGTCATTATTTATAGTATAGGTATCTCAGCATAGGTTTTTCATGATACATTGGCTATAAGATATGTCAAGAACTTAAAAAGTTGTGTTGTTGCTGTTTGCAGCTCTGACTATTTTTGTGAAGGCCACTATAGCTGGAGAAAACAAAAAAAGAAGGACATCAATGCCTAGTACCCCTAGAAAGCCCAAATGATGGAGTATTTCACTTTAAATATGCTTCATGAACCCTATATAACAATTTAACCACACACAAATTATGAGTCCGAGTCAAAAGCAGATTGGACCTTCCAAAAACAGAGCCATTCTACAGTATCAAATGCCTTCACTTTATCTGAGGCCACTACTTCTCTTTAGTCAGAGTTGTTATGGCTGCTTATTACAGTAAGTTGTTTTTCTTTGGAAAAATCCTGTTGGGTCATCATGAGCAACCACCTTGGTTATCATCTTGCCCATCCTCCAAGCTAATCATTTTTCCATTCATTTTGAATAAAATTAGTTTAAATTGGACTTTTACTAAGTAATGTTGATGAACCAAAGAAGCTGGCTCAGCGACCGCTAGTATATCGTCATTCTCCATGACATAAAAGTATTTTAACCAGATCTCCTATACCCACATATTGACATATAAAGAGAAAATATGTACTAAATGTGTTTTTTATTCTATAAGGAATTAATGCATTGCATTTTTTCAATTAATGCTGTGTTTATGAAATATTTTTGTGAAACGTGGAATAAAAGTATTTTTTTAAGTGATTGGCGAATTTATTCGGCAGACATGGATTGGCGGTAAATTTCCACATTTTGCCACTTGTGAATTTTTTCACTTAATGGTGGCAAAATTGTTGCATGCATAATAATTGTCTTGCATCAAATAATTTTCAGATGCTTATTGACTTTAATGGATTTGGACAAAAGAGTCGCTTGTAAAAAAAAATTATTTTGACACCCATTGACTTCAATGACGTTTCACAAATTTCTCACCGTTTTGTGAATTTTTCAGTGAAGCGAAACGGGACAGATTTGCCCATCATTATCAAGGAGAAATAAAATTTACTATTTTGTATTTTTATATGGTTAAAATGTAATTTAGGGTCTCTGTTCTCTTTCTGGTTCTTGACCCGTAAAGAGCTGAAGGGGTTTTGCCATTATTTAGCCCCAGTTGCAAGTTATACCATGGCGTGTTTTAAGAGAGAACGTGAGGGAAAGAGCCAGTGCTTGGAAATTATTTTTGGGTTTCTTAGAGAAACTGTTTGAAGGGTGTGCTAAAAATCTTTTGTATTCAATTTAATAACATATTGTAATAATAAAACGTTAGACCAAATGAAACATCACAATATATGTTTAAGTAAAGGGCAGTGTTTCTCCACACCATTCTGCTCCACTTTTACTGTCACTTTGCTCAATCCAAATGTGCAGCGCCACAGAATTTTCAGACACTGCAGTACACAAGTTTAAGAAATGTCACAGACATGTATGGCAGACTAATACTACAAAATGATATAAAGCAGGGTATGCCTCCATTTCCCACTGTAGCACTTTAACAGACCTTTAATTTATCTATCATTATATCTACAGTATATTTATATATATTTATTTGCATCTATTTTGGAGTGAAGTCCAGTTTCTGTGTTAGTCTACCACTGAATTCTACTTCCAGGACTTCCAGGTCATGAGTTCAATGCCCTATTAAAGGAATTGCTGAATCATGTTCCTGGATTTCCTAAATTCCTGGATTCCTGACCCTCTGCTAGACCCTGATTCTGATTCTTGCTGCCTGTCTTATTGAACTCTTGCCTGAACTTGACTACACTTACACCTGACCCCTTTGAATACCGCAAACTTGGACTTTAACCTCTAAGCTTCCTCATTGGTCCAGACTTCGCTGCTTGGAGCCGATAGACCTCTGAAGATCAGAAGATCATATATTTGTCTGGTTTGGCTATACAAGTGAAACACCATATAGCTCTGACCAGCTGAGATCAGACAAATTGTGTCCGTCTTTTGGTACTAAATCTATGTGCCAGAGGGAGGCATTGATAGACCAGATTCTGTCAGTACAGATTAATTGCAATCCAATAGGATCACAAGCTTTTTTTTTATGAAACTGTCTCCAGAGCAGCCCATACACGTACAATGATTAGGAAGTAGGCTGAAATCTGTCTGACCTTATCAGGCAAGTATGGGCACTTTGACTGCCTCTGTTCCCAGTTATTTGCTAGTGCCCTTTTGTAAAATCATCCTAGTCAGTAAAAAGTTTTCAATGATGATTAAGCAAGAAAAAAAAAAGCTTTGCTTGAATGTATCTTTGCTCTAAACCTGATTCTAAATGTAGAGCTCCATTATGACCCACTATGACTCACTATGTAATGAGGTATGAGGTTTGCTGCACTGAAACTGATTTGCATCTATGTTGCTAAATATGGCCCATTGGAAAGCAGGGGGTGTCTGACTTAATTAGTTCACACTAAAAAAAGATGGCACAAAAATAGTCTGAGCTAATGCTAAAGAAGGATAACACATCTGATAATAAAAATGTGGCGTCACAATTTAAATACCATTACTCTAGGTTACTCAGGCATTAACCAATTTATACACCTAATTATAGGGACTTTGCAATGCAATGCGTAAATGTATTATATTGATCATCAATGCTTGTATTATAAGTGCATGAGCTCCCAAACATATTGAAATCATAAAGAAATATGACTGTGCCATTGTTTAAACAGTTTTGTAAGGAAATATCCAATTAAAAAGGGCTCTCTGCCTAATTCCAAGGAGCATAATGAGAGTATTTTTAGTATGTTAATATGTGCCACAAAAAACGTTACAATTAGTGGTTATAAAACCATACGTTCATGTTGAGTAATTATCTCCCCTGCAGTTGAATATATTTTTAAACAGTCCAAATTACAGCTTCCAAAAGTTTCATGGAGGGAGATCCCTTTCTTTTGAATTTAAAGTGTATTATATGTCAGCTGCAAAGACAATGAGACTTGAGGCATTGGGCTGTATGTGGTGGTGTCCAGGTCTGGCCTTAATTTATAACACGTATCTGACATTAGTATAGGATGAGTGATAGGGTGAGATAGGGTGAGTTTTGTCTTTGTAACACACGCATCCCTACATTCTGGTATCTGTTAGTATAGATGTAGTCTTGTTTCCCTGCTTTCAACTGAAGCATTTAACTAAGAAGAAATCAGTATAACCCTCATTGCATGTCATTTAGGGGACCAGAAATTTTTTTATAAAATCCAGCAAAATGCAAATCCAAGGAAATAAGTTCAGGGAAGTTAAATTAACATCAACATCAAGCTCTAAAATGAATCAGTTATTTTTCTAACTATTGAAAATGGAATGAAAACTAAAATTTAAAGGGCAGAGACACACGTGGAGATATGGGGAGATTAGCCTCCTGGCAAACAAATAGCCTCTTTTTCGGGCGACTAATCTCTCCGAACTGCCTTCCCGCAGGCCAGAATGTAAATTGCCGGCGGGATGGAACTCGGTTTCGTTCTCCAAAGTCATCCAAAGTTTCCTCGTGAGGCAACTTCGGAAAACGAAGTGCTCCAAGTGCCATTCTGCCGGCGATTTAGAGTGTAGCCGGCAAAAAAGGCAGTTCGGGGAGATTAGTCGCCCGAGAAGAGGCGATTTGTCGCCGGGCATCTAAATCTCCCCGAATCTCCATGTGTGTCTCTGCCCGTAAGCTGCAGTGGGCACACCGTGTTTAGAAAAACCAAACATTAGATACACACCTAGTCAATAGGCCTGGGCCTACGGCGGCAGGATTTTAGGGGACGGCATGCTGCCCAACCACACCCACATTGGTTGAGAAACACTGGGTTTGTGCAAGAGATACAATCGGTTTTTAAATTTCCCATGCACCAAACCCAATTGCTCCGGTCCCGATTATGAAAATTTGAGAGAATAAAAGGGAGGGGACAGGGGTGATGAACGGCAGCGGGCCTGGGGGCGCCAGCTATTTAAATCCGGCCCTGCCAGTCAAAATACATACATGATTCTCAGATTGCTACCAGAGATCCAAACAAGCCAAAGTAACCATCATTTTCTATTTCCAGAAGGTCCCAGAACAAAATATAAAACTGGTTAGTATTTTAAACCTCTTTATTGTCTTAAAAGGAACATTTACGGATCACAACTTGACATTTTTTAGCATAACCAGTGCAACTTTTTGGTGTATATTGAGGGGGGAGTTAAAACTGGCAAAAGAATGCATTGAATGGCAGGACTGCAGGGGACAAACTGCAAAATTTGGAACAAGGTTTGAATATAGTGTAGGCTGTTATTAGAATATTGCTTTGGTTGGTGAATGAATAATAAAAATATTCCTGGCAATGCTATGCATTATCCTAAAAGCTCCAAAATATGGGATATCCATCTGCTACTGCATTAATCCATATTGGTAGCAAAACAATCATATTTGTTTTTTTATTTTAAAAAGTAGACATGATGATAAAATTGGAAAGCCTCAGGCCCCAAGCATTACAGATAATAGATCCCATACCTGTAGTTGGATTATTATCGGTCTTCCCACTAGCTCAGAAAACCATGGCTCATGAACATTAGAATGATAGAGCTTCACTAAGTAACAGATAATTGCTAAACGCAATGTATACAATAAATAGCAGTGTTTCATTTTAACAGCATAACGACACCTGTGCTCCTTTAGTGCAAATAGATTGCCAATACTAAGGCTATTTATAAGGTTAATGAGCCTGCTACTTGGCAGTATACTGGACTAATAAGGCTCTACAGCATAACATCAAGGCTATGTTCACTAAAAATAGAGAATTTTCTTCCCCCATCTTAACATGTTTCCATCGTTGCTGACATCTTAAAAAGGAAATGTTTTATGCTCTTTACCAAAACCATAATACATTTTTTAGTCCTAGATATTTCAATAGCAACAGCATTCCAATTGTATATAATGGCATATGGCACCCAATGGCACTTTTTCTGGTGAATAGAATTCTTATGGACTTTGGGAAAATGCTGTGTGCCTAAATCTTTGGACCAAAACCCAAAGAAATGCAAATTAGGTTGAAGAAGGATTAAAAAGAACCATGCTCTGCATGCACAAAAGCAACATTGTGATTTCTTGGTTTGTATTGGTGGTGCCACTTACAATAAAAATACCAACAGACCCTGTAGATTAATGCTTGAGTTGCTGGGAGCGAAAATCACTATGAGCTGGAGATCCAAAGGTTCCCTGGAACATGCTGTAGCGAAAGATGAGAAATTGAGGTAGGTTTATTTATATGGCAGTCACATCCTCATCCTGAATTTTGTTTTACTGGGTTCCATGAACTTTTATAAAAGAAAAGAATGTTTTACACATGATACAAGTTAAAGGGATGTTTTATGGGTGAATGGTTTGTTTTTAAAGGGATCCTGTCACCTGAAAACATGTTCTTTTCAAAACGCATCAGTTAATAGTGCTACTCCAGCAGAATTCTGCACTGAAATCCATTTCTCAAAAGAGCAAACAGATTTTTTTATATTCAATTTTGAAATCTGACATGGGGCTAGACATTTTGTCAATTTCCCAGCTGCCCCCAGTCATGTGACCTGTGCCTGCACTTTAGTAGAGAAATGCTTTCTGGCAGGCTGCTATTTTTCCTTCTCAATGTAACTGAAGGAGTCTCAGTGGGACATGGGTTTTTACTATTGAGTGTTGTTCTTAGATCTACCAGGCAGCTGTTATCTTGTGTTAGGGAGCTGCTATCTGGTTACCTTCCCATTGTTCTTTTGTTTGGCTGCTGGGGAGGGGGTGATATCACTCTTATTTGCAGTACAGCAGTAAAGAGTGATTGAAGTTTATCAGAGCACAAGTCACATGACTTGGGGCAGCTGGGAAATTGACAAAATGTCTAGCCCCATGTCAGATTTCAAAATTGAATATAAAAAAATATGTTTGCTCTTTTGAGAAATGGATTTCAGTGCAGAATTCTGCTGGAGCAGCACTATTAACTGGTTCATTTTGAAAAAAAATTTTTTTCCCATGACAGTATCCCTTTAAGGAGACAATTAAACAAGACTATTAAAAGGAACTTGTCATTTACAATTAAGAGCAGCCTTTTAGAACAGGGTTCCTGTTTTATAGGTGAGCCTTAGACACATACACAAAAAGAAATGGTTTAAGTATTTATTACCTGTTGTCTAAAAGCCTGAGAACGTGGAAGAAATTCAAAAGACTTCAGTGATCAGACGGTGTGTTTGCCTATACACTGAATATTTAATAGTAGAGTTTAGATAGGAACTTTAGATTGGGGATAGGGATTGGACAGGGGCTTATGTCACTAATGAACCATTGGTACCAATATGTTTTCATTATGTAAATAAACATAACTAAGCAAATCCCAAATACTATTAAAAGTTAAAAAATCTTTATTAGGACATACATAAGCCTAACGCGTTTAGTGCCTAAGTACCCACTTAGGCTTATGTATGTCCTAATAAAGATTTTATAACTTTCAATAGTATATAGTTCAATAGTAATGGTATTTGGGCTACTCCTTTACTTCAACAGTAGGTACCTCCCAATTTTTGTTTTGATTTATCCCACTAAATGATGGACAACCCTTGGACTGGGGGTTCCTGGGATGTGACCACTGTATATAACGTCTTGAGATAACTGGACTTATATTTAACTGGAACATTTAACATTTTTGTACTCTGAAAGTAAACGCCACAGCAAAATTGCATATTTAATAAGTAAATCCCACCTGGTTTACCGTCTGTTAAGATGTTGGTAGATTTACCCACCGAAATCTTATTTTATATAGCAAGACTCATTGTTAAGGTAAACAGATTTTTGTATTATTCGTTATACCCCCCCAAATCTTCGCGCTTCTCACCTACCTTAGGTTTTCTTAATAGGGGAACACACAATTTTGGGGTACTTGAAATGTCCCTTTATACATGTCCCTTTATACATGTCCCTTTATACATTATACATTAGCAGTGTCAATGACTGGGGTCTCTAGGGCCCATTGGGGCTGCCGCCTGGGGGGGACCCACGGGGGACCCACCCCAGTTCACAGCTACAGCTACTCCATACGGCACCGGCCAGGCACCCCCTCACCCCACCCACACTGGAGATCTCCCATTGGGGGAGAGGGCTTGGGCCACAGAAGCCATGGAGCCCACAAGGCCTGGGGCCCACAGGGTATTTTGTTGGTGTTCTGCCGGCCAAGTCCAACCCTGTCAGTGATAGTCTCAATCATAGGAAAGAGCTTTCTTGTGTGGAATATATTATGGATATTAGGAAGCAAATATGGGGCTTGTTCTATGAGAAGCCTACTTAGATCAGATGTCAGGAGAACTGCTGGAAGTGAGTGTATAAAAAAAATTTAGTGTCAGGAAGTACCACCTTTTTACTGATGAGCAATGACTAAACAAACTATGAGCAAATAAGGAGAGGAGAGAACAATTTCAATTTTTTTTCAGGCAAATCAGGTAGAGCTACCACTGATCAAAAGGGATTGTCAAGGAAGTTAAAATACTTTATGGTGCAGTGTTATTTCTAGAGTTTTATTTTATTTTGCTATTAGGGGGCAGATTTTTCAAAATGTGAGTTTAGATATTAATAAATAAAAACTCCCCACGCTCTGTTCATTCCTATCGGATTTCTGGAAGCATATTTATCAATGGGTGAAAGTTAGGACGCTCCAAAAAATCCCATAGGAATGTATAGAACTTGAGTGAGTTTTTGTTTATTAAAATTTAAACTCACATTTTGATAAATCTGCTCCTAAATGTAGTAGAAAGGAAAGGACAAAGGCAGCAGCCCTGTGGCAAAGAGAAATTGTACAGAGATACATCTTTTTATGGAGTTGTGATGCATCAGGCCAAATGGATTGAAGTCAATGACCAATTATTCTCACACTTAATGCACTGAAGTCAGTGGGTATGTTTTCTCATTTTTTTTTTTTCTTGTGCCAAATGTATTTTGAAATTCAGGGACATTTTGGCTTTAATTGTTTTTTTTTTGTTTGTTTTTTATTTAAATCTGTGTTTTTCCTCATGCCAAATGCATTGCAGTTGGTTTTTTCACAGACTAATAAAACATGCCACAAATTTCTAGCACAGAAACAGAAAAGAAATTTCCACAAATTTGTATCATGTGAAAAAATGTTCAAAAATTTGTTAACCTAGAAATTGAAGGTGCTGCTTATAGCATTGCCCGCTTAACTTTAATTTAGAATTTCAATATTAAAAGGAAACATTTTTAGAAAAATGGGTTCCAAAAGCGTTTGCAAATGTCAACTAACCCCACTGAGAAAACACCATGATTTTCTACCCCATGAAAATAATTAGGTCTGCTTGATTGCTGTTTTTAGGGAAGTTTAGGTTCACTGGGGCAAATTCACTAAAGGACGAATTGGCCATCACTATCGAAAATTTGCCAAAAAGACAATCCGCAAGGACATCATCAATTTACTAACTGGCATAGAGGACAATTCGCTAGCGAAAGAGCTCAGGTGAATTTTCGTGAACGATCGTTAAGCGGCTAAGGTGCAAATTTTCCAGTTACCCCTTTTGCCAAAGTCTTCTTCACCAGTTTATACCTGGTGAACTGATAAGATGAAGCTACATCCTCCTCGATCTTATGTCAGTGACATCATATCCTGTATGCCAAAGTGTCATAAAAAAAAAAAGACAAAATGCTGGCGTTTTTTCATATTTTAAAATGGGATTGTGTTGTAACTGTTAAATATATTTTTTGATACATTTTATTTAATCATTTGAGGGTCATACCACATTTGTTTTAAGATGGACTGATGTCTAGGATAATAGAGGATTTCTTTTGTCTTTATTTTGCTCCCTGGACATTTTTAATAATAAATTGCCACTTCAAGCAATTTCAGCAGCATCACTAATAAATACATACTGTATATATGACTTATATGTACCCACCCTATTCAAATTGATCTAAGCGTAAATGTGTTAATGACATTTCACTATGCAGCAAGTAACGCTAGCTTAAGTTCGCTATGAAATGTTTGCGTTGATGAATTTTCGATGTCGACGCTTCGCCAGTGTCCGTCTGCTGATACGTAATGATGCATTATGATGAATAAGCATATGCATTGCGTAATAATGTTTGGCGAAGTTGCGCGAAGTGTGGCAAAGTGTTCCGAGGCGAAAATTCACCCTTTAGTAAACTTCCACCACTATTTTCACTGCAGAGATAAAATAATGGGAGATTTAAACATATGGAGAATTGGTCCCCTATGTTGTAAAGAAAGCAATGATCAACAGGTTGAACACTAGCTCACTCACATCATATTTAGTGATGGGCGAATTTATTCACGAGGCGCAAATTCGCGTGAATGCCTGCGATTCGGCCCGGGCGAATAAATTCGCAAAACCGCCGGGAAAGTTCGCCGGCGTCCTTTCTTTGGACGACAGCACATTTTCGCCGGCGAATGTGCACCAGCGTCTAAAAAACGGACGTCGGCATCAAAAACGGACGCCGGCATCAAAAACAAGACGCCAGCGGTGTTTCGCTAATTTTCGCCATTTCATGAATTTCGCAGGAAATTATCGAATTTTTCGGCGAAGTGAAACGCCCCAAATTCGCCCATCACTAATCATATTATTGTCTTTGGTTATTTCATTATGAATTCAGTTATGGGTCATTATTTAAACACCCAACCCTCCCTTATCTTAATGCATTGCCTTAACAAGGTTCATAGTGGGCTTCAAACCTCTTTTTACACGATCAGACTGGGCCTCTTGGGACACTGGGAAAAAACCCAGTGGGCCCCAGCCCAGACCCGATCGGCCCTAAAAGAAAAATATAGTGCGGCACGGCGCACCGGCGTTCATGTGCGTGGGGTCTCAGAATTTTGTATTGAGTTCATTTAAAAATGTCTTTGGAAGCAGTTTCATGTTTTATTGAAAATTCTTGGCCCTACTGTTATACATAAAAATGTACATAATGTTTTTTCAAAGCAACACTTATTTTTGGAAGGGAGTGATGATTAGGGATGTAGCGAACGTCGGAAAAAAAGTTCGCGAACATATTCGCGAACTTGCGCAAAAACGCGAGCGGTTCGCGAACGGTTCGCGAACCCCATAGACTTCAATGGGAAGGCGAACTTTAACATCTAGAAAAGACATTTCTGGCCAGAAAAATGATTTTAAAGTTGTTTAAAGGGTGCAACGACCTGGACAGTGGCATGCCAGAGGGGGATCAAGGGCAAAAATGTATCTGAAAAATCTGCCTGTGTGTGCTTGGAAGAGATAGTGTAGGGGGAGAGCTGTTAGTGATTTCAGGGACAGATGATAGTAAGTTTGCTGGCTAGTAATCTGCTTGATACTGCTCTGTATTGGAGGGACAGAAGTCTGCAGGGATTTGAGGGACATTTTAGCTTAGGTAGCTTTGCTGGCTAGTAATCTACTGTTCTCTTTAAACAACTGCCATACGTTGACCTTGTAGGCATTGTTTGCCCAGTTTTTTTGGACGCAGCCACTGAAGCACAGTTGCCAGAAAAAATATGCCATATAAATGCTGAAAATAGTCATTTTTCGCCATACGTTGACCTTGTAGACATTGTTTGCCCAGTTTTTTTTGGACGCAGCCACTGAAGCACAGTTGCCAGAAAAATTATGCCATATAAATGCTGAAAATATAAATTTTTTGGTTGCAGCCACTGAAGCACAGAGGCCAGAAAAATTATGCCATATAAATGCAGAAAATATGCATTTTTTTGGTCGCAGCCACTGAAGCACAGTTGACAGAAAAATTATGCCATATAAATGCTGAAATATAAACTTTTTTGGTTGCAGCCACTGAAGCACAGAGGCCAGAAAAATTATGCCATATAAATGCAGAAAACATGCATTTTTTTAGTAGAAGGTAGATTACTAGCCAGCAAAGCTACCTAAGCTTAAATGTCCCTCAAACCCCTGCAGACTTCTGTCCCTCCAATAACAGAGCAGTATCAAAACGATTACTAGCCAGCAAACTTTCAACTGTCCCTGAAATCACTAACAGGCAGCAGCTCTCTCCCTACACTATCTCTTCAGCACACACAGGCAGAGTGAAAAAACGCTGCAGGGCTTCGGTTTTTATAGGGAAGGGGAGTGGTCCAGGGGAGAGCTTCCTGATTGGCTGCCATGTACCTGCTGGTCTGGGGTGAGAGGGCAAAAAAAAGCGCCAACAATGGCGAACCCAAAATGGCGAACGTCGCGCGACGTTCGCGAACTTCCGGCGAGCGCGAACACCCGATGTTCGCGCGAACAAGTTCGCCGGCGAACAGTTCGCGACATCTCTAGTGATGATATAGCTATCTAAACAAGCCCTTCATTTGTTCACAATAAGCACAATCCTGCCAGGTTTAATCTGCTGCCATGTGGCAACATGAAGTCAAGTTAATGCTGACACTCTTCTGGCATTTTCAGGTTAAACATTATTGTTGTGAGTAGCTGAGGTCCTGCCTAGAAAATCATCTTATCAGACACCCAGTCTCATTAATGAGGAAGCAAACTTACAGGAAAGGAATATAGTCTTTTAATCTTTGCCATTGCCTGACAATGATGCTGTAGCTGAGTTCTGTGCATGTGGAAGTTTACATAAAATGCACCAGTAATCACGTAAGATGTGGTGCGTAGCTCTTTAATTGAATAAGATTTGCAGGAAGAAGCCTCCTCGCCATATTAGCCCTTCCAGGTTGCCATCTGCAGTCACGGCCAGTGAAGCAGTAAAAATAAGAAATTATATCACTATACACAGTCAGTTGAAGCTGACACCGTAGCATGACAAATCCTCAGCAACTCAGTCGAAAACATGTTGACATTTATTAGTCTATATTTAATCTCATCAGGCACACTGCCCAATGGCATGACGGCAATAATGCTTTGGTACCTGGAACAGCTTCCTTCACAGACTTCATTGCTGCAAGTGTTGTGTTTTAATTGTCTGCTCAGACAGATTCTGCCGGCACGATCATGCATATTAAAACTGAATTTATGACTACAGATACTCTGAGGCATATGACATTGAGAATGCAATGACCCAACCAGTCTGTCTATTTTCCGCCTGAAATTAAAATCATCCCTGACCTAAATTCATGCTCAGGATATACCTGTGTCAGCTCCCAGCAACCATATCTCTCCTACTGCTTGATTTTACATCCACCTTCTGCTTATCCTATCATTGTTACTTGTTACTGATTATAAAACTAAAATCTAGTGCCAGTGCTTCAAAATACCAGTCGAAGGAAGATCAAAAAGTGTTTGAGGGTGGGCAGGGATGTGATGTGGCCATGGATGGGCAGATAGTTGACAATGGACTGTTCCAGAGTCAGAAACGTATCACCCTATGAGTAGGGCCAGTGGGAGGCCCTGCATGATTGATATCTGGAAAGAAATGAGAAAGAATTGAAAATCTGTTGAGGACTACACCATTGTGTTGATGTCCTCTCTCTCTCAAAGGCTTTCACATGCCCTCATGATGATCCTATCATTGGTCTAAGAGACAAATTAATGAACCATCCAGATAAGGTCCACCATGTTGGTGTTTGGTGATTTGGCCAAGCACGTAGATCTTACTATGTATAGAAAGCTTTACTTCAGCAGGAACATAAAAGGTAGCTAATAAATATTTTTCGAGTCATTTTAGGGGTTGTTTTTTTAAAGTCCAATTTTTTCTGGTTGAACTTTTAACTTTTAAAGGGGAAAACCACAATTTTTTTGTAGAAACAAATATTTTAATTTTTTGTGATTTATTTAACCACAATGATGTTAAAAGTCTGAATAAAAAAGCACTCAGACCTGCCGAGTTCATGTAGAAGTCAATATACGTAGAATTTGGAGTGCTCAACCCTTCTAATAAAACCCTGTTGAGGGTATCAGGTGCTTAGTCTGGTTGACCTTTTCTTGCATAACAGGTCCAGCATGCAATGTAGAAACAAACCAGTAGCACACTTCAGGCGTCAAATCCAAAAATTTGTGGATTCAAATTTCTTTTTTTACAATCTCACAAGGCTTTTCCTGCACAAGAATTTTTTCTGGAAATTTTTATGATAAATAAGGGGGAAAAGTCAGTGTGGATTTTGTCAGAGAGACTTTTTCGAAAATAGTGAGATAAATAACCCCCTTTATGTCCTCTTTAACAATGGTAACCTTTACTCATGAAGGTTCCAGGACCACCAAGAACTAGACCTTTAACTATAGTAAACATTTAAAAATCCACTAGGATTTTATAGAATGAACATTTGCAATTATGTTTTGAAAGTCCACTTAACATCTGGATTCATGTACATGTAATAATCACTGGCTTACTATTACCCAGTTCAGCTACATAGCCCTTATCTAGTTATATAACAGCACCTCACATAGATATCTAAACTTATATTTGTTAATCTTCCTTGGCGGGGGTGTCCTCAAGTGTGTTAGGATCAGCATTGTTGGTTTGTGAATAAAGGCCCCCGTACACTGGCCGATAAAAGTGCAGACAGACCAAGTCGGCAGCTTATTGGCCCGTGTGTGGGGCCATCTGATGGGCGTCCCCAATCGATATCTGGCCAAAAGTCGGCCAGATGCCTATCGGGCAGGTTTAAAAATCCCGTTGGATAGCGGCCGTATCTTTGCATTGATGCAGTCCCGCAATCCGACCACCCATTTGGCCTTTATTCTGATCCGATCGCTGAGCCCTAGGGCCCACGATTGGATCAGCCAGATATCGCCAACTCCAATGTGGGCATTTAGGGGAGAGAGACACTCGTTTGGCGACAAATGGGCGGATCTCCCTGTGTATGGCCACCTTGAGAATGCCGCAGAGTCATTCGAATATAATAAATATTTTAAAACATTGCTATAACACTGTTTCAATCCACCTAAGTACATTCCGGGAAAACTCAAGCAATATCAGTGCATTCCTAGCTAGGACACCTAGGGGCACATTTACTAAGCTCGAGTGAAGGATGCAAAGTAAAAAAACGTTGAATTTCAAAGTATTTTTTTGGGTACTATCATCGAATCGGCTACTACGACCTTCGGCTACAACTTCGATTCGAACGATTCGAACTAAAAATTGTTCAACTATTCGACCATTCGATAGTCGAAGTACTGTCTCTTCAAAAAAAACTTTGACTACATACTTCCGCAGTTTAAATTTACCGAGGTACAATGTTAGCCAACGGGGACCTTCCCCATCAGTTTTCTAAGGTTTTATTGATCGAACAAAAATCCTTCGATCGATCGATTAAAATCCTCCGATATTCGAATTCGTAGGATTTTACTTCGAGGGTTTATTAACCATCGATATTCGACCCTTAGTAAATGTGCCCCCTACTGTAGTAGCAGTATACATACTGTATCTATGCAAACTTATTTTTAAAATCAAATTTTAAATATTTAAGAGAGTGATGCCTGGGTTCAACAAAAGCTCAAAGCTGGAATCTTTAGACTTCTTGTGGAAATACTTCAGTCCCAGTATTCCTCCTCGTGCACGGAGGGCTGAGTTCTGCATAATGAGTTTCTTCCTCCCCCTCTCTGTTGCCTTTCTATAATATATAAAGAGAAAATAATTAGGCTGAAAAATTAATTTGGAGCGAGATAGTGGGGAGAGATCAGTACTTTCCTCCCACAAGGATTCTCCAGATGGTAATTAATGATCACATTTAATTATATTATAATTTATGGAGAAAAAGAACTGTTGTTAAGCAAGAATATAACTCTTCTTTGGCAAAATGAGCCACGGAAAATGAAATAGAATATTCTTTACCTAAACAGAAAGTGAGTCATACAACCATGTATCATTTGGTCAGTAGATGAGATACTGGCCGTTAGGAAAGCCTTAGGCAAGCAGGCACATGAAGTGATATCCTCCCCCATCTAGCTAGCCTCATTCCCAACACTTGGATTAACACCTTGAAATCACTTAGATTGCTGACAGTGCTTAGAGACCATCACATGGCTTCATGACCTTGGAAAAGTAAGTAGGGCTGTGACCTTAATTTCTCTCTAGACTACAGTAAGAGGGACTGTTCACCTAAAAAAATCAATTCTGACTTGATGAATGATGTCAAGGGCACCCTACTAAATTTCACCAGAGCTAAAGTAAAGGTTTCATGACTGATATCCATACTCTTCTATTATATTTTATATTACATTATAAATTTTTCGCTTCCAATATTTGATCTAGCCAGTATAGTTTATTCATATTCTAACTTTGTGTCTGTGCTTTTTTTTTAATAATGAATTCTTTTACTATTATGAATTATTTGTTTATTTCCGTGAGAATTGCTGAAGGATGGCTAAGCTATAAAATAGGTTTCCTTTCAAGGCACTTCACCATCTTGGAACATCACAGACTATAGAATTCTAGAATATCAGAGTAGCCTTGCCTTCTGGGAACATTTACTATATTATCGTGCTTATTTTAGAAATGTTCCTATATATTTTTCAATTTTTTTTTTATAATACAACATTTTTAGTTTATATTAAAGTAGGATTATACTATTACAACCTTCAGTTACAGTGGACTCTCTTCTTTGTGCTTTTAGAAGAAGAAGCTGCAAGAAGAAGTAAGTGCATTCAGGAGAATGTAGTCTGTTTGCTATCTAGGAAACCTGATATACAACAAAAACTCCCAAATTATGGAAGGGCATTACATCAGCCTCACACTTACTCCATTTTAATAATTAAAATAATTGACATTTTTGTAATAATTTCTCTTTTCTCTGTAATAATAAAACAGTTGTAATCATTATTATTATTAACATTTATTTATAGAGCGCCAACATATTGCACAGTTGCTTGTTAGGGTTGGGTGAATTTGAATCGTTTCGCTTCACCAAAAATTTGCCGCTGGCAAAAATCCGCCAAAACACATTCAAGTCTATGGGCGTCAAAAATTTTTTGACGCACGTCAACATTTTTTTGTTACTTGAGGGTTAGTAAGCAGCATGAATCCATATTGGTGGCAAAACAACCCTATTGGTTTAATTCAATGTCTATTAAACCATTACTTTTTCGGGTTGGGCTTTTTGTCACCAAAAACCCAGAAAGAGTCGCAGAAAAAAAAGTGCAACAATTCCGAATTCAAAAATCCTCCAGCTAAAGCCTGTAAAAATAATGTGGAAGTCAATGGAAGATGTCCCTTTTACAACTGGAAGATCTTTCTTTGCTTAGTGATATTTGAGGTTTTCAGTTGTTTTTGATGTATATGAAAAAGTCGTAGTTAACGTGCGACAAGTAAAAGAAGACACTGTTTTCGCAACTTTTCTGCTTTCCCATTGGTACTTTTCCCATTGGATTTTTTGATATATCACTGACATTTGTGGAAATGAGTTTATTCATAGTTTCAAAGACCTCGAAAACCACTAAAATACGACCTTTAATAAATAGACCTCCATATGTTTTAAGACATTGTAATTCAGAAATCCACAGGTCCCATGCATTCTGGATAGCAGATCCCATAACTGTATATATTTTCTGTTTTCCAGATGACAACTTTTAGGAGAGATATCCGTTCTTATCCCCAACCATTTAATCTGTGGGTCTAAACAAATAGTAAAGAGAAAGTGAACTATATCTATATCAGTAAAGTTATACCAGATCAATGAAATCAGAATAAGCTGCATAATATAGTACTTTATATATTTAAACATCTCTCTGCACAGGCACCAGGGTCACTCTAAATTATTTTGGACTATGAAAGCAGCTAAAATATGTCAGGAGTAAAACGATGTAGGAAAACTGAATAGACACCACCTCCTTGTTCTACATGTGCCATAACACGAAAAGGATATATTCAATGCAATTAACATGTGGTTTTATAACGGAGACTGTAATTTATTGTCCATTATTTCAGCATTTATGCCTTATTACAGCTGGGATCATTCCCTTACATCTCTGTTTTTACAGGACCAGTCTGCTGTTATTCTTGATTCATAGTGCAATATATAATACAGGAGACATGAGCTTTATTCTTCTCTCTGCATAAATGATAGAAATATATGGGGTAGAAATGTATATGTGTATTTTATTCACATGGAACAGTGTGAATAAAATATGTTTTAAAATATATGATTGATTCTCTGGGATTCTGCAAATTTTTTGTCTATTTTTGGATGATGATTATAAAATCTTACTCATTAAGGGAATTTATGAATTGATCTAAAAAGAAGGACCCTCAACTTAGCGTTTCATTATTATTGCGCAGAGCTTAATAAATGATTTGTCCTTGACTGCAATTTGTAACGGCTCCCCGGTGAATATTTACATAAATATATGGAAGCTTGCTGTAAATACTCCCCACAAGAAAACTGCCACTAAAGGAAATATTTAGACCTGGGATTATTTAGTGGAAAATCATTATGAGTTTAATTCCATGTGAGATTTGAAGAATGGTTATTGGCTTAGTGTTTTTAGAGTACAGGTATGGGATCCGTTATCCAGAAACCCTTTACCCAGAAAGCTTCAAATTACGAAAAGCCATCTCCCATAGCTCTAGTTTATCCAAATAATCCGATTTTATAAAAATGATTTCCTATTTTCTCTGTCATAATAAAACAGTCTACAGGAAGCAAAACCAGCCTATTGGGTTTATTTAATGTTTTCATGATTTTCTAGTAGACTTAAGGTTTGAAAAACCAAATTACGAAAAGATCTGTTATCCAGAAAAACCCAGGTCCCGAGCATTCTGGATAACAGGTCCCATGCCTGTATTTATTGGCACAAGTCATAATTTTTCCTGTCTATTGGCTTTGATCCATTGCAGTGTTAGGGCAGAGACACACACAAAGATTCAGGGAGATTAATCGCCCAGTGACAAATTTCCTCTTCTTCTGGCCGACTAATCTCCCTGAACTGCCTTCCAGCCGGCTAGAATGTAAATCGCCGGTGGGATGGCACTCGGAATCCGAGTGACATCCTTCTGGTGATTTACATTCTAGCCAGCAGGGAAGGCATTTAGAGGAGATTAGTCGCCCAAAGAAGAGAAGATTTGTCACTGATCTCCCCGAATCTTCACGTGTGTCTCTGTCCTTAGTTCTCGACTAACACATCTGTATCACCAAAGAACTAAAAACTAAATGAAATCTTCCCTTTGCTGACAAATCAAAGCTGAAAACCATTTCCTAGCTATGCAGATTTTTAAAAAAGTAACTATAAATTCCATTTTTCAATTTGGTGCAAAATAGCGAGTGAGTATCCCAGGCCCTGGAATCAGAGAGAGGGTACAAATCCCACTGTATTTAGTTAAAAAAGCTAATATCCATTAAAATAAATCTTTAGTTGAACATTTTAAATTGACATGTATGAATGTTTCAAAATGCTCTGAAGAACTGATGCGCATCAGTATAAAAACAACAATAATAATGTAATTATCTAACTTGTTAATTATCATCTCTAAATAACTTTTTTGAGGAAAGCTATAAATGATATGCTAGATTGGTGGTAGGAATGTAAGCAGAACTACATGTGATGGTTTAAACACATAGGGGCAAATTCACTAAGATTCGTAGTTGCGCCAGGCGTAACTTCGCCGCACTTCGCCACACTTCGCCAGGCGTAGTTTCGCTAGCGCTCCGCAAATTCACTAAAATCCGAAGTTGCGCTCAGGGGTAGTGTAAGGTTGCGAAGTTGTGCTTGCGTTGATTCGCTAAGCGAAGTTACGCTAGCGATGGTTCATTTGCATATAGCGCCAAATTCTAATTTCAATGGAGGAATATATAGCAGAACTACACAAGCCTGGGAAACCTTCAAAACATCAAATAAATTTTTTATTTTGCCCTACACATGTGCCCACTGTATAGTTAAGGTGCCATGAGTTAGGAAATGTAGGGGGGAAGGAGGGGAGCCCCAAAAAAATTTTTGATCTTTTTCAGCCTATCACCCATAATATAGAAAAAACGCCAGCGTTTTTGGGGAATTAGAAAAAATTTGAAGTTTTTTTGAAGCAATCCCTATCTACTCTATTGCGCTTCGCCTGGTCTGAGGTGGTGAAGGAAGTCTGGCGTAAAAGGTAGCGTTCAGTACACTGCGCGCGTTAGTGAATTTGCGTAGTTACGTCCGTTGCGCAAATTCGGCAGGCATAAGGGTGCGAAGTAACACTAGCGAAGTTACGCCAGTGTTCGTTAGTGAATTTGCGAAGTAACGAAAATGCCCAACGCTAGCGAATTGACGCTAGCGTTAGGTGCTTCGGTGCTTAGTGAATTTGCCCCATATATAGATATATAACAGATATTTAATAAATACATTATACTACTTTTCTGGTACCTGGAGTTACAGATGATTTCCCTGGTAATACAACATAGTCTAAATATAATTCCCCAAATAGATACTAGGCAGACCCACCAGAAAACTGATGGTAACAGAACCCAGAATTTGAACTTTCTCTCCATTCAGACCAGCCAGTAACAAGGTGCCAGAAGAAGATGAACATCAGTAACTGGAATTTTTATAAATACATTGCCTTTATAATTTGAAATCTTGCTAATTGAGAACCTTGTTTGCCCGGCATTGCTGTCTCATTAGTCTGTGTAGTGGTTAATTAGTCCTGTGAACATGGTGGGCCCCAGGGGTCATACACTGGGGAAATTTATGAGGGAAAGATATTATATTAAAGAACAGCTCTGAAATGTTTAGGTTAAGGGGTGGCTTAGTGTGACCTTTACCAACGTGCCATTTATTAACTGTGTCTAAAATATTTAGCAGTAAACATTTGTCTTCATTGGCTTTTGTTGTGTTTCTGCAAATTAAATCATATTATGGGAGGGGAAAAAAAACAGTTCAAAGAACTGACGAGCTGGCGATGGAAGCTGTGAATTTATTTTTTTGCCCTAAATATGTACTTTTGAGAGCTGAGATGCCTTTGATCTTGGCACTTCTACTCTGGAGCTAAAAGATATTTTCTTAGAATTAAATCAGTGGTTGCATTCTTTAATAAGACAATGCTGTAAGTCATTTCATGACATTGTACAAATAGATACAACCCCAAATCCCTAAGTTTAGCAGCTATAATGTAGCTTTGATGGCCTTTCTTTGGTGGTTAGCATCTGTGGGAGGTGGGCCAACACCGTTAAAAGCAATAGAAGATTTATAGATCAGAGGAATCCTGGCCATGTTAATGTGGTATACAACTACAAACACTTTATAAGAACAGTCTTTATTTTCTCCAGGGCAATGCAAAGCTGTTGACAGTATTCAAAGCTGGCATCTTTGGGTGAAATACCTGTCAAAGTCACAGTGTTTCATTTTCGAGTAATCGGTTGCTTCTTGATGTTTAGGGTAATGACACAAGCTAAGATTCGAGGAGATTTAGTCGCCCGGCAACAAATCGCCTCTTCTTAGGGTGACCAATATCCAGGCCCGGATTTGTGGAAAGGCCACCTAGGCCCGGGCCTAGGTTGGCAGGATTTTAGGGGGGCGGCATGCTGCCCAACCACACCCACATTGATTCAAAAATGTGCTGGAGATAAAATAATTTTTTTAATTTCCCGTGCACCAATACCCATTGCTCCAGTCTAGATGATGAAAATTTGCACGTATAAAGGGGAAGGGGCAACAAATGGCAGTGGGCCTAGGGGCACCCACTATGTAAATTCGGCCCCGCCAATCTCCCCGAAAAGCCTTCCCACCTGATAGAATCTAAATTGATGGCGGGATGGCACTCGGAGCACCCGAGGTTACCTCGTGAGGCATCTACGGGTGACTTCGGAAAGTGCTACGATTGCTATCTCGCGGTCGATTTAGATTTTAGCTGGCGAGACGGCTTTTCAGGGAGATTAGTCACCTGAAGAAGAGGCGATTTGTCGCTGGGTGACTAAATCTCCCAGAATCTTAGCGTGTGCACTTAACCTTAGAAGAGCCACAATGTAATGTACAACTTTTGAAGCATAAATGAGCAAATGACACCTACGTAGCCATGATAATTTGGTCTACAACAATAGATACACTAAAGCTGGCCATATACTATAAGATCCATTTGTTTGTCACTAAATGAGCAGAACTTTCCCCCGGATAAATCCTACTGATTGCCCTAGAACCTTCGATTAGATTACAAAGGAAATTGAAGCTGTCGGAGTGAGAACCACATCAACGAGCCAATGCGGTCCTCGATCCGATGGGAATATAAAACCTGCAGAATGGCCATCTGGCCAGCTGTCAGAGGGCTTTATACAAAGGCAGAGCTGACAATGGCCACCTTTTTTTCATAGGGTGTGTAAAACTGTAAGACTATTGCCCACCAGGCAGCTTGATCATTTGATATTCATCACACAGATCACAAAGCATGATTTTGGATATACCCATGTGTCAAATGAGTTGCAGTGCGTCCTGTTGTTGAGAATAGGAAACTATCCCCTGTAAACCTCATACATTCACATTACACATTTTCCAGTGCTGATTTTTCTGGACATTGTACTGGATTGTTGTTTTATCCAACATTAGGATAGGAATACAACTAGGGTTGCCACCTTTTGCAAAAAAAAATTCCGGCTGGTGGGGGGCGGGTACAAAAAAGGGGCGTGGTGTGACATCAAAGGGGGTGGGGTTGTGCCGCAAAGGGACAGGGCCACGGCGCGACCAGGACAAAAACCGAAGGACAAGCTAAGTTTACACCGGATTGGGGGCGGGCCGAGGGGTCTTTTTAAGGGTATTACAAATTTACCGGCAGCTACATTGCCGGTAAATTTGTAATACCGGCCCCGGCCTTGGCAGGTGTTTTACCGGCTAGGCCGGTAAAATACCGGCCGGGTGGCAACCCTGAATACAACACTGTAGAGTGCAAAGCAGACATGTCCTTAAAACCAGCCATAGTATCTTACCAGCTAAAATAACACCCTGTTCCTGCCTAATTTAGGAGTTGGGTAAAAGGTAGGATGGGGGTGACCACATGACAGCAAATGTGCAAACATGTGTCACCTGAGTCTGTCTGGTATATACAGTAGTTGTCTCAGCCAGCAGGAATATTTATGATAATCTATTCTAATTTCAGTACCCCTTGTATATAAAGGTATACCCCTATAGCTTAATATTTAGAGAAAATCACTCCAGATGTTATGGTGACCCATTATTCATAATTATAGGAACTGTTTGCCTAATACACACTCTTATATTGTGGTTGTTCTGTGCAAAATCTTGCAACCCCAACAACTCAGCATTTTCAAAAAATGAATAGCAACAATTATTCTGTTGGGGC
Organism: Xenopus laevis; assembly: GCF_017654675.1. Lineage (NCBI taxonomy): Eukaryota > Metazoa > Chordata > Amphibia > Anura > Pipidae > Xenopus > Xenopus laevis. The sequence continues at coordinate 8,985,099 of NC_054386.1, read as the reverse complement.
ATTCTTTCAAAACTTCCCTAGTTAAAGCCAAAGAGCAGGCATTTAATAAAGCCAATGAGTTATGTCAATATACATTCTTGGTAAACTGATTTTTATCAAAAGGTTAAAGGGGTCATTTATCAAAGTCCGAATTTATCTCAATATTTTCTGGAAAAAAATTCCGACCAAATCCGCGCTACTTTTTTCTGCTTATTTACTAATACACTTTCCCGAAAATTTTGTTTGCAGGAAAATATATGAAAAAAAACAGATAAAAAAAAATACAAATTTTATGAATTTTTTTGAATTTCCACCCAAAAACTCTGATTATTTTGGAATTTTTGCCCAAAAACTAAGGATTATTGCATGAAACACAGTACAGATCAAAAAATCTTTGGGACTTTCAGACTTTTTCCATCCTTGGGGTATAATAAATTTCCGAAAAATGTGTTGTTATTGTTTCAAATTCCGATTTTATATTAAAGAATTTTTCCAATTTTCGGCAGGAGTTTAGTAAATAACCCCCTAAGTGTAAAGGTGGCCATACACAGGCTGATAAAGCTGCCGATATCGGTCGTTTAGACCAATTTGGCAGCTTATCTGCCCGTGTATGGGGGCTTCCGACGGGTCTTCCCGATCGATATCTGGCCACGATATCGATCAGGAAGGTTTCATTTTTAACAGACCGACCTGTCGGAGCCCCTTGGCATATAGTAATTCGATCGTTCGGCCGTTTAGCTAATGTTCGAATTACCCCCGATATAGCCATGTCGTTAGTGGCATATCGAGGAAAGATCCGCTCGTTTGGCGATGTCGCCAAACGATCGAATCTTTGAGTTTATGGCCAGCTTAACATGAGAAGATGTTTTTAAGTTTGATATGGTCCATCATTGATGTATTTATTACTTGTGTTTAATTTTTTGTAGCTACCAATATAGAGGATCCTACCAAGTGTTCTGAGTGTAGTCATTGGCTAATTACAAACAATTTCATATCCATTTTCGCAGACATTACTTTTTCAATATGACTCTTTATGGACCCAAAAGAGCCACTAATGCAACACTCATAGGCAATAAAAATAAAAGTTCTCTATATGAACATGTGCTACAACATAACCTTAAAGAAATATACCATGTGTGTTCTGCCATGTGTGTTTTTTTGCAGTACCTCCTGCATGGGCTCTGGAAAGAAATCTCCCCCCTCCATACACCAATCCACCAATGAGATATGCAGTAAGAAGAATCAATAGAAACAGGGAAATTAGAACAATACTATAATGGGATTTACAGCAGCTTCGTTAATTTGATTTGTCTTGTGGATTTCATGTTTCTGCCTGAAGCACCTGAGATTTACACAGTTATTGAAAAGATGGCAAGAATGGATAATGGAGATTAACATCTACAACAGTAAGACTTAAATAAATGATCAATAATTTAGAAGGGGAAAAAGCTTTAATTATAAAAAAAAAAAGTTGCTATTTATGTTCTCATTAAGTATGAAGTTATCGTTTATTTATTATAAAGAGAAATAACATTTGGGCGCATAATAAGTTGCACTCGTGTAAATATTGACTCAGTTATATTATATTTCATTGGAAGCAATTATATTGCTTTTCTTGAGACCAAACATTACCTACAGGGATCATACAGTTCATTTACAACAATTTTACCTTGTTTTTACCTCTCTACAGCCTCTATAGATTATTTTTACTGGTACCAAAGCCTTTCAATGGTCAGGACACTAAAAAGTCTATTTTAAATGTGGCAATTGTGTTTTTCTACTCCCATGTACGTGTCATTTATCCTGCAGCAAAAAATATGGTCAAGGTCTAAATTTGTGGGAAGGCCACAAAGGCCAGGGCCTAGGTGAACAATGAACAAACCTGGCTATTGACCTCGGCCTATTCCACCACTACACTTACTCTTTCTCTGTTCCTCCTGTGACATGTCCTGGTTCCCTTGACTGCCTAGACCTGATGGTTTCAGGTCTGGGCCGGCGGGGCCCACCTGGTTTTTCTCCTGTGTCCCCAGGGCTGCTCCTGCCATGGTTCTCAACTTGCCTCAGGCGGCAGCAGGTAATCAGTTACAAGGGGCTCCAAAAAGCCTCCTCTAGTAACTTTAAGAGCCGAATTTCCAAGTTTTAAGCCAGAAATCCGGCTCTGCTACTGCAGAGAGCGCTCATTGTGCTAGCGATGCAGCCCCCTTTGACCCACTCTGATGCTGATGTTTTAAAGGACCAGTAAAATCACATTTGTTAGTATACATTGAAAAAAAACCCACCAAGACAAATTAAACTTTAAAATCCCAAAGCCTTTATTAAGAAATAACTTACAGAAACCCTGCTTCCGCTCCTCTTCAGAAAAGGCGACACGGCGACAATCCATTGTGCGGTGCTCGATTTCTCCTCCCTGGCTATCACCTATAAGGAAGGCAGGGAGGAGAAATTGAGCGCCGCATGATGGATCGCTCGATCGCTTTCTGAAGAGGAGCACAAGTGGAGTTTCGTTAAGTTATTTCTTAATAAAGACTTTGCGATTTTAAAGTTTAATTTGTCTTGGTGTTTTTTTTTTCAATGTATACTAACAATTTTTTTTTTTTAAAAAAATTTGATGTTAATGGTCCTTTAAGTGCAGAGAGGGAGAGGGGGTGGCCTCAGGCGGCAGCAGCCCTTGGATGTCCCGACGGACTAACCCGACCCTGCCCTTCTGTACCCACTGGTACATGCACAATACAGTCTACCTATTGGGTATGCAAAGGGATCCCCCTACTCCCACTCAGCCCCACCACTTTTTGCTCCAGGGGTCTGGAAGCAGACTGAGATTTTAAAAGGTGCAGATTATTTTTCATATGTAGGCACACACAAGCCAACCCCAAATGATATAGTAATTTTTACACAAATGACCAAGAAAGCAATATTAGCATATTTTATTTTTAAAATAAAGTGCTCACAAATTCCACTGTTTTAAAGTAAAAATGCCTTTGCATAACTAAAAATGTACATTGTTTAAATATTGTTTGTTGCACATACTCATCAATCCCATTAAGGCCAAGCTGTCCTCAAGTGACATTAGTCCTTCCACCAACCTCTCTTCTTCTAGCTGTCAGGTTATCCATGTCACTCAAAGTGCTGACAAGCCCTTTCTGCTCTTTGGAACATGATCACAGTATTTTATTTCATTTGTGGTTTTGGATAAAAAATAGAAGAAAAAAAATCCTTTCCTTTGAAATAACCCCTGGAGGCACTGTCATCATTCCATCCCGACAAAACCTGGATTACCACTTTATAGCACTTGTGTCTAGTCTCGACTTCCCTCATTAGAGCGTTAAACTCACTTCTGTTCTGCCTTTAAAGTGTTCTGTAGCATCAGACCAAAGACGAGGCTGAGGAGAGATTTCCAAAAACTTTTCTTCGTTATTATTGAGTTTTAGCCAAGCGTTGGGAAGGCACAGGAGACAGGTAATTTTGTCAGGTGAACATTCAAAGGGCAGCCTGAGAGAATGCGTTTCACATAACCCCTTGTTCAGAGTAACATTTCCAGATCAGCAATCTAGTGCTGTTCTTTGTTCGGGTTTAACCAACGACAATCTATATAATTACAATGACTAAAAAGACATAAGAGCTGAAATACTAGAGCGTCACTGTGTACAGGAGCTCACGGAGTATAACACTGTAACTCTATATAATCTTGATGAAAAATTAAAGTGGAACTCCAGATTTTGCAGATAACTGGATACTTCCCTACAAGACTGCTCCCATGCTTTTATACAATCTGAAATACCCAGGCAAGAACACTATTTTCTATCAATTTTATAAAGAAATACATCACCCTATATTTAAAACCTTTGCTCTAAATGCTCTTCAAATCTCTGTGCCGATATATATTTAAATTCATATGTGTTATACAATCTTTTTGCAATTTAAAATGATACTTTAAGGCAAATATGAGATTATGAAGCAGACTGTGGAATATTTAAAAAGGATCTGCAATAGAGCTCCATAATTCATTGCACTGGCAGAACATTAATTCATGACTTCCGATTCATCTGCAACAGATGGAAATGTGCACTCACTCACTTATTGATAACAGCACAGAAATTTGATTGTAGGCAGGCACCACTCCGGAAAACACCAAAAGTCAAGAAGTTAGTAGAATTCAGGAGCCCAAAGTTTAAAGGACCAGTAACATAAAAAAATTAATTTCAAAATAAAGAAAAAAAAACACCAAGACACATTTAACTTTAAATTCGCAAAGTCTTTATTAAGAAATAACTTAGCAATTCTCCTTTTGCGCTCCTCTTCAGAAACGCCGACAGGGCAAGGATCCATCGTGCGTTACTCGGTTTCTCCTCCCTACCTTCTATAGGAGATAGCCAGGCAGAAGAAATCGAGCCTGCGCAATGGATCGTTGCCCTGCAGCCTTTTCTGAAGAGGAGCGCAAGCAGAGAATCTGTAAGTTATTTCTTAATAAAGACCTTGCGAATTTAAAGTTAAATGTGTCTTGGTGGTTTTTTTTTTCCATTAAGAACAAACAAATTAATTAAAAAAAATTTTTATGTTACTGGTCCTTTAAGTTTATACAAAAAAATCTTTATTTTACATTATGTATAAAACTAAAAGCCTTACGCGTTTGGTGTCCTCCAAGGACGCTTAATCATAGTCTAACTTTCTTATGGTAAGTGTCCTTGGAGGACACGAAACGCGTAAGGCTTTTAGTTTTATACATAATGTAAAATAAAGATTTTTTTGTATATACTTAAACTTTGGGCTCCTGAATTCTACTAACGTCTTGACTTTGGTGTTCCTGCAATCGAATTTGTGTGTTTTACTCCCCTTTGCTGAAGGTCTGGGGTATGAGCACCCGGACCCATCATGGAAAGCGGAAAGCTTATCCTATTAATCCAATAGATTCATGCTTATCCTATGGTTTGGAAATATGTATTAATAACAGCACATGAAATGTCAAACCAACTACAGTATATCTGGTGAAATACCTTTTTTAAATAACAAACAACGTTTCATATAGGAGCCATAAGAACATTTGTTATAATTCCCCTTAAGGTTTGTTTATGCTTGTGATGAGAGGATGTATTTAAAGCAGATAATTGATTGAGATTTGCAAAATCCTATTTTTTGTCTGAAAAGACTCTTATCTCCCTCTTTAATTTACATCGGTAATTGCAGATATTATATGGGTTGCATGCATGGAACTCTTACAAGCTTGTATGAAAGAGCTGCTTGAACAATGCAGCTTTAAGAACAAATTATAGGGTCCTTTCAGCAATTTAAGATTTAATGCTGATAACTGAGAAGGTTTATACCATTTAAAAGGAATTCTGTAGAAAAGGTACAAGGAATTTCCCTTACAATGTAAGGCAGCTTTATATGTGCAGACTTGTCAGTCAATATGATTTTTATGAAACTGCTTTGCCAGTCCCTCTTGTTTTGCATGCTTTTAGATGAGGGTGCCCTCTTGTTTTACAAATGTATTTGTGTTCACTAGTGATGGGCTAATTTGTCCCGTTTTGTTTCACCAAAAATCGTGAATTTCCAATGAAATTCGCTAAATGACTAACAATTTGTGAATTGCGAGTTTTGACACCAGCATCAAAATAGACAACTTGACGTGCGCCTTTTTTTATCCAATTGCATTAAAGTCAGTGGACATGTGGTAGATTGGCGCCGGCATCGGACTTGTAGCCGGTGTCCAAAAACTTTGAAGCCAGCGAAAATTCGCAATTTCGCAAATTTATTTCGAGGCGGCGAAACGCGGAAATTCGCGACTGCCGAATAAATTCGCCCATCACTAGTGTTCGTTTTTTTGTTTTAATTGTAAATGACAATTTTTTGGCCAGGTTTGATAATTACATTAACCAACAATGGTCACCCCATTCTCTAAACTGCTTCTTTAGTCTAACTTCTGGGTACCGTATATACTCGTGTATAAGCCGAGTTTTTCAGCACCCAAAATGTGCTGAAAAAGTTAACCTCGGCTTATACGCGAGTCAATGGCTGCGCTTCAGCTGAACACACGCTCCTGCGTGCGCGACATTCACTTCCTATCTCCGCATCTCCCTGGCACCTCCCGCTGACTCACGCCTTCTTAAGTGATGTCATCAGAGGCAGCCGGCAACATGGGGATGGGTATACCGGTAGTTCCTCCTACTGCAGCCTCCCCACGTCACACTAGAGGCAAGTAGTGGCCAAGTAAGTGGCTGGTGTTCTGCATGATGGGTATGTGGCACATTTCTTAGGCAAATGAGGGTGCAGAACATTAGTTCCATGGGCTGGGCAGCGCGCACTCTCCCTCTGACCGCTCACCATGTGACGTCACCGCCTGCTCCGGACACCATAGCAAACCCGGAGGCAGAGTCGTGACGTGTTCTGTCAGTCTGTGCATCAGTCTGTGAATATAGCTGCTTGTGTCCCACACCACTATTATTATATATATATTAGTGACATCATTATCTACCCACTTACCTGTGGGACTCCTATAGTCACCCCATAGTTCTCTACAGCACCCCAGGCGCATTCTGGTAAATCACACTTGTACAAATTGAGTAGAACACATGTACTGTGCAGCACTTGAACCCATGGTACCTCGGCTTATACTCGGGTTGGCTTATACTCGAGTATATACGGTATATGTTCCTCTGTACAGAACAGCTGAAGTCATGGTCTCTCCGTATTTGCCAGGACATGAAAGGGCACCGATTGTGGGTTCAGATTCTTTAGAAATAACCCTAGTGTATTCTGCCAATACCTATATGCAAAAGTGCAGAAGTAGAAGAGCACTCTGCAACGCAGGGGAGCGCAGGAAAAAACGCCCGTGTGTAAGAGCCCTAAATGATGTTAATGTTGGCTGCAAGGTACGCTGAATTTTCTGCATGTAAAACATCTGAAAGATTTCCTGATTCACTCAGAAAAATCGTTAGAGTTGTTAATAGGATGCCTATTCGTTTCATTGAGTCCGAGTTTACCAATCAATCGCAATAGTAATCACGTTGCTCTGCTTTAGCTCTTACTTAATTGGAATAAATACATGCGTTCTGATTTTCCTGCCACTTTGCTTAGCTTTCTGCTGAGTATCTCTGCTAATTACACAGGGAATTGTTGGGAAGCTGGTAAGCCAGCAAAATCAAGAGGTACTAAATTCCCAGCCAAAAAAAACCAAAACCTTTATGGTGTATTTAAACCTCTGCTTAATAGCCATTCCCTTAGCTGTCCTCGCCAAATCAATAACTGCTTCACTATTGTGTTCCAGCAGGAGGAACTGCTTCATTGCTCAGGTCACTGACAGAACTAATAATGGAGGCTTTAAGTACGTATTCTAACCTGCTAGCAAGTCAACCTTCATGTTTATTGGTAACACAACATCTCTTTTATTGTTTTAAGTAGATTTAAGATCTAATAGTAATGTTTTACAATTGCTCAATAGTATTCCACTGGTCACCATTCCCCTTGCTTGAAAATGTCCAACTGCCCCCCTAAAGCTTATAAGCCTACATATAAGGGCAGAGAAACACACTCAGGGGCCAATTCACCAAGCTCAAGTGAAGGATTCGAAGTAAAAAAACTTTGAATTTCGAAGTGTTTTTTGGGCTACTTCGACCATCGAATGGGCTACTTCGACCTTCGACTACGACTTCGACTTCGAATCGAAGGATTTGAACTAAAAATCGTTAGACTATTCGACCATTCGATAGTCAAAGTACTGTCTCTTTAAGAAAAAAGTTCAACCCCCTAGTTCGCCACCTAAAAGCTACCGAACTCAATGTTAGCCTATGGGGAAGGTCCCCATAGGCTTGCCTAAGTTTTTTTGGTCGAAGGATAATCCTTCGATCGTTGGATTAAAATCCTTCCAATCATTCGATTCGAAGGATTTAATCGTTCGATCGAACGATTATTCCTTCGATCGTTCGATCTAAGTATTTCGCGCAAAATCGTTCGACTTCGATATTCGAAGTCGAAGGATTTTAATTCCCAGTCGAATATCGAGGGTTAATTAACCCTTGATATTCGAACCTTGGTGAATTTGCCCCTCAGATTTAGTCGCCCGGAAATAAATAGACTCTTCTCCGGGGCAATTAATCTGCCCGAACTGCCTCCCGCCAGCAATTTAGATTCTTGGCACCTTGAGCGTTTTGCTTTCCAAAGTCGCCCGAAGTTTTCTCGTGAGGAAAGATATTTATTTATGTGATGGATTTTGGTTGCAACATTTTTGAATGAGGTACATGAAGTCTAAGGTGATAAAATAATGATGGTTGATCATTATTAAAATGCATTAAAAAATACCGACCTTTATTAATGCCAAACTACTTTTCCTCTACTCTTCTGTGCAAGATTTCCACTTGGTGCCATTTGCTCCCATTCAGGCACAAGAGCATTGGTGAGCTTGGGCACTGATTTGGGGATCAGATCAGCCATCACAATGGGCATTCCAATTCATCTCACTGGTGTTCATTTTGGTTAAGGCCAGGTCTGCAGGCTAGTTAAGTTCTTCCACCTCCATCCCAGCAAACCTATTCCATATAGACCTCTGTATTGGTGAATTATTGTGCTGAACTAGGAGACAGCCTTTTCCAAATTGCTGCCTTATGTATAGTAAGTTGCTCTTAGCTGTTATATAGGTTGATTTATGCCATGAGCAAGTGAGTAGTCCGCATATATCAAATAGTAATGTGGGAGACATTTAAAAGACAACAACTATAATATATCAATTCTTTAACATTTACAAGACCTAGGTTTTGAACTCACAGGCAGTTCATGCCCCATCAAATGTTTCTTGCCTGAGGCTTAGAAAGATAACATGACTGTGAAGGTCACAAGGAGTTGACATTGGAGCTGTATTGAGTGCCTTAGCCAGAGGATCCATTCTCTTTTTATAAAAAAAATAAAGGCACAGACCAAAGCACTTTGATATGAGATATCTCAAAGGAAATTGTATAGATATTGAGATACTAAGAGTAAAGGATACTATCATGGGAAAATTTTTTATTCAAAACGCATCAGTTAATAGTGCTGCTCTAGCAGAATTCTGCACTGAAATCCATTTCTCAAAAGAGCAAACAGATTTTTTTTAAACTCAATTTTGAAATCTGACATGGGGCTAGACATATTGTCAGTTTCCCAGCTGCCCCCAGTCATGTGACTTGTGCTCTTATAAACTTCAATCACTCTTTACTGCTGTACTGCAAGTTGAAGTGATATCACCCCCTCCCTTTTTCCCCCCAGCAGCCTAACAACAGAACAATGGGAAGGTAACCAGATAGCAGCTCCCTAACACAAGATAACAGCTGCCTGGTAGATCTAAGAACAACACTCAATAGTAAAAACCCATGTCCCACTGAGACTCCTTCAGTTACATTGAGAAGGAAAAACAGCAGCCTGCCAGAAAGAATTTCTATCCTAAAGTGCAGGCACAAGTCACATGACCAAAGGCAGCTGGGAAATTGACAAAATGTCTAGCCCCATGTCAGATTTCAAAATTAAATATAACAAAATCTGTTTGCTCTTTTGAGAAATGGATTTCAGTGCAGAATTCTGCTGGAGTAGCACTATTAACTGATGTGTTTTGAAAAAAACATGTTTTCTGATGATGTTTTCTCTTTTAACTAGGGATGTAGCGAACTGTTCGCCGGCGAACTTGTTCGCGCGAACTTCGACCGTTCGCGTCCGCCGAATGTTCGCGAACGTCGCGCGCCGTTCGCATTTTGCGTTCGCGTTCGATTCGAATACAAATCGTTCGACCATTCGACCATTCGAATTCCTTCGACCGCTAAAAATCGAACGATTTCCATTCGTTCGAACGATTGTAAGCATTCGATCGAATGAAAAGCATTTGATCGAATGAAAAGCATTTGATCGAATGAAAAGCATTTGATCGAATGAAAAGCATTTGATCGAATGCTTCGATCGTTCGATCGAACGATTAAAATCCTTCGATCGTTCTAATCGAACGATTTTAGCGGGTGTTCGAAGTTCGCGAACGTTCGCATTTTTTGCCGGTGTTCGCGAACGGTGTTCGCGAACGGCGTTCGCGAACACCAAATCGGCAGTTCGCTACATCCCTACTTTTAACAGCAGTGAATCCTATTTCACATATTTAATTATAAAGTCTCTTTCCCACCCTATTGATTTAACCATCAGTTCTCTGTTTAATTAAGCTCTTGTTAAGGTGTAGGAGCCTTGCACACATATGTTCCTAGTTACCAGAAGTCATGAATTTTACACACGTTTAATTTACATCTAGATGATTGATTTTTTTTGATTTTTTTTTAAAAATAGCTGAATTTGCCTGAAAGATCCTAAGGGCAGAAGAATGAAACATTAGAAATATCATAAACAGAATGAGAATGGTCTCTGGCAAAGCATGTTCTCCTGTTCAGACTAAGTAAGGGTTCAGTTACTCACTCCCTGGGGTCATTCAGAAACACTTATTATATATATCTTATAGGGCTCCCTTGGGATCGCTTAGAAGGTACTCAACATCTTTTTAATTAAATTGTGTAGCCTTGCTGGTTAATTATTTAACACTTTCCCTGCCAGTAGGGATAGCAGTTATATTCATATTAAGCACTAAGGTTTATATATAACATATTCAATAGAAATGTGATAACATAAGCATATTGTATATCTTACACTGGAAGACCGAAAGCAGTCTGCACCGAAATGGTATAAAGGCAACAAAAACATAGGGCAGCAGGTTTGTAAGATCATTGGATTCCCAATATTAATTTGAGGCATATTTAACAATGAGAAATCTTATAGTATATTTTCCTTATACATACAAAATTGGATTATATTTCATGGAATTAGGTCAAGCATAGCACAGCAACAGTATTTTAACCTGAAAAAGAAGGTGCTAGTGCCAACTAGTGATGGGCGAATTTATTTGCCAGGCGCAAATTTGTGGCGAATTTGCGCGATTCGCCGCCAGCGAATAAATTCGCAAAACGCCCGCGAAAATTCGTGACAAAAATTTGCTGCAAAAATTCGCCCGCGTCAAAAAAAGTATTTTTTGAAAAAATGGACGCCGGCGTCAAAAACGGGCGAAGCAAAACGACGCAAATTCCCCCATCACTAGTGCCAACGATATGAACCTACTGGTGGCTGTTTGTACACCACTAATTTGCCCTGGCAAACCAGTAGCAATTAAGAGTCACATGTAAATATGGTGCTTAATCATACAGGTATATGATCCATTATCCAGAAACCCATTATCCAGAAAGTTCCAAATTTTGGGAAGACCATCTCCAGTAGACTCCATTTTTAAATAATATTTCCTATATTCTTTGTAATAACAATAATTAAACTACCGTATACTTGATCCCAGTTAAAATAATGAATCCTTGTTGGAGGGAAAACAATCCTATTGGGTTTATTTAAACTTAAATTTAAAGTTTCAATTATTTATTTGTAGGCTAAAAGGATTTAGATCCAAAGTACAGAAATACCCCTTATCTGGAAAACCCCAGGTCCTGAGCATTCTGGTTAATAGGTCTCATACCTGTATAAGGTATAATGCTTAAGTAGTTTTTGTTAAAATTATGTGTTTTCTTAATTAAAATTTTTAGTTTGGCAGCCCTCCAGTTTCAAATTCTAGCAAAGTCCTGTTTATCCTAGCAAGTTGCAACCGGCAGTGGTTTGAATAAGTGCCTGGGAAATGAATAGGAGATTGATTGAAATGAAACACATAAGTAATAGACAAATAATAATACAACTGGAGCCTCGCAGTGCAAACGTTTTGTCGTTGCAGGGGTCATCGAACTCTGACAACTGTATGACATATTAATATAAAATTAAAAAAGAGCCAGAATTGGGGGCTAATAATTGAAAAACAATAACAAATGAAATAGGTAGCTAAGAATAAGATAAAGGTTAGCTTAAATACTAAGTGCAGTACATATCTAGACTTAACTAGTTTTTATTGCATCAGGGCTGGAACTAGGAGTAGGAGGAAGAGGCAATAGTGAAGCATAGTTGTAGGGGAGCAATGGCCAGGAAGGGAGTGTGAACAAATATCAGAGGGGAACAATTGGCAAGAGAAACTGTGGAGACTAAGGGGCAAATTTACTTAGGGTCGACCTTCGAGGGTTAATTAACCCTCGATATTCGACTGTTGAAGTTAAATCCTTCAACTTCGAATATCGTTCGATTCGAAGGATTTTAATCCATCGATCGAACTATTTTTCTTTGACCTAAAAAAGCTACCAAAGCCTATGGAGACCTTCCCCATAGGCGAACATTGACTTCGGTAGCTTTAAGGTGGCGAACAAGGGGGTCGAAGTTTTTTCTTAAAGAGACAGTACTTCGACTATCCAATGGTTGAATAGTCGAATGATTTTTACTTCAAATCGTTCGAATCGAAGTTGAAGGTCGAAGTCGAAGGTCGAAGTAACCCATTCGATGGTCGAAGTAGCCAAAAAAAACATTTGAAATGCTAACTATTTTTCCTCTATTCCTTCACTCGAGCTAAGTAAATGGGCCCCTAAGTGTAACAACTCACCTCCCTGGTGGCCTAATGGTGCGGCGCCATCGGCGGGGACGCCCGCCATGCCACTCCTCCATGTCCCCTCAGGCGGTGGTTCCTTAGGGCGCACGTGGCGCGCCTCAGTGAGATTTAAAGGCGCAGTTGCGCTGGCGTGATGACGCCAGCGCGCATTGGCCCAAAATTCAAGCACTGTGTAAGGGAATTTCTGTGTGTGAATCCTTGCCCGTTATAGGTAATCTCTTTGCGAGTTCCTGGTGTTTCTGTGCTATATAACTTCTGTTATTCTGTGATCTGATATCCTGTTGTGACCCCTGCCTGTTTTTGGACGATTCTGACTTCTGTATCCTGACTCTGGCCTGGTAACTGACTTTGCTTATCCTGTATCCCTTCTGATTAATCTCCTGGTTTGCCCCTTGCCTGCCTGACTCCACTTGTACTCTGCCTGCCCCGACCCGGCCTTATCTGACTTCACTTCTGTCTACGCCTTGTACTGTGACCTTCTGCCCAAAAGACATTACCGTTGTGCCCCTTTGCTGTTAGGAACCCCTCGCTTTACACCTCTCTTAATAAGACCTGGCGGCATCCGACTAGCCGAGGGCTCCTCCCGAGGTGAAAGGCGGCTGTTAAAGGCAGAAGCAGGAGCAGAGAACAGGGTGCTTAGCATCGGTTCTGAATTTAGGGTGCCAACCGTGACTCTTAGCAGCAGTTGGGGGGGTGGGTTGGCTGTGGCAATGGTGGTGGAAGGGGCATGCAGGGTAGGTGCTGGATCATTTAATATTACCACCAAAATTTTTTTTTTTTATTGATTGATTATTCTATACTACCCATTTAGACACATAAAAGGGGAGGGTGAAGAAGCAATGAAAGTGCAAATGATGTCAAGCAATGGCTTTTGTGCCAAAGGTTTCCTAATTTAGGAATAAATGTGCTATTAGAAGATGCCTCGCAGCCTTATTTTAATTTGAGCACTGGAGAAAATGTTATTAATCATTTTTATTACCTTAGAGCCTCTTAGAGCTTATATAACCAGTGAACAAAGAAAAAACAGACACCTATTTAAAATGCCATTATGAAGAGTTAAAACTGTCTAAATTTAACACGTTGGCAAATACAGAAATAAAATATTAAAACGGGTGATTTATGAAAAGGTTTTGTGAAATGAGTATTTTGAGTCGCAATCTTGAAATAACTATTTTTGTTACATAAATCCTTCAAACAAGTGGACAATAAAAAAAATAGATTCCTATTAAGATGTCATTCTAATGATGTGAAACGGCCGACATCTTACATTTTACAGAATGCATTACTGATCTATAAAACTGATTTATTAAAATTAGGCTGTAGAAGATTTGTATATTCAGTCAAACCACATAAAGGGAGCAATGGGATTTTTTTCCTGGATGTAATTCTTTTTAGGGAGCTTCTCTCTATATATAGATTTAATCCTTATAGATGACCGGGTCATGTTTTCTGTATGGTTTCCATTTCTGATCATAGGAGACAATCAGTGATGGGTGAATTTCTCCCTTTTTGATTCGATTGCTGAATGCAAAAGGCGAAAAATTCACGAAATGCGAATTTTGACGCCCGGCGACAATTCCGACAATTAAAATATGGGCGACATATATCTCTAGTGATGGGCAACAATTCTGACGCTGGTGACAATTCCGATGCCGTTGCCAATCAAAGGTGCCCATTGACTTTAATGTGTAAGAGCCCTAAATGAATTATACTAATATATAATTAATCCTTATTGGAAGCAGAACCAGCCTATTTGTTTTTTCAGGTTTACATGATTTTCTAAAAGTGTTAAAGGAGAACCAAACCCTTTTTATTAAAATCCCCTACCCCCCTACCCTATATAGACCCCCCTTCCCTGCTCCCCCTCAGCCTAGGTGTTACCCTGGGTAAATGCCTTTAACTCTTTACTTACCCCTCGTTGCAGATTTAGGGCATTGGAGTTCATGCGCGCCATCTTCTTCTTCTCTTCAGTAAACTTTGGGTCTTCTTCCGGTGCTTCGGCAATTTCTATGGCTTTCGGCGCATGCTCAGTTGTTTGGGACTGGCAGATAGTGCCAATTGCGCATGCGCTGACATACCGCTCTCTTCCCGAAGATTACCGAAGAGAAGAAGATGGCGCCCGTGCCCTGAATCTGCAACAAGGGGTAAGTAAATAGTTAGGGAGGAACTCCACGGTGCGGCTTGAGCCGACACGTCCACCATGCGACAAAATGCAGGTGACGTGTCGGATGTTCTGAAGATACAGGAAGTGAAGGAAAAATCGCAGGTAAGAACTACATTTATCCGACTGTCTGCGATTTTTCCTTTACTTCCTGTATCTTCAGAACATCCGACACGTCGCCTGCGTCTTGTCTCATGGCAATGTGTCGGCTCGAGCCGCACCGTGGAGTTCCTCCCTTAGAGGCATTTACCCAGGGTAACACCTAGGCTGGGGGGGGCAGGGAGGGGGTCTATGTAGGGTAAGGGGTAAGGGGTTTGGTTCTCCTTTAAAGTATGAAGATCCATATTATGGAAAGATCCATTATCTGGAAAGCCCCAGGTCTAGAGTAGTCTGGAAAACAGGTCCCCTAAAAATGGCATCAAAGGATCCTGCTCACAAGAGCTTACAATCATCTGCTGTGCTGCATCATGAGACAAGGCCATTGCCTACACATGCTGCTCTCCTAGACAGCATTTATTATTGGAACGTGATTACAGGTTTTCTATTTGGGCTAAAAGATTATATTCTTCTGTCTTGTATTTTGTTTGGCAACCCCTGCATTAGTGCTGAGGGATAATCCATAAAATCCATAAAATCTATCATCGTGACATTTAAACAGATCACAGTAGTGTCTTTTTCAGTCCAGGAATTCCCAGCAGCTGTTTCTCTATTTTGCGGCACAGTTCCCACTCCAGGGCAAAGACAATTGTTTTTCAGGATAAAACACTGAAGATCAGACAGACAGGAACTGCTAAAATCTCAAGGCTTAGGTCACGGGTTAATTGCAAAGAAAACCATAAATTCCATGTAATGCATTTCAGGCTGGTGTGAATGAGTGGGTAAAGGCTCGGCTGCAACAGGAGGAATAAAGAGAAGAGTAAGGGGTGGGTAAAACAAAATGATGAAATCCTGACGAATTTCATCAATGGTTACAATTTTTCTACCAAGACTTCAAAGAACTGTACGGCCTGACTTGGCTTTTATGTGTTTCCTATTGTTCCTGCTGACAGGACTCCCTTTTGGGAGCAACATTACATCAATGGGGAGGCATTCAAGCACCTTGACGTAATCTTTTTCTTTTTGTTTGAGCCGGGAGCTAATGGATTGAGGCTGCCCTCTTTCCCAATAATGATTCATCTTCTGAGAAGTGCTGGTTTTTTTGTAATGATGTCACCCAGACTTTGTCAATAGATACTAAAATACGGTGGCCTTCAAGAGCACTTGATGCAGACAGATCAGATGACAAACCCCTATAAAGAGGCAAGGTTTAATTGCTGACAAGCCCCCACAAGCGGTCCACTGGCTGCAGTAATGAGGACTCTTTGTGCAGTGAGCTTTCTAAAAGATTGGATTGTCATGTTTCTCTGAGATCTAATCACATTCCTCTAAATCACTGCCGTTACTCCTAATACTGAGCCAGGTTGTTCTCAATTTTGATCAGTTGACAAATTGCAGTATCACAATTCCACATTTTACAGAAAGTCCTGTATTTATGTAAATATGAGACAAAAAAAATCTCACCTTACATTTCTACCTGCAGAAATTCCCCAGCGACGGCTTCACCCACATAGCCACACTTCGCCAGGCGAAAATTCGCCAGGACAACGGTAATTCACTAAAATGACGAAGTTTCGCTAGCAACTATGTTGCTGACAAAAGGCTCCATACATGTTGTACAATTAAAAGGATTGCTATGAGGGTTTTTTTGGGCGGGTGGAGCAAGAGGCAAGGAGCTAGTCATCCAGAGTATTTTAAAGGAGACATATTATGTAAAAAATAAGAATGAACCAGTGCATTATACTCATTAAGATATAGAAGAATTGTGCTTAAAAAAGTAGTGTTTCAGGCTGATTAATGAATATTTCTGCAAAAACCCTAATAATCCCTTCCCTTTTACTTCCTGCTCCTTGAATTCCCAGGCTGTGCAGGGGCCGGCGGCACTCAGCTCACTGTACTGTAGGACAGGAACCAATCAGCAGCTAGCAGGACCTGATAGGGAACTGAAGCCTGTTTGTGCTTGTGTGACTGCAGGGCTTTGATTGGCTGTCCCACTCCTACTGTGCTTCTGGCAGGAACCATTGGAACACGCCCACCCCTCATTTGAAACACAGACAGGGACCAGAGAACATCTATAGGGAGCTCCAATAAAGGGGCTATTTTTTAAGAAAATATTAATTTTTAGCACCATGTAAAACTTACTTATAATTGCCTACAAAATTAGGGTTTTTTCATTTATCCAATATGTCTCCTTTAATGCTTACAGCTACGTAAAACTTATTTCTCAGATTTTTTTCCACTTAAATTTTATAAAAAATTTAAGTCACTGTAGCTGACTTCATTTAATTTAGATTGTAAGCTCTTTTTGGCAGGACCCTTTCATATTGTGTATTGGTTAATGGTTGTTCTGAATATACTTTGCATAAACCCTTTTATTGTACAGGTATGGAATCTGTTATCCAGAATGTTCGGGACCTGGGGCTTTCCGGATAACGGATCTTTCCATAATTTGGATCTTCATAACTTACGTCTACTAGATAATCATGTAAACATTAAATAAACCCAATAGGCTGGCTTTGCTTCCAAAAAGGATTAACGATATCTTAGTTTGGATAAAGTACAAGCTACTGTTTTATTGTTATAGAGAAAAAGGAATTCGTTTTTAAAAATTTGGATTATTTGGATATAATAAAGTCTATGGGAGACGGCCTTTCCGTACTTCTGGGCTTTCTGGATGACAGGTTTCCGGATAATGGATCCCATACCAGTACAGAGCTGCAAAATATGTTGGCCCTCTAAAAAGACATGTTATTATTATAATTTTATTATAATTATTATTATTATTTTATTTCTATGTGGCACTTTAGGTAAGGTCCATTCATGCCTATAGAACAATTGTCAAGGCTTTCTGCCAGCTAAGAGGTACTTTACACAGCAGAAAGAATAAATGGACTTTATCACAGAGGGCATTATATTTAAATAGTAAAATAATTCTACACATTATAAAACACTGAAATCTCTATGACATTAATTTATCTTGTTGTCCCTTGTGTTTTCCACACTTGCCTAGCACCAGCGGAGAATGGATGTGGATTTGGACATGCCAATAGCAAATGCTCATTATTTATAATACCTTTATTCTTATCTATCATTTCTATTTATATGAAGTATTATTCACAACTTATTCAGACAATGCCTAGTAGAGCTTACAGTCTAAACTCACAGAGAGAAGAAGTGATTTGCTCGAGGCCACTGGAATCATCATCAGGAAAGATGCCCAGGCCTCCCTGCATTACAGTCCAGTGGGTTTTCATCCTTTGATGTAGCTTTGAGCTTGACTACCCACACATTTATTACAAACCGACCCTTGTTCCCCTGCCTGGGATGAATGATCTGCAGCAGATTACAAATATTAATAAATGATAGAGTAATTATAATGCAAGTTATGGAATAGAAAAGAGAGACAGAAGTAACAGAGAGCATGGAGAAGGCAGAGAAGTGAAAAGGAGAGGAACCTATGAGAGATGTTGGAGAAAGGGACAGAGTAGAAAAACGAAGTAGGCTGCAGAACAGAAAATAATGCAGAGTGGGAGATACAGGTATTGGATTCGTTATCCGGAAACCTGTTATCCAGAAAGATCAGAATTACGGAAATGGCATCTCCCATAGGGGAAAGTTTACTAAAGGGCGACGTGACTAAGGCTGGCGAAAATTTGCCAGCATGACGTCATTTCAGGACTTCGCCGATTTACTAGCAGTCGCTGGAGTAACTGCTAGCGAAAGAGATAGACTCTAGCGGTACTTCGCTCCCTAACGCTAGGCGAATTTGCGCTCTGGCAAATGGACGTAACTACACAAATTCACTAAGATGCGGATTTTACTGAACGTTACCTCTTGCGCCAGACTTGCCTTCACCAGCTCAGACCAGTACAATAAAATAGATAGAAAATAGTTAAAAACATTTTCCTAAGTCCCAAAAAACACTGGCGACTTTTCCTTTTTTCAGGGTGATAGTCGGCAAAAGAGCGTAAAATATTTTTGGGGTAACCGGCTTACCCCCTACATTTCCTAACATATGGCACATAAACTATACACTGGGCTCATGTGTAGGGCAATAACAACTCTATTTTCTTTTATTAAGGTTTCCCAGGCTTGTGTAATGTAATGTATTTGTGCAACATATACGTCCATTCAACTTTAAATTTCCGCCTATGCAAATTAGCCAACGGTAGCGCAACCTCGATTCGCTTGGTGCAGTAACACTAGCGTAACTTCACCAGCATTCGGCGCCCTGGACGCAACTTCAGATTTGAGTAAATTAGCGTTGTCCTGGCAAATCTATGCCTGGCGAAGTGTTGTGCTGTGAGCGAAGCCGTCGCTGGCGAATTTTCGGAGGTTAGTGAATTTGCCCCCAAGACTCCATTTTATCCAAATATTCCCAATTTTTAAAAATGATTTCCTTTTTCTCTGTAATAATAAAAAAGTAGCTTATACTTGGTTCAAACTAAGATATTATTAATTCTTATTGAAAGCAAAACCAGCCTATTGGATTTATTTCATGAACATCAGAAAATAACCTTTTTTTCTATTATCTATCATAACATTGTCTTTGAATGCTATTTATAATTTTGACATAAAAGTATTTGCCTGATGCTTTTACATGACCTTTCTTACTACCCTGTTCCTCTATGATGGGGCTGCCATATTTGTGCAGCAGGAGTCCGTTAGCATTAGAAACTCTAACTGACAGTTTGAGAAGGGACAGTCAGGTTGGCAAAAGTCAGGTTTAGGAACAAGTGACAATTACTTACAAAAGCAGAACTATCAGCAAAAAACGATCAACATGACCTATAGGGAACTTTTAATATAGAGTAATATTTTGAAAAGAAAATATTTAGTGTCAGTATCACTTTAAGGTGTGAAGATCCAAATTACAGAAAGATATGTGGATTCTGGATAACAGGTCCCATACCTGTATAAATAAATGTTATTTGTTGGTGCATAAGTATAGTAGCAGTTAATGAAGGTGAGAATGAAGAGGACTGCAATGATTGACTATCCAGAGTTACAGTATTTAGTAAGAGCATTCACTCTAGTCTGCATCTCACCAACAAGAAATGTACATTCCTACTAACCTTGTATCAACATATTTGTAACCTTTTTGAGATTTTATAGAAACAATAAAACCAAAAAATGAAAGTGTTTTATATGCATTTAAATATAAAGTGATGTTGTAATGCTCTGGTAAAAACAAGTAGTTGCAATTAGAGAAACCACTATAAAAACTGCTGGGTAGCCGTGGGGCGGGTATTGAAGTCGATTGTGGCAAAAAATGCACAGGTTTACACAGATTACAGATAAATTGTGTAAAATACAATGGATTTAATTCTTACACTGTAAGGGTCAGGGGAGAGTACTGCAGCGGGTCAGGGTTACCCACGGGTTACCCACAAAAACCTGCGGGTAGAAGTTCCGGGTGCCGGTATAGACGCTGGACGGCGATTCTGCGGGTTTGCTGGTCGCAGGTCGGGCCTTCTCAAAACTCGATTTTTACTCCTCTTTTCTGATGATGTCACTTCCGGTTTACAATGACAGCACTTCCTGTTGTACTCCTTTTTTTCTGACCATGCCTACTTCCGATGATGTCATTTCCAGTTTACAATGAAAGCACTTCCTGATTTTTGATGATCAGGTTGCGGGTCCGGGTTGCGGATAAGGTACTTGTGGGTCGGGTAGCAGGTCCAAGTGGGTAAGAATGCGGGTGTCGGTTACGGGTTCCAAAAAATGGACCCACGCAGGACTCTAGGTCAGGGCATCTGCTCAGATTCGGGACATTAGTCGCCCGGCGACAAATCTCCTCTTCTTCTGGGCGACTAATCTCCCTGAACTGCCTCCCACAGGCTAGAATGTAAATCGCCGGCGGGATAGCACTCAGAGCAATTTGTTTTCCGAAGTCGCCCGAAGTTGCCTCATGAGGAAAAGGAATCCCATCCCACTGGCGATTTACATTATAGAAAGCAGGAGGCAGTTTGGGTAGATTAGTCTCCCCGAGGAAGAGGAGATTTGTCGACGGGCGAGTAATCTCCCCGAATCTGAGCGTATGCCCTGACCCTTAAATAAGCAATGGTCAGATGCCATTCATGGCTCTCAGGAACTAACTATGGAGCGAAAGTATTTCTCATTTAAAATAGGACATTTGTTGCCATGATAAGGTTTATTTGTAGATACAAACTTAAAATCCAAATACAATATTTTTGCTTTTTAATGTTACTGGTCCTTTAAGGTTTTTAGAAACATGCCGCAGGAATTACTTTCATTAAATAATGTTATTGATGTATTTAGCCTACTTTATTCCTGTTGTGATTCTGTTATTTGATGTAAAGGCCAATAAAGTACTTTCTCCATAGAAATTGGTGGCGCTGTTGCTTTGGAACATATCTTGTTATGGTTTTGGTTTTACCATCTATTTACAAGCTGGATCATTTTGGGCAGCTGGTCAGATATTATCGCTGCATTCACAATCAGTGACCAGCAGCCCAGTCTTGTATCCAGCGGAGTCGTTTTATCAGGCCTTTCTGCTTCCTGAATCACAGCTTCTATTTCATTGGGAAAACATTAGCAGGAAGTGAGCCCATTGTTCCTTCATAGTAAGGTTTTGGATGATAAATGTTCCCATAGAGACTAACATGTAAGGTTACCATAGCAGCAAGAATTTATTTACACAAGAGAAAAAACTGATTTGGGATATAATAATACCCAGTGACATCACATCTAATTAAAGTGCTCTGATGACAGCTGTAGAACGCACTCATCGCTATTACGTTACCAACAGCCAGAAAACTGCTTTATTCCTCTTATCCTTTATCAAACCCACAAATAAAATCCACTTATCCAGGACAGCACATTCATATGACACAACATATTATATTTCTTTAAATGAAAGTCAGCGTGGCTTGTAATTGGTACAATTTTCTGCCTTGGGTTTAATTTGACTTGTCTGACTAGTGTTAATTACCATCTTTTCTTCTTCTTCTTCGTCACCTTTAAATTTAAATTCCAAATTAGCCAAATGCGTTTCCCATAACATGATTATCATACATTGCTGAATGGATTGTAAAAGTCCCTCTTAAACGTTTGTATATTTTCGAGCAGTCGGTGACGTTATATGTAGTGATGGGCGAATTTATTCGCCAGTCGCAAATTCACAGCGAATTCCGATTCGTGAAACCAAAACGAAAATTTGCCGGCGTAAAAAAAAACAAAAACGGATGCCAGCGCCGTTTCGCTAATTTTTCGCCGTTTCACATATTTCATGGGAAATTAACTAATGTTTCCCCGAAACGAAATGCCCCAATTTCACCCATCACTAGTTATAAGGATGACTTTATTCATGTTATTATTCAATTTTATGTTATGTATGATTATATTCATTCCTCTCAGTAATAAGTCTGTTCATCATCATTTTTAATAATTTCCCCACTGTCTTATAATAGGACACAGTGACCTTTATAGGCTTAATTACACTTCCTTGTCTTTAAATCATTCTCATTCATTTAATCCTTCGAAGCATTGTGTGAAAACCTTAGACTGAGGGTCCACTTGCCAAACTATTATTCCCCCTCTCCTCACTCAACCTCTTTATTGTCCTAGTCTTTTATCTCTACATACTTTACTCTATTCTTCCATTATTAAGCCCCTTAAATAAATACAGAAATGACTATGAAATGGGCCAAATGTTTAGAAGCAGGAGGGCCCACTGACACCTGGGCCCCCCGGGAGTTTTCCTGGTATCCCGATGGGCTAGTCCGACGTGGTTTACAAACCACAGAACTCATCACACTCAATCAGTGACCCAGCCGTGCTGGACTGGCTTCTGAAACAGGCTTTTGGGCCATACAAAGTTGAAAAGTGGTGCGGTTCAACACCGTAGAAAGCTTTAATTAATTTAAATATGACACACATAAGGTTTAGATAATACATTATCCAGAAACCCATTATCCAAAACGTTCTGAGTAATACAAAGACCATCTCCCATGGGGCAGACTTACTAAAGATCGAAGTGGCTAACGCTAGTGACTTTTCGCCATCGTTGCCAGTCGCAGAGACACCGCCAATTAACTTACAGACAAAGGCACCAATTTGCAAGCGAAACAGACCGTCGATATCGGTCATTCATACTCTATCGCCAGGCGACTTTTCGCTCTGACGAACGGACGTTACTCTGAAAAACAACTAAAATGCGTATTTTACTGAATAGCGATGGGTGAATTTGCCCCGCAAAATTAGCAAAATACGAAATTTGACTATTGCGTCAATTTTGACGCTGACGTTAAAGTCAATGGACGTCCGAATAATGTTGATGCGGTTGACTTTTGACGCAGGTGAATTTTCACAGCAGTTTTGTGAATTTATTCACTGGTAGCAAACACGGAAATCCGTTGCAAATTCACATCTGGCGACCTTATTCGCCCATCACTATTACTAATTGTTACATCGCAGAGTTGCCTTCACCACTTCAGACCAGGCAAAGTGCTATAAAGCAACTAGATCTTCCTCAATCTTCTGTCACTTACATCAAATCATGTGAACCGAAAATGCATCAAAGTTCAAAAAACACTGGCGACTTTTCCTTATTTCAGCCTGATTGCCTGCAAAGGTCCTAACAAACCTGTCACGGTCGGCACCCTACACCAGAACAGATGCCAAGCACCCTGGTCTCGGCTCGTACTTCACCAGTTAAGTGACCGCCTTTGGCCTCGGGAGGAGCCCTCGGCTTACTCAGATGCCACCTGGACTTAACGAGAGGTGCAAGGCATAAGTTCTGGCAGGCAATGGGGCACGACTGTTTTCAAGGATGCTGGAAGATAGGAAGCCACCAGGAACAGGCAGGCCGGGCCAGCACAAGCAGTTGGAATAGTTACAGCTTCTGATGAAGTGGCAGGACGCCACGAAACGCGTTAAGCGGGCAGCCACGGGTTGCTGCTGTAACTGGTTTTTACATGTCCATGTCCATTGAATAAAATTTCATTTTTTTACATTTTACTGAATTCTCCCGGTGCTTCGCTTTTCTTGTTCCTGGAATTCTTGTGACCGTGTGGGATGGCGGCTAGCTGTACAGCACGTCTGAATTCAGTGTCCGGTAAGTGCTCCCACTAAAACATACTTTTTCTGGACCCAGTTGGAATAGTTAGACAGGCCAGAATCAAGATTAGAGATCGTAGAATAGTCGGAAAGCAGGCAAGGTCAGGATTGGAGAGAACAACGTAGTTTCAGGCAGGCAAGGTCAGGATTGGAGAGGTCAGAGTAGTAAGCAGGCAAGCAAGGGTCATACACAGAGGATCAAGCAGGAATCTCACAGAACAAACACCCAGGAACAAACTAATTGAA
The DNA here is from genome assembly GCF_017654675.1 of Xenopus laevis. NCBI lineage: Eukaryota > Metazoa > Chordata > Amphibia > Anura > Pipidae > Xenopus > Xenopus laevis. The sequence continues at coordinate 8,961,025 of NC_054386.1, read as the reverse complement.
CCTAACAACGGGCAATTTGCTGAAAACCAAATTCCCCTTTTAACTGTTTGAATTTCGCGCCAATTGCGCCTTTAAATAATGCGCGCGGTGCGCGCACCCTAGAGGAACCGGCATAGAGCAGGGAGCAATGTGACGGGCGTCCACGCCGAGGACGCGGCTTGGACCCCGCTGCCGCTAGACCACCAGGGTAAGTTCCTTATAAAACCTTTTTTGGGGAACCATTTTTTTCCAGACATTTCTGGAACATTCATTTTACAGTGGGCTCATGTGTAGGGCATTATATTAACTCTCTTGTCTTTATTAAGGCTCCCTGGACATGTGTTTTAAAAAGTGTAATTTGTAAGTATTTGCACCAGCATTTAACATAAATATGTCCGTACAACTTTAATTTCCCGCACTATGCAAATTGACCTGAGCGCAAGATCACTAGCGAATTTTCGCTAAGTAGAAATGAGTGCTAGCGCATCTTAGCTTTGAAATGCTCGCACTGCGAAAATGCTTTCGTTTAAAATGCTTTTCAATGAACGTTCCTTTGTGTTGCATTGTTGGATATGCACAAAAAACAGTAAAAACAATATTTTTACTTAACTCTTTGTGTCCTTTTTCTTTTATGCTTTTCTGTGTATAAATATATCCATGTAATGAACCTGTTCGTTGACAGGTGTCACACAAGCACCTCCCCACAAATTGTAAACAATCGCAATTTATCCGTTCCATCAATGGGCAATTTTCATTGTTTAGAGAATTTTTTTACCCTACCCGATCAATTTCCCAACCGAAGTCAGGAGAAAGATTTGTAGATGTACGATCGTTCGTTGCACACCGATCTCCCGATAATTTGCCGGAATGGTTGGATTGCACTGAAATCGGTCGTTCATCAAAGAAAAATAGTTTCCGTCTATGGGAACAGGTCCCGAGTATTCTGGATAACAGGTCCCATACCTCTATATTGTACAGTATCATAAGCCACAAAACAACTGTCATGTCTATTGATGAATTGTTCTGCTTTGTATACAGAGAGCTAAACTCATATGTCATGAGCTCTGCATTAATGGCAACCTTTTTATAGACATAGTATGAAATTATTTATTCCATAAAATTGCCTTTAAATGTTGTTCTTGGGTTTTTAGCAGATTCAAACTATATGAAATATAAATAGTTGTTGAAAAGTTAATGAGAGCCAAGCCACGGCCTCTTTGTTCTGCCCATACAGGACCAGGATGAAGCTCATTACTTCTAACATTCCCATAACTATTTTGTTTAAATTTAATGTGGGGAATCATCAATGAAAATATATACCGCAATGCGAGACGTCTCATAATACGATTATACTTCAAAGGCAAAAGGCTTGTGTGGGATGTGCAAATCCCTGGCACCAGGCGGGAGCAGATTCATTTGTACTGCAGAGGCATTTTTATTATGTTATATATTCCCAGCGTATTCACTTCTTATTCTTCTGTGTTGACAGCAAGGTGGGACATTAAATAAAAGGGGAACTTGTTGAACATTGTATTTTTTTCCCTCATACCATGACAATACCATATTTGCTTTATGACCTATATACATTTCCCTGGAAGCTCTAACACAATATTCTGTTTAGGTTACTAGTTCAACCCCATAATAGAATATCTAGGTTTCTCTAGTAAAATATTATATACAGTAGCTCGGGGTTGTAGCTTAAACGGGTACTGTCATGGGAAAAAAAAAAATTTTCAAAATGAATCAGTTAATAGTGCTGCTCCAGCAGAATTCTGCACTGAAATCCATTTCTCAAAAGAGCAAACAGATTTTTTTATATTCAATTTTGAAATCTGACATGGGGCTAGACATATTGTCAATTTCCCAGCTGCCCCCAGTCATGTGACTTGTGCCTGCACTTTAGGAGAGAAATGCTTTCTGGCAGGCTGCTGTTTTTCCTTCTCAATGTAACTGAATGTGTCTCAGTGGGACATGGGTTTTTACTATTAAGTGTTGTTCTTAGATCTACCAGGCAGCTGTTATATTGTGTTAGGGAGCTGCTATCTGGTTACCTTCCCATTGTTCTTTTGTTTGGCTGCTGGAGGGAAAAAGGGAGGGGGTGATATCACTCCAACTTGCAGTGCAGCAGTAAAGAGTGATTGAAGTCTATCAGAGCACAAGTCACATGACATGGGGCAGCTGGGAAATTGACAATATGTCTAGCCCCATGTCAGATTTCAAAATTGAATATAAAAAAATCTGTTTGCTCTTTTGAGAAATTCGCGCCGTATGCAAATTAGACTTTCGCTAGCGTAACTTCGCTTTACTTAGCGAATCAACGCTAGCGCAACTTTGCAACCTTACGCTACCCCTGAGCGCAACTTCGGATTTTAGTGAATTTGCGGAGCGCTGATGAAACTACGCCTGGCGAAGTGAGGCGAAGTGCGGCGAAGTTGCGCCTGGCGCAACTTCGAATCTTAGTGAATTTGCCCCATAGAGTCCATATACAAATAATTCTAATTTATAAAGATGATTTTCTTTTTCCCTGTAATAATAAAACAGTACCTTGATGGTAACTAAGCTGTATGAATTTTATTTTTAAGGGTAAGGACACACGGGCAGATTCGGGGAGATTTGTCACCCTGGCAACAAATCTCTTCTTTGGGGCGACAATCTCCCAGAACTGCCTTCCCCTACCTTCCCGCCGGCTACAATGAAAAACCACCAGTGGCGCTTTGTTTTCCAAAGTCGCCCGAAGTTTCCTCATGAGGCAACAAAGCAAGTGCCATCCCGCTGGCGACTTTTCATTGGAGCTGGCGGGAAGGCAGTTCAGGGAGAATGTCGCCCCGAAGAAGAGATGATTTGTCGCAAGGGTGACTAATCTCCCCAAATCTGCCCGTGTGCCCTTACCCTTAAGGTTTTTTAGCAATTTAGGTTTGGTTATCCAAATTACCGAAAGACCTGTTATCTTGAAAACCCTGGGTCCCAAGGATTCCCGAAAATAGATCTTATTTCTGTATATAGTTTTTGATGTTTTGACAGTGTTTGACCGGCACAATACAAATCCTCTATATTAGAGGATCTCTGCCCCCCCCAGTAACTTCTCAGTAAACAATTTACTTCCTACAGATGTTATTGATTCAGCCCTCCCACTTCATACAGCTCATTAATTTTATTGTATTCAAGGAAACCTCTCATTAGTTCCTATTCCCTCACCTCTAATTTGTCCAGTTTACCTTCTATTTTTTATTATGTATTTTCTTCTATCTGCACTTCTGCAATGGCCACACATTCTTCTTCTACCTTTCCCCTCAACTCTTTCTGAGGCTCAGAATTAATCTCAAGGGACAATACAAGGGGAAGACATACATACTCCTGGCAGTTAGTGCTCTGGCTTGAATAACATCTTGGACGCAGCACTGTACTGAACCCCTATTATATTATAAAGTTTGTTCAACTGAAAATCAAATACTATATTGTATACTGACAGTTAAAAATACACGTTGGTAAGATTTTTCTTTATAACAAATGTTTTTGCTCTAGGTCTCAAATATGAATTTTATATGG